>NC_083420.1:35595355-36795355 GCF_020745735.1 Hemiscyllium ocellatum | reverse complement strand
CCTTGTAGTGTGGTGACCAGAATTATACACACTATTCCAAATGTGGCTGAAGTAAAGTTGTATACAGCTGAGGGTTAAAGGAACAGAGGAATTATTAATATGATCAGAGGAGAGAACACCAGCTTGGCATAAGTGGCTTGTTTTAGTTCTGTATTCTCTGTGACAACATCAGCTCCATCTCTGGGATGGAGGGGTTTGACTGGGAATTGGGATGTTCCATTGCCTTTGCCCCACAGTCATTAAATTATCAATGGGATAGGAATAGCAATAAATTGAAAAGCACATAAGCTGTGGAAGTCCACTTGACTTCTAAGCATACCTGTCAAGCCAATTCCATTGGGCAAATAGAAAGAAACATTTTCCACTGGTAGTATAAATCACACAGAGACCAATAAAAGGAATCTCCATAATGCCAAATAGAAAGAAGTTTGTACAGAAATGTTGCTTTTTAAAACTTTAACTGCAACAAACCAAAATCAACATAATTCAAATGTTAGTTAAAATGAAAAAGATGTTTAATTTTAAAGGTCAAATAAAAAGGTCAATTCACTTGAAATAACTGAGGCAATAAAGATATGCTTTAGCAAACATATAAATTGCTGGGAAAACTCAGCAGGCCTGGCAGCATCTGTGGAGAGAAAGCAGAATTAACATTTTGCGTCCAGGGACAGTTCTTCAGAACACTTCAGGTCACTGAACCTAAAATGTTAACTCTGCTTTCTCTCCACTGATGAAGCCAGACCTACTGAGTATTTCCAGCAATTTCTGTGCTTGTTTCTGATTTCCAACTTCTGCAATTCTTTGTTTTTTGTGTGAAAAGCTATGTTTTATTTGGTTATAAAGATCATATTATTTCCTACACAAATGCAGCATAAAGTAGAGTGTCACAATCTTTCTAACTTGGCCTCCATTATGTAAAATAGAATCTTTAATTTCCCACTCAAATGTTTTGCCTTGAGTTGCAGTCACTAGCATCCATATTCTGTCTGGATACAGGTAACACCAGCAATGAGCACGTCCACTCTCTCTTTCAGATCACAATAGACATGATTACACTTAATCCCCAGAGATTCCCTTCCCCAACCTGTTTAGACAGTTTAGCTGGCTCTGGAAACACTGAAAAAGCAGCAGCAAGACTTGTCCAATCCAGAACCCCCTGTTCTCCCTGCCTTCAGGTCTCCATCCATTCCAAATGTTTAACACACAATAAATGTGGATGCTCTATTCTCAGAGATCTGCTTGAAAGCTGTGATGTGTTATGAATTGCTGATTTTATTTTGAACTATTAGTTATGTTCTTAATTCAACCACATAGCTTGAAATCTGTCACCATTGCAATTAGCATTCTGTTTACCCTTTGCTTCTAAGCTTTTCATTCCCATGGCAATATTAGGTTCCTTGGCATTTCTTGGTATTAAGATTCCTGCTAAGAAATCTACTGGCACTTTCTGTAGAATAAATCTCAATTTCACTTTGGTCTTAACGGAGACAGTACACCCAAAAGATGTACACTTTTCCCAAAGCAAATGAATCATCACAGTGAGAAATCCATATTAAGGGATAGAACTTTTAGAATTAGGGCTTAATTGGTATTACAAAGTAATTTTTCATTTTAAGGATATTGAATATTTGGAACTCTCTTCCCTAAAGACTTTGGATACTGGGGTTCACTTGGAGTATGAAGATGGAGATTGATTTTTTTTGTTGTTTCAGCGTATATTAAGAAGTATGGAACACTGATGGCTAAATAGAGTTTGGGTACAGGTCAGCAATGCTTCATTAAAGGATGGAGCTGGCTCAAGGGTCTGTGTAATGAACTTCTGTTTTTGTGGTCCAGATATTTTCTCTTTATCTTTTTAATTTTCTGTACCAGTGTCCGGTATAACTATGCTGAAAATGTGTTGCTGGAAAAGCGCAGCAGGTCAGGCAGCATCCTGAAGGATTCCTGAAGAAGGGCTCATGCCTGAAACGTCGATTCTCCTGCTCCTTGGATGCTGCCTGACCTGCTGCGCTTTTCCAGCAACACATTTTCAGCTCTGATCTCCAGCATCTGCAGTCCACATTTTCTCCTCCGGTATAACTATGTCAAAGCATGTCGCAATAATTTGCATTGAGTCTTTGGGAAATCAATATTTGCTGAAATAATTACTTCATAATTGTTTTCTAGAATTAAATTTGATTTATGAATGTTGCCAATAATCAGAGCTGAGGATTAATGATGTCATGTCAGGGTTTGTTGGTTTAAATTATTAAATGTTAGCAGGTTCCCAAGTGGCTCAGTTTCTGTCCCTTTCTCTGGAAAACAATTTCCAGTATATCTCAAATGTAAATACAATGTTTCATTAACAGTGTTAGACTGAATTAAAGTAGAAAGAGTTTTCTTAGTTCAGTGGTCACCAATGATTACTGTAGTGAAAGTCTCAGTATGGTTACCTTGCTTTCTCTCTGTTACAAACATTCATCTCTTCAGAATGACCATCTCTTAAGTGTGTTATGATAATATCTCACTTATCTCACTGTAATGATCAACTCATCTTTCTTTCTTTCTTTCTTTCTTTCTCTCTCTCACTCTGGACTGAGCAAGATAGTGGGTGGGCTCAGAACCCTGGTTGGAGAGGCAAGTGGGAAATTTGTCTATTATCCTCCAGGAAACTTTGTAAATATTGAAAATCACCCACTCGCATCGAAATGAAATGCAATTTGTCAGGATTTAATACAGCCTCCTGCATTAAATTAAACTACCAGAAATGCCTTCAGGTTACTTATTGACTGCTGGCAAAATAAATGTGGCTAACCTGACCCGCTCCAAGAATACCTTTCACTTGTAGGTGAATGAGTCACAGGAACTGCAGTGAAAGATTTTTTCTGTGCTCAATCTTGATGATCTGTCACTGCGGTGCAGAATCTGATGTAGGAAGTAACTAAGCTTGAAGTGTTGGTCCCAAATATTAAACAGCAGCACACTGCCTCCGGTCAGAGGGCCCAATCATGGAAGTGGCATCTGAGATCCTAAGGGAACAGCACTGCAGAAGTTGATTTGAAAGAAGCAGATAGTGCATTACATCATGGAAATCATTCATCTTATTTATACTCCTTCATACCTAAAAACTGCAGAGGATCAGCACTTCACAGGAACCCATGCAGGCACTCTGGAAGCAGTTACACAAGGAAACACAACAACAGGAGGTCAGGCAGCAATGGAGAGACAGATGCAAGTCCCTGACACATTTCAGAGTCTGTGGGAACAGGATCATATATCTACAAATGTTAGACTGTCACAGAACTATATTCGGGATGAACTGCATCCACAAACAGTGGCAATTGAGGCTACTGCAGTTTCTAAATTATCTCTCTGCAGTGACCAAAGCTCCTCTGTATAATGACCAACTTTCCCTGTGATGTCCATTTTCCTGTGTATATAATAGCCAGCTTTCCTCATTGAAGTGGTCCTTTCTGTCTCTGTTTTATGACTATCTCTCCCTGTGTGCAGTGATTATTGCTCTCAGTGTAAAAACCACCTCCCTCTTCTGGTGATTTCTGGACCTGCACAATATTGTACAAGGTAATGGTTCTGAAGGAATTAATGTTCATGTTACATTGGCTCCACCCATTCTATTGATGTCAGACATGGTGTATGGATGGAGACAAGGAGTTCTACTCTAACTTGCGGTGGAAACAGATCTATTTGGACAGTTCCCTAGGGTCCTGATAATTACATCCAACCAAGTTGTAGTTATTACCATCACATCATAAACCTTTTTCTTATTTAAGAGCAGTGACGTTTCCATAGAAATTGTACTATGGGGTATCCTCTACTACTAATCATTGGATCAGCCCAAGTCAAAGCAAAGGCAAAAGAGAATTGGTGGCAGTTCATTACCTCAAACAATCCTTTTCATAGTACCACATACTGGTCGAGATGGCAAATACCACAAGGTCTTCTGCAACAATTCCATATGATTGCATTGATTGCAGATCAGACCTCTACCATGTAGAGAAGAAATCCAGAAGACCCATAAGAAAATTAAAAAATTAAAACAAGTGAGTTTATCATTTTAAGAGGAATATTGTTTGAAGAAAATACAGACTGTCAGTCAACAGCTGAATGCAATTCCATCAGAGAAATAACAATGCCATGGAAATATCTAAAAAAACAAGCTAAGCATTTCAGAAACAAAACTTAATTCAGAAGCTGGTAAAAAGTGCTTTGGCTAGAGTGTGGGCTATGAGAAGATAAAAAGGGCAGCCAAAATGTAGGGGTCTTCATGAAGAAAGTTTGGTAAGGAGGAACTGAATGCTTCAGAAGGTAAAGAATGGATCACTACTAGAAAAGTGAAAAACCTCATGAAAACTGGTACAAAGTCCAGAAAGGAAAGGAAAAGGAGTGTAAGGGGAGTTTTCACCTCTCAGAATGAGCATCACAACCATTGACATTAGGCTTCATGAGAAACAGTTGCAAAGATGTAAGGGGTAAATTTCTTACACAGAGGATGGTTTGCATGTGGAATAAACTTCCTGAGGAAGCTGTTGTTGTTGTTATGGGCAAAATAGAACATTTAAAAGACATTTGGATAAGTACATGAATAGGAAATTTTGAAGGAATATGGGCCAGGAACAGGCAGGTCGGACTAGGTATGACTCCAACCACTGGAGATTTTGCCCTTTGATTCCCATTGACTCCAATTTTGCTGGGGCTCCTTAATGCTATACTCTATCAAATGTGGCCTTGATATTAAAGGCTTCACTATCATCACACCTCTGGAATTCAGCTTTCTTGCCCATGTTTGAACCAAGGCTTTAATGAAGTCAGGAGCTGAGTATCCCTGGCAGAATCCAAACTGGGTGTCAATAAGCAGGATATTGTTGAGCAGGAGCTGCTTGATAGCATTGTGATGACATCTTTAATCACATGGCTGATGATCGAGAGCAGACTAATACCTAAGTTGGATTTATCCTGTTTTTTTATGCACAGGACATATGTGGGCAATTTTCTGTATTGTTGGGTAGATGTCAGTACTGTAGTTGTACTGGAACAGTTGATATAAAAGAGACCTAAGGGACAGATTTTTCACACAGATGGTGGTACATGTATGGAATAAGCTGCCAGAGGAAGTGGTGCTGGTACAATTGCAACATTTAAAAGGCATTTGGATGGGTATATGAATAGGAAGAGTTTGGAGGGATATGGGCTGGATGCTGGCAGGTGGGACTAGATTGGGTTGGGATATCTGGTCAGCATGGACGTGTTGGACTGAAGGGTCTGTTTCCATGCTGTACATCTCAATGACTAGGTAATTGGCAAGCTCTGGAACATAAGTCTTAAATGGTATTGCCAGAATGTTGTTAGGGTGCACAGCCTTTGCAGTATCCAGTGCCTCCAACCATTTCTTAATATCACAGAGTGAATCAAATTGGCTTGAGATTCATATCTGTAATGTTGGGGGTGTCTGGAGCAGGCCGAGATGGACCATCCACTCTGTACTTAGAGTCATAGAGACATACAGCATGAAAACAAACTCTTCGGTCCAACCTGTCCATGCCAACCAGATATCCCAACCCAATCAAGTCCCACCTGCCAGAACCCGACCCATATCCCTCCAAACCCTTCCTATTCATATACCCATCCAAATGCCTCTTAAATGTTGCAATTGTACCAGCCTCCACCACATCCTCTGTGAAAAAGTTGCCCCTTAGGTCTCTTTTATATCTTTCCCCGGTCACCCTAAACCTATGCCCTCTAGTTCTGGACTCTCCGACCCCAGGGAAAAAAACTTTGTCTATTTATCCTATCCATGTCCCTCATAATTTTGTAAACCTCTATAAGGTCACCCTCAGCCTCCGACGCTCCAGGGAAAACAGCCCTAGCCTGTTCAGCCTCTCCCTGTAGCTCAGATCCTCCAACCCTGGCAACATCCTTGTAAATCTTTTATGAACCCTTTCAAGTTTCACAACATCGTTCCGATAGGAAGGAGACCAAAATTGCACGCAATATTCCAACAGTGGCCGAACCAATGTCGCAGCATGACCTCCCAACTCCTGTACTCAATGCTCTGACCAATAAACGAAAGCATACCAAATGCCTTCTTCACTATCCAATCTACCTGCAACTCCACTTTCAAGGAGCTATGAACCTGCACTCCAAGGTCTCCTTGTTCAGCAACACTCCCTAGGACCTTACCATTAAGTGTATAAGTCCTGCTAAGATTTGCTTTCCTAAAATGCAGCACCTCACATTTATCTGAATTAAACTCCATCTGCCACTTCTCAGCCCATTGGCCCATTTGGTCCAGATCCTGTTGTAATCTGAGGTAACCCTCTTCGCTGTCCACTACACCTCCAATTTTGGTGTCATCTGCAAACTTACTAACTGTACCTCTTATGCTCGCATTCAAATCATTTATGTCAATGACAAAAAGTAGAAGACCCAGCACCGATCCTTGTGGCACTCCACTGGTCACAGGCCTCCAGACTGAAAAACAACCCTCCACCACCAACCTCTGTCTTCTACCTTTGAGCAAGTTCTGTATCCGAATGGCTAGTTCTCCCTGTATTCCATGAGATCTAACCTTGCTAATCAGTCTCCCATGGGGAACCGTGTCATACGCCTTACTGAAGTCCACATAGATCACATCTACTACTCTGCCCTCATCAATCCTCTTTGTTACTTCTTCAAAAAACTCAATCAAGTTTGTGAGACATGACGCACAAAGCCATGTTGACTATCCCAAATCAGTCCTTGCCTTTCCAAATACATCTGAAAATTGTTGCTGGTTAAAGCACAGCAGGTTAGGCAGCATCCAAGGAATAGGAAATTCGACGTTTCGGGCATAAGCCCTTCATCAGGAATCATGTGCATGATTCCTTTCCAAATACAAGTATATCCTGTCCCTCAGGATTCCCTTCAACAACTTGACCACCACCGAGGTCAGGCTCACCGGTCTATAGTTCCCTGGCTATTCTTTACCGCCCTTCTTAAACAGTGGCACCACGTTTGCCAATCTCCAGTCTTCCGGCACCTCACCTGTGACTATCGATGATACAAATATCTGATCAAGAGGCCCAGCAATCACTTCTCTAGCTTCCCACAGAATTCTCGGGTACACCTGATCAGGTCCTGGAGATTTATCCACCTTTATGCGTTTCAAGACATCCAGCATTTCCTCCTCTGTAATTTGGAAATTTTGCACGATGTCACCATCAATTTCCCTTCCGTCTATATCTTCCATATCCTTTTCCACAGTAAATACTGATGCAAAATATTCATTTAGTATCTCCCCCATTTTCTGTGGCTCCACACAAAGGCTGCCTTGCTGATCTTTGAGGGGCCCTATTCTCTCCCTAGTTACCCTTTTGTCCTTAATATATTTGTAAAAAACCCTTTGGATTCTCCTTAATTCTATTTGCCAAAGCTATCTCATGTCCCCGTTTTGCCCTCCTGATTTCCCTCTTAAGTATACTCCTCCTTTCTTTATACTCTTCTAAGGATTCACTTGATCTATCCTGTCTATACCTGACATATGCTTCCTTCTTTTTCTTAACCAAACCCTCAATTTTTTTAGTCATCCAGCATTCCCTATACCTACCAGATGAAGCTGGTTGGAAATGCTTCTGTGTTTTCGTTTGCACTGATGTGTTGGGTTCTCACATCAAGAAGGGTAGGTTATTTGTGGTGCCCAAAGCACCTCATGGATGTCCAGTCTTGAATTGCTAGATCTGTTCAAAGTCTATCCCATTTAGCATAGTGATATGCCACATCACATGATGCAAGGTGTTACCAGTACGAAGTCAGGATTTCATCTCCACAAAGACTGTGAGCTGTTCACTCTTATCAATAATGTCATGAACAGATGCATCTGCAGCACGCAGATGGGTGAGGTCAAGTATGTTTTTCCCTTTTGTTGGTCCCCTCATCACCCAGTGTAGCAGCAATGTACTTTAAGACCCAACCAGTTCAATCAATAGTGCTGTTGCTGAACCAATCTTTGTGGTACACATTGAAATTCCCCACCCAGAGTACATTCTGTACCCTTGCCACCCTTGGTGCTTCCTCCAAGTGTTGCTCAGCTGGAGGAACACAGAGCCATCAGTTGAGGGAGAACAGTCCCTGGTAATCAGTAGAAGGTTTCCTTTCCTATTTTTGCCATGAGACTTCATGGTGTCCTGAACAAATATTGTCGACTTCCAGGGAAACACAATCACAACTGTATACTGTTATATTGCACCACTACTGAGCTTGTCCAGTTGTGAGGCAGGACATACCCAGGAATACTGATGGTGGTGTTTGAGACATCCTATATCCATAAGGTACGATTCCATGAGTATGAGTGTCAGGCTACTGCTTGACTATTCTGTGAGACAGCTCTCCCAACTTTGGTACTAGCCCCCATATGTTTAGTATGGAGTACTTTGCAAGGTCAACAGGGACTTTTTGGCATTGTAGTTTCCAGTGCTTAGATTGGTGCTTGGTGACCTGTCAATTTCATTTCTTTATTTTAGAGATTTCATGGTGATTGATACAACTGAGTGCCTTGATAGGCCATTCCAGAGAACAGATGAGAGTAACCACACATTGCTATGTATCTGGAGTCACATATAGGACAAGCCAAGTGAGGATGGCAGATTTCTTTCCCTGAAGGGCAATAATGAACCAGACGGGGTTTTTCTGACAATGGTCATCAAAAGATTCTTAATTCCAAATATTTATTCAATTGAAATTCCACCATCTGCTGTACAGAACAAACTTGAGTTCTCAAAACACTACCTGAGTTTCTGGATTAATAGTCTAATAGCCTCTCAGAAATAGAGAGTTAAAATTACTGGCAAATTAAGTAACATGACTGCAGTATAGAGTGTAGCAAGTTCTACAATCATTTAACTTAAAACAGCACATATGAAACAGCTTTACGAATAGCAGATTTAAGGCAATATTGAAATGTTACAGACCTATAATACCTTTATGACAATAAAATTAATCAGCACATTTAGAATAAAGAGAAAAAATATAATACTTCCTCGGAGATTCAAAATCAGTGAAGAACCATTCAGACCCCAAGGTTGGACTTTGTGGAGGTGACAGTTCTTAAGATACAACATTGCTTCAAAATTAGACTCTAAAACTGAGGTTGGGCAAGTTAACATTCAATTGCAAATTATGTTATTAAAAGAAAATTCAGACACTTTTTTTTAAAGCTATCCTGACGACTCTTGCTAATTACTTTGATACAGGAACAAATACAAATATTGAAAGATTTAGTAGAAGAGTTCAGCTTCCAACAAAATTCATGGACAACTTTACGAATGATCTCTACAGATTAGGGGAAAGTTTTTGAATATGAGCTTTGAAATCTGAATTTATAAGATACAGATCTAATGCTGGAATTCTCAATGAAACTTTATCAGATTTCATTCAACCAAAGAAGGTTTAACTTTAAATACACACATTAGAATTGTACTAAAAGATTCATAGATAGTTCTGAGTGGAAAAGAATACTACCTCAAGAGAAAAACAGTATCTAATAACACTATAAGGCATGGACAGTCTAAAAATACATATGAGAGCCTATACAGAGAACAAGCCAGATAGCTGGTGCTTATAACAGTGTCATCACTGCCAGATAACAGTGGCTACCATGCACAGAAATATCCAGTCATCACTAATGAGTATTATATCAACAAATGTGTAGGCCATTTAAAGAAGATGTGAAGAAGAGGACATTTTCAGAACAGTGTAAATATCAATGCAAACACACACAAATAAGTCTGCAAAGGAGAGTACTCACCACTATTAGAAAATCAGATTGCATGAGATACTTATATTGGAAAATATATCCAAAGCAAGCATTGGGAAATTAAGTAAACCAGATGAGCCACACAAGTTAGAACTGTGTACCTTAATAGACATGCTATTGATTTTGTGCTTGATACAAGTGCAAGTTTTACTTTTCCATCAGACCAGTTACCATGGCTGAAGAAGTAGTAGTTATGGTCTTCACACAAGACTATATGGCACAGGTGGAATAGCTGTCCAATGAACAAACCATTATTGACCATTCAATCAAGAGGCAAATAGTTAAAGACTTAATTGGGCTGCCCAAACTCTCAGTGCCACTCAAAAAGAAGAAAGAATCAAGTAAGGTTGCTTATGTTTGTACAAAGGAGCTATTTAACATTTTATAAACCTCTATAAGGTCACCCTGTCAGCCTTCGTTGCACTAGGGAAAACAGTCCCAGCCTTTTCAGCCTCTCCCTATAGTTCAAACTCTCCAACCCTGGCAACATCCTTGCAAATCTTTTCTGAACAATTTTAACACTGTCAAGATAGAGGAAGTCACAGACTTCACTAGATTGGTGGAAATGCTCAATCATTTGTCTTCTCAAAGAAAATAGTCAGTGAGAGAGATGGTGCTGAGTGAGTAGCAAATTTTCAGTGACATGATTGAATTTGTGAAAAGGTTTGTCTCACTAGTCAAACACCACCATAGATGACTAAGTGTGTCCATCCTTCAATTAAAGAGGATAAGCTGCGTTTTACTTAATGGGAGCCAAAGCAACATTCACAGATCCATGACACAGTCAAGATGGAGAAACTGCCTGGTCTAAACACCCAAGATACTGCAAAAAAAAATATCCATAGCAGTAGGAAAGATATTGCCTGGTAAAGAAATCCAGCATACAAGAGTAAAGAAAGTATCTGTTTCAACAGAGCAGCTGTTTTCCATGATGGATAGTCAGAAGATATCCAAGAAATAAAAGATCCTCCAGCAGAGAAATAATACATAGATCAGAATCATGGTTAACGATCCTCAAGTGAAAAATGTATCATTTTTCCCAAGTGTGAAGAGTGTGTTCGTAGAATAGTGTGAAATACCTAAATCATCTGCACTTGTGAAGTAAATGTAATATATGATTTTATAATAGTTTAACATAATAGGGAAAAAGGCTTGGATGCAATGTTGTATAAAATAATGGCTCTGAAGGGGTTAATGTACATGTTACAGTAGCTCCAATAATTCTATTGATGTCTCATCGTCCATAAGTAGAGACAAGAAGTTCTATTGTAGCTTTTGGAGAAAGCAGAAAGCAGATGTATCTGTACCAGCTCCCTAAGGTCCTAGTAATTATGCCTGACCAAACATAGTTGTATTCATTGCTTTAATGCAATAAAAAAAAGGTGCCTCTTCTGTAGATACTCTATGGTAATGTACCTTCTACTATGAATCACTTGCTCAATGCAAAACAAAGCAAATTGGTGACAGCAAATTACCACAAACAGCCCTACATATGGGTAGCAGTGGTAAATACCACAAGTGATTATCTGGGAAAATACCACGGTGGTCATCTCTTCTTCTGCAATGAATATCTTTATGACCAAACGGTGTAAAATACTATTGTACACAGTACTATTCGGTGCTGCTGCCAAGTGGCACTGTGTCTATCGACAATGCTATCCTAATCCATGTGGTTCAGAGTAAATTAGGAGAGGCAGTCAGGGATATGGAGAGGCTTCATTAGAGTTAGAAAGGGTAGATCAGAGGAGAAGATGTGTGCAATTCATAGCCAATAGACTGGCTAAAAAGATGTAGGACAGCTCCATACCTGTAATTCTGTATCTCCCTTCTAACCACCAACAGAATTGCACTGAAAATGTGAAGAGTATCAGATCAAGCACTTGCCCTTAGGGAGGGGCAGAGAGCGACGTGAACACAGAACCTAGGGCAGAACTGCCAAAAACAAATCAAGCATGAAAATAATACATGACAAGACTCAACAAATTTAGAAACCTGTAAAATGTCTTAAAAGACACAATGTTCATGTGTTCATTTCAACATGGACATTGAAAGTACACAAAAATTAAGAAAAAAGCAGAATTTGTAGATGACATAAAACTTGCAAGTATTGTGAACTGTGAGGAGGATGTTGGTAAACTTCAAGATGATGTGGATGGTTGGAGGAATTTGTGGACAGGCAGCAGATTAAATTGAATGCTTCAGTTCTGAAGGGAGTACATGAGAGTGAATGCGGACAGATCTTTGAAGATTATAAAAGGATGCATTAAGTGCTAAAGTAAGTATGTTATGATGAACCTTTTATAAACACTGGTATGTAGTCTCAGAAGAATATGATGTTCAATTCTGAACACCACAATCTAAGAGGGATTTGATGGAGATGTTAAGTCATTGCAGAAAATATTTAAGAACATGGTTCCACGGATTTGGGACTTCAATTATGTGGATAGATTGGAGATGCTGGGGCTGTTCTCCTTAAACAGATAAGTTTGAGAGATTTAATAATAGGGGTGTTTAAAACTAGGTGAGGTCTGGACAGAGTAAATGTTGAGTCCAGAACCAGACCACAACAATTTTAAGGTGATTGGCAAAAGAAGCAACAGAGAGTCATAGAATAATACAGCATGGAAACAGGATGTTCAGCCCAAACTGGTCCATGCTGACCATGGTGCCCACTCAGCTAGTTCCAATTGTCCACATTTGGTCCACCCCTCTAAACCCTTTCCATCTACGTACCAATCCAAACGTTTTTTTTAAATGTTGCTATTGTACCTGCCTCAACCACTTGAGAAAATTCTTTTGTAGCTTGGTAAGGATCTGGAATCCATTACCTGCAGTGTGTTGGGGCAGATTGAATTGTGCCTTTTAACAAAAATTGCAGCGCTCTGGGGAAAACGAAGGTAAGTGCATCTTCCTGAATGGTTTTGACAAAGTTGGCATGGACGCGACGGGCGGAATCGCCGCCTTCTGTGCGATAACCATTCTATGGTTTAAGGGTGACAAAAACTGTCGAGAGGCTTCTTAGCTCCTTCATTAACACTAGCTAAACCGTGAGCTAATAAACCATTCGTAATGTGTCTTTAAGATGTAGCCGGCTCTAAGGTCTTTGTGCAATGTGAGGGAACTGGATGCTGCACAAATCCTCTCCCGCCCAATGAACCTCTCTCTTTTTGACGCCATGCTTTCAGAAATTCGCTGCAGATAAATTTGCATTTGCCGCATCCACACACACACCACCAATAGCTGTGGCCCGACCCATGATCATTTGGCGCGTTAAGTGTACACCATCATTTGTAGACTGCAGATATCTTTGCGATATTTTATGACAGCCCGAGATAAAAGTCTGATTAAAGACTGGAGCGCCAGACAGCGTCTCTACCAGTGCCATCGCCCTACCTCCCTTGATGTCGGAAAACTGCAGTTGTGCCACCATGTACTCTACTCGACTCGACAAGCAGGGACCCATTGCCGTACTGAATGACCCTCACAAAACACACTGTACACATTCTCCGCATTCAGAATGAACCTGCACCTCATAAATGTGCACTAGCACTGCCTTTACAGATTAATTAATTATGTTATATAATGAGAGGTTTCACAGTTATCGGAATTATTTCTCCCACATTGCAAGTATTCTAAAGCTTCCTTCAAAGGATTCCCTTTTGAGTCTGTCACAGCTGCATGTGTGCAGTAGTATGGTCTTGCTCGCATTCACAGCCCCAGCTACTCCACATCGGAGTTCATCCCTCTTTTGTCCAACTCCCCTGGATAAGCAACATACTTTCTGCAAATGAGACAAAATAGATTAAGTTGCATTTATATAGAACCTTAGAATTATTTCATTAGATGTAAAACTCTGAGTGTCCTGAGGTATAGTGACTGCTGCAAATAGGAAGCATGACAAACCACACAAACACTGGCATTCCGGTTAAGATGGTGGAGGAGTAGGATGCTCCAACGGCAGCTCCTCGACTTCTTCTGTTTCCATCTCTTGTTTTTTCTTTTCTTGCCCCTTTGGTCTGTGGGAGAGACCCACCTGGTCTCCTGGCGGCCTGCAGTGGGTCCCGGCCCGGTCTCTCTGCAGCATGTTGGCTGGTCTCTCAACAGTTCATGGCAGTGTCTCGGCTTGACGTGCCCAGGCATGTTCCCAAGGTACCGGGTGGAGATTGGACAGGTGGCAGTTTCAGCAGCAACAACATATCTGCAGCAGTAGCATCAAGATCAGACGGCTAAGCAAGATAAGCGGAGGACTCATCTGTTGACTTTTAACTTATTCCTTCACTTGCCTAGTCTAAACTATGAAAGACTTCAATGTAAACTGTTATCTATTCGTTTAGTTTTCTACTATTCTATGATGTAACACTGAACATTTTAACTCTCGTATCTTTTACTTTGTACCTGTTTTTTTTCTGTATCTTGGTACCTTAGTACCTAAGATGGCACCATATATGGCGACATTGTACGCTTTTCACTGTACTTCTATACTTGAGTACATGTGACAATAAAATCTAAAAATAATCTAAAATTTAGAAGGACAAAATAATTTGTTTTGGTAATGTTGGTTGAAAGAATACTATTAGATAAGTCTCTAAGGAGAACATATCGATTATCCTTCAAGTAATACCTTGGGATCTTTTGCATCTATCTATGAGAACAGACAATGATTGTCTCGCAGGCTAAGGATTATATAAATCAGAACATGGACACAGACGAATGGTACATGGCCTCAATAGAGTGTGAAACCGTTTCCATCATTCATGTCTTCAATTTGAGGTTTTACCTGCAACTGGACAGTAAACTGTTAATAATAGAACAGGTAGACATCTTTGGAATATTATAGCATGGAAAATAATTCATCATACCTATACTGGCTGCTTGAAAGACCTGACCAATTGGCCCCATTTGCCTGCTCTTTCTTCATAGCCCTGATAATTTCCTTTAGTAGTACAGAGCAACCTTGATTATCCGAACATCAATTATCCGAATTTCAGATCATCCAAAAAAGATCCCAAGGTCCCACAAAAATGCTATCAGTTATCTGAACTCTCAGTTATCCAAATAAAATACTCCGCCTCCCCAGCTCATTCAGACAATCAAGATTGTTCTGTATTTATCCAGTTGACTTCTGTAAGTTATGATTAAATCTGCTTCCATCAAAATTTCAGGCAACGCATTCCAGATGATAAAACTTGCCACATGCAAAAAAAGTATTCTCATCTCTCCTAGTTTTATTGAAAATAATGTTAACTTTCTGACCTTTGGTTATCATGCCTCCAATTGGTGGAACAATTTCTGCCTAAAGACTCTTGTCAACCCTTCTTAATCTTTGACAGTTCTATTAAATCCTCCTTTAGTCTTCTATGCATTGCCAAGAATAAATAATCACAAATTCCCAAATCTCCCCATACAGCTGAAGTGTCATATCCCTTTGGTTTTTGACCATCCAAAGTTCAGCAATGTAATGCCTCCAATGTAAAATTTCTATCTTTCTTAGAGTTCCTCCCTTGGCCTCAAATCTTCCTTCCTCTAAATACTGTCTTACAATCTTACAATAATTTTGCACTCTAATTTTTTTTCCTCCAGTTTCAATTTAAATTGCTCAGCCATAGCTTCAGCTGCCAAGGCCCTAAATGCTGAAGTGTCTTCCTTTCCACCTTCCTTCATGCTCCTGAAAACTTGCGTTTTTAACCAGGTTTTTAGTCACGTGTATGTCTTAATGTAATTAATTGTCAATTTTTTTTCTTTGATACACTCATTATGAAGTCTCTTGAGATATTTTATTTATATTAAAGTTGTTATGTAGATGTCTGCTGTCTGATCAGTAGTCGCCATTACCAATTTGTCAGAATCATTAAATGGGGGAGGCGATCACCTAATGGTGTTATCACTAAACATCTAATTCGGAGACCTATTCTGGGAATTTGAGTTTGAATATTGCTATGGTAGATGGTGTATGTTGAATTCAATAAAAACCTGGAATTAAGAGTGTAATGATGGGTTAGATGCATGAAATTGTTGCCAATTGTTTGGAAAATCCATCTGGTTCACTAATGCCTTTTAGAGAAGGTAATTCCTATCCTTACCTGATCTGGCCTATATGTGACTCCAGCACAGCAATATGGTTGAATCTTAACTGCGCTCTGGGCAGTGTGGAGGGATATACAGAGAAATAAATCCAGAGGGCAGACACATGAATAGAAATATATAAAGCAAGAATACAGGAACTCTTTATAATCTACAAATAATAACAGAAAATGCTAGAAACGCTCAAAGGGTATAGAAACATCTATGGAAATATACATAGGCATAACATTTCACTGAAATACTGAACAGGTTGGAGTTATTTTCTCTCATTAATAGAACACTGAGAGCTGACCTGATAGAGACTTCTAAAATTACTAAAGGGTTTGGTAAATTGATGTAGATAAAATGTTTCACTTGTGGGAGATTACAAGTATGAATATAAAATAATCACTCATAATTTCAATAGAAAATTTACACAGAAAATGCGGAACTTGCACCAACAAGTTATTGAGACAAATAGTATTGATATCTATTCTGGTCCATAAAGTGAATTACACTAAGCAGAATCCCATTGGCCATAACTTCATGATGTTATTTTGGAACATTACAGAGTAGTAGGATAAGTTCAATGTTCAGCTTATGAAGTAGAGGGAGTCAGTAGTGGAAATTGAGGGAGATGTGTTTGGGAAGTGGGTCAGAGACCAGAAAGAAGGGTCAGGAGATTGAAAAGTAGGTGTTGGGTTATATAGTCAGGATTTGGTAAGTGGGGTCAAGGGGGGAGTGAGGGTGTAATCAAGGGCCAAGGAGAGGGGTTGGGAGTGGTGATCATGCAGTGCAGATGATGTTGGGTAGAGTGGGGAAATAGGGGCAGGGTTTGAACTGTTTGCTAGATGAACATTAAGCATTTGTTCAGCCTTCCATACTTTTTGAGCTTACTGATGCAGCAACTTTCAGTTCTCAGAGTTTAAATGAATAAGTACATTGATTGCCTCTTTGTAATTTTTTAAATACAATTTCACAGATTAATTTATGTTTGCTTTTAATAATTAAAAAATTGTAACATTATCTTCCAAACCATAACCTCTAAAACAGTACTTCCCACAACTGTGGGAAATGAACTTGAGTGGGATAGTGAGATGAAATTTTGTGAATGTGGAGCTCAGGCTACTTTCTGACTTTTAGGTCCCTTTATATTCTCTGGGTTTTCTATTGGTGGATTTGGCTTGATAAATTGCTTTCTGAGGCTGAATTGCTGCTACAAAGAAGCCTGTGACAAGGCTTTTGCTTTGGAGAAACCTTGCCAACTCTTCCATCATTGAATTCTTGTACCCTGCCCCAGCTCAACTACTGAGGATTTTCCTGCCATACTTTCTTCCATCAATCTGCAATCATATCACTGGGGTTACATGAAGTCTGAGGCATTAAAATTGGGTCATTTGGGAAGCCCTGCTCTCATTAGGTCCCAAAAACAAAGGGAGCAGGTGGATGGGAATGCCACCAGATCCACATTACCCTCCAAGCTACACAATGTCCTGACTTAAAACTATATCACCATTCCTTCTCTGTCACTAGGTCAAAATTTGAACTTCCCTTCTTAATAACCCACACCACATCGACTGAAGGGTTTCAAGATGGCAGCTTCTCAAGGGAAGGAGCAAATAGGCAGTAATTGCAAGTCTTGCCAGTGATGTCTTGGAACGATTTTTAAAAAAAATCTAATGATTGTCTAGTAAAATTTCAGGTTCACAAACAGAACTTTAACAGAAACCCAACAATCCAAAGCAGCCCTTTTGCACCTCTGCCATTTTTAACTGACTAGCCACATTTGAATTGTTCCAAGCTGTCATTACTCTGTGCATAAAGTGTATAATTGCCTTCAATAAGAAGATGAACTAATTCACAACCAGTACAGCATACTCTGGATCCTGCATGATTGGCAGCATCTTCATCAGAAGTCAGTCCCAGCCTGAGTACAATCATACGCCATATGTTTATTTGCTGGAAATCAAAGATCTCCACTGCTTAAAAGTGCTTATAATGCTTTTGGTTCTGTGATCACCCAACCCTCTAATTCTATCTATGTCACAGACTGCATCATCCTAGCCAGTAGGCAGCTTGTCCCTTGGTGCCCTCTAGTGCTGGTCTCTGACTGAAGAAGGTAAACAAAAGTGAGTCTGTAATGTGTTGCGTGTCCATTTCCCTCGAGTTGAAATTAGAGAAGGGGTCAATTCATGACAACACTATCACAGGCACTCAACTGAGGAGAGATGAAGAGAGAATTGGAAAAGTTTCAATCCACTCAGTGACCTCATGTGCTGGTACACCAACACATGAAAAAACTAGCAACAATTCAGCAACCAGGAAATAGTTAAGGTTGAAATCTGCCTGTACAATATCAGCCACATATCACATAAGTTAGATTGAGGGAGCAGCATATGGGACAGAGTCTATGATGTCCATGAACTGTTAATTATTGAAGGAATTAATTCCCAAACTTTGTTACAGATGCACTCTCTCACTTTCTCTTTGGCGTTGAGTGCCTGTGATCAACTCAATGTTCCGATTCCCAGCTCTTGTGAAAATCTGTTTGAACAGAAGTCAGAACTGTTGTACACAAAGGCCTTCTTAATCACCACAGCAACGCATTAAGCAGGATTGATTAATTTAAAGCCATATATAATTAGACCTCGCAGCATTATAGTTATTTTTTCCCACATGGAAAAGAAATAACAATTTTTAGGATTAATATTCAATTTCCAAACAAGTACCAATCTATTACTACAATTCTACATTTAATGATATTAACCCTCATAATTACTTAATTTGCTACGGATGATGTAGCACATACATAAACAAATAACACCCCAGATAATTTGATCTTTCAGTCTGATCAGCACACTATTGCTCCATGATGCACTAGCCATGCCCTATGGGATCCGTCAGCTGCTTATACCTTTATCTTAAACAAGTAAAGGTAACTTTGAATTGCTAGAATATTGCCAAATAAACCTAAAATTATTATAATAAGCACCTCATGGCATCACTGATCAAAGAAACAAAAGTACAAATAAAATAATGTACTTAATCATACAACAATTTCTTAGGTCAGTCTGGAGTTTTTCATTATCTTTGAGTCTCCATAAGTGAATCATAAAGGAAAAAGACTTGCATTTCTGTAGTGCTTATCACAATCTCATAACATCCCAAAGCACTTTATGGTCAATGGAGCAGTTTTGAAGTTTAATCACTGTTGCATTGTAAGGAAACATCTCTTGCTTCCTGCACCTTCATTATTTGGGTAATTTTCTGTTGTTAGTTACATTTGAAGATATGTGTGAAATCTCCGGAGAAAGTTCAATCGTTCCACTAGCGTATCCGATAGACAGCACCTGTGCCTTAATGTGGAATTCACTTACAAGTTATTAGTTAATTCAGTTACGAATTATGACCCAAGCATTAGGATGTAGGGTGGTTCAATTCTGCACCTAGTTCATGCCTGCCCTACAGAAGACAAAATGCAGCCATCTATACGTCATTTTACGTAGGTTTGGTCTTGCCTGTCATACTGCTAACTTTTGAATGCTGTGCTCACAATTACTACCAAAGCTCATTAAAAAAAAGATGCTAATCTTGGTGCTTGGCACTGCAATCTTAATACGCCCCATTGTATCAAAGTGCAAATCCATGTTTCTTGGTGCAAAATGATTATCTTCTATATTTCACAGGACCCCAGTATGTATTCTCTATATCCCACTATCCTCAGTGTATTCCTTCTGTATCCCACAGTTCCTAGTCTTTATGCTTATATTCCATTGTCTGTGCCCTTCACCATGGATATCCTACAGTTATCCTGTAATATCCTCTATATCCAATTGAATCTTTTCTATATCACACTGTTCCTAGTGTGTTGCTTCTATATTCAATTGTTCCCAGTGTATCTTTTCTATATTCCACTGTTCCCAGTGGGTCACCTTTAGATTCTACTTCCCTTTTTCTAAGCCTGTATGCAATTGCAGTGGTTGCCTAGCACTGAACTCCCTAGCTGCACACCACACACTGCAGTAAATTGGAGAGGACATCTGTTATCCATTATTGATCAGTGTAATTAAATACTAGAAATAAGCATTTAATCGGAGAATGTCAATCAGCCCAACGACTTTTGGGATGTAGACCATAAATCTTGTGGCATCAAGTATTCCATTCTTTGTATTCTCCTTATATATTGTTACTTTATATTCCCCCTCTCAGGATACCAATGGATTTTCTGAGATGTTAGAAACAAAAACAATGCCTAAACATCAAGTCAAATTTAGCACACATTAGACACAATTATGCTGTCCTCTCAAACACTTCTAGGGCAAGTGTGACATTGGTTAGATGCAGCATAAAGCTCACTTTACGCTGAGTAAAACGTGAGGTCTGCAGATGCTGGAGATCAGAGCTGAAAATGTGTTGCTGGTTAAAGCCTGATGAAGGGCTCTGGCCCGAAACGTCGAATTTCCTGTTCCTTGGATGCTGCCTGACCTGCTGTGCTTTAACCAGCAACACATTTTCAGCTCACTTTACGCTGAGTACAGATTGTAACATGGAGCATGTTATAACTGAGAGTGGATATTCTTAAACTAAGCTTGGGGTGTAACCATGAAAACGTTATAGGCTAAAGCTTTGTACTGAGACTGTGGTGTTAGTAGAATGGAGTTGGATGATCCCTGGAAGTTTGGATTCCCTTCCTGATGGAATCTGCCTGTGGTGTATGTTGTCACTCCTACACGGTACATAGCCCTGGTGGGAACATAACATTTAAAACATGATCTAAACAACTAAAATTGATCAGTTAATTAAATATGTTTTGAGCTGTCAAAGCTTTGAGGTGGCCAGGGAAGTGAACTCCCCTTCAAGTGGGGTGAGTTTATAAATCACAGAAATTTCCAGGTGCTTGTTGTCTGTATGAACTCATCACTTGCATGTGAAGTATAGAGTCATTGCCAGAAAGAAATGTGTAATTACAGTGTACTGTGACTCACAGCTTGATTCTCTGTCAAGCTGCTGACCTGTGACAGACTGATTGCTGCCATCTGGTTTTGCTATAAGCAGAGCAGCCAGTATCACAGCAGTGAGTCTGCAGGGGCTCCCGCCACCAATTATCCAATGGCACAGCTCACATTTTGTCAACAGGTTGCAAAAGACAGTTAATTGTCAGTATGTAGTTAGTTGGAATCAAATGTCCCTGTTTCATAAGGTGTGGATTTCTGGTACATTGACCAATATGTTATCACCCTGTCACTTCCTTATTTGTCCAGAATTAGGTCATTCTGAATCCACTCCAGATGGCATTTAGAGTCAACACACATTGGTGTGGGACACAAACAGTCTGAAACCACTGGGCCTGATTTAAATGCTTGTAAACAGGCCACAGTCAGATCTAGGCCCAGCCAGCAGGTTTTACCTGCCTCAAACTTGACCACAGAATATCCAACTTACAATCCTGTCACCCCAGTGGAAATTTTGCTTTTTAGAGCTCTTTTGTAATACAACTGACTAACATATTTCAGATGGTTTGTACGTAAGTGTACCTATTAACAAACTCAAGCCATTGTGTTTAACTGTTTTGTACCCTAGCAAGTAATTCAGTACCACCTTCTCAGAATAACCACAGATGTGGAAATAAGTATACCCTACCAGCTTTTTAACACATATGAGAATGATATGTTTTTAAAAGTTCCTCCTTCTCAAAGGGTTCTGAATGAAATTTGACTTGAGGAATACATTAGAAATCCAGTTAATAAAAAGATTGGAAGATTTTTATAATAATGAAAACAGAAAATACTGGATAAACTCAGCAGATCTGGCAGCATCTGTGGAGAGAATAAACAGAGTTCATGTTTTTAGTGCAATATGACTCTTTGAAGGTAGCTTCCTACAATATGATGCCTATGGTTTAACTTAGAATTCCTACAAATGCCTGGCTGCTGAACAAATAAGTCAGAACAACCTCCTAGCTTCAAATCCTGCTTCAAACAGTTCTGTGTATATTAAAAATATCATGGAGTCAGGTGTAGGAACTGGTTTTTGTCTGGAGGTTTCAAACAATATTTTTTCCATTGTTCATATGATCTCTGATTTTTAAAAGATCTGCCACTGAGTCTTTCAGAACTTACCTTTTAAATATTGCGTGTAGTTGGAAATTTTGATGCTGCCTCCCACACACAAATCGATTAGATGCTTGCAATTATTTTTATTTATATCAAGATTGTTCATATGATTTATATCCTTTGACCAGATGTCACTTCCCTGGACCAAATACTGCTTGGGCACAAGCAGCGCTCTAGTTAAAGGGTGTTTTTTCTCTGTTTAAGAACACCAAGTGACTTTTCGGTAGGTTTTGTTGGAGAAGCGCTTAGAGTGGTCAAATCACCATCCTAATCTGACTGAGAAGTGCAATTGGATCTCCAGCCCCCTTGCCTTTTGGATTCACTATTTAAAACCTATGGCTCTGCAGTGTTCATAACAATTAACAAGAGCCTGAAACAAGTAGAGAGGAAATTCACAGGAGGGTAACAGGAGTTTCACAAACAATTCATAGACATTTTATCTAAATATGTATGCACATTATAAAGTGTAGATATTCATATGGCTACAATGTACACATATACAAATACACAAATGTAGATAAATGTATGGAGTCAGACACATGAAAATGCACATACATTTTCACATATTAATGGATATACACACCCAGGTGCAAGCTTCCACGTAAGGCAAAATAAATATACATATTCACAGATGCACACAAACATATATTTGCACAGCAGTACTAGTATTATACTTCTAGATATTATAATGTGGTATAAATGAGAAGAACAGGCCTCCAAATCTTATTATATTAATAGATATTTTCCAATCAACCTGTTCAGAGATATTACTACCCATCTCTGGTGCAGGTGGAATTTGAACCTGGACCTCCTGGCTCAGAATTAGGGACACAATCACTGCATCATAAAGCCTTCCATATGTTAATTTTAGTATTCTGATACTTATTCTTATTAGGGTTTAATTCCACCCAACCTCTTCTCTTTGATCTCTTAATGCCTTGTATACCTACAGACAGACACATACACTGATATACAGACACAAATACGAGTAAACAGAGAAATATACACAGAGATTCAGAAACAAGCACATAAGGACAAACAAAGAGATACACAAGGAGAACCAAATACAATGACACACAGGTAGATATTTATATACGAGACTGAAATATATGCATAAATTATTACATCTATCTATCTATATATAAGACACAAAAGAGTGCAATAAGATGTACATACACACTCCAGATGCACAGAGGCACACAAATATGAGCACGTAAAAACACATGCCTGCATCACTTCTTTTGTGGAAGATGTGTAATTCCATCCACATTCCTATGACTCCCCATAGAGTTCTATGAAGACCTTTCACTTTGCATGCATCAGTGCAAGGGAATTGTCAGCATATTAGGAAGTGAATTTGAGATAATTGAAAGCCTTTTGATGGAGGCTGGAATTTTATTGCCTGTATATAAATGCGGGAAGCCTTAGGGGCAACTCTGCAGAGTTAAAGAATGTATGATTAGCACAGCCCCTGATGTTATTCTAACAAGCAATGGCAGTCAAATCAGATCAAGACTGAAATTCACTGTAAAAGCTCTGTGTATCTAACAATATTTAAAGCTTTTTAAATACCCAATGCAAGCAATTCTCTTGACTTACCCATTTAGATTGAGGTTTAGGGAATGTGGGTCAGTGATTGCCTCCATATCTGTCATATTGGCCATGTTCAGTTGTAAATAGCTGCTTTGACAATATTGCATGAAAATGATTAATATTTTTCCTTTGTGTGTCACTGATAATTTATATTTCTCAGATATGAGCATGCATTAGCAAGACCACTCACTATTTATTTCCTACCTTTGTTTGGTCTGAAATAGCCTTTATGCACTCCTGCAGTTCACATAGAGTCACAGAGATGTCCAGCACAATAACAGACCCTTCGGACCAACTTCTCCATGCTGACCAGATATCCTAAATAAATATAGTCCCATTTGCCAGCTTTTGGCTCATATCCCTCCAAACCTTTCCTAATCATACATCTATTCAGATGCCTTTTAAATGTTGTAGTTGTATACTTTAAAACTAATCCTTAGCCTCCCTGCTGTGAGTTCCTCTGCACAGGTTTCTTCAAGGTCAGCTGTGAATTTCGCTGTTTGTTTATTTTTCTTAGACAAACTCCAATGTCCAGAGATACCTGAAATCAAACAGCAGAGGCTGTCAGCTGTGCAGATTCACTGCTGGCTCAGTCTGCAGTGCAAGTTTATTTCTCCATTTGATCCACTTCCCATAGGTCACTGCCTTTGTCTCTCTTCCTCCTTTGAAAAGAGCCATTGTTTTAATCTTTTTTTCCGAAAGTTCCAAAAAAATGCAATAATTAATATAACAGTAATCATTACTCCTAGAATTCGAGGGAATCGGCTCCAACACTGAAAATACCTCAAAAAAGGAGCAGCTCTTACAGCCACAATTTTTTCTATTTTCCATCTTGAATTACCCTGAATGCATGTTCATGATTGGAGTACTTTGATAGAATACTTAGATTAAAAGTTGCCACTTTAGAGCACAGTTAAGAATCAATCATATTAGTGTCAGATAGAAGTTCACATGCAGCCCAAACCAAGTAAGATCAGTAGGAATCCTTACTTCAAGCACATTTGTGAAGCATGCCAAATTTAACAATTGACAGCTTTGTGGTTACTTTTATTCAACCAGCAATGCAGGGATACTGTGTGGAGGCATAGAGTGTTGGGGTGTACATTGTACTGGTGTGATTAGTGTGATATGTGTAGCCTGTAGGTTATGTGGGTTTGCAATGTGATGTACTCTGTCTGTGGTGGTACAGTATTGTCAGAACCACATATTGTTTGGACTGAACATGGGAAAAAGGAAGTTTTGGACAACGTCTGGTGGGACAGAGTTTACCATGGGACCATTTGGGACTCAAAGTTCAGAGGTGGAACTGTTAAGGCCGCCTTAAAACCTAAAACAGCTTTTGGACTGTGAACTCCTGTTTTGTCACAGGCTGGGAGTGGTGCAGTTGAAAATAGATTTCCAAGAAGCTTGCAACAAAGTCAGGTCCCTCCTTCTTGCCTGGAAAAGAAAATCTTTATAAATGTTGAGAGATTTGCAAGGGCATAGTGATGTCTCCCTCCCAGACTCTCCTTCCCCTTCTATGAGTAAAAGGCAACACTCAAAGACTCTGAATGCTGAACATCGAGGTCAATAAAAAACCTGGGTCTAATTGATCAGCTACTTAAACTGAGGATCTTCTATTTCCCTGAGGCCAACAGCAAGGTTTTCTTGTTACTGAAAAGAATTGTTAGAAAGTTGTCTAATTCCTCTCTTGTGTTTGGCGTTTTGATATATAAGATCTTTGTCTTTCCTTTTTTTTCTATCTATAATAACTTTGTAGAACTGTATGTCATGTCTTATCTTAACTGTGTGTGAATGTGTGGGTTTAAAAAGGATATAGTTTATGTATGCATATTATAGATAATAACTTGTTTGACCACTATATGAAAACCAAGCTTGTATATAATACATGAGTTTTTGTGTTTATTGATAAAACCTCATGGGAGTCTCATTTTCTGTCCTAGATAACAGTAGAAGTAAAGCAAATTAGCAATCTAGGTGATTCAATTGGATATTAACACTTTTTTGAGCAATGAATTAATGGTGGAGTCTGATTACCAGTGAACCTCTCCCCAGCGTTTCAGATAGTTGGGGTGGAGGAGGATAACATCAGAGTGATTGGATTCTTCATCCACACTGGCGACAAGGAGGTCATCTACATATTGGATCAGTATAGACCCACCTGCAAGGGTTAGATACTTCAGTGTGTTTTTTGTAAGGCCTGAGGGAAAAGAGTTGGCGAGTATATGAAGCCTTGAGGTAGTTGAGTCCACGTCAGCTGATGTCCATTGAAAGTAAAGGCGAATAGGTAATGACTGTTTTCGTGAAGGGGCAAAGAGAAAAAAGCATGTTGGAAGTCAACAACAGCAAAAATTTAGCATCTGATGGTACCGAGGCCAGAATATGGGCTGGGTTTGCGACCAGGGCATGAAGAGGCTGGACAATGGCATTGATAGCTCTTAGATTTTGAACCAGTCTATATTGGTCTGGCTTGCCAGGCTTTGGGACAGCCATAATTGGAGTGTTACAGGGTGATTGACAAGGGACCAGAATGTCTTGATGGAAAAAGTAATCGATTAGAGAGGTAAGGCTCGGTATCACTTGTTGTTTCAGTGGGTATTGGCGGATGGATGGTAGAATAACATTTAGTTTTAAGGCAACCTGAATGGGGTCGCAATTCATGAGTTCAACATGGGGAGGTATTTCAGTCCATATATCAGGGTGGACTAAATCAAGGATATCCCGACTTTCATGGTGCTGGAGTGTGGCACCATGAAAGTTGGATAGTAAAGGAAAATCATCCCTTCTTGGAATGTTTTCAGCTGGTAGCAGTATGGATCAGCCCCGGTGACTACACAATGGACCATAGGGCCCAGGTCCTTAGCATGGTGGGGCGGGTTTACCTTCCAAGTGATATGGGGGATCTAAGATGGCGGCGATCTGAGAAGATCACACTGCAGAGCTTCGCATCGCAGCAGAAGCAGGACGGTCCTTTAACCCGCCAACCCAGGTCATCAGGATTTCTTGCGGCATTGGAAAGTTTGTGGAGCCCCAAGAAACATTTAAAAATTGACTTACCTGTATTTTCAGCTGTTGAGAAATGCCTAAAAATGGAGGAGGAGCATCCGAGGCCGGGTCTGCAGCTCAGCCTGCAGCAGCCTCGGAGGCGATTACTCTCCTGGACCTGGTGAACCAGCTCTCGAAATCTTGTGAGATGCTGGGGAAACAGATTGAGGAGAAGCTGGCTCCAGTCTCTCTCATGCTGCAGAAGCATGAGCAGCAGCTGGGAGATCTGGAGAAGAGGACAAATGAGGTGGAGCACAGGGTCACAGTGGTGGAAGCTGATGCCAGTTCATTTAAGGATGAGATCCAAGCCCTGAAGATGCAGGTTCGTAGTTTGCGTGACCAAGTGGATGATCTTGAAAACAGGGACAGGAGAAAAAACATTCGGATCATCGGTCTGCCTGAGGGTAAGGAAGGTGAGCGGCCTGTAGGATTTGTTGAAGATTGGTTTCCGAAATTCCTTGACTTGAAGGCTGGCATGAGAGGATTGAAGATAGAGAGGGCTCACCGGGTCACAGCACGGAGGTCGGGTCTGGGTCAACGCCCTCGTCCTTTCCTGGTGCTGTTCCATCATTACCGGGATAAGGAGAGAGTCATGGAGGCTTCCAGACTCCAGGGGAAGGATCCAAAGGCCCTAATTTATGAGAGGTCTAAGATCATGCTTTTCAGGACTTTTCAGCGGCGGTGATCCAGAAACGAAAATCATATGATGGTGTCAAGAGAAGACTGAAGGAGCTTGGGATTCAGTACTCCCTGAGATATTCGGCAGTGCTTTGGATCACCTTAGATGGATCCATGCATCTCTTTGACACATCGGAGAAGGCAAGAGACTTTGTGGACAAACTAACCTAATTTAAACAATTGTAGTATGTATAAATATTGTTGCTTGGGTATGCGTTTATCATTCTGTAAAAGAAATGGAGGAAATCCAGTTGGAGCTTTGTCTTTCCTTCCTTTTTTTTCCTCTATTGATAATAATTGGGTTCAAACTATGTCTGGTGGTAGTTAAGATGTACATTTTAAATTTCTAAGTTAGGACATACCAAAGGATGGGTAGGGTATTTATTCCCCCTTTTTTTATATAAAAGAATGTTGTTTTTATTCCTATTGATATTCTATGGGGGTGTTTATTCTTTTTAGCTTGTGCTTGGCGATGCGGCTCTAGCTGGGAGAAGTGAAGGTGGTTGAGATGGTAAGATGCCTACTTATGGGCAGTTCAGGACGGGTAGTTGCCCCCTCTGGGCAGGGGGTGAGTTCCCCTACTCAGCGCTTTATATATTGGTTTGTTTTCTGGTTTTTGTTGTTTTTTATTTTTAATAATTTTGTATGTTTGTTAAATGTAGTGGTTTTAGTTTATGTAGTTTTTATATTTGGTGGACCATGCAACACTAAGGCCCAGCAATTTGTGGTTCGGGTTCCTCCTCTCTGGAATTTAAACGTAATTGCAGAAGATTATGGCTAATGAATTGATTAAATGGTGTGCCTGGAATATCAAGGGATGTCACTCACCAATTAAGAGGAAGAAGGTACTCTTGAGTCTTAGAAAAGAGAAGGTGGATATTGCTTTGTTACAGGAGATACATTTGGATGACAAGGAGCATCTGAAATTACAGCAGAATGGCTTTGACCGAGTTTATTTTTCATAATTTAATACCAGAAGTAGGGGAGTGGCTATATTGGTAGGAAAAATCTCTCATTTAAATTGTTGGAATGCATTAAAGACACAAACGGGAGGTGTGTAATTCTTAAAGCCTTGATAAATGGGGAAGAATATGGTATTTTAAATGTTTATTGTCCCCCAGCTCATCCTCTTAAATTCTTGGTAGATGCTTTTTCTAAACTGATAAGTCTCAAGTCTCGGCACATCATTATAGGGGGAGATTTTAACTTCCTCATGGACCCCACAGTAGACAGGTTACCTAAAGGTCCCTCGATACCCTCTGCACAAACTAAACAGTTATTGGGTTTGTGTGGGGAATTAGGCTTGGTGGACGTCTGGAGGTGTCTCCACCCTACAGGTAAGGATTTCACGTTTTTCTCCAATCCGCATAGATGTCAAACAAGGATTGATTTTTTTTCTGACCCCTGCAGTAACCCTGGATCTGGTAGCATCCTGTACGATTGGTAACATTGCCATCTCTGATCATGCTCCAGTGTACCTTATGGTTAAGATTAAGGATGTTACAGTGGATTCAAGGTACTGGCAAATGGACCCCTTTATTCTCATGCACAGTAGGTTAGTGAAGTATTTCTCTAGGGAATTTCAGGCATTCCTAGACATCAACATAGGCTCAGTTGATAGCTCATCTGTTCTCGGGAAACTGCCAAAGCTTATGTCGGGGGTTAGTTATTTCATATTCCACGAGTAGGAAGCGGCAGAAGGATGAGCAGCAACGTCTCCTTGAAGCACGGTTGAAGGTAGCCGAGAAGGCCTATTTTGACAGACCCTCGTTGGTCAAACTACAGAGGATTACGGCACTGAGGTCTGCACTAAATTCCGTGCTAACGCAGACGGCAAAGAAGGAGCTGGTTTTTGAAAGCAAACATTATACGGGCATGGTGACAAGCCAGGCAAATACATAGCATACCTTGCCAGAAAGAGAAGTGCCCCACAAACCATTCCAGCGATTAGGGAGGGGTATGGGAACCTAACATGTGATTCTAAAAAGATTAATGTGGCATTCTAGATATTCTACTCTAAGTTATATCAGTCTGAGAATTGTGAGGAGGGGCAGGCCAAAATGGAATCCTTTTTTAAAGATCTGAAACTCCCGGGTGTGACTCCCGAACAACAATCCTTTCTCAATGCCCCATTATCAGAGCAAGAAGTGCAGGAAGCTGTGAGGCAGCTTCAGAGTGGAAAGGCACCTGGTCCTGACGGACTTCCCAGTGAATGCTATAAGGAATTTATAAGTATACTGTCAGGTCCGATGCTGAATATGTTTAATGATTCATACAGTCATGATTGTCTCCCACCATCTCTGAGAGAGGCCAATATTTCACTTATCCTTAAAAAAGGAAGGATCTGGAAGACTATGCTTCATACAGGCCCATCTCACTCTTAAATGTGGACTTTAAGATCCTCTCTAAGGCTCTTGTGTTAAGGATGGAGACTGTGTTACCGTCTATTATTAAAGAGGATCAGACGGGCTTCATAAAGGGTCGCAGATCCTCCAATAATGTTAGGAGGCTGCTTAACGTAATTCAAGCATGCCAACAGCAGTCAATACAGGAATTGGTGATTTCTTTAGATGCAGAGAAGACATTTGACTGAGTTGAGTGGCTGTACCTCTAGACTGATTTCGTTTGGGCGAAGTTTTCATAAGATGGGAAAAGGTTCTCTACAGTGTACATCTTGTGGCGGTCATTACCAACAGGGTACGATCAAGCAATTTTAATATTTATAGGGGCAACCGGCAGGGATGTCCCATTTCACCATTACCTTTTATGTTGGTGATTGAACCATTGGCAGAGGCCATTCATGGAGATCTCAATATATCAGCTCCAGAAGTGGGGTCAAAATTACATAAGATCTCGCTGTATGCAGACAATGTTCTATTTTTCTTGACAAATCCAGCAGTTTCAGTGCCTTGCCTGATACAATGCATTCACGTGTTTGGTGCTTTTTCAGAGTATAAGATTAATTTTGCTAAATCAGGGGCTATGCCTATGGGTGGTCTTATGAAAGAGTTGGCTCTTGAAAGTGACTATAGATTCCCATTTAGGTGGTCACAGGGGGGTTTGTGTATTTGGGCATTTTCATTACGCCAGTTCTGGATTGGCTGTTCAAAGCCAATTTAACTCAATTACTTGAAAAAATTAAACAAGATCTCCAAAGATGGGAGGCACTTCCAGTTTCATGGTTGGGTCGGTTAGCACTTATTAAGATGAATATTCTCCCTCATTTGCTATACTCTATATGGATCTTCCCCCTGATTTTCAATAAACAAACACTCAGGAGACTGAACGGTTGGTTCAGCTCCTTTATCTGGCATCATAAACGGCCCCTCATTAAATTAGCCAAACTGCCGTTGCCTCATAGACTGGGGGGAGTAGACCTTCCGGACATTAAAAATTACCAATTAAGCTCGCTTTTGACCTACTTGAGTGATTGGGTTTGTGGGGATCCTCTTTCAATATGGCTAAATATCGAAGCCTCCCAGGCAAGGTGTCCCCTTACCAGTTTGCTGTTTTTGGACAAGGTGATGACAGTAAGGGAATATTGCCATAATCCAATAGTCATCAATACTGTTCAAGCATTTCAAGCAAGGGCAATTCATCAGAGGGAAGGTAATACTGGCAAAACATCTTTGTTTACACCTTTAGTGGGTATGCTGGGTTTTCAACCGGGTATGATATATTCAGGATTTAGACATTGGGCAGCTAGGGGTATATCTTGCATGGGCGATTTATTTGAGGGAGACATAATGATGTCCTTCGATCAGTTAGTACGGAAGTACGAGTTGCCTAATAGAGACCTCTTTTGTTTTTTTCAAGTTAGGGATTTTATTCAAAAAAAATGACACTTTTGACTGATCCCTGCAAATATGACATAGAAAGAGGGATACTAAGGGCTAAGAGTACACTCTCTGTCAGTATTTATATCACCAAATGAGGGTGCCACCTCAGATGAGTCTGATCGACTCTGCAAGATGTGGGAAAGAGAGCTGAGTGTTGAAGTTTCTTCAGAGGCATGGGAAGATATTTGGGAGAATGCAAGGAAGATATCAATTTGCAACAAGATCCATGCTTTACAGTTGAAGATTCTCCACAGGGTTCACTTAGCCCTAGACCGTTTGTCAAAATTTAAACCGGGGTATCTTCAGCATGTCCCAAGTGCAAGGTCTGCACGGACACTCTTACCCATTGTCTTTGGTCTTGTGACAGGCTTCAAACATATTGGAGCGCTGTGGCGGGTGCAATGGAGAGGATTTTAGGTGTAGGGGTGGAGAAGGACCCTATTTCTCTCCTTTTGGGCCTACCCATTGTATTTCCTGCAGATGCGCATAAGAAAAGACTTTTCAATATTCTTACGTTCTGTGCAAGGAAGAATATCTTGCTAGGTTGGATATCTGAAAAACCCCCAGGCCTGTCGGGTTGGCGGAAGATTGTTATGGAGCATATTCCCCTGGGTTTTCTCACAAATATGGTACACCACAAAACTGAGAATTTTTACAAGACATGGCAATTCTTTTTGAAATACCTGGACACAGATTTATCTGCCACACTAACAAGGGCTTTTATACAGCCGTAACGATTGTGTTTCATGAGTCCAAAATCCAGGGAGGAGGAATTATGAATGTGAGTGTTTTGTTTGGCTGCGCTGAGTTATTACTATTTATTTGTTTGTTGTTAGGTATTTATTTATTTAGTTAAATAGCTCAATTAGGGTTTTTAAAAAATTTTATACTTCTCTATATATGTTTATACATTCGTATAGGAGGGTGAATTGGGGAAGTTTTTTATTATTTGGGTTTAGTTTTGTACTGTTTTGTATTGTTTTGAATTGCATTGTTTTGTATTTGTTGTAATATTTAAAAATCTATTTTTTCTTAATAAAAATATATTATATAACCTTCCAAGTGATATGAGGGGCTGAAGTGTCCACTTGTTTCCACAGGTGAGAGGGTATTTGAATAAAATCCACTTCGCCTTCTGGGCCAGTGACCTGAACCAAATTCTGTACAGTCCATTCAGTACCTATCAAGTCTGTAAAGAAGTTTTCAAGGGATTTGAATTGACCTGTTCCAATCATAAGCAAGGGTGATGTAACTTCCAGACCCTTGAGGGTCAAGGTCGAGTGACCACCGTTGAGGTTTAGTGGTTACGTACAGTTGGCGTTCAACTGAGTCAGAGTCAAGTTGGACACTATCAGGGGAGCAGGCAAGTTTAACTTGAAAGGTACGCAGCAGGTCTCGTCCCATTAGATTGTAGGATATTATGGGTGTAATCACGAAGTGATGGTGCAGGGAATAGCCCTGAAAATAGACAGGAAGAGGATAAGAACATGGATACCTGTGGCTTTCTCCTTAAAAACCAGATGATTTCTTTGTCCCCTTCAAGACTGGAAGATTCCTGTCAGATTTCACAGAAGATATTGAGGCCCCCGTGTCAATCAGGAAGAGGTACCATCTGCTGTTAATTTTAAGTAAGACTGTGGGTTCCCGCTTGGAAGACACAGAAGACCGTAAAGGAAAATTATTTAGTCATTGGGAAAAGGCTTTATTTTGTGAAAAACTGGTGATTTGTCCTCTGCGTCTCGCTTGTGGTAGGGGATGAGTATATCAGAGGGTTTTCCCCAGTTGTCATAGGAGTTCTGAGGGTAGCTTCCATAAGTACTTCCTTGGATCCCCCTTTAGGGCAATTAGAGGCCCAATGAAGAAGGTGGCCACAAATAAAACAGCTCTGAGGGGGCTGCCTAAGAGGGGCCCCTCGGCTATGCCCACGACAGTGGCCTCCAATAGGTGCAGGGCCCTAACTATAATGCACAGTTAGTTGTTAGGAAGCCTCCTCCTGGACTATAAATCCTGACTTGACAGGCTTTGGAGCTCTGTCTTCGCTCTGATGTTTCTATAAAGCCTTAATTGAATGATGGGGTTGATTAGGATTAGCTTCAACCCAGTCCAGGTTGTTTATCTTAACTGCTGTGGCAACAGAGGATGGCAAAGAGTTTCATAGCATGGAGTTATATTGAGTATTGACAACATGAAATTCCAAGCCCAATCTCCAGAATAGGATTCGTAGCATTCTCTAAAGCGGTCAAGGAAATCTTCAGCAGCCTCCTTACTTTTAGGGCGAAGTTTGAGGATGCGAGTAAGGTCAGTAGGTTTTTCTAGTATGGCAGATACTGCAGCAAGGATATCATCATGTTGCTGCTGATCTTGAGCTACAGCGTGAGAGAGGGCAGCAAAATTATTGTGACCAATGCGTTCAGTAAAACAGGCATATTCTGAGTGGGTAAGGACTTGTTGAAGAAGGGCCCAAAGGTCCTGGGCATTGCTATCATTGTGGTGTCTAGGAAATCAACGAACTGCTGAGGAGCCTTCTGGGGCTCTGGTGCCCTACTGAGAATGGACGTAATTTCATGGGGCTTCCAGGGACAATAGACACAGATAGTGGCGTTTTGGCAAGGAGCGCCAGCCCATGGGAACGGTGTTCTCTCACTGGGAACATGCCTAATGCAGGTATTTCATCTCCCGAGTCCTCAGAAGAGGAACTCAAAGGGGTTTCTGATTGCCAAAAGAGTTGTTTGTTAGAAGATTAGTGATGTCTTGATTTCTGTTGACCACGAGTGTTCCAAGCAACAGGGTCAGTGAACTGGGGAGGGGGTGGGGGGACAGGCGTGGCTATGGCAGCAGCATATGTCTTGGGTTGAGCTGCAGCTGCTGAGCTAACAGTAACCTGGGGAATTGGAAAAAGAGCAACGTTTGCAGGGTTAGGACCAGTTGGGGAAAACACGGGGTAGGCTGCGGGGGAACAATGGGAATTTGAGGATTAGGTGGAACAACAGTTTGATATGCAGGAGGTTGAATAGTCTTTGGGGAAGGGGTTAGGACAGGAGGGGGGCGCTTAGGGCTCTGGACTTGCCGATCCGGCAGGGGCTAGAATAACCGGGGGTGCATTATGATGCACTTGAGAATTAGGCAGAGGTGGTGGAAGCGGCTGTGGTGCATGTAGAAACACCAATCATCTAAATTCAAATTTTCATTGTCTCCCACGCCTAAACCAAAATCAGCCATCGACCTATACAGTTCTTTTTGATGTGACCAGTCACTAGTGACTTTATCTTTTGCTTCTGTTGACGTTTAACTCGAGCATATTCATTTTTGAGGACCTCAATAGACTTCATGGTACCATTCTTAGTTAATTCAATTCCCAATTTAGTGGCAGTATCCAGCCATGAGCACAATACTGATTATTTGTGGCTTTCATCACAGAATTGCTGCCACAGTCTAATTAATTCATTTGTTTTCGAGCCCACATTTCATTGCCGAATCAATTGCTGGGCTGATTTAACCAACTGAATACTTTTAGGGCCACCTAGTGGCCACTATTAGAAAGTTTCCACAGACTTTCAAACTAAGAGTCATAGAAATGTACAGCATGGAAATAGACCCTTCAGTTCAACCTGTCTGTGCTGACCAGATATCCCAACCTAATCTAGTCCCACCAGCTAGCACCCAGCCCATATCCCTCCAAACCCTTCCTATTCATATACCCATCCAAATGCCTCTTAAATGTTGCAATTGTACTGGCCTCCACCATTTCCTCTGGCAGCTCATTCCTTACCCATACCACCCTCTGTATGAAAAGGTTGCCCCTTAGGTCTCTTTTATATCTTTCCCCTCTCACCCTAAACCTCTGCCCTCTAATTCTGGATTCCCTGACCCCAGGGAAAAGACTTGGCCTATTTATCATATCCATGCCCCTCATAATTTTGTAAACCTCCATAAGGTCACCCCTCAGCCTCCGATGCTCCAGGGAAAACAGCCCCAGCCTGTTCAGCCTCTCCCTATAGCTCAAATCCTCCAATGTGGCAACATCCTTGTAAATCTTTTCTGAACACTTTCAAATCTCCGGAAACTTCTCACACATTTATATCAATGGTGAAGGCGGATCTTCCGTCTTGTTTATATTATTACCCACCTTAAACAACCTTCCTTTTATGGTTCCAACTCAAAAACTTGACTGTTTAACAGCTTGTCAACACGCAACAATCTACTGACTTCCGCAAACCCTTCTCAAGTTCCCAAAACCCTCAAGACTCCTGTTATAAAGTATCATGATACTTCCTTATTTCACAGAACAATTTAGGTATCAATTTAGATGGCGCCAATCCGACCGAATCAGAGTCTCCCAACTCTGAGAAGGTTTTTGACTCTCAACTCTGTGTGCAGTGGGAGAGGGACTCCCTGAGATTCTTGTAGAGAGAGGAGGAAAACTTCTTCAAGGCAGGCATCCTTGCAAGAGGATTCGCAGTAGGGTTAAAATCAACTAGGTAAAAACAATGACTGCAGATGCTGGAAACCAGATTCTGGGTCAGTGGTGCTGGAAGAGCACAGCAGTTCAGGCAGCATCCAACGAGCAACGAAATCTTCCTCCTCTCTCTACAAGAATCTCAGGGAGTCCCTCTCCCACTGCAACTCCCAGGTCATTTCCTCTGCCCTGAAGCTCTTCAACCATGTCGTGAAACAAACTCGGTCCGACCTGCCGATCTTCTTTTCTACCTATCCACTCCACCCTCTCCTCCCTGACCTATTACCTTCATTTCCTCCCCCACCCCACCCTTCTCTAGCGTATCTCTCCACGCTTCCAGCTCACTGCCTTTATTCCTGATGAAGGGCTTTTGCCCGAAATGTCACTTTTGCTACTCGTTACATGCTGCCTGAACTGCTGTGCTCTTCCAGCACAACTGATCCAGAATCTGGTTTCCAGCATCTGCAGTCATTGTTTTTACCTTGGAGTCACATGTAGGCTAGACCAGATAAGGATATGGCAGGTTTCCTTTCCTAAAGGGTATTGGTAAACCAGTTGAGGTTTTACAAAACTATTGATAGCTTCATGGTCACTCTTGCTGAGGCTAGCTTAAAAAACTCATCTTTACTGATTGGATTTAAAATTCAACCAATTGCAAAAGTAGGATTTGAACGTATACGTCCAGAGCCTGGAACTTTGGATTACTAGCTCAGTGATATTGCTACTGCATCATCAAGACTAATTTTTGAAATAATAACCAGAGTTAAAAGAAAGTTGGAAGAATAAGGAAGAAATTTCCACACTGATCAGAAATTTCTAATTGATGGACATAGGCCATACCGTCCTTGTGCTTATGCTTTCCTCTTTTTTGTCTGCTTGCTTCTTGTACTAACTTATCTCTTGTTTTGGTTGTGTAGCCTGGCAGCTGTTTCGACAGTGCTAGGGTCATTCAGAGTGCAACTGAATCAGCTTTACTCCATTTTGCAGCTCTTTTGCATGCATACGCTGCTCTGCTGGGCAATCCAGCTCACCATAACTTAAAACTGAAGCAAAAGGTTGTTCTTCGATAATTCTCTGTAATTTAAAGGCTGGAATTGAATTCTATCTTTAATAACTTAGGTGCTTGTTCTCGGGGCTGCAGACACTTGGCGTGCAGTAATAATACTCCGAATGGAATTGAGGCCTGAAGGCAAGGCAGTGAAGCTATGAGCCCAGAACTAATGGCTGCTTATTACCATGGGGATGTGAGAGGCAGCAGCTGTTTAATCATGTATGACCATGTGACAGGGTTCTGTCGACCATGTGCATCAGCAGCTCCAAGGAAAATATCAGTCTTCTGAATGTCATTTGTATAACCAGCTACTATCCTTATTCATAATCAGGTTGCTTTATTTAAATGCTGATAATCACACAAGCAGCACCTCCTCTGTAGCCTATGACACTAAAATCTACATACTTGGGAGGTCTGAGGAAAATCAAAGTCAGGGCAGCATTTGGACCATGAGAATCAGCCTTGTGCCCTGAGAATATAGGAATCACTGGAATTCCTGGTTCCAATTGTTACAAGCTTCAATTTGATGCTTAAGTGAATATTAGGTGAGGTTCCTGTGATAGAATTGTTTACTAATATGGTCTCAGTTCCAATGTAAGGATCATTTCTGCAAACTAAAGAGGAGCTTGGCTGCAAGGAACATGAGCACATAGATGTGTTCACTGACAAACACTGACTCCTAGTGTGTTAACTCCTTAATTTTAAAATTCCCACATGCTTTCAGCACTCCCTATTTCTTTAACCTTCTCTATCTCTATAACCCTCTAAGATATTTACATGTCTCAAATTCTAACTTCTTGCACATTCCCAATTTTAATTACTACAATATTGGTTGCCATGGCTTCACCTCCTGAGGCTCTAATGGAATTGCTTCTCTAAATATGTCCATACTCTCTCTTCCTTTAAATTACTCCTTATGCTCCACTGCCCAAATATCACTTTATGTGCCTCAGTATTAAATATTGTTTAATAATGTTTCTGTGAAGACCTTGAGAGACTCTACTTTGTCAAAGGCACTATGCAAATGCAAGATCTTGTTACACATGGCTCCCCCACTGAAGGTGCATGTTGTGGTATTAGCACTTGAGTAAGTCCAAGAAAAACAAAATCATGTCAGTATAGGGGCCATTAGAGTTGGCCTTGGTCCTTTGAATTCAGAATTCACTGAAATTCCTGCTTCCAATTGTTGCATGCTTCAACCTGATGTACATGTGAATATTAGGTGAATTTGGTATTAAAAAGCTCTGTAGTAGAAGTCTGCAGACATTGTCTCAGTTCACATGGATTCTCAGAAGGGCTGTTGAACCCATGTCGAACTCTGTCCCATAGCCAGAGTTGGCTCTTTCGGAAGAAGAAGGAAGAAAAACATATAACTTGCCTGCCAAGAAATGAGGTGGTGAATTATCCTTCTTTGAATTCTCTGTAGCTTTTGACAAAAACACAAAGTGCAAAACTATCCATTTCCCAGTTCAGTGGGACTACTGTTACCTGTTTGCCTTTAGCCGGAACATCTTTAGCAATAATTTCTCAGCATATCTGCAAATTGTTATCTTGTGAGTCCTTCGAGCCCCCTTCTTGTCCTTATTGACATGCTGCTACTCATGCACGGACATGGGTCAGCTTTCATACTGACTTATTGCGCCAGCGCCTCCCCATCTGCCCTCTCAACTCCTCTCTCCAGCATTTTTATATTCTCAAGGTCCTCGTGCAATGATGAGTCTTGGATATGGTGCACCTTGAAAGGATATCTGATTCATCAGGATTTTCAGAGTCTGCAGACAATGATAATGTTCATGGGCAATCTATCCTAGTGGAGGGTGAGTTGCAATTTCCTACAACTCAACACTGGGAAGACCAAAGCTATCATCTTCAGACTCTATTACAAAGCTTATCTCTTTGGGCGCAATTCTAGCCTCATTACTCGCCACGTTTGGGTTGAAACAATCAAATTTGCAAAATTGCCTCCCTGTCGATCCCTTTGATCTCATACTTTGTTTTATTCACTCATGGGATGTGGACATCACTACCGTCCTTAATTCCCCTTGAGAAGGCAGTGATGAGCTGCCTTTTTGAACTGCAGCAGTCCATCTTCTTTAGGTAGACCAACAATATTGTCAGAGAGGGAATTCCAGGATATTGATCCAAACACACCGAAGGAATAGTGATATATTTCCAAAATAGGATGCTGAGCGGCTTAGAGAGGAACTGCAGATGTTCTCAATGGATTTGCTGTCCTTGACCTTCTAAATGGTAGTGGTCATAGGTTTGGAAGAGCTGTCTAAGGATCTTTTCATGACTTTCTGAAGTACATCTTTTCGTAATACACAGTGCTACTATTCAGCTTTGGTGATGCAGGGAATGCATATTTGTGGATGTGATGCCAAATTAAGTGGCTCCTATATCCGGATGATGTCAAGCTACTTGAGTGTAATTGGAGCTGCACTCATTCAGGCAAATGGGGAGTATTCCATCACATCCTGATTTGTGCCTTTTAGATGGCAGACAGGATTTGGAGAATCAGGAGGTGAATTATTTTTTGCAGTATTCCAACCTCTGACCTGCTCTTGTAGCCACTGTATTTAAATAGAATTTCTGGTCAACAGTAACCCCCAGGACATTGGTAGTGGGGCATTCAGTGATGGCAACACCATTAAATGACAAGGCATGATGGTTGGCATGTCTCTTATTGGTGATGGTCATTGCCTGTCATTTGTGTGGTGTGAATGTTACGTAAATCCTATCACAAGGATTGCCTACTTCCATCTTTGTCACATTGCCAGCCTTTGCCTTTAGCTATTGAACATATACATTGCTGAAACTTTCACCCATACCTTTATCATTTCCAGGCTATTTTAATATTCTACCTGTGCTGAGGAAATTTTTGATGCTGGATTTTGAGACCACAGTGGGTTAAAGCAGTTTGGACTATGCTCATCTCGAGATATGGAGAATGGACATTCATGCAGCCAGCTATACATAGCACTACAGTCCAAAAGGAGACAGGGTGAGGAAAAGAAATTGATCTGTTTGTGAGAGGATTCCCCTAAAATTGATTGTTAATGGCGAAATTATGAAAGAAACACTAGCATTTCTGTAGCACCTTTCATAATCACATGACATCTCAAAGATTTTTGTATAGTCCACAATACAATGTATAAAACAGGCAATCAATTTCTTTGCACTTATTATCTCATTGCTGTGTTTGGAAACTAAACAGGTAATCCGTTTCATTAGAGGTTTTATTGCAGATAAATATTGGCCAAGAAACCAGGCAGAATAACCCTGCTGTTGTTCAAAACAGTGCACTGGGATATTTTATGTCCACCTTAGAGGGCAGTTCTCTAATACTGCAGCAATCTCTCAGTACTGCACTGGATTACTAGTATAATTTTATACTCAAATCCCGGGACTAGGATTCGAACTCAGTACCACATGAATCAGAGGCTCAAGTCACAGCTGACACTTGCAGGTTTTTTTTATGGGGAAGTACTGATAGAACCCAAAGATGATTCCTTCCACCAAATCACCCATGTTTTCCTATTGATTTTGCACTTAATATCTTTTCAATTTTTAACATTTTAAATCCAGAAGAGCTTTTACACGCAACTGAACATTTTTCCTCATCACCTAATCATCAGTTTTTTTTCACCTATTAATCATGACCACTAAATCGCCCCTGTTTCCAGAAGAATAATGTATGCGCAAAGCCTGTTAAAGGTGAGGGAGAGGTAGGGAGATGAGGAAGAGGAGCAAAATAAAAATGGAGTTCAAAGGGATTTGCAGATAATACTGGCTTTGGGCGGTCATATAAATGCATAGAACATAGAAAAGTACAGCACTGAACAGGCCCTTTGGCCCACGATGTTGTGCCGAGGTTTAATCCTAACGTAAAATATAACAACTTAACCTACACACACCTCAACTCACTGCTATCCATGTGCATGTCCAGCAGTTGCTTAAATGTCCCTAATGACTCTGCTTCCACTACTACAGCTGGCAACGTATTACATGCATTCACAACTCTGTGTAAATAACCTACCTCTGATGTCTCCTTTATATCTTCCTCCTAACATCTTCAAACTATGACTCCTCGTACCAGTCAATCCTGCCCGGGAGAAAAGTCTCTGGCTATAGACTCTAGCTATTCCACTCATTATCTTGTATACCTCGATCAGGTCTCCTCTCTTCCTCCTTCTCTCCAGAGAGAAAAGTCTGAACTTATTCAATCTTTCTTCATAAGGCAAGCCCTCCAAGTCCAGGCAGCATCTTGGTAAATCTTCTTTGCACCCTCTCCAAAGCCTCTGTATCTTTCCTACAGTAGGGCGACCAGAGCTGGACACAATGTTCCAAGTGTGGTCTCACCAGGGACTTGTAGAGCTGTAGCAAAACTTTGTGGCTCTTAAACTCGATCCCCATATTAATGAAAGCCAAAACACCATACGCATGATAAAGAATAGGCTGCCTGTTTAACATTCTCATTTTCAAGGAAAAGAACATTGGTAGGATATAAAATGGCCTGCAATACACTTCAGGTTTTGTCTGATTTTCACTTCAGCTGCAGACAGACCAAGTGCCAGCTCAGTCAGACCATATAAAAGATTACCTAGTAACAAGACTATCTCAATTGAGAACAAGTTTGGAGATTGAATGCCCCTTTAATAATGAGTCCTGATAGTGTTACCTGTCCAGACTTTTCTTGAGGAAACAGAAATGACATTTGTCAGGCTCCAGTGCTCAAATATGCCTGTAATAGGGGATCAGGGTAAAAACAGGCAAAAACTTTATGAAGCGTTTCAAATATCAACATTCCTTACAGCGTTCATATACAGAATCAATTACATTTTATCTCAAAGCCAGAACTGTCGGTATTATTGATGTGCACCACTCCGCTGCATTAGATACAGAGCCCTGGGACTTTTATGGTCTCTGTAACCTTGACAGCAGACAGGCCGCAATGTGTGGGAATGTGGGATTATTTACAATTTAGCTATGTCCATCCTATTATAACAAAAAATACACGAATGGAGTAGTGCAGGAAGGTTCTGAGAGAGGAAACTCATAACTGATAATGAACAGTGCTGAGTCTGTGGCACAGTTTTGAGAGATAAACACAATGACTTTTCAGATCTAATTACAGAAAGTCTAGTCTACTGAGGATCTCGGCAGCTATTTATAGATCCAGGAGAGTAAGCAAAGGTTCTGTTCTGTATTAATATACAGAAATAAACATCTTGATCAAAGATTGTGATATTAATTTTCTCATTGATTTTGGTTTGTTAGTGATGTACAATTGATGCATTTTAATTTATCTTGACAGATGCCATTTCTACCAGTTTCTGCCATTGCATTGCTTTACTCCCCCACCCCCACTGCCTCCATGCTCTTGTTTTGGATCTTCCATCTGCCGATATCTCATCCACATCAGATTTTCTGCTTCTATGCTAATGTGCTTTTTGTCTAGTCTGAGATTCAAAAGATGCAGCAGTTGATATTGGGAATTTGAGAAAAAAAATCTCAAGAGTTTCAGATGTGCTTTCTGCAGTTAAAAGACAATTTCTATATCTTGATTTTGATGGATTTTTCTCACAACACCTTGATTTGTTTCACAGTGGATTTAACGGTTATTCCACCAGCTTTCCGCTTTACACCAGTTTCTCCCCCCCCTCCCCCATCTCTTAAATAGTGCAGCTTCTCAGGAGTAGATGTAAAGTTTCCAATGGGAATGTTTTTGTGATCTATTTTCAGGGAGGAGAGTCAGCATTTGATAAGCCAATGGAGACACTGGCTGCATTTGAGGAAAATACAAGTCCTCTTCTCATATAAAAAAACCAAAAGCACAGGTTGTATGAGAGATTTCATGGAGATATGTGCAGCATAAGTGTGCTGTACCAAAGGATAAGGGGACAGTGTCACTTATTGCATGAGAACCTGCAATTATAGGGTAATACAGCATGGAAGCAGACTCTTCAGCTCAATTTGTCTGTGCAGACCAGATTTCACAATCTTACCTAGTCCCATTTGCAAGCATTTGGCTTATATTCACTCTAAATCCGTCCTATTCATGCACCCATTCAGATGCCTTTTAAATGTTACAAGTGTTCCTGCCTCCATCACTTCCTCTGGCAGCTCATTGCATACACAAACCACCCTCTCTGTGAAAAAGTTATCCCTCAGGTCCTTTTTAAATCTTTCCCCTCTCTCCTTAAACCCATGTCCTCTGATTTTAGACTCCCCCCACTCTTGGAAAAAGACTGGCTATTCATCCTATCCGAGCATCTCATGATTTTGTAAAACTCTACAAGTTCACCCCTCAGTCTCCAATGCTCCAGGAGAAAAGAATACTCAGCCTATTCAGCCTTCCTCTATAGCTCAAACCGTACAATCCCAGCAATATCCTTGTGAATCTTTTCTGCACCTTCTCAAGTTTAACAACATTCTTCCTATAGAAGGGTGACCAGAATTGTACGCAATGTTCTGTAAGCCACAACATGACATCTCAACTCCTATACTCAATGTTATGACTAATGAAGTCAAGCATGCCAAACACCTTCCACGCTACCCTGGTGGCTAACTTTCACACTATAGACATATTCAATTTTTCAATATTTTAAATCAACCTATTCAGATAAATTATGATATTTGCCTGGGGCAGGAGCTACTAGAACCCAGACCTTCTGGCCCAGAGATAGGAACACCACCACTGCATTGCAGGACTTGTGCAGTGAATCTCTATTGTTTTCTCAGCTGACTTTGTTTCCTCGCCAACAAATCACCCGAGGTACTTCTCTTATTTATTACCACAAAAATAACCACTATTTCCAATAAATCAAATTATACGCAATGTCTAGCACAACCAATCTCTACAATATCAGTTAGGGTACAATGAGCTACATTTATTAGGTACTAACATCTTTTATTGATAACCTAATTCCCCTTTGCATCATAGCTAGACAGCAGTGAAATGAATTCTTCCACTTTATAGGGTTGCTGGCCTCCCCAATGGATTTCTCAGAACAGATCCCAACTATGTCAGTGGGAAAGGCTTTCACTCCCTCAATACACATATTGTGTGACATAAATGTAGAGACTACAAGATCCAATACCAGAATTGCTAGAAATGATTATATTATCTTCAAATTTCAAAAATTGTCTCTCTTGGACTTCAACAAAGGACATCAGGGTAACTGGTAACTTGCCTTTTCACAGCTGCTCCACTGTTCCCATGGACAATAACTCCAGTAAGTGTGACCCAGCCGCAGAGGAACACATGTCTCATTTAGAGATTCATTCAGAGGATGCTGGCTGACCTAAAATTCATTGTCCATCCCTCACTGCCTCTGGAGCGAGTGATGCTAAGCTATCTTCTTGAGCTGCAACAGTCCATTTGCTGTACATTGATAATGGTATTAGAAAGGGAGTTCCAAGATTTTGATTCAGCATCACTGAAGTAACAGTGATACATTTCTAATTTTGGCGAGGAACATTTATAAGATAGTGTTGCGATGTATCTGCTGCCCTTATTAATCTAGGTAGAAGGTGCTGTAGAGGAACCTTAGTGAATTTCTACAGTGTATTTTGTAGTTGATACATATTGCTGCTATTGAGAGTCAGTGGTGGAGGTATGAATGTTTGTGGATGTGATGCCAATCAAGCATGGGGCTTTCTTCTGGATGCTTTCAAGATTTTTAAGCATTGTTGGAGCTGCACTCATCTAGGCAAATAGGGAGTATTTCACCACAAGCATGACTTGTGTCTTATAGATGGTTGACAGTTTTTGGAGAGTCAAGAGGTAAGTTAGGTCTTACAAGATTCCCAACCTCTGACCTTCTCTTGTAACAACCATGTTTATATGGCTAGTTTAGAATAGTTTCTGTTCAATGGTAACTCCAAGGATGTAAGACATTTATTCAGTACATGAATAGGAAAGGCTTAGAGAGATATGGGCCAAATTCAGGCAAATGGGACTAGTTCGATTTGGGAAACGTAGTCAGCATGGACAAGCAGAACCAAAGGGTTTGTTTCCATGCTGTTGATAGTGAGGGATTCAACAATGGTAATGTCACTGAATTTCAAGGGTTAGGGTTAGATTCTGTCTTGTTGGAGATGGTCACTACCTAGCACTTGGCATGAATATTACTCGTTACTTGTCAGCCCAAACCTGGATATTGTCCCTGTCAAGCTTAATTTGGACATGGACTGCTTCAGTACCTGAGGAGTTATGGACAGTGTTGAAGATTGTGCAAACCTCCCCACATGTGATGTCATGATGAGGGATAGGTTATTGATGAAGCAGCTGAAGATGTTTGGGCCTGAGCACATCACCTTGAGGAACTCCTGTAGTGATGTCCTGGAGCTGAGATAATTGGCTTCCAACAACCACAGCCATTTTCCATTCTGCTGGATAATACTCCAAGCAATGGAGAGTTTTCCCTCTGATTCCCAATGACACTTGCCTTGCTAGGTCCTCGGTGCCTTATTTGGTCAAATGTGACTTCGATGTCACTGACAATCACTCACATCTCATTTCTTGCATTCAGCTCTTTTGACTGTGTTTGAACCGAGGCTGTAATGAGGTCAGGAGCTGAATGGCCTTGGCAGAACTCAAACTAAACATCATTGAGCAGGTTGGCTAGGCAGGTGCTAGCTGATTGCATTGCTGATTATCCCTTCTATCAATTTATTGATGATGGATAGTAGACTGATGGGACAGTAATTAGTTGAGTTGCATTTGAACTCCTTGTGTACAGGACATACATATTGGAGTTAGATTTCATTGCTGTTCGCTGTACTGGAACAGCTTGGCTTGATGTGCAGCAAGTTCTGGAGTACAAGTCTCCAGGATTATTGCTGGAGTATTGTCTTTTGTAGTGTCTCGAGAATACAGCCTTTTTTCGATGTCAGTGGTATCAATTGGAAGTGAAGTGAAAGAAAGCATCATTTGGATCTTTGAAAGACAGTTTTCATTTACTAGCCAGGTCAGCTGACATTATATACTTATAACAAATATTTCCAGCTTGCACTGTCCTTCACATTGCCACTGAGAAATTTACAACTAAATGGGGGTAAACATCGTTACAATGTTCCATCTTCTTCAATGAGCTATCTTGAACAGATTGATGCCATTCAACTATCTTCAATTCACATGAGAGACAAACATTGTTCTATCTAGTTATCCTACAGTTTGCTACTGTTGAGTGCAAGCTGATTGCATGCCTCTCTGGTCTATACAGGTATCACATTTAACTCAGATATGATGCCCCCTGTTTATGAATAGCTGGCACATGCTTTCTAGGCTTAGGTATGATTTTGCTTTGGCTGAATCACAGTTGATTTGTTCCCAAACAAGAAATGTATGAAAACGATAGGTTATGGGAATAAGGAATGATTAGAAAAGCTGTTTACACAAGGGATACTAAAATGCAGAGTTTTCTGAGTTAACCTATATTCGGAACTTACTTTTTAAACAGTGTAAATTTGAAATGGGACTGGAATAGGCCAGTGGTATTACAATGGATAAAATAAAGCACATACAGATTGGAGTAACTCACCTCTGTGTGGTAATGTGCCAACGAGAGAGCGGAAGAAAATATTGGAAGGAGGGAATTTAAGGAAAGAGGTGAGTCAACGCTGCTGTAACTTTATCACATTTTATCAGTTTCGGAGGAACGTAACACTAGTATATCTAATGCCTGGATTTTCAAGATAGTTGGAGTTAGTTGAAAGACACTCACAACACAACTTGATTTAATTAAACTAAACAGAAGACAGTTCATAAAATCTCTTGTTTATATTTAAATGTCAGTAAAGTTAATATTTGATGATATTGTGTTAACATGGATTAGATTAGATTAGATTACTTACAGTGTGGAAACAGGCCCTTCGGCCCAACAAGTCCACACCGACCCGCAACCCACCCATACCCCTAACCTAACACTACGGGCAATTTAGCATGGCCAATTCACCTGACCCGCACATCTTTGGACTGTGGCAGGAAACCGGAGCACCCGGAGGAAACCCACGCAGACACGGGGAGAACGTGCAAACTCCGCACAGTCAGTCGCCTGAGTCGAGAATTGAACCCAGGTCTCTAGTGCTGTGAGGCAACAGTGCTAACCACTGTGCCACCGATGTCTTCAGACTTGTGCTGAAAATGTGTTGCTGGAAAAGCGCAGCAGGTCAGGCAGCATCCAAAGACACTCCTCATTCCTGAAGAAGGGCTCATGCCTGAATCGTCGATTCTCCTGCTCTTTGGATGCTGCCTGACCTGCTGCGCTTTTCCAGCAACACATTTTCAGCTCTGATCTCCAGCATCTGCAGTCCTCACTTTCTCCTGTCTTCAGACTTGTAACTAAGATCCATGACTCACTATTGCCATTTCACAGTGCTAATATGTATTCAGGAAAATATGGGTGGATCTTCACAATTTACCTAGTGGTCTCATGTAGAATTATGGAATTGCCTCAAACAAAAGGGAAGAACAGTTGAGGATTTTCAAAGAAACTACAAACCAGTGAAAGTTTCTGAGAGAGAAAGCTTAAAATATTGTTTGTTCTATGTGGTTACATGATGCTCTCTTCAAATTATTTGGTGTTCAATACTAAGAACAGAATTGTTAGAATTACATAACTTCTGAACCCTCAAGAGTACGGTTCTCTTCAGTAATTTCCATGAGGATATTTGGATTTAAATCCAGTACATGCAATGCCAGTTAAATTGTAGTCTCTCATTCTATTACATTGTAAATCTCTCTTAAGCTACAAAAATCCAAAAATTAAATATACTAGTGTCCAGTTCCTCCAAAACTGATAAAATGTGATATGGTTACAGCAGCACTGACATGCATCTTTTAAAAATTCCTTCTAATTATTCTTCTGAACTCTCTTGCTGGGGCATTACCACATACAATATAAGTAAATTTCTCACCATCTGTGGCAAATATAAGTTTGTTTTTTACATGGCTCAGTGTCAGAATTCAGAAAGAGCTGTAAAACTATCTAAAACAAAAACAAATTACTGGAAAATCACAGCAGGTCTGGCAGCATCTGTGACGAGAAATCTGAGTTAATGTTTTGGGTCCAGTGACCTTTCTTCAGAACACCTAAATACTAAAGTTACTTTCTAAAATCATCCTCACAGTGCCATCCAGTGGTCAGAACCAGTAACAGTGACAGTTGACACGTAAATTGCAACGGTAAACGTTACAGAGAAAAACAACCAAAATTGTGGACATTAAAGGTGTAACCTATGTAACCTAATCTATACCTTTTAACAAAAATAAACAAATAATAAGTTAACAAATTAAATCTTGACCTATTATCTAAAGCAGGCCTGGTGAGTTTACTTAAGTTATCATTCGAAACTCACTTCATTAACTAAGTATCACACATCCATGACTCTCTTATCTGTTACTAGCTGGATTCCCTCACCATTGCTGGGAATATCCTGTGATCCTTGGCACTGGTACTACCTTTGACCCCTAGCAGTGTACCTGGTCATCGTGTCATAGGAGATGTACAACATAGAAACAGACTCTTCAATTCAACTTGTCCATGTCACCCAGATATCTTAAATAAATCTAGTCCCATTTTCCAGCATTTGGATCAGATCTCTTTAAAACCTTCCTATTCATGTATTCATCCAGATGCCTTTTAAATGTCGTAATTGTACCAGCCTCCACCACTTCCTCTGGCAGCTCATTCCATACATGCACCACCCTCTGTGTGAAAAGGTTGCCCCTTAGATCCTGGGACCATCACACACAAGAAAGCATTCCAATAATTCTAATTATTCAGTTTATATTCACCAAGACCAAAAGTGAACAGAAATCAATCAGCTGCATTTACAGAACAGAACAGAAACTAACTGCTTGCATGTTAAGCAGCAATAATTTATCAGTCAATTAATGCAACCAGATCTCATCTACTAGAATTGGGTGTTAATTAACTCCTTTTTGTCTTGTAGTGCCCGATGCTACTGCACTTGATAATGTAGAAGGTGATGTTCCTCTTGTTCTCCTCATTCTCCTCCTTGGAAGATTGCTGTTTCTGCTGTCCCAGCTCTGTCCCTGTCACACTTCTTCTTTGCCTACTTCAGTTGTGCTGGGATGTTAGGATGCTGCAGCACACTGTGCACTGCAACCCCCCCCCCCCCCCCCACTCCCCCCCGATTGATACAGGCAGTGGATCCTCATCCTCAGTAGGTCTACTGCACCAGGGCTGTGTCCAAAGAATGGCTTATATTATAAGCATGTTCTGCCTCAGTCAGGGTGTTCTGTAATTGAGTCATTAGCCATGGTGGCACAGGGTTGCCTGTGTCTCCTAGTAAATATCCTTACAGAGAGCTTGGCCCCTCAAACAAAGCAGGAACAAGGGAGTTCTGAAAAATATAGGCATCACAGTGACTCCCAGATTATAAACTTATTAAATGGGATATCAAAGATCACAGATCATTTGCACATCGATGGAATGGAACCATTTTCCACTCATGAACTCAGCTGTGTTATGAAGTATCTTAGCTTGGCATGTGTACAGTCTATTGTGCCTTGCAACTGGCAAAGCCAGCTATGATGCTGAATCCTACTGTTTGGGCTGCAGGCTGATTTCATCATAGGGAAGCAAGGAAAAACTGTTTGAGTCGGTACAAATGGCATTGATAACAGTCTTAATACAGTAGTATGTGAACGATTGAAAATCCTACACAGATTCCCAGGAGTTCCTTGAAAGGAGTTAATTGCATAAATAATATATGCAGCTGTTATTTTAATTGCAACCAGGATAGGCTGGCCACATTGTCCTTCAGGTTTAGGGGTCCACTCCAAACTACTTCTGTGACAGTGTCCTGGTACATCCTTATTCTGTGCAGATACTGTACCTTGCTCATCTGGTGGAGATGGCATTGATGATAGATTCTGGCCCTCTTGTACCTCTTGCACATTCTGTGGGAACCTTTAGCCATAATCTTTTCATGTACAGGCTGTTTGGCATCCACTGGGGTTTTCTGCTGATGTTGGGCTTCCTGGTATATCTGTTCCTCTTCTATTTATCTGCATCTTAGTTGCAACTGTAGCACCATACTGACGATAACCTTTGCTATGGTTGGATCTATAAGTCATGCTTGCAATCAATCTATTTGGGGACCATATGAATAGAACAGGTCCTGAGTAATGTGAGCACTCAGCATTCACTTCACTCACAAATGATGGCATGGTATTTTGCAATGGCTTGACATGAAACTTTGAGGTTGGATCATATTCCAATGAAAACATCATCACTCATGTCACATAGATATTGTAGCAGATTGCAAATGATGAACCTTTCTCCTCCCAGCCCCACATCAGCCGTATAATTGCACATCATTGTGTGCTAATTTTACTTACAAATCAAATTAAGAGATCAGTTTAATGCCCTTATGCAGCCTCAGACGTCATGCAATAGCTTTGTGCTTTGAGCTCGCAGGTGCCACTTTAAAGTCTAAGAAGGCCCGTGATTAGTTCTGTTCCATAGGAATGTCAATTTTCAATCTGCAAAGTCCAATGATTTGGTCAAGATTGCTCATGACAATATTTGCACCAACACAGTTGTACACAGCAAATGCAAATAACTTTAGCCTACACTCTGTAAGTGGATGACTGATGCAATTGACCCTTGGAGGGCCTTTTGTCACTCAGAAGTTTAATTTTGTACCAGATAAAAAACTGACTCTGCCGACTACAGGTATGATTTCAGCCATTTTACATTCAGATCTTTATGAAAAGCAACGCTTGTAATGCTAGGCACCCCGAGACAGAAGACTACTGGCAACCATGACAAGCTACTTGGCTGTGTCTGCACTAAACAAACTAAGCAAAGCAAGGCAGAAATACTGTGAACCTTTAAGGTCTGACTGAGAGGGAAAAGTGCAAAAGGCAAGGCAAGTTAGAACAACAATGCTGTTAGAATCCATTTAAGCTCAAGTGAGTGAAACCTAAGGAAGCGAGTGAGCAGTCCCAAGATGCACCCTGGTCCAATAAATGAGCTGGGCACCTGTCCCTGCGTAAAAGGTGCTCGCGCATTTCAAAGAGCAGAATTGAAGGGGAAAAAAAACATATTGTAAGTGAATTGGAGATGTGTGATGTTGCAGTGAGGCTGGTACACATCAGATGCCAACATTAGGGGTGGCACGGTGGCACAGTGGTTAGCACTGCTGCCTCACAGCGCCAGAGACCTGGGTTCAATTCCTGCCTCAGGCGACTGACTGTGTGGAGTTTGCACGTTCTCCCTGTGTCTGCGTGGGTTTCCTCCGGGTGCTCCGGTTTCCTCCCACAATCCAAAGATGTGCGGGTCAGGTGAATTGGCCATGCTAAATTGTCCGTAGTGTCAGGTAAGGGGTATATGTAGGGGTATGGGTGGGTTGTCGCTTCGGCGGGTCGGTGTGGACTTGTTGGGCCAAAGGGCCTGTTTCCACACTGTAAGTAATCTAAAATCTTTGAATGTGTTCTGTGTGAGGTTGCTGGCCATGGTGTCCAAAATTGAGGTCTGGAGGAGGAGAAAGTTGTGAGCTGAAGTAGCTCAGACATTTACACTGGGAATTCTTGGCATCTAAACTCTATCCACCGGGAGAAACAATAGAAGACTGCATGTTAATAAGGCAGATTAGGTGGTATTGAAGGTGATATTGAGCAATAAACCATGCTAAATCACTTGCCATACACTTGTGCAATTATCATCTTAACATCCAGGATGGATGCATGCTTTGAACTGTTGGGTATTCAAGGGTGGGAAGATCTTAAAAAAAGGAATGAATAGTCTTTGCAAGTTTGCACAGACAACTCGGTCATACTTTAAAATGAACCTTGCAAATATCCTTTTATCTGATTCAGCCCCAAGGCATCAATGAAAATAAACACTTTCCAGTATCTGATCAGTCTTTTAACCTTTCTGGTCAACTGTCTGCCATGGAAGATATGAACTTTGCAAGGGATGTATTTCACTTCTGGATTAAACATCATATCTGTTGAGGCTGTAGAGGACAACTTGTGAGTGGCAATCCCTTCCATATCTGACACTGATGAATTCTATTGTTTTTGATCTGAGCTTCTGTGGTGTTCAACCAAGGTTATAATTTTCACTACATTGCTCCTTTTCCAAGGTGCTTTAATGTTATGTACAAAGTAGTCACTCATTCTCTGTATTAATATGGAATGAGGAGAGAACAGTAGACTTTTTTTTAATACTATATATACTCCTGTCAACCTGTCCAAGTCGACCTCTTATTTTTGTCCAAAAAATCTTGTATTTTCCATGTCTGTCATGTATAAGTCAACCCTACTTTATCATATTAAATCACATTTATTCATTCAGACTGGTAAGTCTACTCATTGCTCTTTGTTTACTAGATCACATCTCCATTCATTCATTCAGAACTTTACATACTACAGAATGTTTGATTCATTCAGACCGGTACTAAGTCCATTAGTACTTATCATGCTTCATTCACTATACATCCCAAAAGTTAATATGGTTAAAAAGTTAATAATTTTGAATGTGCCACTATATCTGAATAAAAGTGAGATATATTAACTACATACCAGTTTATCTTTAATTCTTTGACAAATGTGTTAATGTTGCTAAGGTTCATAACATGCAAGAGTAAATGGGAGGGAAAAAGAAGAATTTGGCAGGAAAGTTCAAGATGCTTTCACCTTCAGAATTTAATAAATGTTTCATCTTAAGTGTGCCATTATACCAAGCCATGATGATGTTGAACAGTGTGATTTTGCAGGATTTCCATAAATCTTGGACATGTTAAATTTTCATACCAGTCTCTTGCTTTTACCTGATAATGACCTTGACTGTAATTCATTTTTCTTAGAGTCATAGAGATGTACAGCACGGAAACAGACCCTTCGGTCCAACCCGTCCATGCCAACCAGATATCCCAACCCAATCTAGTCCCACCTGCCAGCACCCGACCCATATCCCTCCAAACCCTTTCTATTCATATACCCATCCAAATGCCTCTTAAATGTTGCAATTGTACCAGCCTCCACCACATCCTCTGGCAGCTCATTCCATACACATACCACCCTCTGCGTGAAAAACTTGCCCCTTAGGTCTCTTTTATATCTTTCCCCTCTCACCCTAAACCTATGCCCTCTAGTTCTGGACTCCCCGACGCCAGGGAAAAGACTTTGTCTACTTATCCTATCCATGCCACTCATAATTTTGTAAATCTCTATAAGGTCACCCCTCAGCCTCCAACGCTCCAGGAAAACAGCCTCTCCCTGTAGCTCAGATCCTCCAACCCTGGCAACATCCTTGTAAATCTTTTCTGAACCCTTTCAAGTTTCAAAACATCTTTCCGAGGAAGGAGACCAGAATTGCACGCAATATTCCAATAGTGGCCGAACCAATGTCCTGCACAGCCACAACATGACCTCCCAACTCCTGTACTCAATACTCTGACCAATAAAGGAAAACATACCAAACGCCTTCTTCACTATCCTATATACCTGCGACTCCACTTTCAAGGAGCAATGAACCTGCACTCCAAGGTGTCTTTGTTCAGCAACACTCCCTAGGACCTTACCATTAAGTGTATAAGTTTTGCTAAGATTTGCTTTCCCAAAATGCAGCACCTCGCATTTATCTGAATTAAACTCCATCTGCCACTTCTCAGCCCATTGGCCCATCTGGTCCAGATCCTGTTGTAATCTGAGGTAACCCTCTTCGCTGTCCACTACACCTCCAATTTTGGTGTCATCTGCAAACTTACTAACTGTACCTCTTATGCTCGCATCCAAATCATTTATGTCAATGACAAAAAGTAGAAGACCCAGCACTGATCCTTGTGGCACTCCACTGGTCACAGGCCTCCAGACTGAAAAACAACCCTCCACCACCAACCTCTGTCTTCTACCTTTGAGCCAGTTCTGTATCCAAATGGCTAGTTCTCCCTGTATTCCGTGAGATCTAACCTTGCTAATCAGTCTCCCATGGGGAACCTTGTCGTACGCCTTACTGCAATCCATAAAGATCACATCTACTGCTCTGCCCTCATCAATCTTCTTTGTTACTTCTTCAAAAAACTCATCAAGTTTGTGAGACATGATTTCCCACGCACAAAGCCATGTTGACTATCCTGAATCAGTCCTTGCCTTTCCAAATACATGTACATCCTGTCCCTCCAACAACTTGCCCACCACCCAGGTCAGGCTCACCGGTCTTTAGTTCCCTGGCTTGTCTTTACCGCCCTTCTTAAACAGTGGCACCACGTTTGCCAACCTCCAGTCTTCTGGCACCCTCACCTGTGACTATCGATGATACAAATATCTCAATAAGAGGCCCAGCAATCACTTCTCTAGCTTCCCACAGAGTTCTTGGGTACACTTGATCAGATCATGGGGATTTATCCACTTTTAACTGTTTCAAGACATCCAGAACTTCCTCTTCCGTAATCTGGACATTTTGCAAGATGTCACCATCTATTTCCCTACAGTCTATATCTTCCATATCTTTTTCCACAGTAAATACTGATGCAAAATATTCATTTAGTATCTCCCCCATTTTCTGTGGCTCCAAACAAAGTCCACCTTGCTGATCTTTGAGGGGCCCTATTCTCTCCCTAGTTACCCTTTTGTCCTTAATATATTTGTAAAACCCTTTGGATTCTCCTTATTTCTACTTGCCAGAGCTATCCCATGTCCCCGTTTTGCCCTCCTGATTTCCCTCTGAAGTATACTCCTACTTTCTTTATACTCTTCTAAGGATTCACTTGATCTATCCTGTCTGTATCTGACATATGCTTCCTTCTTTTTCTTAACCAAACCCTCAATTTTTTTAGTCATCCAGCATTCCCTATACCTACCTGCCTTCCCTTTCACCCTGACAGGAATATATTTTCTCTGGATTCTTGTTATCTCATTTCTGAAGGCTTCCCATTTTCCAGCCGTCCCTTTACCTGCGAACATCTACCCCCAATCAGTTTTCGAAAGTTCTTGCCTAATACTGTCAAAATTGGCCTTTCTCCAATTTAAGACTTCAACTTTTAGATCTGGTCTACCCTTTTCCATCACTATTTTAAAATGAACACAATTATGGTCGCTGGCCCCAAAGTGCTCCCCCACTGACACCGCAGTCACCTGCCCTGCCTTATTTCCCAAGAGTAGATCAAGTTTTGCACCTTCTCTAGTAGATACATCCACATACTGAATCAGCAAATTGTCTTGTACACACTTAAGAAATTCCTCTCCGTCAAAACCTTTAACACTACGGCAGTCCCAGTCGATGTTTGGAAAGTTAAAATCCCCTACCATAATTACCCTATTATTCTTACAGATAGCTGAGATCTCCTTACAAGTTTGTTTCTCCATTTCCCTCTGACTATTGGGGGGTCTATAATACAATCCCAATAAGGTGATCATCCCTTTCTTATTTCTCAGTTTCACCCAATTAACTTCCCTGGATGTATTTCCGGAAATATCTTCCCTCAGCATAGCTGTAATGCTATCCCTTATCAAAAATGCCACTCTCCCTCCTCTCTTGCCTCCCTTTCTATCCTTCCTGTAGCATTTGTATCCTGGAACATTAAGCTGCCAGTCCTGCCCATCCCTGAGCCATGTTTCCGTAATTGCTATGATATCCCAGTCCCATGTTCCTAACCATCCCTGAGTTCATCTGCCTTCCCTGTTAGGCCACTTGCATTGAACCTTTACCTGGGATTAAATTGTGCGATCAAATTGACTTTTGCTAATAATATAGTATTTCGAACAGCAGCATGAATTTTGCCCATGTTTTAGTTGACCCCCTAATTTCAGCTTTAAAAAACTGTCTTCAAAATTCGACCTATGCATGAGTATATACACAGTATGTGGTTGAAAAATAGAAAGTTTCAGGGATATGTGGAAATGCAGGGGGTTGAACAAATCAGATTGACATGTTCATATCTGGATAACTGGTAGGAATTTGTTGAAGCATTTTCACACGGTGGTAAGTTTTTGTAAAGATTGTTGACCTGTGAAGATTAACTAGACCTTTAATAAGGTTTTGCTGCAGGTTTTAGCCTAGCTGCCTTGACATGAATGGATTTATGCATATACTTATTTTGTAAATACAAGTTAAGACCTCCAAGGATGGATGGTTGGCTTGGGTTGTATTTTCACACTTTCCAGGTTGAATTGCACATATTTTAGGCTATCACATTCCACACAGGAAGAGGAGATCTTCTCCAGGTGGGCTTTGCCACTGATCTGTGATCAGATGCTATGTTTCTCTTCTCATCCTCAATTGTCCCTAGCATGTCTTACAATGAATTGGGAAAAGATTAACCAGCTTTTTCAATCCTGATCACTATCCAATTGCTTCGTTTGGACACTCGGTGAGTACAGTATGGAATTTGGTTGTTTTGCACAGTTAAGTGACTTGTTAACATGCCTCAGCTGACCCATTACAATGTCCAGCTTGTGCTGGAAAGTGATAGGTAATACCACTTACAAACAATGTATCTATGAAACAAGAGAAAACCCAAACATTGTTCCCTGAATTGCAACAGATTTGCGTTAGCACTATGTTCAGGAGCACCACTTACCAGATACTTAATCAGTCATATGACCAATCTGGCTTGCAGTGCAGGGCAAATGCTGCATAGTCTGAGGCAAGTCATACACCTGCTGATCTCCAAACGTCTCTACCAACATTTTTGATTTAGTCAAAGGATGTGAGTTGCTGGACAAATCAGCATTTACTACCCATCCCTAACTGCTCTTAAGGATGTAATGGTGAAATACTTTTGAATCACAGAAAAGTAACAGCACAGAAAGAGGCCATTCATGTCACTGTTTAAAAATCAAACAGGCACAGATTTAAACAAAGATTAAGTGAAATTTTTCATTCAGAGGGTTGTGAGTCATTGGATTTATCGCACTGAGAGGCAGAGTAATTGAACAGAGACAGATAGATTCTTGTTAAGCAAGAAGGTTGAAAGGTTATTGGGATAGGTAGGAACGTGAATTTGAAGTTACAATCAAGTCAACCATGATCTTATTGAATGGTGGAGTAGACTTGAGGGGGTCAATGGCCTACTCCTGCTCCTGATTTATATCTTGATGAGTGTGTGCATTCAGCCCATAACTCTGCACCTGCTGAACAAACTAGCCATCCAATCTAATCCCATGTGTCAGAACCTGGTCTGTACACTTGCTAATTACAGTGTTCCAAGTACAAGTCCAGGATACTTGGCAAATGAATTGGCGGTTTTCACCTCAGCTATCAAACTGGGCAGCTAATTCTAGACATCCACCACTCTCTGAGTGAAAGTTATTTTCCTCATATCATTTCTGATTGTTCTGCCAATCAGCTTAAATCTGTGCCCCTGCTAATGTACCTCTCTGCTAAGAGACACAGTTGTCCCCTTCCCACTCTACCCAAGTCTCTCATGATTTTGAACACTGATTAAATCACCCCCCCTCCTTCATCTAAGGAAAGCAATCCTACCTATTCAATCTTTACTTACACCTGTCATTTTCAAAGCCTTGCAACATTCTTGTAAATCTCCTTTGTATGCCTTCTGAAGCAATTATTTGCTTCCAATAACATGGTAACTAGAACAGTACACACAACCCCAGCTGTGGCCTAACCACTGTCTTATATGGTTCCAGCTTTATATCCCTGATCTTGTGTCCAATGAAGGACAGCATTCCATATGCTTTCCTTATCATCTTATATAACTCTACTCCCACTTTCAGGAATCTGTGGAAATGCATTCTAAGATCCCTTACTTCCTCTACTCCTCTCAAAACTCTCATATTTATTCTGTATTCTCTTTCTTTGTTTGCCCTGCCAAACAATAACCTCACATTTCTCCAACTGATCTCCATCAGTTACTTTTCTGCCCCTTCAACCAAACCATTGACACCTTCCTGTGGTTTACAGCCATCTTGTCACTATCAACTAATTAAAGAAATCATACAATCCCTACAGTGTGGAAACAGGCCATTTGGCCCAACAACTTTGGCCAACTTTATCTTGTTTGCAAATTTCTCAATCATGCCTCCCATGTTAAAGTTTAGATCATTAATCTATACTGCAAATAACAAGGGCTCCAAAACTGAGCACTGTAGAAGACATCTGGAACCTACTTTCCATTCACAAAAACATGCCTTCCTAAAATCCATGTGGACTACATCCACTGCACTACTCTCATCAATCCTCCTTGTTACCTCCTCAAAAAAATCCATCAAGTTAGTAAGTCAAGACCTTCCTTGAATAAAACCATAATGACTATCCCAGATTAATCTATGACTTTCTAAGTAACAGTTAATTCTATCACTCAATATTGATTCCAGTAATTTGCCCATGACCAAGATCAAACTGACCAGCCTACTTGTGTATCCCTTGCACCCTTTTTGAATACTGGTACAATACATGCAGACCACAAATCCTCTGGTACCATGCTTGTGTTTAGTGAGGTATGGAAAATGAAATATCAAAGAGTTGAGGACTATGGTGTGCTGGCACAAAAGATTAATTAAGGCCTGCGACATATCAACCTCCATCCTCACAAAGCCAGGGACCTGGGTTCAATTCCATCCTCGGAAGATTGTCTGTGTGGAATTTGCACATTCTCCATACGTCAGCATGGGTTTCCTCTGGTTACCTCTCAAAGTCCAAAGATGAACAGGTTAGGTGGATTGGCCATGATAAATTGCCTGTAATATCGAGGGATGTATATGCTAAAGGAATTAGTTATGGTAAAAGCTAAATTTAAGTGTCGCATTCACTATCTTCAAATAGTTATTCACTGTTACTTCATTCATCTGCCCAACTTACTTTCCTTAGCTAATCCAGAATTGTACCTTCTCTTGCTTATTACATGAATCAGGAATGGTTTGAAATCTAGCCAATTTCGCACAGTGATTTTGCTACACAAAATGATGAAACGTATCCTTGAAGTGAAGTCCATAGGACAGTGCGATAATGTTGTGGACAGATGTATCTACTAAATGTAGATCATTCAGGATGAGGTCAAGTATGTTTTTCTCTTTTGTTGGTTCTGTTATTATTTGCTGCAAGCTCGATCTAGCAGTTTTGTGCTTTAGGATTCAGATATATTGGTCTGTAGTGCGATGGGCTATGTACATTGAAGTCCCCAGTAGTGTACATTCTGTGTCCTTGCCAATGTATGTGTCCTCCAAGTGACTGCTGACATGGAGGACAACTAATTTATCAACTGTGGTAGGTGGTGATAAGCAGGAGGTTTTTTTGCTCACATTTGACCTGGTGCATGAGACTTCAATGGGCCTGAAGTCAATGGTAAGAATTCCCAGGGAAACTCTTTCCTGAATACTGATCACTGTGCTGCTACAGTGATTCTGTTCAGTCATTGGGCTGACGATCATGGTGCCTGGGATGTTGCCTGTCAGATACGATTCCATGAAAATGACTATGTCCAGCAATAAGACACATCTTCCAATTTTAGTATAAGACTCTGTGTTAGTAAAGAGGACTTTTTAGGGTCAACAGGACTATTATTACTTCTGGTCAGGGTTTAGATCAGAGTGGTTCTGGAAAAGCACAGCAGGTCAGGCAGCATCCATGGAGCAGGAAAATCGACGTTTCGGGCAAAAGGCCTTCATCAGGAATAGAGGCAGGAAGCCTCTAGGGTAGAGAGATAAATGAGGGGTGGGGCTGGGAAGAAGGTAACAAAAAGTACAATAGGTGAATGGGGGTGGGGATGGAGGTGTTAGATCAGAGGGGAGGGTGGAGCAGATAGGTGGGAAGGGAGATTGGCAGGTAGGACAGGTCACGAGCACAGTGCTGAGCTGGAAGGTTGGAGCTGGGGTGAGGTGGGGGAAGGGGAAATGAGGAAACTGGTGAAGTCCATATTGATGCCCTGGGGTTGAAGTGTTCTGAGGCAGAAGATGAGGCGTTCTGCCTCCAGGCGTCTGATGGTGAGGGAGCAGCGGTGAGGGAGGCCAAGGATCTGCATGTCCTCAGCAGATTTGGAGGGGGAGTTGAAATGTTGGGACGGTGGGGTTGATTGGTGCGGGTGTCCTGGAGATGTTCCCTGAAGCGCTCTGCAAGGCGGTGTCCAGTCTCCCCAATGTTGAGGAGACTGCATTGGGAGCGACAGATACAATAAATGTCATTGGCAGATGTGCAGGTGAAACTTTGATGGATGTGGAAGGCTCCTTTGGGTATTGGATGGTGGTGAGGGAGGAGGTGTGGGCGCAGGTTTTGCAATTCCTGCGGTGGAAGGGGAAGGTGCCGGGATGGGAGGGTGGTTTGTTGGGGAATGCGACCAGATAGTCATGGAGGGAACGGCCTTTGCGAAAAGCGGAAAGGGGTGGGGAGGGAAATATATCTCTGGTGGTGAGGTCTGTTTGGAGGTGGCGGAAATATCGGCGGATGATGCGGTTAATGCGAAGGTTGGTAGGGTGGAAAGTGAGGACCGGGAGGGGGGGTTCTGTCCTTGTTACAGTTGGAGGGGTGGGGTTTGAGAGTGGAGGTGCGGGATGTGGATGAGATGCGTTGGAGGGCATCTTCAACCACGTGGGAAGGGAAACTGCGATGTCTAAAGAAGTAGGCCATCTAGTTTGTTCTGTGGTGGAACTGGTCCTCCTGGGAGCAGATATGGCGGAGGCGGAGGAATTGGGAATACGGGATGACATTTTTGCAGGAAGTAGGGTGAGAAGAGGTGTAATCCAGTAGCTCTAGGAGTCGGTGGGTTTGTAAAAAATGTCAGTGTCAAGTTGATCATCATTAATGGAGATGGAGAAGCCCAGGAAGGGGAGGGAGGTGTCAGAGATGGTCCAAGTGAATTTAAGGTCAGGGTGGAATGTTTTAGTGAAGTTGATGAACTGCTCAACCTCCTCGCGGGAGCATGAGGTGGCGTCGATGCAGTATCAATTTAGCGGAGGAAGAGGTGGGGAGTGGTGCCGGTGTAACTACAGAAGATGGACTGTTCTACATAGCTGACAAAGAGACAGGCATAGTTGGGCCCCATACAGGTGCCCATGGCTACCCCTTTCGTCTGGAGGAAGTGGGAGGATTCGAAGGAGAAATTGTTAAGGGTGAGGACCAGTTCAGCCAAATGAATGAGAGTATCAGTGGAAGGGTACTGTTAGGTCGTCGGGAGAGGAAGAAACAGAGGGCTTGGAGGCCCTGGTCATGGTGGATGGAGGTGTAGAGGGATTGGATATTCATGATGAAGGTGAGGCGTTGGGGGCCGGGGAAACGGAAGTCTTGGACGAGGTGGAGGGTGTGGGTGGTGTCTCAAACGTATATGGGAGTTCCTGAACTAATGGGGGATAGGACAGTATTGAGGTAGGTGGAGATGGGTTTGGTGGGGCAGGAGCAAGCTGAGACAATAGGTTGGCCGGGGTGGTCAGGCTTGTGGATCTTGGGAAAGAGGTAGAATTAGGCAGTGCGGGGTTCCTGGACTACGAGATTGGAAGCTTTGGGTGGGAGATCTCCTGAGATAATGAGGTTCTGTATGGTCTGAGAGATCTCCTGAGATGATGAGGTTCTGTATGATCTGGGAGATGATGGTTTGGTGATGGTCTGCCTGGTTTCATTTCTTTTAATAACCTTTGTTGTGATTAGGTACAACTGATGACATTTAAGAATCAACCACAATGCCAGAACAAGTGAGAAATGCAGATTTTACTTCCTTAAAGGGCTTTACAACGGTTGTGGCTAGCATTAAATTCCACATCGAAATTTGGTGATTTCAAATGTCATCATTCGTTGTGATGGGATTCAAATATATGTCAAGATTAGAGTGGTGCTGGAAAAGCACAGCAGGTCAGGCAGCATCCGAGGAGCAGAAAAATAGATGTTTTGGACAAAAGCTCTTCATCAAGACAGTTCACAGCACATTTTAAATGAGAAAACCTTCTCCTTGTGAAAGTTATTGGCTCTGGCTACATTCTGAAAATATACTAAAGGCTTGTAATGGTCGATTGGAGGATATGCCAGACTACAAAGTCAAATATTGAACACAATTCTGCTGCTGCTAATGATTCACAGCACCTCACGGTGCAACGTTTTTAGTTGCTAGATTCTGAAACGTTGATTTTCAGGCTCCTCGGATGCTGCCTGACCTGCTGTGCTTTTCCAGCACTACTCTAGTCTTGACTCTGATCTCCAGCATCCGCAGTACTCACTTTTGCCCTTCAAACATATGTTGTCACGATGTCTGGAACTACTAGTCCAGTGACAATATCACTCTGGCACCTCTCCAACTTATAAGGCTGAAAGTGCCATAAGCTGCAGACACAATCTGAGAAGATACTAGTGGGTAGAGAAAGGAAAATCTCATATTAGTGTTGAAGATGCAAGCTTCTGAGTTCAGGATTAATTTTCATGAGGAGGAAGTTTTCTCATTTGAAATGTGCTGTGAACTGTCCATGGATGTATAAAACAATGTAAAAGGACATTTTAGCTTGCTCTGTACCAGCTTTATCACAAGCTTTCTTGAAGAAGGAGCAGGTGTCCTGTGACTTCTGACTTTGTCCATTCCAGTCCAATACTGGCAGTCCGCTTCATGGTGTTAGATAAGACAGTGTCGAGTCAGTTTTACTCTACATTTAATTCATGATGTGCTTAACCTCAAATGGTTTAAATAGCTTTATTCTAGGCTATGCTGAACATTGATACACGGCGCACCACAAAGGAAATTGTTTAATTCACCAACACACATCTCTCACTTTGATGTAGAAAAAATTCAAAATTATAAACTATGATGTACATACCATATTAGATGAGGCTAGAACTAAAGAAAAAGTAAATCGACTGCAGAGAAACTTCTTCGAAATTAACAGTTGAGCAAACTCATCTGCTTGAGGAAGTGCCCAAGGTAGAATATTAAGACCATAAGACATTGGAGTGGAAGTAAGGCCATTCGGCCCATCGAGTCCACTCCGCCATTCAATCATGGCTGATGGGCATTTCAACTCCACTTACCAGCATTCTCCCCGTAGCCCTTAATTCCTTGTGACATCAAGAATTTATCAATCTCTGCCTTGAAGACATTTAGCGTCCCAGCCTCCACTGCACTCTGCGGCAATGAATTCCACAGGCCCACCACTCTCTGACTGAAGAAATGTCTCCGTATTTCTGTTCTGAATTTACCCCCCTAATTCTAAGGCTGTGTCCACGGGTCCTAGTCTCCTCGCCTAACAGAAACAATTTCCTAGCGTCCATCCTTTCCAAGCCATGTATTATCTTGTAAATTTCTATTAGATCTCCCCTTAATCTTCTAAACTCCAATGAATACAACCCCAGGATCCTCAGCCGTTCCTCGTATGTTAGACCTTCTCTGAGAGCAACGGTAAATTGGAGTTTGGAAACTCGAAAGCACAAATGTTTGTTCCCCAGATGAGGGTAACATCCTCCCCAGTAGATAATCCCACTAATATTCTACGATGAATGGGTAAGGGTGATTTGAACTAGGTGCGACTGGAAACTAGAGGAGAAAACTGGGCGTGCGAAATGACTGCCTTTAGTTTAACAGCCAAATGCAATCTTTAAGAAAAATATCCTGTCACGGAACTCCTTTCCAATACTAGTGCATTATTAATTGGTATTCGTACCTCGTTCAGAGCTTACAGTCAACTTGTGGCTCGTTTCTTTTCCTGCCCTTCCCTCAATCTTGAGCCGGTTGCCATAGCACCCACCCATCCGGTTGCCATGTGATCAGCCATTTGCGGACCGGAAGTGCCCGGCCGCGCGCTCCTAGACCAGTTCCTGTCAGTTGGAAGAAGATGGCGGCTGTGGAAAGTGAGCGCTGTGTTTGGCGCCGCGGCCACTCGCACACTCATTATTAAAGCCTTATTCGCATGTTTAGCTTTCGAATTTCTCACTGTTGCACTTTACATTAATGAGGTATGTAGATTTATCTTTTCCCTGGGTTGTGCAAGCGAGCCGGCTCCAGCATATGCAGTCCACCGACCGTTTTGTTTGATGCTGTGTCGCCACTAAATGGGAGAGCGTCGGGTAATGGTTATGGTGGTAGGGTGGAGAGAGAGATAGAAATAGGCCCCTCTGTTGCTGCAGCCGTCAGGACAGGGCCTGTGTGCAAATCCCGCATTGCAGCGCTCTGAACTTAAGGCATTTTGCTGCGGTTTTGTTTTTAAAAAAAATAACACTCAAAATTGCCTCCTGATTGTCGCCTGTTTAATTGCAGAGGATTGGAGGCTAACGCTACCAAAGAAGCTCAAGATAAACTAAACAGGTAAGGTTTACCTTTGATTCATTTTGCAGTTAAATACATTCAAGTTGGGGAGGGAAATGTCTGACCTTCACTTACTCTTTCATATAAAGCCCCCGCCGCTCTTATTCCGTTTGAGTTAAATTGTGGAGAAAAACTGTAGAATAAATATTAAAACTTGCAAATGCTGTAAAGTAAATGAGATTGGATCGAGGTCTGTTAGTATCTAGGAAAGGCATGTCGCGCTGTACCGCCCTTCCAGGTATTGGCTTGTAAACATGTATTTTGCAGGAATCGATTGGCATCGCTGCAAATTAGAAGAAAGCGGTTGTCTATATGTTTCAAAGTAATTCAGACTTTTCACGTACGGTTATTCTTTCAATTGGCTAGTCATGTTTGGAGTATTTGCTCCTCCATTTTTGAAGGTAGTCTCAACCTTTCGTGGGTGAGTGAGTGCCCCTCTAGTACATTCCTATAGAAGGATAGTTGCCTTTTTTTTACAAATCCGAGTCCTAGGTTGAATTTGCTCTTTCCATATGGTTTAGCTCTGTATTGTGTGCATACACTCAAAGGCCTGAGTAGATTGAATCTTCAATCTGTTTAATTTTTTTAATAGAAACTATAAAGCCACTACTGGGCGCTTGGGAAGAATTTGTGTAGAAAAATGTTCTGGAATATTTTGTAGAAATGTTTTATTGTAATAAAACATCCCAAAATATTTCACAGGAATACGATTAGGCCCAAATTTACACTAAACCAATGAAAACATTAAGACTGGTCAAAATTTGATTAAATAGATATATTATGAGGCTTAAAGAATAAAAATTTACAAGTAGCTGATGGCAAAGGTAGTGAACAGGAATATAGGATACAGTGGAGGGCCATATTGGAGTTATGTGCTGATCTCAATTGCAGGGCTGCTAGAGGGTGCTGAGATGGGAGGAACAACATCCAGGAAGGATTTAAACATTAGAATGTCACTAAAATTGTAAAAAGTATAGCAAGGAATGCAAAAATGAATGGAAATAGCTGCAAAGTTTTGGATTCATTCAAATTTATTCTAAATGGATGACAAGCCAGCGAGAGGAGTGGAATGACTGAGTTTACCTCATTTGAGTGAGAGAAATCCTATTTGATGTCTGATGTTCATGCATGCAGTGAGGACTCTAAGTCCAGTTGTACATTGTCTTTCGCACCTGCACTTTGGATCTAAAGCTAAGATCACCCAAATTCCAGGGTAAATTTGTCTTGTCCAGCTCTGATTCAGCTCTGTATTGTGTGTGTGTATCCTTAAATGCCAGGGAGAAGGGTGAATCCACATTGTTTAAATTTTTACAGTAATTGCAAAGCCGCTGGACATTTGTGCAGAATTTATGTTTGTAGAAAAATGTTCTGAGACATTTTGAAGGCATTGAGTGTAAGGGTTGGGAGGTTGTGTTGCAGCTGTACAGGACATTGGTTAGGCCACTTGTGGAATAATGCAGGCAATACTGGTCTCCTTCCTATTGGAAGGATGTGGTGAAATTTGAAAGGGTTCAGAAAAGGTTTACGAGGATGTTGTCAGGATTAGAGGATTTGAGCTATAGGGAGAGGCTGAAAAGGCTGGGATTTATAAAGTCATGAAGGGCTTGGATAGGATAAATAGAAGTCTTTTCCCTGGGGCATAGATTTAGGGTGAGAGGGAAAAGATAGAAAAGGGACCCAATGGGCAACATTTTCATGGAGAGGGTGGTGCATGTATGGAATGTGCAGGCTGGTACAATTGCAGCATTTGCCATTTGGATAGGTATATGAATAGAAAGAGTTTAGATGGATATGGGCCAACTGTTGACAAATGCGTCTAGATTAGTTTAGGATATCTGGTCAGCATGGATGAATTGGACGAAAGGGTCTGTTTTCGTGCTGTACTTTACTATGAGTCTGAGGCAAATTGGCCGCTCAGCCAAAGACTGATTTCTCTTAGATGTTCCAAAACTCTCAAATGTCTCCTTATCAGATCGTAAAGTAGAAGGGTTCAGGGAGAGATGTTCCTGAAAACAAGTTGTAGTTTGCTGTGGCTATTGCACCAATGGTGGTGCAAAATGAGGAAATGGATGAAAAGTTAAGGTCTCTGTGGGGTTGACTGAAATTATACAGAGGAGGAAAAAGGTAATTGAAGCATTCATTCAAGAAATAAGAATTTTCCACATCATTAACTAAATTTCAAAAGTGCTCGCTACCAACCCTCAACTTCAGCTTATTTGAATCTCAGCCTGTATTCCAACTTTCTCAAAGTCAATTTCATCCATAAACCTGTACCCACTAACTTATGTTGACTCTAGTTAAATAAAGTCTGTCTATTTAAGATGATCCTGCTGTTTCCACATTCCTCCATGACCTGAGCTTTTCTTGCATCTATAAATTTCCAGTCCTAAAATCCACAGATCTATCCTTATACAATTCAGACTTCTTGACAATCTTTTTCTTAATTGCTCCACCATTGGTGGTAATGTTTTCAGCTGCCAGAAGGAATGGAGAATTGAGATTCCTTAAATTAGTCATGTAAATTCCCAGTGACATTATTATGAAAGTCAGGGCCTGGGCAGTCTTTGGATACAGCATTCATTTATTCTGGATCTAACCTTAAGGATAATGTTGGAAGTCATAACATTTTGAAAATATTGCAGTCAGTTAACTTAAGCTTTTTGGTTAGCAGTCTTGTGGGACTTAACAGTTTGGCTTCCGTTAGTATGGATAATATAAAAGTGCTTTCAGAAATACTCATGGATAGGTCTGAGAAGAAGAAAAAAAAATTGAATGAGGTGTCATAGTAAAAGTCTAATTGCGAGCTTCACCTCTTGTTTAAAATGCTCTTTAAACTTTGTTTCACCTAACACAAAACTTGTGCAACTTGGTGTGAATGTTTTGTTAATAACTTTTATCACTTTTTATGAAGTATCTTGGAATGTTTTTCTATTCATAAAGTCATTCTATGTTTGTCTGCCCATATGTGGATAAGAATTTTAATGAGAGGTGGTTGGGTGTCTCTACTTGCATTTCTACAGCCGGTAAACTCCTGAATGTAAGCTGTTCTGTTATAATGCATGTTTCGTTGACATGAATTTGCTACAACGCAGTTGAATCTTGGACCCTATTTCTAAAGAATAGGGTTGCACTAGAATGCAGCTATTGCGTTGTAGAAGAACGACTGTAGTTCCAAGATTGTCCAATGTATATTGAGAGATTGCTACATCATTCTGTTGTCTATCACATGAGGTGTTAATCTGAATATTAAAAAATCTAATCACTATTCAAAGAAGGTCAAGGGAATTTTCCTTGGCCTGCTGGTCAGTATCCTTTGGTTATTGAATCATGACAAGGCTTCACAAAAAACTAGTTCTGAAGAAAAGTCACTGGATCAAAACGTTAAATTTGTTTTCTCTCCACAGCTGCAACCAGACTTGCTGTTTGGTTGGTTGGTGTTTTTTGTAAAAAAAAACTTTGTGCTTTTTGACACAATCCTGTCCTTGTGTTGTAGTGCCTTTTATGTTTCAGAACTGCTCATTAGGAAACTAGGGCTCTGACGAGTTAACCTTTCATATATAAAGATCCTTACACAATGTAAAAGCAGGTAATAGTGGCAGGATTGACAGTTCCATGGATTTACAAAAGGGAAATTCCACTTCAAAAATCTACTGGCATCTTTTGAGAATGTAGCTAGTAGAATTGATCAGTGGATGGGATTAACAGACAGTTCTTCTGTAACGCAATGGTTGCATTCTTGTGCAACTCAGTATTATAGAAAAATCCACCTTTAGCAGCAATGCTTAGTGTTTGCGCTGTAATTGCATTACAGCCAGCACATGTTTTAAAAGTTTGCACTTTAGAAACAGTTGCATGACAGTGAGTTTACGTTGCCGTAATGTGTGTTATAACAGAATGATTTGTACTTGGACTTTCGGAAGGCTTTCGATAAGATCTCACGCGATTAGCATGTGAAATTAAAGCATACAGCTTTGGGAGTAGTGCGCTGACATGGATAGAAAACATTGGTATTTAGGAAACAAACAATAGGGATAAACAGACTTTTTTTTCAAGCGGCAAGAATAATAGAATCATCATGATAATAGATACCCCTAAAACTGTCTCTGTTATGACTTAACATGGTTCAGGAATGAACTCTTTGAATCGTAACGGAGACAGTTTTCAGGGTGTCTATCTCTCCCATTGACCTTTGTTCGCTAATGGTACAATCGAGAAGAGCAACAGTCAACAATTGTATACTTGCCTATCAAAAAATGTTAGCTATTAAATTTACTGGACAGGTTCCTTTATTTTTGTTTGTAATATTGAATTTCCAAATAACGAAAGATGTACTTGATCAGCAATGATATGCTGAAGTTTCAATATGAAGCAGTGCCTGAAGAGGAAAATTAAAGTTTGAACTAGTTGATTCTTATGCATGCTGCTGGGTTCAAATTTTATTTGTTCATCTGTGGACTTCCATGTCTTGATGTTATAAGTTTATTAATTGTACAGTTATCTAGGAAAGCTAAATATATTAAAGATATTGGAATATCAAGGTTCCACCACTTGCTATAAAGGCTATTTAGAATGAGATATTTGTATCGTTGGGTGAGGTGCTGTAAGTCTGGAGGTTGGATAATATGGTTCCATAATATGAGGCTGTAAAGAAAAACCAGGGAACTACAGACTGGTGAGCCTTATGTCATTGGTGGTTAAGTTGTTGGGGTGGATTCTGAAGGACAGGATTTGCATGCGTTTGGAAAGGCAAGAACTGATTAGGGATAGTCAGCATGGCTTTTTGTGTGGGAAATTGCCTCAATAAAATTGAGTTTTTTCAAGGGGTGACAAATAAAATCGAAGGCAGAGTGGTTGATGTTGTTCATATGGACTTTAGCCAAGTGTTCAACAAGTTTCCACATTGTAGACAGATTAGTAAGGTTAGATCACATGGAATCTGGGGAGGTAGCCAGTTGGATTTTAAACAAATTGGCTTGAAGGTCAGAGACAGAGTGGTGGTAGAGGATTGGTTTCGTGACAGTGGTGTGCCACAGAGATCAGTGCTGGGTCCACTGCTTTTTGTCTTTTGTATAAATGATTTAGATGTGAATCAAGGAGGGATGATTGGTAAGTTTGCATATGACACCAAAATAGGTGGTGTAGTGGACAGTGAAGAAGGTTATCTTGAAGTGCAACAGGATCTTCATCAGATGAGCCGATGGGCCAAGGAGTGGCAGATAGAGTTTAATTTAGATCTGAGGTGTTTGCCTCACCAAAATGCAACTAGGGCAGGGTGTATACAGTAAATATGGCACTGGGGTGTGCTGCCTTAGAAAGAAACCGAAGGGTGCAGGTACAAAGTTCCTTGAACAAGGAGTTGCAGGTAGACAGGATGGTGAAGAAGGCATGTGGCACGCTAGCCTTCATTGGTCAGTGCATTAAGTATAGGAGTTGAGATGTCATGTCATGTCATGGCTGTAGAGGACATTGGTGAGGCCACTTTTAGAATATTGTGTATGATTCTAGTTGCCCTACTATGGGAAGCATGTTGCAAAACTTGAAAGGTCCAGAAGAGATTTACAAAGATGTTACTGGATTAGAGGGTTTGTGCAATAGAGAGAAGCTGAGTAGGTTGTTGCTATTTTCTTTGGAATGTCAAAGACTGAGGGGTGGCCATATAGAGGTTCATAAAATCATGAAGGGCATTGATCGGGTGAACATAGCTGTAGTCTTTTTCCTAGGGTTGGGGAGCCCAAAACTAGAGGGCATAGGTGTAAGGTGAGAGGGAAAGGATTTAAAAGGGACCTGATAGGTAACTGGTTGCATGTGTATGGAATGAGCTGCCAGAGAAAATGGCAGAGGTAGGTACAACTGCAACATTTAAAAAGCATCTGGATATATGAATAGGAAAGATTTAGAAGGACATGTGCTAAATGCTGATAAAAGGGACCAAGTCAGATTGGGATGTCTAGTTGGCATAGATGAGTTAGACCGAAGGGTCTGTTTCAATGCTGTATGGTTCAATGACTCCACAATAGCCTTGTCGCTTGTAGTCTTAGTTATGATTGTGTTCTTAACTTGTATAGTTGCTTCTGTTTTCCACTTGTTTAAAATTTACTGTAAATTACATCACATCAACAAACATAGGAAGCAACTCTAAGTGTCAGAAATTGTAAAATTTGTTAGACTAAAATGAAAGTTGGTTATTCTGTGGCAATGATCCAGAGCTGCAGTAAGCCAGGTCTGAGTCATGCTGAATCCATCACTTAAATGGGAAGGCAGATGATCATTATCAAGCAGAGGGCTCAGTGACTGAATGGTGACCTTTAATTTCTCATTGTGTTTTAGCATGAAGTATGTGGCCTCTAACTCTTTTTTTTCTAGTGGAAAATACATGCTCCGCACTCCAGATATTTCCCTTTTATTGTATCTCATATGGATTCTTTCCCAATTAGTGCTAGACACACACTGCTCTTGTTATGCAAACAAAGCTGGGTTTACTGAAACACCTAGAACAGATCAGTGATTAAGCCTGCTTGGATTCTAGCCAGCACTTTTATATCTAGTATGTAAGCTTTCTTTACAAAAAAAAGTCTCAATGTTGCTTAACAATTGTTGTTTCGAGAGCAGTGATTATTGTGGTTTTGGTGCCAAAATATAATTTTGACATGTAAAGACGCACTAGCAATTGACACCAATTTTACATGTGGGAGAGCTCAGCAAATTGTACCTCAAGGTTTCAATTTTGTTTAACTTATACTGAATGGTATGATGGTGACTTACACCAACCTATTTCTCAAACCAACCTGGAGAAATAAGATACACTTGTTTAAACAATTTCTTTCATGTCATTCTAATATATGTAAAGATTTAGAAAAAAATCTTTACCTTTGTGAAATACGTTGAATATATTCAGAAATGGGGATTTAAATTTAAGTGGAATGTCTGTTTTAAGATTTTGGTCTGCAATGTCGTTGGCTTCCAGATAGCTGAGAGTACATTTGCAAACCTATAAATCCAGAGAAATTTTCTGTGGACCTGGGAAGAATGGTTTAGACCTAAGGATGTTTTGAGGTATCCTTGAAAGCCTACTGGGTACACATGTAGCATAATTTAATCCATTTGAAAGTTGTTAGTCTTTCCATACTACTATTGTCTTAAAAAATGTGGGAAATGTAATTGTTTCATTGTGCATTTGTAATGATTTTATTTAAACATTTTAGCTGGTGATTATTTTTAATATAACTCATAAAGTGAAAATCTAAATTTAGGGCTTGTCTCCCATTATTAATCTGTAGGATTACAACTCTCGTATTAAGTCACAGGCAGAAAATTTAAAACTTGTTGCTTTACTATTAATTGGCTTATTCAGAGTCCTCTGTGCATGAAAGGAAAAGTTAAAAGCAATGACTTTTTCCTCTTTTTCTCTTTCACATGTTGTCCTTGATGATCTTTATCTTAACTTCTTCTTGCCAAGACTGCCAGAAAATTGCAAGAGATTGTGGTTGAAATTCCCTTTATTCCAGAAGAGTAGTGTACATGTTGCTGAATCTCATGACTTGTATAAGCAATGTAACTCTTTACAGACTGTTGTTGTGGAAGATGGTTGACTCTTGATACATTTTTCTTTTGGGTATGTCTGTCGATTTAATTCTTTTCCCATTGCTCTTGAGAGATGCTGTTTTCCTCTTTTCCCACTGAAAGTGCGCTTCAATTCTCACTGTATTGCTGGAGCTACTGAAGTGGGGGGCACAGAGCTGCGCAAATATCTCTATTCCTGTTCACCTTTTAAAGACTTTATTGGGCTGGAATTTTTTCTTGTGTTGTTTTATGATTGTACAATGTGCAGGTTACCACGTTTACTGATTTGAATGCAGAGATTTAGCCCCATGATCCTGCACCTTTATCTGATAAGATCATGACCTATGTAACTATGGCCTTTACTTTCTTGTCAACCCCCTCATACCTTTTGAAACGGTCAAGGCGCAGTTGAGAAGAGTGCACTAATAATATGGTAACAGTGCCTGTCTATTTGGAGTAGATTAACAATGCTATTTGGGATGGAGTTCTAGAATTTTGACTGAGACAATAAAGGAACAGTAATGCAATTTGAACTCAGGGTGGCAAGTTGTTTGGGGGTGAACTGCCTTTGGTGGTGTTCCCATATATCCGATGTCCTTATTGAGCCAGATGGTAATGATTATGCGTTTGGAAGGTGCTTTTTAGAGCAACCTTGATGAATTTCTGCATGGCATCTTATCGATAGTGCACACTGCTGTTGAATGTTGATGCAGAAAGTAATGAATGTGCTGCCAAACAAGTGGGCTGCTTTCTCTTGGATGGTGTAAAGCTGCCTGTGTGTCATTGGACTAACCCATCCAGACTAGTGGAGAATATTTCACTACATTTATAAGCCGTTCCTTGAGGTTGGCAGGGCAGTGTTTGGAGAGTTGGGAGGTGAGTGAATCACTGCAGGATTCTGAGACTGATCTGCTTCTGTAGCTCGAGTATTTACAGAGGAACCTGGATTATCCAAAGGAGATCTCTAGCTCCCGATAGAAACATTATATCAAAGATGTGTTTCCAATAGTGATCGCGTCTCTTGTTTACAGTGATTAAACAGGCACTGTCTCCAAATGTCTCTCCCCCTCCCCCTCTCTCTCTCGTTCGTGTCCAGTCCAACAGCCCCATGGGGGGAGGGGGATAGGTTTGGGGAGGGGGATAGGTTTGGGGAGGGGGTCAGTGTGGACCCAATGGGCCAAATGACCTGCTTCAACATTGTCAGGGTTTTATGATTCTGATGTTCGCTGTCTTCTACTTGTGAGGCATGAATGTAACTTGCCGTTTGTTCGCCCAAACCTGAATATTGTCCAGGTTTTGCTCCATTTAAGTACGGCTACCTGCAGTATCTAAGGAGTCATAATTGATGCTGAACAATTCACAATCATTGGTGAACATTCTAACTGATTCTCATTTTGCTAGGGCTCCTTGATGCTTCACTCACGTCAGTTGCAGCCTTGACGTTAAGGGTAGTAACTCCCACATCTCCTGATTTCAGCTGTCTTGTCCATGTTTGAACTGAAGCTATAATGTGCCCAATTGCTGAGTGGCTGTGGTGGAATACCCAACTGAGTGTCATTGAGTAGGTACTACTCAGTAGTACTGTTGATGATCCCTTCTTTTACTTTACTGGGGCAATAGTTGACTGGGTTGGATTTGTCCTGCCTCTTGTTTTCAGGACAACTTTCCATTTTATTAGGTAGATGCCAATGTTGTAGCTGTAATTGAACAGCTTGGCTAAAGATGTAGCAGGTTTTTGAGCATAGGTTTGCAGTACTATTGCTGCAATGTTAAGAGTCCCACTATCTTCAGTCGTTTCTTGATACTGTATGGCGTGAAATCGAATTGGCAGAAGATTAGCATCTGTGATGTTGGGGACCCCTGGAGGAGGCTGAGATATTTCTGGTTGATTGTTGCAAATGCTCCAGCATTCTATTTTGCACTGATACGTTGAGCTCTGCTATAACTGAGAGTAGAGATATTTGTGGAGCTCAGCTGTTTAATTGATCCAATGAGTTTTTTAATTGATTGCAATTCATAACTGACATGGCTGCTAAACTTAAACATGATCTGATACAAACATATAATGAGAGACCAATTTGCTTGATTGGCTGCTGTTTAGGACAAAGTAATTTACAGCAGGTTTTGGCATTAAGAGCAAGTAACACTATTGTAAATAAATGGCAAAAAAAAATTTACTTCTATGCCATTTAAGCTTTACCTTTTAAAACCCTTTTAACTCCTCTTTCTTTGGAGTCTTTAGGTTTATTATCCTTTTCGTTGACAGAAGGAGGGACTTCTTTTGCAGACTTCTGTGTATATTTAAGGCTGAGATTCTTGACCAATAGGGGAATCAAAGGTAATGGGCAAATGCAGGAACCTGGACATCAGAAATGTTGGATCAGCCTCGATCTTATTGAATGGGGGAGCAGGCTCAGGGGCCAATTGGCCGACTACTGTTCCTGTTTCTTATGGCCTTAGAACTGTCTTTGCGCACTAAACTAACAAATCTGTGATAAATTGCAGCTAAGCAATTTCAAGGCTTCAGTTCAGAAGATTTTCTTTAGACTGGTACTCGGCCTTTTTCAGTTATTTATAAAATGTGCACCTCTGTTCCAAAAAGTAACATTAGTGTAGCTAAAGTGTACGCCACACAAACCCACTTGATCTTCAAATTGCAAAAGGAATTCTCCTTGTGCTTTAGGCTTCTCAGTAGTGTTCAACTTTCATCTTGCAGTTTATAGCCCAAAAGGGGAAAAAGCGATCCATCAAGAATCTATCCATCTCCGCCTTCCCTGAGGAAGAAAATGTGAGACATGATTGACCCTCTGAGATGAAAATAAATCTCCACCAACTTGACTTAAATGGGAGACCCCTTATTTTTAAACTCTGTCCCTTAGTTCTAGATTCTCCTGTAAGTGGAAATATCTGTTCAGAATTGACCCTGTCAGGCCCATGAAGATCTTTTACATTTCAAGATGAGTCTATCTCATTCTTCTAAAGTCTGACATACAATACACATGGTCCAACCTTTCCTCATAAGAGACCACCTTCAACTGTGGAATCAATAAGTAAATCTTCTTTGCACTGCTTCCAATCCTTTCCTAAATAATGACCTGAAAATGGAACTCAGTAGTCCAGATGCAGCCTTACCAATACCTTGTCTACTTATATCAAAATATTGCTGATTTATATTCTGTTGCCGCTACAACAAATGACAATATTCCATATGCCTTCCTAATCACTTACTGCATGTGTCTACTAACATTCTTTTGATTCAGATAGCCAGAAGCCCAGACTCCATTGTACCAAAGTTCTGCAATCTGTCCATTTTAAACAAGGTTATTCATGTGCTATTCCAACAGATTAATATTTTCTTAGATTATACTCAAAATATTTGCCCTTTCCCTTAACCTATCTGTATTCCTTTGCAAATTGTTTGTGCTTTTCACCATTACACTCCTACCTGTCCAAGAGTGTCATCAGCAAAGTTAGCAATCATACCTTCAATTCCTTCAGCCAACTAGATATAGATTGTGGATGAGGCCCAGAACTATTATACCTTGCCAGCTGGAAAATGACCCATTAATTCCAATATTGTTTCCTATTAACTAACAATTATTTTTGTGCTGTTACATTAACTTCTTTACGTTAATTTGATATAGCACCTGTCAAGTGGCTTCTGAAAATTTCAAAGTGCACACAGGTTCCCCTTTATACATGTTGCTTGTTATTTCCTTAAGGACCTCGTACAATTTGTCATGTATAACTTCCTTTTCATAAAACAATATTAATGTCTGCTTGATCAGTGTCCTGCTGTAACCTCCTTAAATATAGCTACAAATATTTCCCCACGGTAGATGTTATGCTAACTGGCCTGGAGTTTGCTCATGTCTGTCTTCCCTTGTTCCTTAAGTAGTGGATTTACATTTGCTGTTCTCCAATCTGATCGGACTTTACCACAAGCCTAGGGAGTTTTCCTAAGATCCTAGGACCAACTTCTCTGGTCACAGGTGCTCTTTAATACTTGAAGGTGCAGTTCATCAGGAATGTCATTGAATCAGTAATCTGGAACCTCAGACTAATGTTCTGGGGACTTGTTTTGCATTCCACAATGGGAAATGGTCAAATTTGAGTTTTGTAGCATCTGGAATTAAAAGCTCGCTTTTGCAACTATTATTGATTGTTGTAAAAACCTATTGGTTCAATAATGTCTTTTTAAGAGAGAAACCTGTTCTACCAGAAGACGCACACCAATGTGATTACCTAGACTATTTCACAGTCAGTCAAAAACAATGACTGCAGATGCTGGAAACCAGATTCTGGATTAGTGGTGCTGGAAGAGCACAGCAGTTCAGGCAGCATCCGAGGAGCAGGAAAATCGACGTTTCTGGCAAAAGCCCTTCATCAAGAATAAAGGCAGAGAGCCTGAAGGGTGAAGAGATAAGCTAGAGGAGGGTGGGGGTGGGGAGCAAGTAGCCTAGAGTAAAATAGGTGAATAGGGGAGAGGATGAGGTTGTAGGTCAAGGAGGAGGGTGGAGTGGATAGGTGGAAAAGAAGATAGACAGGTAGGACAAGTCATGAAATGGTCTAGCATGCCATCCAGTTGAATCAAACTACTGCCAAGTCTAATTAAAGGAAAGAATATGAATGACCTTCTGGCATTTACCTAGGCACTGGAAACAACTAAGACAGTAAAGCCACCCTTGCAAAGCTCTTTTTACCAACATCTGGGAGCTATCCCACAGACTGAGCAAGCTGTTGCTTGATGTAGTTATACTCTTGGAATCGTACCTTATGGATTTCAGGCATCACTGCCACCATCCTATTAGCAGGACAGACTCATCAGTAGCTTTAACATTGTTTATAATCAGACGAGGGCTGATCTGGGAGTCAGTCATAGTCATCGAGTCATACAGCGTAGAAACAGACGCTTCAGTCCAACCAATCCTTGCCGAACATAATCCCAAACTAAACTATCCCCACCTGCCTGCTCCTGGCCTATATTCCTCCAAACCTTTCCTATTCATGTACTTATCCAAATGAATTTCAATTGTAATTTTTAAAGACCCTGTGTATATCTGATGCAAACTTCAAAGAACTATGTACCTGCACCCTTGGATCGCTCTGTTCTCTGATTGCTGCTGAAGGCTCTACCATTAATTGTATAAGCCCTTGTTTCCTCAGTATTGACTTTGGAACTCATGAAACGTCATGCCATCAGGTTCAACATTGGTCAGGAAACCTCTTGCTCATCACCACTGACCGTACCCATTCAGCTGATGAATTGGTACTCTTCCACATTTGAGCAATTATTTGCAGAAGGCATGCATGATGATCAGCAAGAATGTACTGTGGATGGGGAATTTCAATGTTTATCACCAAGACTAAGCCACCATGTCAAGTGCGGCACAGTGGATCAGTGGTGAGCACTGCTATCTCTGTGTCAGGAACCGGTTCAATTCTACCCTCTGACGACTGTCTGTGTGGAGTGTGCCTATTCTTCCTGCGTATGCATGGGTTTCTAGTGTCAGATTTCCTCTGTGCAGATTAGTGGATTAGTCATATTAAATTTCCTATAGTGTCTCAGGATGTATAGGCTAGGTGGATTAGCAATGGGAAATGCAGGGTTACAGCAGTAGGCTAGGGGATGGGTCTTCAGCGGGTCAGTGTGGACTAGGCCTGAACAGCCTGCTTCCACATTAAAGTTTCTATGATTCTAAGACTGACTCAGTGGCACCACTGCTGACCAAGTCCTAAGTGACATTACTGGTAGACTTGGTGTGTGGCAGGTGGAGCCCATAAGAAACAATTATGTACTTGATCTTATCCTTCCCTGTGTTACATTTCTTTTAAAAATCTTGTGCTGACCTCAAAGGTCTGTGTACTGTCATAACTTATCAAGAGTTTTCAGTCGGTACATTGGCTCACCGATTGGCTTGTGTGAAGTAGTTGCATGGCTACAAGGAAATGTTGATCCCCTCCAGTCTCTCTGCAATAGATGTATCTGCCCATGATACTATCTGTATTAATGATCATAGTGCAATGGAGACCAAATCCTGTCTGTGTATTGATACACTCTGTATCATGTGTGGTGCTACCCCCATGTTTAAATAGGATACACTTTGAACTGGCATCGATCTGGGCACTGGAAATAACCACAACAACACAGTTGAATTGACAATAGTGACTCAGTTGGCAATAGTTTGACTCATTGGTCATTCTGTAGTTTTGAGGCGAAGTTGTTGTTTAAATTCCCATTCCAGATGTAAAAGGAACTGACTGTTCTTTCCAGGGCTGTTTTGAGGCAGTACAGCATTGAGATATGCTCAATGTCTCTTTATATTGAGATGTTAGAAGGCAACCAGAGCCTTAGTTTGAGCTTAATGTAAACTACCATCAAATTCTAAGCAATTAATTGGTTACAATGCACTTAGACCTTTTTTGTATCAAATAATCCGATAATTAGTAAATGTCATTTAGCTGTTAATTCTTTCACCTAGAAAGATCCTATAGTTTGTTTCGCCCTTCCCCATGCACCACTTCATCTGAAAAATCATTTTCCTTCCTGACTTGAACCTACCATTTTTAATGTAATTTACAATCATGCTAAATTGCCTGTTACCAAAGTTAATCAACATTAATGATTTTTAATGTGGCTTGGCAACAGAATTGGGAATAAGGCTTCCTCCTAGCAGTCGATCTAATATATAAAAAAAATTGAAAGCTATATCACAGCAAATATCAATGGCGTACCTATCAACAGAAAAATATTGAAGGGCATTTGCGTTTGTGTACAAATTTTCCTAATTTCAAAATGTCACAATTTTGGTTGAGTTCAATTACAGTGAACAATTGAATCTGTTGGATGATGGGGATTACTTTAAACAGCAGCTCAAACTTTGTTTGAAAATCTGGTTTGGTCATTGTACATTATGTAAATTGGTCTCCTTATTTGAGAGAATCTTGGCCGAGTGGAACCAGGCCATTTGGCTCAACATATCCACACTGACTCAGAAGTACATTCCATCCACAGACGGGTGCGCACACTCTTGTGCAACCCCGCATGCTAGAAAAATCACACTCGAAGCCGTGCTTAATGTTGATTTTAATGCATTACAACCAGCATGTTTTCAAAGTTTGCGCTTTAGAAACAATTGTCCCCAACTTGATTGCATTACAGCAATTCACATTAACAAAACATGTTATAGCAGAATGACCTATATAGGCAATTTAACATGGCCAATCCACCTGACCTGCACATCTTTGGACTGTAGGAGGAAAACCGAGCACCCGGAGGAAGCTCACACAGATGCAAGGAGAGAGTGCAAACTCCGCACAGCCTTGCCCGAGGTCAGAAATGAACTTGAGGCCCTGGTACTGTGATGCAGCTGTGCTAACCCACTGAGCCACGGTGCTGCTCTACGACATTAATGTAAACATTTTTAACGTGTCCTTAATTGCAGCATACCCAGTTGTTGGCCAAATTTTCTGGTATCCTGTTAGCCTGTTACATCATGGTTTTTAAAAGTTCTTCATAATTTTTAAAGTTTGGGAGCAGTTTCCATTAATTATTATGCAAAATATCAGGTGTTTTTGATCAACTTTGTTTCTAATTTATTATAAAACTGCTTGGCTGCATGAGGGCAAATGTGTATATCCAGTTGAAGATTATTTGCTCATTAAATTAGAGCTAAAATTTTTTTAAAGCTCAATGTGAAAGGAAACAAGAACTGTCAACTTGTGTTTGTGGATCATTGTTCCTAATCAGACTCTTGACAATAAGATATGCATATGACTTCACTGGTGCTATAATCACAAACAGCTTTAACATTGAGAAAAAGATATGATTGAATTGGCTTGGAAATCATTAAGCTCCTGGATCAGCCATGGAACTTCATGAAATATTATACTGATGGAATGTCTCTGCACCACTTTCTTTGTTTACCTGTTGTGATTGGAAAGTATAAATTTGTCTGCCATTTAAATGTTCAAACTAATGGATCAACCTCTGCATCATTTTCAGTCAGGAACAGCACAAGTTCTTATACCAATTTGGAACTACCATGGAATATCATTGTGGCACATGCCTTTCTGACATTATCTTTTGTTTCCACCATCTTGCTTCAATTTAGATTCTTCCTTCAGTGATACATGTGGACATCTTTTAAGAAAGTATATAAAACTTCTGCGTTTTTAACAATCCTATTTTCCCTGAAGAAAGCCCCCACATTCTGTAATGGTTTCTCAATGTTGCCAACCCTCTTGGTGAACTTGCCATTATTTGATTTGGTCCTTCATTTTTGGGATTTTTTTTCATTGAATGCCAACATTGCTGACTGCTTATACCTAATTGCCCTTGAAGATGATGGTGAGTTGCCTTCTTGAACTACTGCAGTCCAGGTTGACACTCAATGCTGTTTGGGAGTTCCAGGAGTTTGACCAACTTGGCACTGAAGGAACAGCTTGCAGACTGTTGAGACAATGGTCATTTGATGTCTATATCTGTGCGCATTCACTGCGGTAAAGGAGATTGATGATCAGAGGTAGTAGTCTTCTCAAATCCCTTGAATTCTAGCCACAGGATTTAATATGATTCAGTTGTTCTCTGGCTAACTTAGTCCTTGTACAGATGCACCTGCTTTGAAGAGAACATTTGAACTGGGAGGCAAAGTCTCTGAATTGTTAAATATGACAGGCTCACTTGTATAGTTTTTTTCCCTGCAGACGAGATTTCAGCACTAACTTTAGTTGGAATTTAATTTAATTTCTTAATGCTGCATGTCCTTGTTATTTCCTTTTTTTTCCTAACATATTTTTACAAGACTTAACAACATGTAATTTGCATAACTCTACTTAATTGAAGTTTGTAACTGTTGAGTTTCCTTGTATGTATTATTACAGTGTCTGTTTATAAATGATGGGTCTGTTCAACCAGAATTTGTGTACCCAGATGCACTTTCACTAATGCATTTTGGAACTTAAGATCTTACATTTTGTAGACAAACCTTGCTTTGTTTTAATATATTCTTCAGGCTTTCAGCTGTATGTGTTTCAAGGAAAGGTTTCAAGCTCAGTGTTATCATTCGTTCATAATTTCCAAAGTAACTTTGTTCCAAGTTTTTTAACGCACATCAGCTTGCTGCAGCAGCTCTGCAAAAATCTTTGACATGTATCAGTTTATTTGAACTGATTTTGTGGATGGTGTCGACATGTGCCACTTCACACCTATGATTCTACTTATGTGGAGGTCCCGACTCTGAAGGTCAGTCCAAAGGAGGAGATAAATATTGTGGTTTGGATGAGGTTAGCACATGTAGGCTTTTTGTCTGTGTTTCAGTCTTGAATTTGCACTGCCTGTCAGATTTGGAACAGCATATTATTTAATACCTGCTACAAGGGAGTGATTGACTACCTGGCCCATTCTGTTAATGTAGTGTAGCAGTTTTGATTGTGTCTCAATTAATCATAGTATCAAGAAACGGTTGGAAGCAGTGGAGACTGCAAAGGCTATGGGCCCTGACAACATTCCAGCAATAGTACTGAAGACGTGTGCTCCAGAATATGCCACTGTCCTAGCCAAGCTGTTCCAGAACAGTTACAACACTGGCATCTACCCAACAATGTGAGAAATTGCCCAAGTATGTCCTGTACATAAAAAGCAGGACAAATCCAACCCAGCCAATTGCCATCCCATCGGTCTACTCTTGACAATCAGTCAAGTGATGGAAGTTGTCATCAACAGTGCTATCGAGCAGCGCCTGTTCAGCAACGGTGTGCTCAGTGATGCCCAGTTGCATTCCAATAGGGCTTAGCTCCTATTCTCATTACAGCCTTGGTTTAAACATGGACAAAAGAGCTGAATTCCAGAGGTGAGAATGATAGCCCTTGACATCAAGGCTGCATTCAACAGAATGGGGTATGAGGGAGCCGTAGCAAAACCAGAATCAATGGGTATCGGGGCAAACTCTCCTTTGAAGTTCTACCTAGCAGGTAGGAAGATGGCCATAGTTGTTGGAGTGTAATGTTAAAAGATTAAATGTGACTATCTCTCTGGACATTAACTAATTCTTTAGTATTACATTAGACCTCAGAGTGAACATTCTGGAAGTGGCTGGTTGCTACTACTTCCCTCCTATTTTCAAATTAAACTAACATGCACTCTTCCATTCATAAATGCTTTCTAGCCATCTCCTGAAGCTAGGTATGTTACATCTATATTGTCTAGGGGAATCACTTGCGTGAATCTGGATTTTAAGAGGGTTTTGAACAGATAAGTTGGGCTTAGAGTCCCAGAAAAATTAGAATTTCGAGGACATATTTTAATATATTCTGCATTTATTTCCCACGGATATTTGAGATGTAAAGCTGAACTGGAACTGCCTCTTAAATGGCTTTCTGCACAGGAAACATTTTGTTTTCTTGCTATTCTAGTTTTTTGAAATACTTTTCCTGACAGCTTTCACATTAGCCAAATATTAATTTGTTAAAGGAAAAATAATTTTTGAATAACCCCTAAAGGTTATTTTTGAGGTCCCCTAAAGGTTTGATTTTAGGATCATTGATTATTGTTTACTAATGACTTAAATGTTTAGACACTGCAGTTTAGAAATTTATGGATTGTGTAGAACTTCATAATGTCATAAATAGTGAACAGAGTAACAGACTTCAAAGCGACTGAGAATGGTGAAAAAGGCAGACACAATTTAGTGTAGTTAAATGTGTGACTCTTCATTCTGATAACCACCTTGGCAAGGAAAGACTGAGGGGGAAAATGTGGGAAATGCAAACATTGTCTCTAGAGATTCTCCATTCACAGGTAAAGTACACGTTTAGACCAACACCCGCCCCTCCACAACCTGATCCAACAGATGCAATCAGCTCCTCAGTTCTGAGCATGGAAAGTGAAGAAGCTAACAACGGTGAAGAGGAGGTTGGTATGCTTTTTGTAAGTGGCCTTCCTATGGACAATAAACCACATGAGCTTTACCTACTCTTTCGATCCCTTAAGGGATAAGAAGGTTCACTGATCAAGCTAACATCAAAACAGCCAGTTGGCTTTGTTACATTGGACAACAGAATAGGAGCAGTAGCATCAAAGAATGCTGTGTTCGCCTAGCCTGCAGTTCTAGCTCAGATGTGCTGGTATTCTCCATCTGAAGCATCCGGAAGGATGGATGTCTTGTCAGTTTTGTTAAGTATTTAGTAGCCCTTATCCAAGAATTCAGATTTCTCAGTGGAGTGGTGTGCAAGCACAGACTGAATTTTGTGTTCAGGTTGGATTGTACTGAAGGAGAGCTGGCTCGTTTCCACTCTACTTGGAATGGGTGGAATGGTCACTAAGGACTGTGGATTTAAGAACTTTATTGGTGAATGTTTTTTGCTACCTGGGAGGATCCTATCTACTGCATGGACTAGTAATTTTTGTTATAATTGCATGTTATGGATCAATAACTTAAATACTTGCAGTAAATTTCTTATGAAAGCTGATAGTGTCATCTAGGTGGTTATCATGGAATGATAAAAGGGAAGAATGTAATGTTAAAAGATTAAATGGGACTATCTCTCTGGACATTAACACAATATTAAAGGGTTAGACTGCACTGTGTGAACATTCTGGAAGTGGGTGGGCATACCACTCATGCAAGAATCTGAATCACCCACACCCCAATTAGACAGTCACTTGCTACTATTCCCCTACTATTATCAAATTAAACTATCATTCACTCTCTTCCATTCAGAAATGCTTTGTAGCCATCCCCTGAAGCTAGGTATGTCACACCCACAGTGTGTTGGGGAATCAGTCAGGAAAGTGTCTGCATAACAATTCCCCAGGATTAGGGCATTAGCATTTGCATTATCTCAGAGGATGATCTCATCCTACCATTGTACCTGGAGTAACATATGAATGGGGGTTGTCTTGAGTGGCATGTGATTGTAGGAGACTGGTCAAAGGATCTGTAAGCATTTCCAGCTGACCTGTATAAAGGGGGATGTGTTTTCTTTGTTCAGGGCCTCACTTTGACTTGACTTAGCATGCCTGCGATGTGGGTCAAACAGGTTCACCTACCTTATACAAGCTTTAATAAACTTTAACTGTTTGCAGAAGCTGGTGTGTGAATTGCATCTCGTGTGTGAATCTTGGGAAAAGAATCTTGCAGGAGGTCAGTTGTCTCAGCTCCAGGACATCTATGCAGGAGTTCCTCAGATTTGTGTCCTGGGCCCAACCTTCAGCTGCTTGCTTCATCAATGACCTTTCTTCCACTGTAAGGTCTGAAGTGTGTATGCTTGCTGATGATTGCACAATGTTTGCGATTTCTCAGGTACTGAAGCAGTCCAAGTTCAAATGCAATAGGATCTGGATAATGTCCAGGCTAACAAATATCAAGATTGGAGTAGTGCTGGAAAAGCACAGCAGGTCAGGCAGCATCTGAGGAGCAGAAAAAACAATGTTTTGGGCAGGAGCCCTTCATCAGGAAGGGCTGACAAATGGCAAGTAACATTCATGCCACACAAATGCCAGCCAATGTCCATTTCTAGAAGAGACAATCTAATCACTGTCCCATGGCATTTAATGTGTTACCATGTCTGAATCCCCCATTATCAACTCAGTTGGACTTGCCACATAAATGTAGTTGCTACCAAAGCAGGACAGAGTCTAGGAATACTGCAGTATGTAACTCACCACCTGACTCCCCCAAAGCCTGTCCCCCATCTACAAGGAACAACTCCGGCGTGTGATGGAATTATCCTCACTTGACTGGGTAGGTGCAGTTCCAACAGCACTCAAAGCTTGATGCCATCCAGGACAAAGCAGCACTCTTGACTGATGCAATATCCACAAGCATCCACTCCCTTCACCACCGATGCTCAGTAGCAGCAGTGTGTGCTATCTACAAGATGTTCTGCAGAAATTCACCAAAGATCCTTAGGTAACACCTTCCGTACCCACAACCACTTCCATCTAGAAGGGCAGCAGATACACAGGAACACTATCACCTTCAAGTTCCCCTTCAAATCACTCACCATCCTGACTTGGAAAAATATTGTCATTCTTTCACCATTGCTGGATCATGGGTTTGACCATGAGCGTTGGAAGATAAATACTGTGTTCTGGAGTATACTATCGATACTGATAGACGTCAGTGTCAAGCCTGAGATTGTTTTTTGTTTCACAGTTTGTTTCACTGTTGTTTGCTGTACAGTTAACAGCAATCTGTCACTTGATTCATTGCGAAATTGGCAGCTTTTCTAGTCAAGCTGAGGAAGTATGTGACTGAGAACACTGAACTGTGAGTCTACCAAACCTATGCCCTTACTCCAGGCCTCTACAATTGATGAGACTGGTAGAGTATATACAGGGCTGGAGAAAAGGCTGAATTCCCTTTTCATTGTCTCCTCTGTAAGCTTAGCATCTTTTGGCACAAGTTTTACCAGATTGATGTCAAATTCCGTTTGCATGCATTTTTCTGACTTGGTCAACAATATCTGAGCTGATCTGGCCACGTCCATTTGTAGGGATGAAAGCCATGTACTCAGTGACATTGGGTATAGTGAACTGGTCATTGGTTGTTAATCCTCCGAGTATCCATACCTCTGCTGCAAGGACACTTGCTATTTCTGGAGGCTGACTGGAACACCGTTTGAAGAAGCGACCAAAAGCAAGAAGCTTAACTGGCTGCCAAGAGGGCCCAATGTGAACAGGCTAGCAAATGGTGCACCCTTCAGTCTGCTGATTTCCTATGCAGCCAATGCAGCACAGACTTCACATGTCAGAGAGGGGTAGATTTGCAGCTGGGAGCTCCTACGGCAGATTGTTAACCCGTCTTGGTTTTGTGTGTGGCTTTGTATAGGGAGCATAGGAACAGAAACAGGCTGTTCAGTCCACTGAGCCTGCTCTGCCGTTTAATATACAATCATGGCTGATCTAGTTCTTCAGTGCTGTTTACTCACCACATCCCCAGAACTGTATGCCATTGGTAATCAAATTTATCAATTTCTACTTTAATCAAACTTGGAATGAGCATCCACAGCATACTAGGGTAGAGAATTGCAAAGACTCACTATCTTCCACTGTGAAAAGAGACACAAAGAAATAATTAGCTTCTTTGCTCTTCTCTGTTCTCTGTTATTGCTTCTGACTCTCAACCAATACCTATGGAATCTTGTAGAATTTTTTTTTTGTTAAACTAAATGCATGTTTTAGTCCCCCTTTTTCTTTGGTCCATTTTGCTATAATCTTAAAAATCCCAATCTTTAGATTCTGTTCTATTTTTGGCAACTTTGCAAGCCTTTTATAAGCTTACATATTTCCTTAACATCTTTTCTGAGTCGTCATTGTCCTTTTTTTGCAATTCTGCACCTTGAAGTTTATAGTTGCTGAAAATCATGCAATAGTTCTTTGATAGTATATAGGCAATAATTTTCAGTCTTAATGTATTTTCCAGTCTGCCTTAGCCAATTTGTGCCTCAAATCTCCATAATTTCCCTTATTCAATTTTAACATTCAGTTTGAACGACATAGAACTTTGCAAGGCATTTCAAAGTTATCAGAATTGGTCAGAGTACCTCATAAATCTGCTGCCCTCCCTCCTCCAGGTGTCCAGCTATGTGCCCAAACAATAAGTGCTCTTGATTTTGTTTTATTAACAGGGAGTTTTTATTTTCCTTCCTGACTCCTGTGTCTCCTTCCTTGTGTTGTTGGTTCCAGTATGGGCACATTGCCAGTCCTCCTTTGCCTGCATGCTTTTATTTCATGTATATATTTATTGAAAAATTTTTTCACTCTTTACAAAAAATGCCTGCACACTTGTAACCCCTGATGTGACCACTTCCCTCTCCATATTCACATAGTCCTCTGCTTTGGTGATGCACCACCAACTATCCGCTGCTCAAGTTCCAAAACCTGAAGCTGATGTTTGTCTGCAGCATGTGGTATGTCTGTGACTTTTGATGTACCTAAGTTGCTGTTCACTTCATCCAGGTGATCTGCAATTCTGTGACTCTGAAGCCTCTTTGTTACACTTAGAATAAGCGTAAAAACTTAATTTTATTTTATTTCATTTGGCATAACTTTATTTTTCTTCAGTTTACTTTAACTTGATTTAACTTCCTTTTTGATAGTGTTATTTATTGAATTCCAAGTTGGAACTATTATAGATTTTATACATTTTTTTCCCCCCAGTTTTAAGCTACTTAAACTCACTCCTTACAGCAGCCAATGCACATAGTTCCCTACACAGTCACACTTGGGTTAATGTTTCTGACAAAATAGCACTCACTCAGTACTGGCACTAGGTAAACTGGAGCAACTGGAGGAAACCCACACAGACACTGGGAAAACTCCACACGCAGTCGCCCGAGGCTGGAATCGAACCCAGGTCCCTGGCACTGAGACAGCAGTGCTAGCCACTCTGCCGCCCCAAAAATGTGCTTAGATGTTTGAAAGGTGTGAATAAATAAGTGTGAAATAATTTTTTTTAATGTTTCTTGCTAGTTTTCTCATTTTATTTTCTCTTTCCACTCAGAACTTTTCTCAGCCAACTAGTGTAGGGATACTCTCTGCTGTTAGGAAGGGGCATCACAGTGGCACAGTGGTTAGTCCTGCTGCCTCACAGTGCTAAGAGCGCAGGTTCAATTCTCACCTTGGATGACTGTGGAGTTTGTATGTTCCCCTGGTGTCAGAGTTTCTGCCAGGTACTCTGGTTTTGTCCAACAATGTGCAAGTTAGGTGGATTGGCTATACTAAATTAGTTTGTAGTGTTCAGGGACAGGCAGGCTAGGTGGATTAGTCACTGGTTAATGCACTGATATGGGGATAGTGTGGGAGTGGATCTGTGTAGGATACTTTTCAGAAGATTGTTGCAGACGTGATGGGCTGAATGGCCTCTATCGTAGGGGTTCTTTCAGGTCATGGATTTTGACAAAGTGATAGTGATGGAATGGTGATATAGTTCTAAATCAAGATGGTCTGGTACTCGGGGGTGGTGGTGTATCCATGCATCTGTAATTCATGTCCTTCTAACTGGTAGAAGTATTGTTGGTGGACCCTCGGTGAGTAATTGTGTTTTGTAGATGATACACACTGCTGTATCTCTGGTGGAGTGAATGTTGAAAGTGGAGGAAGTTGCAGGTCACGCAAATTGCTCTATTCTGGATGGTGTCATACTTGAGTATTTGTTGGAACTGCTATCATCCAGGCAAGTTGAGTATTCCATCACACTATTGACTGTGGCTGTGTAGATGATGGACAAGTATAAGTGAAACAGGAGGGAAGTGTTTACTACACAATTTCTATTCTTTGATCTGTTCTTGTAGTCATGGGATTTTTATCACTAGTACAGTTTCTGATCATTGGTAAGCCCCCAGAATGATTGTGGGAGATTCAGCAATAATGAGGACATTGAACTTTAAGGAGTTGTGTTCGTTTTTTTCATGTTTAAGGTGGTCATAAATGTTACCTGTCTCTCATCAACCTAAGCCTGTATGTTGTTAACAAGTGAGACGCTGGAAAAGCATGTAGGTCAGGCAGCATACAAAGACAGGAGAGTCAACGTTTCAAGCATAAGCCCTTCATCAGGAATGTGAAACATTGACACTTCTGCTCCTCAGATGCTGCCTGACCTGCTGTGCTTTTCCAGCACAACACTTTTGACTCTTATCTCCAGCATCTGCAGTCCTCACTTCCCCTAAGCCTGTATGTTATCTAGGTCTTACTGAAAATACCCATGTCTAACTGCAGCACTTGAGTTGAGAATGATGTTGAACGTTATGTAATCACCAGTGAGCAGTCCGTTTATGGCCATATGTTAGAAAGTCATGGATGAAATAGCCGAAGGTGATTTGATCTAGACCAATAGCTGTTGGAATGGAGCTCTTGCAGTACAGTGATAATGTCTCTATATCTGAGTCAGGAGACCTATATTTAAGTCCCATCTACTCCAGGGGTGTGTTATAACATCTCTTATTAGAGCAGTTTGAATAGGGGGTGAAATGCCTAGTCAGTGGAATGGGTCACTTATGTAGTCATGTCCTGGTCTCTGAGCCAGGAGGCTTAGTTTCAAGTTCCACTTGTTACAGTCTGTGTTATAGCATTCCTAACAGGTTGATTAGAAAATAGCTAGTTAATGGGACGCTTGTCTTGCGACTGAAATTATTGAGTTGCCAATAGCCACAATTACTTTGTTTGGGCTGGGTCTGACTCCAACCAGTGGAATTTTTCCCCTGATTTCTGCTGATGAAAATTTTGTTAAAGCTCCTGGATGCCATACTTTTTTTCAAATGCTATGTTGATGTTGAGGGTCATTTGAGTGTTCTATCCTTTTGTCCATGGTTTGGATCAAGGATGTAATGAGGTCAGGAGCCATGTGACTGTTTGAACCTAAGCTGAGCATCAGCGAGTGGGTATTTCTTTGCAATTGTTGCTTGATAGTCCTGCGAATGATTCTTTTGATCACTTTTCTGATGCAGGAAAGGCTAAGGGCAATAATTGGCTGTTAGATTTATTCTGTTCAGTGTCTAAGACAAACCCAAACCATTTTCCACGTGTTCGAGTAGATACAAGTCTTGCAGCTGTACAGGAATGACCAATTCCCGAGCACATCTTTTAAGAATTGCTACTTCAGCTGTTTCTTTATAATCAATGTGGAGTGCAATGAATTGTGTTGGATGAGAAATGACAACTGTGATGCTGAGGGCCTCTGGCAGACATGAATCCACTCAACACTTCTGGCTGAAATAGATCCAACTATTACACACTTTTTATTTGCACTAATATGCTGGGCTTCCTCGACATTGAGGATGAAGGTATTTGTGGGGCATCCACCTCCACAGCAAAAAAAACAAGTTGAAATCCCTGATATTATAGAATAAAAGACTTCATGGTGACCAAAAATTACAAAAAGATGAAGGAGGAATGACCAATGTGTCTAAGTTAACCGAGGGCGGAGCGCTGGGTAGGAAATTAAGCTGTTAGAAGGTGTGCAGAACCTGCAATGGTACATCTAGATAAATTAACTGAATAGGTAGGAGAGTGGCAGCTGGAGTATCATGTGGAAAAAAATGTATGGTTACTCACTTTGGTCGGAGTAGTTTTGCATGTTTGGGAGATTTGTGGTGTCTGTTCATAAAACAATGTTAACTGTACAGATTCAGCAAATAATTAGGAAGGCAGTGGCATGTAGGTTTTTAATGTGAGGTGTTTGGAATACTAGAATAAGGTTACTGCACTGGGATTTGCTGAGATCACATTTGGAGTTCTGCCCACTATTCTCGTCTTCCTACCCAAGAAAGATGTGCAAGCAAAATCACTTTGAGTTGAGAGTTTCTCTGATGAGAGATTAGAGAACGTTGGCCAGTGTTATGTTATTTGGAAGAGTAGGTAGAAATTGCATTGAACTGTAGATTAAGAAAAGATGCGAGATGCAGGAAGGCTGTTCTCGTCTGGCGAATTCGGGGATTAAGTGATGTGATTGCTGGGTAAGGGATCGACCTTTTCGGAATCAGTTAAGGAATAATTTCTTCTCACCATTCTGACCCTTCAGAATTTTCTATCTAGTGGGTTGTGGATTCTTAGTTATTTAATAAAAACCAAAAGAACTGCGGGTGTTGGAAATTGGAAACAAAAGCAAATTGATGGGAAAGCTCAACAGGTTTGGCAGCAGCATCCCATTACAGTAATGTTGCCCACTACTGAGAGTTCAACTGCTCTCTCTCTTTGAGCTCTATTTCCACCTATCGTTTATTCCTTACCCCCAAACTCCACCCTCTAATCTTCATAAAAATCAGCACTTTCCGAACCACCATCAGTTGTGAGGAAGGATCACTTCATGCAAAATGTTAACTGTGATTTCTCTCCACAGATGCTACCAGATGTACTGAGCTTTTCCAGCGATTTCTGTTTTTGTTCCTTAACCTTGGCCATATGTAATAACTTTGGTAAACTTTTGAACTCTTGAGGATTATCGGAAAATGGAAATGCTGAATCACTGTCTGATGGGCTACATAATGATCAAAGAGTTGGCATTGCTAGTCATGTCTTAGCTTTATGGGGATTGATGTTATTCTGTTTAATCTGTGCAATAGAGCAGAAAGAAAGCGATTACTGTAGCATTGTTTCAAATCCAGCTTGGATTCAGATATTCTTGCTTTAACTTTCTATCTATAATAATAGTCATTAGCCTTTTTAACAGCTCGTAGAAAATATTATTAGACTGTTATATATTGTAATACTGAGTTATATCTGCATTGATTCATGAAAGGGTATCCCATTAAATTTTAATTGCAGCAATACAGCCCATACAATAGAGGACTGGGGGAATAGATAGATCAATCTTGCCAGCATTGCTAAATTTTAACTTCATATAATGTGGCAATTTGATTAGTCTTTTCTCTGGTCAATTTCCTGCCGTTACTTACTAATTGACCCTTAATGGTGTGAGAGTGGTGAAAAGTTTTGGTTAGTTATTTGATTGTAAGATATTGAATCAAAGTTTAAACCTATTTCTCTATTCCTGATAGGGCAATATGGTTTGATTGCTGAATGCATGCTGAATTGCAATTTGGGACTTCCTTAGTCTTTGCTTTTAGCTACTTTTGTTTTGTGACCTATAAGAGTTAATCCTACCTGGCTTGTGTAATGAATGAAAAACTGTATGGACTGTCTCTGTATGCGCACTCTAATTGTTATTGCCTCATGCTATTCTAAATTTTGCAGTTCATTGGAAGTAATACAGTGGGTACATTAATAAGGTGTGACATTAGCAAATGCATTGTAATATTTTTTCACCCATCAGTGACAAGTATGTTTGTGGCCTAAGATAGAATTGTCTATCATTTGTGTCTTGTCTCAGTAACAGAAAAACAGGGAAACCAGAATGTATGAAAGAGTCTGATTAGCTAGGTGTTAATGGTCTACGTTGAAATGACCATTTAAGACCTGATTGAAAAGCTGCGTTGTTCAATCTGGTATGTATTTGACTACAAATGAGGGGACATTTGGCCAAAATATCCTTTATCCCAGCCTAAAGAAATGCATTTTACACTGCATGCAGCAACTGCACTTAGGCTTGTCCGATTCTTGTTGTGGTTAGAGGTTTGTTAATCCTGTAGGCCATACTTGCAGACAGTCTACTGCAAAATCCTTCTGTCACTATATGCCCCTTAAAAGAAAGGTCAGGATCGATAATAAGGGATGTGCTTTGCAACGGTTGTAAATGGTTATGAATGCTTGTGTTAAGGATGTCTGGAGTTGGAACAATTGCCCCATTGTGGCTGCAGAACCAACTGCTGGCCAGCAGTAGAAAAGGCTGTTATTAAAGGGCACTATTAAACAGTCTCCCAAACATAGTGTGGGAGTGAAGGGCCACATTCAAGTGCAAATGAGCATAATATTGGTTGTTGAATGTTCATAGTTTTTCAGACAGTTTAAAAATGCTCATTTTGTTCAGTTCTTCCATCATTGTGCTCTGAAATCTCAAAAATAGACTTTAAGAGAAGTTTGAGATTTTTTAAAAAAATCCAAATAGTCTTAAGGCAAATGTGTATTTTGAGTCAATTCTAGATTTAAAAACTTGGGAATTTTTTTTTGCTGACTTCGAACAGTTCAATAAACTCCTTCTCTGTACGCTTTCTCTTTGCAAGTCATGTTTAGTACAAGACCGCATTTCTCATTTTATATAATTTGAGCTACTTTCATTAAATGTCAGACTTGGTTTCGCACCACCAGTTCCAGTGCAAGCATCTTGCCTGACATCCAAATTCCAAAGGTAAATTTGCTGAAATTCACTGAAACTTTGCTGAGACCCAGCAGATTTTACTTTCGAGTTACCTCTAGATTCATAAGATTCCTATGTTGGGAGCTTGGCAGTGGCATGGAGGTCTCCTGGAATAAAAACATTGATTCAAATCTGTTGCAATAGTAATTGTTTCATATTGCAAATGTTTTTTGGTACTACTGGTAAGGTTGCCCACATGTAATTGATTTCAAAATTATAAACAAAATTCAGTTTGGTTCATTTGTTAGTGAAATGACTCATACCAATAACTAAAATCAGATATGCTAATGAAGGATTAAACTGGCAGGTTCGATGTAGTTGCTGGCAGGAAGTTTATTGAAGATGTATTTTTGAAATTTTAACTTGCACTGTTATAAGAATGATCTTTGCTTCAGGCAACTTGAAGCATAAGTCATCGCAAATATTCAGGAAACATTTTCCATTTCTCGCAACTCATCAAGTTCGTGTTCTCCTCTTTATGGAATTGGTGTATATATAAAACAAAAGAGCTGAAAAGATTAGAAGAATTAGTAATCAGTTTTTAACCGTTCAGCCATGTTTACAAATGAGAATTAAATGCGATAAAACAAAATTAGTGTAAATATGCCACTGAGCATTTATAGAGTCATAGAGATGTACAGCATAGAAACAGACCCTTCGGTCCAATCTGTCCACGCCGACCAGATATCCCAACTCAATCTAGTCCCACCTGCCAGCAGCCGGCCCACATCCCTCCAAACCCTTCCTATTCATATACCCATCCAAATGCCTCTTAAATGTTGCAATTGTACCAGCCTCCACCACATCCTCTGGCAGCTCATTCCATACACATACCACCCACTGCATGAAAAGGTTGCCCCTTAGTTCTCTTTTATATCTTTCCCCTCTCACCCTAAACCAATGCCCTCTAGTTCTGGACTCCCTGACCCTAGGGAAAAGACTTTGTCCATTTACCCTATCCATGCCCCTCATAATTTTGTAAACCTCTATAAGGTCACCCCTCAGCCTCCAGCGCTCCAGGGAAGACAACCCCAGCCTATTCAGCCTCTCCCTATATCTCTAATCCTCCAACCCTAGCAACATCCTTGTAAATCTTTTCTGAACACTAAAGAAGATTGATGAGGGCAGAGCAGTAGATGTGATCTATATGGACTTCAATAAGGCATTTGACAAGGTTCCCCATGGGAGACCGATTAGCAAGGTTAGATCTCATGGAATAAATGGAGAACTAGCCATTTGGAGACCGAACTGGCTCAAAGGTAGAAGACAGAGGGTGGTGGTGGAGGGTTGTTTTTCAGACTGGAGGCCTGTGACCAGTGGAGTGCCACAAGGATCGGTGCTGGGCCCTCTACTTTTTGTCATTTTCATGTAGATGACACCACAATTGGAGGTGTAGTGGACAGCGAAGAGAGTTACCTCAGATTACAACAGGATCTGGACCAGATGGACCAATGGGCTGAGAACTGGCAGATGGGGTTTAATTCAGATAAATGTGAGATGGGGCATTTTGGGAAAGCAAACCTTAGCAGGACTTATACACTTAATGGTAAGATCCTAGGGAGTGTTGCTGAACCGAGAGACCTTGGAGTACAGGTTCATAGCTCCTCGAAAGTGGAGTTGCAGGTAGATAAGATAGTGAAGAAGGTGTATGCATTCGTTTATTGGTCAGAGTATTGAGTACAGGCATTGGGAGATCATGTTGTGGTTGTACAGGACATTGGTTAGGCCACTGTTGGAATATTGCATGCAATTCTGGTCTCTTTCCTATTGGAAAGATGTTGTTTCTTTGGTGAATCTGTCTTCTGTGGGCCTGCAGCTGGAGATGGAGTGTGGCAGGACAGAGTGAAGCTGGGAATTTGAGCAAATCAGAAAGGTTAAACTCCTTTAGAAAAATCTAGTCTTGTTTGCATTTAACATTTAGTGCAAACGTAATGTCTGTGCTGCTTCCAGCATTGAGCATGGATAAGCAAGCCCTCTACTGGAAAAAAACTGAAATGAATTAAGTAGGCAGGTTGATTAAACAAGTTACTTTAGCTCTGGCAACACTTCATCTCAGCCTCTGGTAATATAGACACAGGGCAGCTGAGTGTGCCCTACATCCAGTTTGCTTGGATAGAGTGAAACTGAGAGTTTACTTAGGGAGCATAATTAGTGAAACAGTGCTGCTTTCACTTTCTACCATCAGCTTCTAATACTAGGTCTCTTGTGGTGCAGTGGTCATACCCCTACATTTGAGCCAGGAAGCAGAGATTCAAGTCCCACCTGCTCCAAATGTGTCATAACATCCCTTGCACAGGTGATTGGAACATTGCCTCCATTCTTGCTTTGGTATGAGGTAAGATACTGTGAGTAACTTAATTTATTATAGTTTATGAAGTTTAGAGTAAAGCAGGACAGCTCGACGAAGTGAATTGTATTTTCAGTAGTAATTGGGAAGTTGTGATTGCTCCCGTGTGTCCTTGACGCACAAACATATGGGAACAGTAACTGTAAATGTTTGAGCTCTGGGCTTTGGATGTTGAGAACTGGCTGGATTCACAGTGATGTAGAGATCTGTTGAGCTAGCAAGCATAGATGGTTCTCCAGATTTGGATCATATACGTGGAGTGGGAATGCGTAACCCCAAGTGATCAGGTGTACCAGGCAGCTAGTTGACATTGCTTTTAACTGGGTTTTCATTTTGGATATTGGCGAAGATGATGGTTCCTCAGAAGTCCAGTTAGATCCAAGTCCATGGCATCACAGGTGGCTCAGTGAATGGGAGGGGTGAAAGAAGAGTAACATGGCAGTAGTGAGAAGAATTCGTTAGTTAAGGAAGCAGATGTGTGCATTTTATGGTTGAAGTGATGTTGCCTCCCTGATGCTCGGGTCAGGGATGTTACGGAGCAGCTACAAGTCCTTCTTCTGAGGAGGGTATCGAAGCAAAGGTGGTGATCTTCACTGATGCGAGTATAGTAGGCAGAGATGGAGACATGAGTTCCTGAAAGCTGATTTTAGAGAGTTTAGGAAGTTAAAAAGCGGGGCCTTGAGCAATAATCTCAGAATTGCTCCCAGTGCCACTATTGAGCAATTGAACATATGACTAGAGAATTCGTGTAGGAGTAGGGCATCAGATTTGAGGAATTGAGACTAGTTTTGGAGCAGTTAGGGGCTGCATAAGATGACCAGCTTGCCTTAATAGGACAGTGACTGACATCCTTACAGGAAGATTAGTGCTGTTGAGGGATTAAACAAGATTAGCAGAAGGATCAGAACCTGAGGGAGCTCAGATTTGTTTACCACCTATCTGATAACTTGAAGTAAAGAAGTAGTGATGAAATTAGAAAGCAGCTGAAACCTATACGAGTATCAAATAGGATCACAATGTGCAATGATGTTATAAAGACCAAGTCAAGGCACCTTTTCTGCACACTTACAAAATTCACTGCAAGATAGATGATTTGAAGGTGGGAATGGAGGTAAATAGGCATAATTTAATTGGTATATAGAGAAATGGTAATGTTCATTTTAATACTTTACAGATGCTGACTTGTTCAAATCCCACCATGACAGCTGATGCAATTTCAATTAGGTTAATAAATCCTGTGTTGAAAATCAAATGTCTGTGATGGTGACTGTGACAATTACCATTGCTGTAAAACCTCATCTGGTTCACTCATTCTTTAGGTAAGTAAATTCTCAAACTTACCTGGCCTAGCTATATGTCATTCCAGATCCATAACACTGGTGACTCGTCAGTATCTTCTGAATGGCCTCGCAAACGAATCAGTTCAAGGCTAATGAGGGAATGGACAACAAAGGCTGACCCTGTCAGCAATGTCCCTATCCAGTGAAAGAATAAAAACAAACTTAAAAGGATATTTTTCATTCAGGAAGAATAGGAAGCAGGGTAAGGAAGTTGAGTACTCCTCTGGTGAGAGGATCATGTAACATAGGATCCAAGATGTGGAATTTATTTGGGTGGATCTAAGAAACACTAAGGGATAGCAAGTGTTGATGGCATTTCTTTATAGACAAATTGTAGTAATATTGTGCATTATGAATCAGGAAATTGGAGATGTCTGTAACATAGGTAATACAGTAATGATGGGTGACTTCAACTTTCATTGTGATGAAAAGTGTTATTTGAGCATGACCTGAGTGCTGAACAACTCTATAATGCTGATGTGACTGAATTAATTTGGCAATACTTTCAAAGCATAAACTTTGCTAGTGCTGATGAAGAGGTTGCTCGTGGTTTTAAGTGAGTGTGCATAATACTTGTTAACAACAGCTTAGCCTTTCTTATAAGGTCTTATTGGTCTCATGTATCCTCCAACCCCACCATCGATGCAACCACACACGTTGCACCTGGCTGAGCGTCAGAATAGTAAAACTGAAACAAATGTTCATATTGAATTGTCTGAAATGAAATGCATGATACAGTGAAGAATCCAGTGGCTACAAGTTAATTAACAGGTCAGTAATTTGTTACAGTCTTATAGGGCTGCAGCAGTAATATGTCCATGAATTTATTTTACCAATAATAGCAAGTTGCACAGATTATTGTGCCATCTGAAGATAATAGTTTAAATATTTTAAAATAAATCCCCACAAATTGGGCCTAAGTCTTAACCAAGATATAAGAATGAGGAAACTAAGCTGTATAGTTTACTTTATTGCAGATCTGGGAGGGGAAGGGGAATTTAGATTTCTCCAAGAATTAAAGTTGGATACTTCATTAAATTATTGGACTTGCATAGGATACCTGTAATTCATCGAAGTATTTTTGGATTCTTGGTTTTCTGTTGTTGCAATATATTTTTAGTGACCTGTTTAAGTGCAATTTTTTCTTCCCATTTCAACTTACATAGCCAGCAATGTTTGTTGTTGCAAGATAAAGTTGGTGTGCAAATCTAGGAAGGCACAGATTTTCTAATTGCTTCCCCTCCCACCTGGATTAAATCTGGATATAGTTGAAATGTATTGGAACTGCAGAGAACCAAAATTCCAAAATATTTTTGTTGTATTGTGGGGTGAAAAGTTAAATTGAAGTTGGAAATCAGTTAAATGACTATGCAGATGAGAAGGACCAAATGGCTAACTTATACTATTTCCTGCAATTCTATATCCTGACAAGCATTCTGCCATCAATTGGTATGACCAATAATTGATTAACCAGTTCATTGGCAATACTGAGCTTGCGTATCAGTGGAAGAAGTCACGTTTTGTTGAATCTTTTCATTTTGGAGTTGGGGTAGTTTGCAAGAATATGAATTCAAATGGAAACCAGTATTTAAAGGATACTGATTGCTTGGCGAATAGATGCTGATTGGATAAGGTTCCAATGGACAAGGCACCTAATAATAGTTAACTGTCAAGAATTTGTTTAAATTTTAAACCCCTCGTATTGACTCATTGTTCAGAGCATTGCGCTCAGAATGAACCAGTGAAGATTTTGTGGAATTGAAACGGGTGCCGTGATTGTACATGTTCTTTGTCTTCAAAGCCCCCACACAGTCTTGAGTATGAATACATTTAGTTTCCAGTACATGTGTGAGCACTACACTGCAATTCTAATTCATAATTCTAAATGAATTTGTCATGTACATTTTATATTGAGAAAAACTGTATAATACAGTGAAAAGCTTTTCCACTGTTGCCATGATCTGGCACCATTTTGAATAGTTTTAAGAATAAGAAAAAAAAACCTGTCCTTCAGTCCTGAGCCAACTCATCAGTCATGGCTGTGCTGTCATCCCCCTACCACCTTGTTGCCATCTACACTGGATCCAACAAATGGATGCTACTCTTCAAATGCCATTTTTTGCAACTGCGTCAATTCTCCTCCGCTGCCCTGATGCCACTTGTGCTGGACCAATCTGTGTCAGAGTTGCACTTTTCACTTCTGGACCCACCTTTGTTGAGGTCACCTGTGAAGCCCTTTCACCACCACTTCACTAATGCCAGTGCCAGACTCAATCAATGACGAAGTCACCGATCCTCGGCCATCTTTTGCTGCTGGGCCTACCTCACCAACGTTGCCTCTACCAGTGTAGCAGCTGCTGCTGCTTCCTATGTCTGGTCCCATGCTCATCCTAGAAAAATAGAGAAGGGCTCACATGCAGCCACCACAAAGTCCAGGCTGGGCCCACTTGAGTCCACATTGGGATTATCCACGATATGTTGTCAAATGCAGGACTGGGCACTGGATCTTGCGAGTACAGGCTGGTTAGATGCAGTCAGTGCCTTGATTGTTGTAAGCAGCTAAGAGGATATACTGTTAGAATCCACCAGCCTTTGGAACATCTGATGTACATGTCTGACATCACGCCATCACTTAAATTCATTACTTGACTCGCAAGACGATGTTCGCTATAAAATGCAGTTTTGCAATTGGACACTACTTCGTGAATGATCCTGAATGTGCGAGGAATTGCACCAACACCAATTTAGGATTGTCAGTTGAGTTCATGATATGGCACTGGTTCATGTACTTGAAACAACAAACATATTGGTCCTGGTTTTGCAGACGAAGAACATGCACATGCACTGTGCCTATTTCAGCTCAACAAAAGAGATGGCAGTCATTTTCTGATTCAGCCGGCCTGGTTTAAAATTGACAGTTGACTGCCAGTCTTTGTTCAATCGATGTTAGAGTCATAGAGATGTACAGACCTTTTGGCCCAGCCCATCCATGCCGACCAGATATTCCAACCCAATCTAGTCCCACCTGCCAGCACTTGGCCCATATCCCTCCAAACCCTTACTATTCATATGCCCATCCAAATGCCTCCTTAAATGTTGCAATTGTACTAGCCGCCTCCAATTCCTCTGGCAGCTCATTCCATACAAGTACCACCCTCAGTGTGAAAACGTTGCCACTTGGGTCTTATATCTTTCCCTTCTCACCCTAAACCTATGCTGTCTAGTTCTGTATTCCCCGACCCCAGGGAAAAGACTTTGTTTATTTACCCTATCCAAGCCCCTCATACTTTGGTAAACCTTTATAAGGTCACCCCTCCACCTGCAACGCTCCAGTGAAAACAGCACCAGCCTGTTCAACCTGTCCCTATAGCTCAAATCTTCCAACCCTGGCAATGTCCTTGTAAATCATTTCTGAGCCCTTTCTGCTTGGAAGGAGACCAGAATTGCATGCAATATTCTAACAGTGGCCTAACCAATATACTGTACAGCAGCAACATGACCTCCCAACTCCTGTACTCAATACTCTTGACCAATAAAGGAAAGCATACCAAACGCCGCCTTCACTATCCTATCTATCTGCAACTCCACTTTCAAGGAGCTATGAACCTGCACTCCAAGGTGTCTTTGTTCAGCAACACTCCCTAGGACCTGACCATTAGTTGTATAAGTCCTGCAAAGATTTGCTTTCCCAAAATGCAGCACCTTGCATTTATCTGAATTAAACACCATCGGCCACTGCTCAGCCCATTGACCCATCTTGTCAAGATCCTGTTGTAATCTGAGGTAACCCTCTTCGCTGTCCACTACACCTCCAATTTTGGTCTCATCTGCAAACTTTTACATTAAATGATTTGGATGTGAGCATAAGAGGTACCTCTTATGCTCACATCCAAATCATTTATGTAAATGACGAAAAGTAGAAGACCCAGCACCGATCCTTGTGGCACTCCACTGGTCACAGGCCTCCAGTCTGAAAAACAACCCTCCACCACCATTCCCTGTCTTCTACCTTTGAGCCAGTTCTGTATCCAAATGACTAGTTCTCCCTGTAATTCCGTAAGATCTAACCTAGCTAACCAGCCTCCCATGAGGAATCTTGTCGGAACGCCTTACTTAAGTCCATATAGATCACATCTACTGCTCTGCCCTCATCAATCTTCTTTGTTACTTCTTCAAAAAACTCAATCAAGTTTGATGCACATTTGTTTCCATGCACAAAGCCATGTTGACTATCCTGAATCAGCCCTTGCCTTTCCAAATATATGTACATCCTGTCCCTCAGGATTCCCTGCAACAACTTGCCCACCACCGAGGTCAGCCTCACCGGCCTATAGTTCCCTGGCTTGTCTTTACAACCTTTCTTAAACAGTGGCACCATGTTTGCCAACCTCCAGTCTTCCGGCACCTCACCTGTGACTATCAATGATACAAATATCTCAATAAGAGGCCCAGCAATCACTTCTCTAGCTTCCCACAGTGTTCTCCAGTACACCTGATCAGATCCTGGGGATTTATCCACGTTTAACCGTTTCAAGACACCCAGCACTTCCTCCTCTGTAATCTGGACATTTTGCAAGATGTCACCATCTATTTCCCTACAGTCTATATCTTCCATACCCTTTTCCACAGTAAAAACTGATGCAAAATACTTGTTTAATATCTTCCCCATTTTTTGTGGCTCCACACAAAGGCCGCCTTGCTGATCTTTGAGGGGCCCTATTCTCTCTCTAGTTACCCTTTTGTTCTTAATATATTCTTAAAAACCCTTTGGATTTTCCTTAATTCTATTTGCCAAAGCTATCTCATGTCCCTGTTTTGCCCTCCTGATTTCCCTCTTAAGGATACTCCTTTCTTTATACTCTTCTAAGGATTCACTTGATCTATCCTGTCTATACCTGACATATACTCTCTTCTTTTTCTAAACCAAACCCTCAATTTCTTTAGCCATCCAGCATTCCCTATACCTACCAGCCTTTCCTTTCACCCTGATAGGAATATACTCTGGATTCCTGTTATCTCATTTCTGAAGGCTTCCCATTTTCCAGCTGTCCCTTTACCTGCGAACATCTGCCCCCAATCAGCTTTTGAAAGTTCTTGCCTAATACCATTAAAATTGCCCTTTCTCCAATTTAGATCTTCAACTTTTAGATCTGGTCTATCCTTTTCCATCACTATTTTAAATCTAATAGAATTATGGTCGCTGTCCTCAAAGCGCTTCCCCACTGACACCGCAGTCATCTGCCCTGCCTTATTTCCCAAGAGTAGATCAGGTTTTGCACCTTCTCTCTTGGATACATTCACATACTGAATCAGAAAATTTTCTGATACACCCTTAACAAATTCCTCTCCGTCTAAACCCTCAACACAATGGCAGTCCCAGTCTATGTTTGGAAATTAAAATCCCCTACCATAACCGAGATCTCCTTCCAAGTTTGTTTCTCAATTTCACTCTGACTATTACTGGATGTTTTAATACAATCCCAATAAGGTGATCATCCCTTTCTTATTTCTCTGTTCCACCCAGATACCTTCCCTGGATGTATTTCCGGGAATATCCTCCCTCAGCTCGGCTGTAATGCTATCCATTATCAAAACACCACTCCCCCTCCTCTCTTGCCTCCCTTTCTATCCTTTCTGTAGCATTTGTGTCCTGGAACATTAAGCTGCCAGCCCTTCCCAACCCCAAGCCACATTTCTGTAATTGCTATGATATCCCAGTGCCATGTTACAAACATGCCCTGAGTTCACCTGCCTTTCCTGTTAGGACCTTTGCATTGAAACAAATGCAGTTTAATTTATTAGTCTTACCTTGTTCCTGCCTGCCCTGACTGTGTTTGTTTGACTTGCTTCTGTTCTCAACTGTACCAGTCTCCGATTGACCTCCTTGCTCACCATCTCCCTAGGTCTCTTGCCCCCCCAACCCCCACACACCTTAATAGTTTAAATCCTCCAAAGCTGCTCTAGCAAATTTCCCTACCAGTATATTAGTCTCCTTCCAATTTGGGTGCAATCCGTCCTCCTTGTACAGGTCACCTCTATCCCAAAAGAGACTCCAATGATCCAAAAATGTCATTCCTTCTACAATACACCAGTCCCATAGCCATGCATTCATCTGCTCTATCCTCCTATTCCTGTCCTCACTAGCTCGTAGCACTGGGAGTAATCCACATATTACTACTCTTGAGGACCTCCTTTTTAAATTCCTGCCTAACTCTGTCATCTCCTTTCAGAATCTCAACCTTTTCACTTCCTATGTTGTTGGTTCCAATGTGGACAATTACCTCTTGCTGGCCCCTCTCCCCTGTGAAAACATTCTGCATCCTTGATCCTGGCACCAGGGAAGCAACACTCCATTCTGATTTTTCGCTGCTGGCTACAGAAATGTCTGTCTGTACCTCGGACTAGAGAATCCCCTAACACAATTGATGTCTTGAAAACTGACGTACCCCTTGTTGCATTCGAGCCAGTCTCAATACCAGAAACTTGGCTATTGGTGCTACGTTCCCCATAGAATCCATCACCCCCTACATTTACCAAAACAGCATTCCTGTTTGAAATGGGTATAGCTGCAAAAGACTCCTGCACTAGCTGCCTTTCCTGGAGTTAGCCCATACATGTAACTGAATCTAAGACTTTACCCCTCTTTCCTCTCTTTCCCCCCCCCCCCCCCCCATTACTGCCATCCATCACGTACTGTTGCTGTTGCAAATTCCTCATTGCTTCTGATTAGATTCCCTACAGTGTGGAAACAGTTGGCCCAACTAGTCCACACTCTTACTCCGAAGAGTAACCCACCCAGACCCATTCCCCCTAACTAATGCACCTAATTCTGTGGGCAATTTAGCATGACCAATTCACCTAACCTGAACGTGTTTGGACTGTGGGAGGAAACGGGAGCACCCGGTGGAAACCCACACAGACATGTGGAGAATGTGTAAACTCCACACAGACAGTTGCCTGAGATTGGAATCGAACCTGGGTCCCTGGCGCTGTGAGGCAGCAGTGCTTCTCTAACCGATCCGCAACCAACAGCATTTTTGGCAGATATAATCCGCAGTAACCCTTAAACTCTCTTTAAACTCCCACATCGGACAAGAAACACATATCACTCTACTAAAACATAAGTGCCTTCTGTTTGGCACCATCTGTACCAATCAGAGTTCACTTGCCAATCAATCAGCACTCTCCTCTCATGCGATATACATTTTGATTTTGCCCTAAAATTGGCATTCTTGAAAATTGTCCTGTTGAGAGCAAGATGACAAATTATTTTGTCAGCAATTAACTCCTTATCTTGGTTTCCTAATGGAAGTTTGTGTGCATTGTGTTTGCTGTGTGTTTAGATCTTTGATCTATGCAGTGAATTCAGTTGAAGTGCCATTTTCCACTGAGAGGAGGTATGGCAAAAGATAAGGCAGTTGTCTGCTTCAGTTGAAAAACCCCCTCAATTTAATATGTATTAGAATAAAGCTTTAATTGAGAAGGAAAGGCTTGTGGGCTGTCTGGATAAATTAATACAGACAAATGTCTGGGTACAAATTTTGCAGATAGTATATCGTGTGCATACCTGTATTTCTAGATGTATATGTGCCCTGTCCTGTGTAGTTACTGCTGAGCTCCTGATAAACTGCTTCCAGTTAATTCCTCCACCTGTATTTCATTTCTCCATTGAAACTACTTTTTTCCACAATCATGCGAATCTCATCCTTTATCATTGGAGATTCCATACCTCCTATTCCTTTTTTATACTGTCCTTTGAAATTCAAATACTCTTGATAAGATTCCCCAATAGGGTCACTATCCAACTGTGTCGTTGGTGTATTTTAAGACTCTGTATTGTAGGAGCAGAAGAAGCAGGTTGTTCAACCAATCACACCTCTGCTATGCAGTGAGATCATCATTGATCTGACAATCCTCAACTCCACTTTTTTTTCTTTCTTATAATCCTCAATTCCAATACTGATCAAAGATCCAAATAAATCCTTGAGTATAACAATCCAGCCTCTGCAACCCTTTGACTTAAAGAATTTCGCAAATTTGCTACCCTTTTAAGAATTGAGAATTACTTCTCATCTCTGTCTTAAAAAGGCAAAGTTCTTTTTTCTGAGATTATGCCTTCTGGTCCATGTTTCTCCCAAGATGGGAGAAACTGCACCTACTTTGTCAAGTTACTAGGAATCTTTTTAAGTTTCATTAAGGTCACCCCTCATTCTCTCAACTCAAGAGTATAGGCTCAACTTTTCAAAACTGAGTCCCTTCAAGTCCAGGATCAGCCTAGCGAACCTTTTTCTGGGTTGCCATTGATGCCAATACAGTATATCTTTAGATAAAATGCCCAAACTTGATCACAGTGTTCCAGCTGGGGCCTGACTCATGTCTTGTATGTTTTTAATGAGACTTCCCTACTTTTATGCTGCAATTACTTTTGACATATAAACCAGCAAGCCTTTTGCCTTCCCCATTACCTGCTGAACCTGCGTGCTACTGTTTTGCAGTCTTTCCCCATTTAAATAATTAGCTCATTTTCTTCTGCTGAAGTGCATAACCATATTATATTTTTTTCAGTATATTCTTCTGCCACGTTTTGCTTCCCACTTATTTTTATCATTTGCAAATTTGAATATTGTCTTTTCATTTTACCCTTTCAAGTTATTAATATTATAAATAATTGAGACCCCAGCACTGATTTTTATGGCACTCCATTAGTTACAGGGTGCTGTTATTTTCTTTCCTGATTTATCCCCTTGTTTATTTAGTAAATTTTGAAATGTTATTAGTGTTGTCTACTGTAAAGACTGACTTGAAGTATTTATTTAACTCCCATGTCATTTCTCCCTATTAGTATTTTTCAACCTCATTCTCTAAAGTTCCTGTACTATGGCCCCCCCCATGTTTATCCATTGAAGGAATTTCTTGCTGTCCCTGATATTACTTGCAAGTTTCCTCAAAGGTCGTCTTCTCCCTCCTTTTGTCTTTATTTAGTCTTGGTTTTTAAAATACTTCCAGTCCCCTGGTTTACCACTAATCTACTCACTTTTTTTGTGCTGTCAATTCATCCATTTTGTTATGAATGCTGTGAGGATTCAACAAAAAGTCGACAATACTGCCTTTGAGATCTTTTTGCCTCCTCTGACTAAATTTGCAGGTGCAGTTTTGATGTTTTGACACTTATGCTGTTCAAGTGAAGATTGTGTCAACAATACTGCTTTGTTTCCTCAGAATTGGTGCTAATACCACATGGATCAAGCCTAATTTCTCCTACATCAACCTTGATCCATACATCTAATGGCTCTAACCTTATGTAAGTGATTCCAATTTGCTGTGGCTCAGGTCGTAATCCAGAGATGATGGATTTTCAGGTTCTGCTTTTTAATTTTTACTTCTGTCTCCCTCTAACTCCTTCTCTCAGACCACACTTTTTTTTTGTAAAAGGTCAGACCAATATCTCCCTTACTGAACTGCATTTACTCATGAAATTTCCAAACTTTGATTTTGTCTGCAGTTACCATCTTTTGTGCTTTGCAGGGCCGCATGTATTTTAGCTGACTGAAATTTTACAGCAGGGTTGGGCACTACTGTTTGGAGAATCATGTTTGAGCTAGTTATCTGATTAACTAACTGTAGCTGTCTGTCTTAATTTGTGCTTAAGACTGAATTAAACCTAACTTGAATAATAAATTGTAGTTAAATTCAGAGTGAAAACTCACCTAGGATTTAAAAAAAAATAAAATGCTCTCACTTTCCAAATTCTTATGATGCAGTCCTGTCATGTGCTGTTGTCATTGCTAGAAGTGCAGAGTGTGCATGTGTACTGGATGCTCCCAGACATCCTCTGGAAATGTCAGCCATGGAAGCGGGGAGGGGTGGAATGGAGGAGACCAGTCATAGAAAAGTTGCTCCATAAATAGAATTGGAGAATAGTGAGCATATCAACAATTATAGGAGAAAAATAGAGGGACAGTGAGCATTTAGGAAAGTAAATGTTGCCAGTGACTGAGTCATTGAAAAGATTGTTTGCCAAAACTGGGTAAGGGCAGTGGAGTGGAGGTGTTTGCTGGGAACAGACGGTGGCCTTTTGATGAAGTCTAAGGGAGAGGTGTCCTTTGCTGTGCTTGTCTGCTGCAGATGAGCTCATTTCCTTTTGAGATGGGGGTGAGGGGTGGGATTGTGCTGCAAATTATGTATGGGGGTGCTGCAAAGGAGAGAACGCCATTTGAAAGCTGTCAACGAAGTAGTACTCTGTGAACTGGACACATTGAATTCATTCCCTCAGTTATTTCTGGCAGATGAATGTGGCATTTCCAGCTAAAGACTGTACACATTCTGTACCATGAAAAGTGTAGCTAATGGAATTGTAATGGGGAGACAATGGCCTTAATGATATTATCACTACACAGTTAATCCAGAGATCCAGGTAATGTTCTGGGAATGTGGGTTGAAATCCTGATGTGGAGGAATTTGAATTCGGTGTAATCTGGAATCAAGAATCTAATGATGACCATGAATCAATTGTCAGAAAAAAACCATCTAGTGCTTTAAGTATGGAAACTGCTTCTTTACCTAGTCAGGCCTACATTTAATTCCATATCCACAGCAACTCTTACCTGGGCAATTAGGGATGGATAATAAACGCTGTCCTGGCCTGTGATGCCCAAATCCTGTGAATATAAAAAAAGGATATTATCACTTTGAAAATTTAAATCTGAGATGCAGTGTAAAGAGCAGTACCTCCCTGGTTTAAAATGGTCCAGCTTTGTGTGTATGCAATGGCAATGCATCAGCTATGAATTCACCAATTTGCAAAAGCTGTGTTTGAGATGATGGCTTTTTAAATAAGACAGTATCAGTTATTTTTGGAGGGGGGAGCAGTGTGGGGAACACCTTGTTTTTGATAACTTGTTTTATTTGTCTCGTAGCAATGTTAAATTCTGTCTCAGAAATTATGGTGAATAAGTTGAAAGGAGCCCCTGAAGCCCAACATGAAGCTTTTGAAAAAGTCTAAGAATAGCACTTGAAAAATAAATTATGTTGATCCCTCGCTGCTTACTCTGAAGAACGTGCCAGTCTCAGTAACACTGAGAACTCATTAAAAATGTGGCTGAAGCTAGTAGAGTAGTAAACCAGTGCCCGTATGTTCTGGGAATATGGGTTCAAATCCCACCATGGCTAATGGTGAAACTTTAAATTCAGTAAAAATCTGGAATAAAACTGAATCCACTAGTGATCATGTAACCATTGTCGATTGTCGTTTTTTCCAAAAGACCTCATCTAGTTCACCAAATTCCTTCATGGAAAGAAATCTGCACCTGCTCTGGTTTACACATAGCTCCATACCTGAACAATATGGTTGACTCTTAACTGTCCTTTGGAGAATTGGGTTTGGGCAATAAATGCTGGCATAGCTAGCAATGCCCTCCTCCAGACAACAAATTAAAAAGACAGATCCCCCGAGGCTGAATGTTTGGCCTTGAGGGCTTGGTGATACAGGTATTGCAATGTAGCTATATTGAATTTCTGTCAGGAGAGGCCTCCAGTGAGGTATGCAAGATGCACCCTACAGCTGAAAATTGCACGTGGAAATTTAAATGTATACTGTATAGCAGTTATTACAGCATGCTGTTCACATCAAAGACAGTCAAATGTTTAGTTTTCTTGATTCTTGTTTCCAAGAACAGTTTAATAAACTCCAGTTCTGCACTTGATATTTAACGCAAGACCAAAAGAAATAGGAACAGGTGTAGGCGTTTAGGCCTTTGAGCTTGCTCCACCATTCAATAGGATCATGGCTAATCCTATTCATCCTAATCATGACTAATCAGATGTTAAAGGGTTAATTTGTTTTGCTGACATGTAAGAAATTGGATGTCGGGGTTGCGTGGTGTTTTTGTCTTGCAGGAAGGATGTGACAATCTAATCATAGTCTGTAAATGTTGCAATTTAAGGAATTGCCTTATCTCTGTTTCAGGGAATAACTTACATTGTTCTTGAGTGGCATGTGACTGTGGGGAGTGGCAAGGGGTTGTCTCGCATGCATGACTGCCTGCAGTGTAAAACCTTGTATAAAGGGGGGATGATTCCCTTTTTCAAAGAGCCTCGCTTGACATGCTCCACAAATATCGTGAAATATTGTGATCCTCCAAAAGTTGATACTTGCTGAAATAAATCGTGGCTGTTCACAGAAGTTGGCATACTGCAGTTGCATCAAGTGTGCAAGAATCTTAAGAAGGGAACCTCACAATTCAACATGAGCATTAAACCCAATATTTATCGTTGACATTTTTCAGGCAATTTCTTAATCTGTACATGCAGTCTGTACACTCAATCTTGTATCTGATTTTGACGATGTCTACAAATTGATCAGTTGGTTTCCTTGATAATTGTTTCAGTGCTCAGCATTTTCAATGTACCTACATCTGAGTTATTCCTAATGTTGGGGTGAGGAATGAAAATCGACAAAATTTCCCACTCCGTTATTTTGAAATGTACACCATTCGTTTTGCAGCTGGGGTTGAAATAAAGATGGTGCTTCATTTTTCCAATTTTATTTCATGTAGAGGCAAGCTTTTGATGAGAATGCATTTTTTTTTTCCTTTTCACTGACATTGTACTAACCTTCATACTATACTTGGGACTCCCTGTAGTGTGGAACACTCAAAAGTGGGACTGTCTTGAACCTCAACATTTTCACTTAATCACCAACCAAGCAGTTTGATCAGAGTTTCTTAATTTCATCTCACTCTGTACAGAAATTTAAATGTTAGAATATTACTTCTACTTTTTCATTTTTGAATAAAGATTTGTACCAACCAATGAGAGAACCCTTGAGACAAATTAAGGGACTTGGCAATGGAATTTTCCCACAGTATTGCAATGCCACTTTTCTCTGTAAAAGTACCAGTCCATTTTAGAACAGAGTAATCTATAATAATTTTGGTACCTACGCAACAATCAAGGCATAGTCATGTTGAATCGCTAAAGTGAACATCTTAAACCACTGCCAAGGAGCCAAAAATTGAGCAGATCTCTGAAGATCCTGTGCAATCGTCAGTTTTGAAGAGAATGAAGATTTCTAAATAAATGTTCTAAGGATGGCTGTGTTATGGACTAGCAGTTAAGAACTGTGCCCATTGAGAGGGATAAAGGTGGTCATGCAAGCAAAAGCCTAAAATGCCAACACCACCACTCACTGTGACCGTATACGGGTGGTTCAATCAACAGTATATCAAAGGTGTATGTATTTTTATCCTCTTGTTGAAATTCCATCTCAAATACCATATATCTTCAGTACTCCAAATACTGTTTCAAACCATAAAGAGAGTTTGTTTGATTCAAAAGCTGGCAGAAAATTTTGTAATTTACTTTGAAAGAAGAATGCTAGCTCACTAATAATCCAGACCGAGCATTGTTTCCACCAGAACTGAGCAAGAGTTTAGACGGATATGTCAAATAATAGATCTACAGTTATGACAAGTTGGCATTATGATAAAATGTGAGCAGAGAAGAAATTAGTTAATGGAATCTAACAGAGTAGGAATAATGTGATAACTTGTCTAAAGAAACTATTTGGAAGATGGAATTGAAACTAAACACCAGAAATGGTGAAAATTAAAGTTATCAAAAAAATCCTGGAAACATGCATTTGAGATGGAAATAAGAGTACCAATGAGGTTTTTGAAGGAGTTGTTGAGGAACAGATACACAAAAGTGAGAATCATATTGTGGAATATGGTAAGATTATACCCACAATCAAAACAATGCAGAGTCCTTCAAGATTTAGATTCCCGAATGCCTGGATGAATAATGATGCTTGAATTTTTGGAAAGCTATTTGGGAGATGTACATCTGCCACTCATCATGCTTTTTGGGTATCCACTTGGCATTGATAGTTCCAACCAGAATAAATTCACTATCTGTCAGGCAGCTATAATGGCACGCTCTAGAAGTGGGAGTGTTACTTCAGGTGATTGTTGAAGCATTGTTGTTGTGACCCTTCCTTCCTGTTTGGACTGGGCAAATACTCTTACTCTGACAACCAGCTGAAAACATGAAGGAAATAAGATTGTGTGCATCTCCACCTCGCGTTCACCCCTCTTTCCCCCCCCCCCCCCCCCCCCCCCCCCCCCCCCCCCCCAATCCAATCTAGTTACAAATTGAATTTTTGAAAGAACATTATAAATGAATATTGCACCTGGATGAAATGGACAGCATCTTCTACTGAACAAACAAAAAAATCCAAAGAAAGGTGGATATGAAAAATCAGAAAAACAAATTGCTGGAAAATCTCAGGTCTGTCACCTTGCAGCGAAAACAGTTAACGTTTTGAGTCCGTTGACCCTCTTTTAGAACTGACTGAGTCACTGGACCTGAAACATTAACTTTGCTTTCTTTCCATAGATGCTGCCAGACCTACTGAGTCTTTCCAGCAATTTTTGTATTTTTAACACAATAATCTCTAGAGCAGAAAACATTGCATCTAGATATTGTTCATTATATTCTTAAGTGCAATAAAGCAACTCACAGCCTTTGAATGACTATTTTTAGTGCCATCGCTATTCAGGCTAGCACAGCTAACTTGCTTTTGTCTATACTCATTGACAGAGCGTTGCTTGTCAGAAGATTGAACTTGTATTTTCCTTCAACACCAGAACTAGTTGGGCAAAATATGTGTAGGGAGGTGGAATTTAATGTAAAGTTTTATGCATAAGGGGGAGAAATGAAAGCAAAGACTGAAGAAATAGTTTGAAAATTGTCAAAATGTTAATTCTGGATACATGGACTAAAATAGCTTGAACAGCTTTTCTTATCTGTAATTACCAAGAGTATGCCGTGGGATATTTTTGACCACTATTTAACATCTTTGAAAACGCATCACTCCTTCAGTGTTGCAATAAAGTTCTGAAGAAAGAAGTAATTAGCCTTATTTCACAGGTAGGTCAGCATTTTCCCATCCCTTATTGTCCTCACTAAGATGGTGGAGGGCTGCCATCTTAAACAAAATAGTCCTTTTGAGATATGTACTCAGTGCTGTAAGGAAGGAAGTTCCAAGATTTGGCCCCGTAACAGTGAAGGAATGACAATATAGTTCAAGTCAGGAAAGTGCATTGCTTGATTGGAGCTTCTAGGTTGTGGGATTCCACATGTCTGCTGCTTTTGTCCTTCCAAGTTGTTGAGGTCCCTGGTTTGAAAGGCGCTACAGTGATTTGCTGCAGTACATATTGTAGATGGTATTCTGCTGCCATCTTGCTTTGGTAATGGAGAGAGTGCATACTGAAGATGGTGGGCTTCTTAGATGTTGTACCTCTTGAGTATTGTTGGAGCTGCACTTCCCCATGCAAATGGGAAAGTCCATCATCCGCCTGACCTGTGCCTTATAGTTGGTGGACATCGAGAGTTGGGCCGTGAGTTACTTGCTGCAGAATTCCCACTCGCTGACCTTTTGTCCCTACAGTGTGTATATGGCTGGCCCTTATCAATAACTGGTCAATGGTGTTAGTGTTTCCAGAATGTTGTTAGTGTTGCCCTTTAATTAATTGTCCATCACTGTTCTTATTTAAATGTGACAGGATTGCAGAATTTAGATCTGTTCTGTAGTTAATGGAATTGCTTGACTCTACTTATCATATGCTGCTTCCACTGTTTGTTGCTCATACTTTGCATTGCATATGTAAGTGATAGAAACAGCCAAGCTAACACCTTTAGAAAATAGATTTATGTATTCACCATCTTGACACCCCTTAATTCTCTCATTATGCTTCAAAACAGCGGTAAATTGACTTTGTATGGAATTCCCCTTTTCTCTGCAGTGTTGCAAAGGAACATTTTCTGACTAGCCCTGTATTTTCAGATGGTGTGGAACTTAAAATGCTGCAGCTGTGGTAAACAAATTGGCAGAAAATGAACAGGTCTGAAGCAGAGTAAGGCAAGCATGAAGATGCATATCTTTTTATTGTATTTCCTAATTTGGTACACATCAATAAAATTTAAAGCATAAGGACTACTCTTACTCAATTACTTAATGTAATTTTGAAAATTTCTACTGACTGACTTGCTTTACCATACAGTTCTGGCACAGTCTTAGCTTTTCCCATTCATCTACTTTTGACGAAGCACTTCCATGTATCAGCAATTGAAGTTTCAAGAATGATTGATCTCTTGCTACCACTCTGCATTATTTGCAAAACTATTTGGTGTCACTTTACAGTTGTCTTGCAAAGGTTGTGGTGGCCAATCCAGAGGCAGCTCTTATAACTCCTGAACAGACATTTCCTTTGTCCTATCTGTAGAGGTATTGAAATTTTACAGATCGAACAATGGACTTGTATTGGCTGCAATTGGTAGCAAGAGAACTGCAATTGAGTGGTGGCTGAAATGTAAAAAATAGTTTTTATTGAAGCAAGGAAAGGCTAGACTGAACAGGACCCATTTTAGAACAGTAACGAAAGGACAGGTTGTAAGTGCAACTTGAATCCTTTTTAATGTTCTTGGATCATGCCACTTTGTTGATGAGTTTGGCTTCCTGCATCCTTTTGCTTATAAATAGTAAATGTGACCCCTGCAGAATTGGTCTATTAGGCTACTTTATTTTTTTTGCGACAGTAAAACCAAGCATTGTCACTTCCTGAAGTTGTGTTTATATGCTTGTTCAGGTTAGATAAAGCAATTTGATTGTGATTTGGTCTGTCTTCGTGCTGGTGCTTTTTTTATTCCCTTGCTTTAGGAGTTTCAGAAGCACTTGTAAAATCGAAGTACTTTGATTATTTTTATTGATAAAAACAATTGCTGAAGTCCACTATCATGTTGTATGCAGGCACAACATTATGACCTACAAATTGTAAGGTTAAAAACATCCTGTAAGTACATTAGAGCTCTTTCTTTCTATTTTCCAGTTCTGTTGAACCGCGTCTTTCATTCCAGCAATAACAACAAAATCATCCTGCTAAGTGCTCTGGATCTTATTGTTTTTGTTTTAAAGGGATAGAGTGCAAGAAAAGGAAGAACAGTTGATGGAAGAAAGGAAAAAAAGAAAAGACGATAAGAAGAAAAAGGAAGCCGCTTTGAAGAAGGTACTGTATTTCTGAGATAACAGCATAACATTCAAATGGACTTCACCCTTTGTATAGTGTTTGAAATAAAAGTGCATTATTGTGGGGTGGACAATGAAAGATGCAACTGCCTGTGTTGAAGTGATCTTCTATTGAAAAACTTTGAAATTTTAATCCATGCAGTATTCAGTACCTCTAAAATTCTTCTGTTAACTTAGAGCAAAATTTCAGTGTTTCGTTGAGAAATCGTTAGGGTTAGAGCAATATACACTTGCCCCTCACACCAGTGCTTGATTTTGTCAATCAAGGATGCCTAAACCCACCAATTAATAACTCCATCAAAGTGTGGGAATCTAAATATTTAGGATGCTCAATGTAATGTACCTTTTGTAGGAAACAGATTCTTGGCCATGAATCTGGAAGATTTTTAAAAATAATTTAAAGGATAATCTTTAAATAGTTTAAAGTACACTGTGTATTGCAAATGTCTCCTTCCAAAAACACTTGGTGCCATAACATGACCGCATATTCACAACTCTTTTACTCATATTTGAGATGTTTTTATTCAAATTGTTTGTACTGTTCATTTTGATATTTTCGTGGTGAATCTCTAGTTGCTGTTCTGACTCGACGCAGAGTTGTCTGATCATAAAAGTATTATAAAAGATACTTGAAACAGCACACAGTGATGCAAGCAATCTACTTTAAGGAAAGCTGGCCAGTTCACAATCCAGTTGTATATTACATTTGTCAAGTTAGATCCAAGTTGCCATATCATAACTTTTCCAAAACTCTTAACATCTTACATTAGCCACTAGTAAAGGTTGCTTTCATATTGCCTTTCATAATCACAGGCTATTCAAAAATGCTTTATAGCCAATAAAATACTTTTGAAATAGTGGTCATTGTTGTAGCATAGTATTTAAAAATCTTTTCATCATGCTATTATTAGATGCAACTGCATGGTTATTTCTAAGTTTATAGTGAGCTTTAAGGCACTCTACCTCTATTCGAAAAGTTGATACACTTGTCCTTGGAGCTGATGGATTTATCTACCAGTAGGTCAGTAGTACACTGGAGCAGAAATCTCCCATCTTTATAGAATAGCAGATATACTCCTAGGATGACAAAACTGATGTACAAAAAGAGACTGGATCAGCTAGGTCTATATATAAGGAGAAAGTGAGGTCTGCAGATGCTGGATGTCAGAGCTGAAAATGTGTTGCTGGAAAAGCGCAGCAGGTCAGGCAGCATCCAAGGGACGGGAGATTCGACGTTTCGGGCATAAGCCCTTCTTCAGGAATCTTCGTTTCGGGCATAAGCCCTTCTTCAGGAATCTTCGACATTTCGGGCATAAGCCCTTTAGGAATTAGGTTCCTGAAGAAGGGCTTATGTCCGAAACGTCGAATCTCCTGTTCCTTGGATGCTGCCTGACCTGCTGCGCTTTTCCAGCAACACATTTTTAGCTAGGTATATATTTACTTGAGTTCAGAAGAATGAGGGGGGATTCTCATAGAAACCTATAAAATTCTGACAGGACTAGACAGGGTAAATGCAAGAAGGATGTTCCCAATGACTCTGGGAGTTCACTTTCTTAAGAATATAAGATGGGCCATTTAAGACTAAGCTGAGGAGAAATTTCTTCAACAAATCACTGAGTGGTAAGCCTGGGAAGTTCTCTACCACAGAAAGTGGTTGAGACCAAAATATTAAATGTTTTAAAGGAGATTATATATAGCCCTTAAGGCTAAAGGGATCCAAGGGTGTGGGGTGAAAGCCTAAACAGGATTCTGAGTTGGATGATCAGCCACAATCATGTTTAAAATTGGAGCAGGTTTGAAGGGCCGAATGGCTTGTACTAGGTGTCTATAGACCTTGGAAAGTTTGAATTTATTTTGGACATGTTCTAGAAATTAGTTGTTTAGAAGCTTTGAACTCCAAAATAGGATACTTTGTCCAAGTTGGGGCCTAAGGAGAGTCTGGCAAAGTTTGTTTAAAAGTTCCTTTCTGAAGAATGATCTGCATGCATGCCTTTCCTGTCATGTTGGCTACCTATTTTTCCAGTTTGTGTCGAATGAGGATAATGGTTGCTGTATCAAAAGTTGCATCTGAGTAGTTGCCCACCTTTAATGGCACTTTTTGTATAGCGAATATATGGGATCTCATTTGCATAGGTTGAAGGCTGAGAATGCATCTGATGGGCACCTCCCTATTCATATTTTGCTGGAAACATAATACTATGAAACATTTTTGTTTTGGAATTGTTTTAATCGATCAGTAATTGTAGTATTTAAGTTTTTATAGTAAATGTTTTTTTTCACTGATTTTTGAAATTTTGTGGGATATTTTCCACAGTGTAATCCATTGTGCAGTTATTTGGTGATCTTTAGGTGTAAGATTTCATTTCAAACTGACAGACTTTCTTTTGTTGCAGGCAATTGAACAAAAAAATAAAGGTAAGATGACATTTGTTGCTCAGCTATTGTATGTTTCCTTGTGTGTTTGGTGGTGTTACCATTTAACGTTATTTTTTGATTTAAATAGAAAAGGCAGTGAATGCATCATTGCAATGCTTCCTTTATATAGTGTAATGGTTCGCAACAAGCTTAAAATGTTGGTTCAGTGTTAACCTGTTGCTTTTGGGAAATGGGGATGAAGAGATGGCAGGGAGTGTATTGGAGGATATCAGCAAATGAGATTGGGATTAGTGTTTTATCTTGGTGTCTTATCTTTATCTGATTGTTTTACTTTGGAGTTAAGTCATCATAATCAGGTGATGGGAAAGCATTTAAAAGTTTAATTACCACAGACTTTATACACACTAGTGCTTTTTGGAAAAAAATCTATTCATTAAAGCATCAGGCCTATAGTGAAAAGACTGCAACTCAAGTTATTTCACTGTACTGTGTGCTCAGTACAAAATATTGGTTAGTTTGCTTTCTTCAGAGTGACATGCTGTTGAAGGGTTTTGGTTGAAGTTGTTTTTCTTTTGAAGTTCATACTAATTTTTAAGTGTTTCTTTCTCACTCCAATATAGTATGTAGAGAAAACAATTATGCTATAATATTTTCTTTTTGTTAAACCATTTATTTCAGCAGGCTCATTTATACTGTTCCTGTCTTTGACCAATGCCAGCCATTTCTGTGATGTGGAGAAACTATTGCAATTGCATTGATTTAAATGCTTGAAGACTCCAGGCTGCAATGATGTGCCTTTGGAATGGAGGGACGTTGATTAAGACAATTCAGAAACTTAAAGCAGATATTGAGATATTGCTTATTTGGAGCCAATGAAAGTCACCAAATGTAGGGTGCTATATGGCAGAGGTTTGGATGAGTGCAAATTTATGTCGAATGGAGGATTGTGAATCTTCTAGGAGAGCAATAGATTAGTCCAGTCTAGGAGCAAAAAAAAAATCAAAAGTGAGGATTTCAGCAGGTGAGCTGAGGCCGGATAGGAATAGTGATGTTGAGAGGTAGAAATGAACAGTCTTCTTGTGGAACAGTCAGAATCTTCCCTTTTGCTCAAATACAACATCTATGTTGTCTGTTACTTAACATAGTTGAAAGGGGTGGGAGAGGTAATTGTGAACCAAGGACCATTTATTTCAACCTTTTCAATCTTTAGTTGGAGAAAATATTGTTCATTCTTTGTTGAATATCAAAATCATTACGACAAATCAAACACAGTGAAGGAATTGAGAGAAGTAATAGTGAGTCAGAGTTGACTGTTATTTCCATTAGTATGGAACCCAATATGTTCGCAGCAGGTATCACCATGCGGTAGGTGAGAAACATAAAGGGACCATGAATAAATTTTTGGAGAACACTTGATGTGGTGATGCAGAAATCTGAACAATAGCCACTATAGATGTTCTCTGACTAGAGGCTAAGGAAGGATGGAATTAAGTCTCTAGCAACTCCATTACCAGCTAAGCATTGGTGGAGGAAAACTAAAGGAGGATGGTATGGTTCAAAAGTGTCAAAGGTGGCTCATGTAGACAGTGATTAGAAGAATAGTTGATTGTGGTCATCTCTTTTACTCCTAATTCTTGCACGTGCCTTGATAAATGCTTGAATACTGTTGAAACTGCTTGACACCATCAAGGAACAAACAGCCTGCTTGATTGGCACCACGTCCACAAGTGTTCCTCCGCCCCTCCCCCCCCAACCTTAGAAGTTTACCAAAGATCCTTAGACAGCACCTTCCAAATCCTCCACAACTCCTATCTAAAATGAAAAGGGTAGCCAGTATGTGGGGACACCATAACCTGCAAGTTTCCCTTCAAACCATTCACCGCCTTGATTTGGAAATATATTGTTGGTCCTTCACTGTCACTGGGTCAAAATCCTAGAATTGCTGCTTGATCCACAATGCTGTTTAATGTACAACATGTGGATTGCAGCAGCTCAGGAAAGTAACTCACCACCCACCACCATCTCAAGGCAAATGCTGGCCAAACAGCCACACCATATCCCACAAGTAAATTTTAAGAAGTTCAAATTCATGACTTGAGCACCTTTACTTTGATTCTGGATGTCAGTTTTGCTCACTGAGCTGGAAGGTTCATTGTTGTAGTTCTGTTCGCCGAGCTGGGAGTTTTTGTTGCAAACGTTTCGTCCCCTTTCTAGGTGACATCCTCAGTGCTTGGGAGCCTCCTGTGCAGCGCTTCTGTGCTGATTCCTTCGGCATTTATAGTGGTTTGAATCTGCCGCTTCCGGTTGTCAGTTGCTGTCCGCTGCAGTGGCTGGTATATAGGGTCTAGGTCGATGTGTCTGTTGATAGAATTTGTGGATGAGTGCTATGCCTCTAGGAATTCCCTGGCTACGCCTCTAGGAATTCCCTGGCTATGCCTCTAGGAATTCCCTGGCTGCAAATTTACTAATCTATCCACCTATGCCTGTGTGTAAGTCATTTATAAAAATGACAAACAGCAGTGGTTCCAAAACAGATCCTTGTGGCACACCACTAGTAAATGGACTCCAGGCTGAATATTTTCCATCAACCACCACTTGCTGCCTTCTTTCAGAAAGCCAGTTTCTAATCCAAACTACTAAATCACTCTCAATTCCATGCCTCTGCATTTTCTTCAACAGCCTACCATGTGGAACTTTATCAAAGGCTTTACTGAAGTCCATGTATACCACGTCAACTGCCCTACCCGCATCTACATGCTTGGTCACCTTCTCAAAAAACTTAGAGGTTTGTGAGACATGACCTGCTCTTGACGAAACCATGTTGACTATCTGAAATCAAATTGTTGCTTGCTAGATGATTATAAATCTTATCTCTTATACTCCTCTCCAAAACCTTTCCTTCAACAGAAGTAAGGCACACTGGTCTATAATTACCTATGTCATCTCTACTGCCCTCCTTGAACAAAGGCACAGCATTTGCAATCCTCCAGTCCTCTGGTACTAAACCTGTAGACAATGACGAGTCAAATATCAAAGCCAAAGGCTCTGCTATCTCCTCCCGAGCTTCCCAGAGAATCATCTCATGATGAGCCATCTGGCCCAGGTGACTTATCTACTTTCACTCCTTGTAGAATTGATAACATCTGTTTGTAACTAACCTCGATCCTTTCTAGTCCAATATCTTGTACCTCATTCTTCTCCTCTACAATATTCTCCTTTTCCTGAGTGAAAACCGATGAGAAATGTTCGTTTAGCACCCCTCCGATCTCCACAGGTCCACGCTCAACTTCCCACTTCTGTCTTTGAATGACCCTATTCCTACCTTTAATCATTCTTTTTATTCCTCTCATACCTATAGAAAGCTTTAGGGTTCTCCTTTATTCTGTTTGTTAAAGACTGCTAGTGTCCTCTCCTCCTCTTAACACTCTCTTTACATCCTTCCTAGCTGATCTGTAACTCCATCATCTCATTTGAACCATCTTGCCTCATCAGCACGTAAGCCTCTTTCTTCTTCATAGCAAGAGATGCAATTTCTGTGGTAAACCATGGTTTCCTTCCTTATCACTTCCTGCCTGCCTGACAGGGACATACCTGCCAAGGGCACTCAATATATGTTCCTTAAACCAGCCTCACATTTCCATTGTCTGCATCCCCTGCATTTTGCTACCCCATTCTATGCATCCAAATTCTTGCCTAATCGCATTATAATTGCCCTTACCCCATCGATAACTGTTGTCTTGTGGCATGTACCTATCTCTTTCCATCGCTAAACTAAACTTAACTGAATCTGCCTCCTAAGTGCTCACTTACAACTAAATCAAACACATAGCCTGGTTCATTACCAAGCACCGGATCCAGGGGTGCCTCCCCTCTTGTCGACCCTTTGACGTATTGTGTCAGTACAGGAATACTAGAGTTGTAACATTTCCAGTCAAGGAAGTTAAAGTCCCCCATAATGGTCTTTCACTCCTATCCAGAATAATTTTGCCAATCCTCTGTTCCACCTCCTTGGATCTCTTTGGAGTCCTATATTTAAAAAATACTCCAAGCAGTGTGACCTCTCCTTTCTTGTTTCTAACCTCAGCCCACAATACCTCAGTCGATGAGTCCTCGTCAAAAGTTCTCTCAGCCATGGTTATCCTAGACCATCAAGGACACACCTCCCCCTCTTTTACCACCTTACCTGTTCTTAATGAAAGATCTAAATCTGGAACCTGCAACATCTATTCCTCACCCTGCTGTATCCATGTCTCCAAAATGGCTACAACATTGAAGTCTCACGTACCTATCCATGCTGCAAGCTCACTAACCTTATTTCGGATACTTCTGACATTGAAGTAGACACACTAGTTTGCTGTCTGCCAGCACATTCCTGTCCTGAAATCCTGTCCCTGTACTTCCTACTCTCATCCTCCTGTGCACTGCAACTTCACCTCTGGTTTCCACCGCCCCGCTGAGCTAGTTTAAATCCACCCGAATAGCACCAGCAAATTTCCCACCCAGGATATTAGTACCCTCTGGTTCAAATGAAGACTGTCCTCTTTGTACAGGTCCCACCTTCCCTAGAATGAGTTCCAATTATCCAAGTACCTGAAACCCTCAGAGATGACCACACCACTGAGCATCAAGCCATTGTCTCCAACACCGTGTCTGACCTCATTTCCTTCGGATGCCTCCGCGCCATCCACCCCCCACAGCTTCCAACCTCAGTCTCCCAACCCTGGGCAGCCCATTTCTACTTACGCCCCAAAATCCACAAGGAGGACTGTCCTGGCAGGAACATTGTGTCAGCATGCTCCTGCCCCACTGAACGTATGAGCTTATTTCCTCCTACCTTGACTCCATCCTTACTCCTCTGGTTCACTCCCTCCCACCTACATCCGGGATTCCTCTGATGCCCTGCGACACATTGACAGCTTTCAATTCGCAGGCCCTAACCACCACCTAATCACCATGGATGTGCAATCTCTTTACACCTCCATCCTACACCAAGGCGGCTTGAAAGCTCTTCGTTTCTTTCTCAAAAAGAGGCCCGAACAACTCCATCCACCACCACTCTCTTCCGCCTGACTGAACTTGTTCTCTCTCTCTCTCTCTCTCTCTCAACAACTTCTCCTTCAACTCATCCCATTTTCTCCAAATCAAAGATGTAGCAATGGGTACCTGCATGGGACCTTTTCATGGGGTATGTGGGTCTCCTCCCACAACTGCTTTATCGGTACATCAGTGACTATTTCAGTGCGGCTTCATGCTCTCGTCCTGACCTGGAAAAATTCATAAACTTCGTTTCCAGTTTCCATCCCTTCGTCACCTTCAACTGGTCCATCTCCGACATTTGGCTTCCTTTCCTTGACCTTTCTATCTTCATTTCCGGCAATAGTCTATCCACTAATATCCATTACAAGCCCACTGACTCCCACAGCAGCTGTTCTCACCCTATGTCCTGTAAGGACTCTATCCCTTTCTCTCAGCTCTTTTGCTTCCGCTGCAAATAGGAGCTTTGACAAAGGGTCAGTTAGACTCGAAACGTCAGTTCTTTTCTCTCCTTACAGATGCTGCCAGACCTGCTGAGATTTTCCAGCATTTTCTCTTTTGGTTTCGGATTCCAGCATCTGCAGTAATTTGCTTTTACCTGAAACCCCCTCTCCTGCACCATCCTTGCAGCCACATGTACAGCTGATATCTCTCCCTATTCCTTGCCTCACTATCATGTGGCATGGGTAACAAACCAGAGATAACTCAGCTTCCACCCTAGCTCCCTGAAATCCTCCCTTACATCCCTATCCCTCTTTCTACCTATGTTGGTACCTATGTGGACCACTACTTGTCTCCCCTCAGGACCCCAAAGGTAAAATTAGAGACATCACTGACCCTGGCACTTGAGAGGCAACACACCAACCGTGTGTCTTGTTCGTTCCCAACAAGCCTTCTATCTGAGCCTTTAACTATTGAGTCTCCAATGACCAACACTCTCCTCCTTTCCCTCCTTGCCTTCTGTGTAACAGGGGCAGGCTCTGTGCCTGAGACCTGGACCCCACTGCATACCCTTGCTAAGTCGTCCCTCTCAACAGTATCCAAAACGGTATGCATGTTTTTCGGGGGAACGACCACAGGGGATCCCTCCGCTTACTGTATTTTTCCCCTTCGAATAGTGACCCAGCTTTCTTCATGCCTAGGAATAACTACTTCCCTGTAACTCTTACCTGTCACTGCCTCTGCCTCCTGAATGATCCGAAGTTCATCCAGCTCCCGCTTCAGTTCCCTAATACAGTTTTGGAGGAGGGAGAGTTCAGTGTACTTCCTGCAGATATGCTTGGATGGCACTAATGGCGTCCCCACCTCATACATCATGCAGGAGGAACATTGCTCTCCCTGCACTGTCATCCCTGCTAGTCCCCTTATCACAAAGTAAAAAAGAAGAGCTGCTTAGCTGATTTGTCCCTAGTCTTTTGCTGCTGCTGCTAAAAAAAATTATCTCTGCACACAATTTATAACTATGGGTTTTGAATGGTATTCCAATAGCTATTGTCTGTTTTGAGAACCTTTTTCTTCCATGGTTCCTGCCTCCCCCTCCAGAAAATCCAAGGGTATTGTGCGAAACAGGCTAATGCCAAATGATGTATCTTGTGGATTTTTGCTGTCTGCACTGCCAAGTATTTTGAAGAACTTGCTGTGAAACCTTTTTCATTGAAAATGTTCGAGGAGAAGCTATCAATGTTTAGGATGGCAGGAGAAACAGCAGATTATCGCTGATTGAACTGTATGTGTGTTAAAACGAGTAAAAGAAAGATTTGCATTGAAATGTTTTTCTCATCAAGGAGGTTTCAAACTATCTTGCAACCAATTAAATGTAATTCCTGCAGTAATAAAGTTCATGGTCAAAAAAGCTGACTTCGTATTGAAAGAACTAGAACACAAGCATGTAAAACCTTGAGCCTTTCAATGTCTTGGTAGACCATGTCTGGAACACTTTAACTGTTTATGGCCAAAGCACTTTACTAGATATATGTTGCCCTTGAAGCAAGTGCAGTGCAGGTTTACCAGCATGATGTTTGCACTCAAAGGAGAAAATAAACAAATTTCACTTGTATTCCCTGGAATTTTAGAATGGTAAGAAGTGGCTTGCTCAAAGTTTTCAACACATTAAGGGCAGCAGATAGAAAATATTTTCCAATTAGTTCGTGAATTGAGGACTAGTGATTTTAGTCAATAAATTCGAATCAATCCTTGCAGGAATGAGTTGAGTATTCTAAATTCAAATTGTAGAAGTTTGGAATTTTTTCTCTAAATTAGAATTAATATTGGATCAAAAATAAGCAGTCAATCAGAAATGGATTGTTCTTACTGTCCAGAGGTTTTAAGGGACAGGAGACAAAGGTGGCCATATGGAGATTGGTTGTAGTTCGAATGTGAATGTATTTAATTGACAGAACAGGCTCATAGGATTTAATGACCTACTGTTCCTGTGTTGAAAAGTTAGGTTTTTTTTATTAGGAAACCAAGAACAAACACTTGTGAAATTTCAGCTAATGAATCTTAAGTCAACCATGATTTTTTTCATTAATGGAATTTGTGTCACAGATTTGGCCAGTATTTATTACCCATCCCAAATTACCCTTGAGAATGGGGTATAGATATGCAGGATGTAAACACTGATAATAAAATATTGCTGATATAGTTCTGAGTTAGTATTGACTTAGAGGGGAATTGGCAGGTGGTGGTATTCCCAAATATGTGTTGCTCCTTCTACTTTTAGCTGGTAGAGTTTGGAGGTTTGGAATGTGTTGTCACCACAGGAAAGGACATCACCAACCCAAAGAAACCCCAAACATATAAATAGAAAGCAGGAAACACCAGCAGTGCTTTGTCCAGAGGCTCACTGAAGATGTTACCTAGTATGGTGACGAACTGTCTGAAAATGAACCTTCCAGCTCAGCGAGCAAACTTCCAGAACCTCAACCTGAGCTACAAATCTTCTCAAAAAAAAAAGCAAATAGAATTTTGACCTTTTATTGCTAAAGTAGTAGAGTATAATAGTTGGGAAGTATTGCTGCAACTTTACACGGCATTAGTGAAACTGCAACTGGAGTATTGTGTACAATTTTGATCCCCTTATTGGTGAAGGGATGTCATTGTATTGGAGGTAGTTCAGACGTTCACAAAATTGATTCCAGAGGTGATGTCTTTTCTTGAGAATGAGCAGTTTAGGCCGATGTTCTTTGAAGTTTAGAAGAACGAGAGGAGATCTAATTCAAGTATATAAGATGCTAAAGGGGATTGACAAAGCTGTGGAAAGGATGTTTCCTTGTGGGGTCATAGGTTTAGGATAAGGTGTAGTAGATTTAAAAACCGAGAAATTGCTTTTCTCAAAGGGTTGTGAATCTGCAGAATTCACAACCCCAGAGTGAATTTAAGAAAGAGATAGACATGGTGGTAAGTAATAGACTGACGGGTATTGGGCAAGAAAGTGAAGATGAGGCTGAGATGAGATCAGCCAGTTCTGAAGAAGGGTCATTGGACCCATACATGAATTCTGCAGATACTGCCAGGTCTATTGAGTTTCTCCATCTATTTCTATTTTTGTTGAATGACATCAGCCATGATTAAACCAAGTGATGGAGCAGGCTCAAGGGCCGGAATTGCCTGCTTCTGTTCCATGTTGTATTGAAGATGGTGAACAAACACTGGGGATCCGGGAGGTCAGTTACTTGTTGCAGATTTCACATCCTCTGACCTGTTCTTGTAGCAGTGGTATTTATGTGGTTGGTGCAATTCCGTTTCGGGTCAGTGGTAGCCCCAAGATGTTGCTAATGGAGGATTCAGCATTGATAATGCTTTTGAATTTCAAGGGATTATGGTTGGATTCTTTATAGTTGGGAATGGTCTTTGCCTGACATGTGTAGTGCGAATATTACTTGTCACTTGTCAGCTCACGTTTGAATTTTGTCTGGTACGTTTGGGCATGGACTGTTTCAATATCTGAGATGTTGTGAATGGTGTTGAACATTGAAATCACCAGCAAATACCCCCACCGTGACCTTGTAATGGAGGAAAGGTCAGTGATGAAGCAGCTGAAGATGTTTAGACCTTGGTCACTGCTTTGAGGAATACCTATGATGTCTTTTGGTTGGCGTGATTCATTTTCAGTGGCCAAAACAATGTTCCTTTATGCTAGATATGACTGTAACCAATGGAGAGTTTTTCATTGATTTCAGTTTTGCTGGGGCTTGTACTAGTTTGGAAAGCCTGACTTTATAACCTGGTCATATGCTACATATTTCAGTTTAAATTTCACTTTTATCCATTTCTGCATAATTTTCCAAAGATTTCTGTGACATCTACTTAAAGAGGACACAAGTTTCTTTCCTTCTACTTTATTGCAGTTTTCATATTTGGTTCTGTTTAGGCTATTGGAGCCATTGGCATTTTTAGAAGCTCTGTGAAAGATCATACTATGAGAGCAATTATTCCCTCCTGTATAGCAACAGTTCAGCATCCTCAAGAATTAAAGAACAGTTGTTAGAAATCTTCTTCCTATCAGAAGGTCTCCTTCCTATCCAAAGGATGTTGTGAAACTTGAAAGGGTTAGGAAAAGATTTGTGAGGAACTTGCCAGGGTTGGAGAATTTGAGCTAAAGGGAGAGGCTGTATGGGCTGGGGCTGTTTTCCCTGGAGCATCAGATGCTCAGGGGTAACTTTATCGAGGTTTATATAATCAAGAGGGGCCTGGATAGAATAAATAGGCAGTCTTTTCCCTGGGGTGGGTAGTCCAGAACTAGAGGGCATAGGTTTAGGGTGGGAGGGGAAAGATCCAAAAGAGACCTAAGGGGCACCGTTTTCATGCAGAGGGTGTTACATGTATGGAATGAGCTGCCAGAGGAAGTAGTGGAGGCTGGTACAATTGCAACATTTAAAAGGCATCTTGATGGAAAAATGAATAGGAAGGGTTTGGAGGGATTTGGACCAACTGCTGGCAAATGAGACTAGATTAGGTTGGGATCACTGGTCGGCATGGACGAGTTAACTCTGTGACTCTAAATCTTGTAATTCTAATTGCAGTCAGACTGAGGGCATGACTAGGTAACAGTAATGGATATTTGTAATATCCTGTCCTCTGAATGGGACAGATAGTATCTGAATAGGAAGTCAAAAGGAAAAAGTACATAACATTTGAAGACTGTATGTGTCTAATTTTGAGAAAAAGTGCAAATTTTCATACTTTTTTCTGTCAGCAGCTTTCATTGCTATGCAAAGTTTCCCTAATATTAGTGACCGACATCTGTTTCTGACATGTGCTAAATGGAATGTGGTGGTGCTCCACTCGGATTGCTGCCACCTCTCCTCTATTTTCAGAAAAGTAAAAAGCATTAAAAAGTCTTTTCAATCAATTTTATGAGCTTTGTGTAACTATAACGCACGCATCATGTGTCCTGTGCATTTGGAATGTGAATAAGCTAATATGGTATTCTTCCCTTTCTCCTGTAACCATTACCACAAATTAACTTTTTGTTTCTGTTTTATCAGAACCTATACTCAAAATTACTGCAGTTCTGATGTCTGTTGATAATAGGAAAGAGCCCTTGTATATTTCAATGATATTCAAAGCTCCAGCTGAGTAGTTAATGATCTTGGCAAATGCTCAATTTATCTATATTTCTCCCCTCTAATGCTAGTTAGTCATTAACTGAACAGAACAACTACCATAAACATGGAGTTAAAAGTGCTATTTAAAAAAGTACAAGTAGTTGGTGAGACTCAATAGTTGGCTTTCCCTTTCTCCTGGTTGGGTTTAGAAACAGTGGGAAGGAGTAGAAAATAGCAAACATAGAGGGCTCTTATGGCGCAGCAGTAGTGTCACAGCATTTGAGTCAGGCACCTTGGGTTCAAGTCCCATGTGCTTCAGAGGTGTTGAGTAACATCTTTGAACTGGTTGACTAAAAAAAATTTAAGTGAACAATTATTGCTTAACTTTATGTTCAGTGATTTTTAAAGAAAGACATTAATGTATGCAGAGAGCGAGCATGTGCCGACTTTGAAATGGAGTGAGTCAAAATCAGAGTGGCACAAATGTTCAGTTAAAATGTAAACCAAGGTAATTTTTATTACTGGGGTTAAGGACATGCAAATTGGTTGACAGCAAGTCAGCTATTGAACATTCACCTTCTGGAACCTAGGGTCAAGTCTAGCCATTCACCTGGGGGAGGAAAAGTTCTTGCAGAAATTATGGTGGTGGTTGAGGATAATTTCTCAGAATTTTCGATGTGACTATCTAAGGAGAAGTATAATGATTTTCAAAATTGATACAGTAGCAAAACTGAATTAATATTATCAGGAAAGGCTGAATATGTTGGGATTCAATGATGTGTAGGAAACAAGACTGAGGTGTACTTCAATGGAGATTTTTGAAATTGTCAAGGAGTTTGGCAAAACTGTCCAGCTATCCTATCAATGTGTAAAGACCAAAGCTAGAGGTAAATAATAAATCTCTATCAGTTTAGGATGAAATTTTCTTAATGGTGAAAGTGTGAGAACTGCATAGATGCATTTGAGAAGTTTTTGAGCAATAAATAGGGATATATTTGAAAGGGTGCAGTGAAGAGGGCAGGAAGAAGGCTCATGGCTCAAATAACAGTGCAGAGTGTATTGAGCCATTTGTTCTTTTTGTGCTCTTAAAAACTATGCAGATATGGCATGTTGGTTGATGCACTGAAGCCTCAAGCAGTGTAAAGCTAGATTAATGCATCGCAATGGTCCTTGCTTAGTTTTACAGTAAAAGGTTAGAAGACCAAAGAAGCAATACCTTCATTCAGTCAAAAGGCAAGAAAAGTTTGTGGAAGCAGTTTTTTGCACCTTAAGCAGTTGCATTTAAAGGTAACTTAAAGTTTGTGTCATGTGCTCTCGTATTCATTTTATTTCTGAAAGATAAAGTTAACATTTGACCTAGGGGGATCCAAGATGGCGGCGACCCAGCAAGACTGAGTCCACAGTGCTCTACCCAAAACTTGGGAAAAGTGGGCTATCCACCCCCACCACACTCACTAAACCATTTATAATAGTTGTTAACCTTAAATAGTTACCTATTAGTACATTTAAATAGTCTAATACTAGCTGGAAAATGAGTAAAGGGAAGGGAACAGGCGGCTCTAAGAAAGCAGGGACCCCTCCCCCACCCTCTCCCTCTTCATCTGCAACAAAGGTGTCTTCAGCTACTTCAGGAGATTTACCAATGAAGATGAGCTTTGAGGAGATGTTTGCCAGGTGGGAGGCGAAGATTGATGCTTTTATCGAAGTGTTTCTCTGCTCTGCCGAGACTCAATCAGCCGAGCTGCAGAAGCAGGGCAGAGACATTCAGGAATTGGAGTGCCGAGTCAGAGAGGTGGAGTCGAAGGCCGCAGCCTCGGAGACTGGGATAAAATCAACAGCCGACCACATCCGTTTTCTCGAGAATCGAGTCCAGAACCTAGAAAACCACATTGATGACCTCGAAAATCGATGTCTGTAGAAAAAATATTCGGTTGTTGGGCCTGCCCGAGCAGGAAGAGGGAGGTCAGCTGACAGCATTCTTAGAGCATTGGCTGCCACAACTTTTAAATCTGCATAATGGATCAGGCCAGGTAAGGGTAGAATGGGCCTACCGGGTCGCAGTACGTGGACCCGGTTCAACCCAGCGCCCACGCCCGGTCCTGTTCCAGCTGCAGAGCTATAGGGAGAGGCAGATGCTCCTGGAAGCCTCAAGAAATCTGGGAAAAGATCCCCAAGCTATGACCCACAAAGGATCCAGGATCATGCTGTTCCAGGACTTCTCCCCAGCTTTGGTCCGAAAGAGGAAGGCATTCGATGAGGCGAAGAAGCGTTTAAGGGACTTAAATATCCAGTACTCCTTACGATATCCAGCGACGCTACGCCTTAGCCACGAAGGATCCATATATAACTTCGGATCACCGGAGAAGGCTAAGGAATTCTTGGACTCTCTTAAATAAACTGTAAGAGATTGTGGACGCTGGTCTGCCTTTCCCATTATTTTGGTTTACATCCCTTCATCTTTTCTTATCTTTCCCTGTGTGTGTGTGTGTGTGTGTGTGTGTGTGTGTGTGTGTGTGTGTGTATATATATATATATATATAGGGGCGTTTGGTTAATGTTGATGGGGAGAGGTGGTTACCTTATTCTATTTTACTTCTGTTTTTAGGAGCGGGGTTGTTTTTCTTTCCCCTGTTATTTTGTGGTATTATATTTAAGTATTACATGTTGAGATTGTAATCTTATAGTTATATATGGTATTAATATTCCCAAATATATTTAGGTGTGGGTGGGGTGTTCACTGTTAACTCTAGCTTTATATTATATTTGAATTATCCTCATTTTATTGAGGAACACCTGGGTCAAGGGTGGGCACTGGTTGGAAGAGGGTAAGATGGACTGTGGGAGAGGAAGTGACGCTCCCTGGGAACAAGGGAGAAAATCTCCAATTCGGAATGTTTTATATTTTTTATACTTAGAAAGAGTTTTTTGTTATATTGTTTTGAGTGTATCAGAGAATCTTTACTTTTGTAAATCTTGTATGCTCCATGCTCGGGATGTTCTAGATAGGGTTTCCCCTCCCGAGGGGTCTCGGATCTGTCCAGATGATTATGGCTGAACAGTCGGTTAAGTGGTGCACCTGGAATGTCAGGGGGAGTAATTCGCCAGTTAAAAGGAAGAAAATATTATCAAATCTTAAGAAGGAGAGAGTTGATATAGCTCTCCTACAGGAGACACACCTGTCGGATAAAGAACACTTAAAATTACGACAGGGCGGATTTGATCAGGCCTTTTTTTCCTCTTTTAATTCAAAAAGCAGGGGAGTCGTTATCCTTGTCTGGAAGAACTTCCCTTTGAAAATTCTAAATCAGATAAAAGACGAATCTGGACGATATATTTTGATTAAAGCCCTCATAAATGGAGAGGAATATGGGATCTTAAATGTATACTGCCCCCCAGCACACCCCTTTAAATTCATAACGGAAGCTTTTTCAAAACTGATGGCCTTTGGTGCCCGTCATACAATTATAGGGGGAGACTTTAATTGTATTATGGATCCGGAAATAGACAGGATTCCCAAGAGTGCCGCTGGAGTATCTCCCAGGTCTAGACAACTGGCGGACCTGAATAAAGAATTAGGATTGGTAGATGTATGGAGATGTCTCCATCCACAGGGTAGAGATTTTTCTTTCTACTCTAATCCACATAAATGTCACACAAGAATTGATATGTTTTTTGCCCCATCGATTTTTCTAAACTCTATAGCAACCTGTAAAATAGGTACTATAGCAATCTCTGACCATGCCGCTGTATACATGGAAACTAAGGTAAAGAACAATGGGACATCTGCTCGGCATTGGCGTATGGACCCCTTCCTGATAAAAGACAGCAAATTTTTAAAGTACTTCTCCCAAGAACTTAAAACTTTTTTAGAAATTAATACTGGTACGGCTAGCAATCCGTCAATGATGTGGGAGACCATCAAAGCTTATGCACGAGGTTTGATCATCTCCTATTCAGCGACCCAGAGGAAAATGAAGGGAGAGCAACAGCGTCTGCTCGAAGCTCGCCTAAAAGCAGCCGAAACAGCATACGCTGATAGACCTTCTATCACAAAATTGCAGAGGATTACAGCTCTTAGGCCAGCTTTAAACACCGCGCTTACTCAAACGGCTAAAAGGGAAATATTATTTGCGAAACAAAGATTATATGAATATGGCGACAAACCGGGTAGATACTTAGCATTTCTTGCAAAGAAAAAGAAAGCCCCTCAAACTATTCCGACCATCAAGGAAAGTACAGGTACCCTGACTCATGATCATAAAAAGATCAATGCGACCTTTAAAGAATTTTATTCTGAACTATATAGATCGCAGGATTGTGAAGATAGGATTAGGAGGATGCAGTCATTTTTTAAAAATTTGACCTTCCCGGGCCTGACTCCGGAACAGGTGTCGGCCCTAAATACCCCTTTAACAGTCCAAGAAATACTTGAGGCAATTAGGCAACTTCAGAGCGGAAAAGCACCGGGCCCGGATGGTTTTCAAGCTGAATTCTATAAAGAATTTACAGGAATATTGGTTGACCCACTTATGGATATGTATAATTTTGCGCATAGTCAGGTCTGTCTCCCGCCCACGCTGAAAGAAGCAAATATTTCTCTTATCCTCAAAAAAGGAAAAGACCCAGAAGATTGTGCATCTTACAGACCAATATCCTTACTAAATGTAGACTTTAAAATTCTCTCAAAAATGTTAGCACTAAGACTAGAAAGGGTACTGCCATATATTATAAAGGAGGACCAGACGGGATTTATTAAGGGCCACAGATCATCCAATAATATCAGAAGGGTCTTGAATATGATCCAAGCCTGTCATCAGGGAAAGATACCAGGAGTAGTAATTTCATTGGATGCGGAAAAGGCATTTGATAGGGTTGAATGGTCATATTTATTTTACACATTGGAAAGGTTTGGCGTTGGACAGGTGTTTACCAAATGGGTTTCAACATTGTATAATGACCCCAAAGCAGCTGTTATTACTAATGGGTTAAGATCGGATGGCTTCAGTGTGGGTAGGGGCTGCCGTCAAGGATGTCCTCTCTCACCATTGTTGTTTACACTGATAATCGAACCATTAGCAGAAGCCATCCGGACTGATCCTAATATAACGGCCCCGAGGATTGGTACAGGTAAACACAAAATTACCCTCTATGCAGATGACGTTCTCTTATTCCTCAGTAATCCTTTAATGTCAGTGCCTCGTCTAATTCAAGTTATTAATACATTTAGTGCATTCTCAGGCTATAAAATTAATTTTTCAAAATCGGAAGCCATGCCAATGGGTGGTCTGGCTATGATACCCCACTTAATGGACGGATCCCCTTTTCCCTTCCGTTGGTCCCTGGAGGGCGGCTTATATTTAGGTATTTTTATCACGCCAGTATTTGATCAGCTGTAGAGGGCTAATTTTGTACAATTAATGGAAAGGATAAGGCAGGACCTCCAGCGATGGAGAGACCTTCCGACTTCCTGGCTAGGGAGAATAGCATTAATTAAAATGAATGTTCTGCCCCGTCTCTTATATCCTATGAGAATGCTCCCGCTGATGCTGCCAAGGCTAGCCCTACGTAAATTATATGGCTGGTTGGGCTCCTTTATTTGGAACCATAGACGGCCCCTTATTAAGCTGAAGAAGCTACAGCTTCCACAGGCTAGGGGAGGACTGGACTTCCCAGACTTTAGGAAATATCAGTTAAGCTCCCTACTAAGTTACATAGCTGATTGGGTTTCATCTGATCCACAATCAATTTGGCTGGATATCGAAGCCTCCCAAGTAAAATACCCACTTATTAACCTTTTATTTTCAGATAAGAGGAAAATCATTACAGACCACTGTAAAAATCCCATAATATTAAACACAATTAAGGCCTGGAATATAATGCGGCAAAATGAGGGTAACTCACATAAAACATCCCCCCATGCACCAATAGTAGGCGCATGGGGATTCCAACCGGGGATTACAGATGCCACCTTTAAACTCTGGAGATCCAGGGGCATCTCATGCTTAGGGGACCTATTTAAAGATGGGATCCTGATGTCCTTTGAGCAGCTGCGTATGAAATTCGGAATACCTAATGGGGATCTCTTTCGATACTTCCAAGTTCGAGATTATATACAGAGGAAGACTACATTAATAGATAGTCTTTATAAATCAGACAGAGAACGTAATGTCTTACGACCAGCGGGGGCATCCTCCGTTAGTACTATATACCATTTGCTACATGATGGAGTCTCAGGAGACATGGATGACCTGCTTAAAACATGGGAGCAGGACTTGGGGCTAGAAATCTCTGAGGATATGTGGAATGACATTTGGGAAAATGCTAGAAGAATTGCTATCTGTAACAGAACTCAGGCTATCCAACTAAAGATACTTCATAGGGCCCATATAGCTCCGGCTCGACTGGCAAAATTTAAGGCAGGAGCATCTCCAATGTGTCCTAAATGCAAAATAGAGGTGGGTACTCTTGTACATGGTCTGTGGACTTGTCAGAAAATCCGCAGATACTGGACTAAAGTGGCAAATACCCTGACAGAAATTTTAGGAACGGAAATTAGGGTGGACCCTGTATCTCTCCTTTTGGGCTTTTCGAACCTCTCATCTCTGGATATGCATGGGAAGAGACTATTTTCTATTCTCTCTTTCTGTGCAAGGAAAAATATTTTGGTGAACTGGGTGGCTGAGGGCCCCCCTGGACTTTCAAATTGGCACAGATTAATTATGGAATATATCCCCCTTGACTTCCTCACAAATATGGTGCACCGAAAGACTGAATTATTTTATAAAACATGGCAGCCCTTTTTGAATTATATAAATGCAGATATTTTTGCTATCCTAACAAGGGCTTTTATTTAGTGAAGATTTCAGACCGGGCTGCTCCGGGGCCCCTTGGGAGAGGAATCCTGCGCGAATACGGGTTTTATTATATTTGATGTTTATACATTCCGAGCATGTAAGAGACTTAGGTATACACTCTGGTTAGTTATAGGTTAGATTAGTAGAAAGTTGAGGTTTTTTTTCTTTCTTTTTTCGTTTCTTTTTTTTTTCTTTTTTTGTTTTCTTTCTCTTTTCTTTGTTAAATTATGACTATTGTATATATGATTTAATTGTACATCAATGTTTGTATTTGAGAGTTTTGTTTATTTTTGTAAATTTGCAAAAATGTTAAATTTCAATAAAAATATCTACAAAAAAAATCATTTGACCTACATTCAATTGCTAGTGCTATTGTTTTTACTTAAATTTTTGAGTTTGTCACTGATTATGTTGATTACAGCTGATTGATGTGAAATCTATTTTCAGTTGCATGGTCAAGGTATCTCTTCCGGAGATATGGTCCATGGCTCAAAATGCAGCAAAAATTTATTTTATAGTGACCAGTCATTTGATCTCTGAATATTTAAGTATGTTTTAATCTCATCCCATGCTTGAGGCATGGTGACCTTTAGGTTAACCCCTTCCCCGGCGACTTCTTTTTTTGGAGAAAACGTTTCATTTTCAGATGAATTTTTGTATTGCCTTTTTTTATCGTATTTTTAATGCTTGCATTCTCATCTGATGTATCCAAGCTTCTAATAGAAGGTTCATACTCATTGGCATCTTCTGAGCTCGACATCTGGGCGTAATTTGTAAAAAAAAACAGAAAAAAACCGAATGACAGGGTGTGCCCAAAAGCGGTGTGGCGAAGCTTCTTGCAATGCCTGAGGCAGAGGAGACACAGCTACCAAATGTACGAGTCACCGAGTATACTCGTTTCTAGCTGAGAAGGGCCCAGAAATGCCGAGAATTGACATATAAACTCGTCTGTTGCTGTTTTTGAATTTATATGTTTTGGACGAGTTTACTCGTCGCCCTCTGAAAAAGACAAATTGGGTGAAGACAAGTTAACTCGTCATTGCCGAGTAAGGGGTTAAACCAGTCATGTCTCTGAGAGTAGCCATATGATCTGGTAGGATCATAGAGACTTGACTTTTTCTACTAATGAAAAAATATTGTTATAGCAACAGCACGTCATAATGTATCTTAATGAGATTTTTCAGACCATTTACAATGACAATTATCAAATGTGTTTGTAGAATCTGTTTTCCAGCTTTCCATTTCCCACTGAAAAGGTTTCCATTCATTCACTGACAATAGTTCAGATCAGTTTTAAGGCATCATAGGTGCAAGTCCACCAAAGCCCGAGCTAGAAATATATATGATCAAAACCAGAAGAACTGCAGATGCTGTAAATCAGAAACAAAAATAAAGTTGCTGGAGAATCTCAGCAAATCTGGCAACATCTGCAAAGAAGTTAGAGTTGATGTTCTGAAACTTTAACTTTGACTTCATGTTGTTAGAATCTTTTCATGATGTTCAGGTATGATTAATTTCCATCCAGATATGTTTCAGTGATTTGTTGCGTCGTCCCGTTCTCCTCCTCTCTTTCTTCCCCCCCCCCCCTCAGTTGAAGTAAAACACTCCGAGACATAGTAGAGCTTTACCACCTCCATCTTTATTCCGGGTCCTGGAGGGAGAGAGAACGATCACCCGTGTGCACAGGGACATGAGTTCTCTGTCTTCTCTGGAATAGCAGTCTGTTAATGAACAATATAATCACTTTCCAGGGAGGTGCATCCAGATAAGGCAACATGCAGATTGGGATCAACAGGAAAGATTAAGTCGTCTGCTGTTACACTCTGAATAACTGACTTCCACATAATGAATACTTTTTAATCTTGTTAAACTGACCTCACATATTGAATGCTTCCAATATTGTTAAATGGCTTTACATAACCCATTGCCTTTGCCTCCAGCACCCCATTGTTAACTGTAAGTTCTTATCTGAGTCATTCTCAGTTGAACCTCTTGTTGAACTCTTTTCCTGCCTGCACTCAGTTGAACCTTTTGCTACACAAAACTCAGAACTTAACTCTTTTCTTGCCTGCTTATACTCTAAACACATTTATACACATTCTCAGGTGGAACATAGCCAAGTCACTATAAGTAGAGTCTTGTACAATCTCTCAGAAACAAAAATCATGATGTTGGGCACGATGGAGTTGTATCTCAGCTGTTCTGTAAATTAATGTAACCTGTATACCTTGTTAGAGTAATGCTAACTTTGCTTATGCTAAAGAACTTTGCTTATGCTGCTAATGAAAAGGAGCATTGTGCTGAAATGGCAGCAAACGTAGCACTTGTGGAGCACTAGTATTTTGAAAGTTATCCTCTGAAGTACAAGTCCTTGCCCGTCCTCTGCAGGAAATTGTTTTGTTTAATGGAATTTAATCAGTGCAAGTACAATGCAATTAGAAAATATTCCACATTGATCTACTGTTGGTGTGTGACTTTTCAAGTCGGGTTTGTAAAGAACGAAAACAAAATAATCATGATTTTTAATGTCCCCTGGATGTAAAAGCACTCTCAACCACTGAAATGATACTCTTCTGAAATTACTGTTGCAATACAGTAATCACAGCAGCTGGTATGCATACAGTAAACTGTTGCAAGTAGAGAATGACCAGAATTTTTTTTTTGTGATATCCTTTGAGAAATAAATATTGGCCAGAACACTAATGATAGTGTACCTTAGAATCTTCTACATTTAGCAGAGCAGGAATGTTAGACCTAAGTTTAATGTCTCATTTGAAAGGTAACAGTTCAGAGAGTGAAAGTTCTTTTGTGTTGCAATGGAATATCAGCCCTGATTATTATATCCATGCACCGGAGTGCAACTTGAACCTGGAATTCTTAAACTTGGATCCAAATGCTATCAACTGATGAAGGGCTTATGCCCGAAACGTCGAATTTCCTATTCCTTGGATGCTGCCTAACCTGCTATGCTTTAACCAGCAACACATTTTCAGACCTGATTATTATATCCATGCACTGGAGTGCAACTTGAACCTGGAATTCTTAAACTTGGATCCAAATGCTATCAACTGAATCACAACTGATGATACCATATCTGTTTTTGCTGCAGATATTAGAACATTTTCATGTGGAAAACTTTCACCGAACAATCCAACTGTACCTACTCAGTGAACCGATCCAGCTAAGAGTCTTTAACAGTCCATTTCTGGTCCCTTGGATAAATTTGAAAGTAAAATGGTGTGGATGCTGGAAGTCCTCAGCAGGTCTACGACCATCAGTGGAGTGAAAACAGATAAAATTTCAGGCTTTGATCTTTCATTGGAAGTGGGCAAAGTTGAAGATGTAACAAATTTTTAGGCAGGCTAATTGGAGAAGGGTAGAAAAATGAACAAGCAAAAGCCTGTTCTTGGCACAAGATAGACATTAAATTATAGAAAGGTTAGTGGGACAAAACCCAGGAATTTTTTTTGTATGTAGCTAAAATGAGTGACATGATAATGAGCTTCTGTCATTGGAAAAACAAAGACTAAAATTGATGCATGCAGAGAAAAACAATGGAGGAACAGAGAAGACAAACGTGAAACTGTCTAACTCCCTCTTCAGTTTAAAAAGCCATGGTGCTGTTCCTTGAGCTTGCATTAAACTGTTCTGCAGTAATACTTACGAAGGCATGGCACATAGATGTCAGCGTGAGAGAGAGGCGGGGTTAAAATGGCAAGTCTTGGCGTCAAATTTGTGGATTGAATAGAGGTATTCTGCAGGGTGTTTGGGCAATTGTCCCGTTTATGGCCCTCCATTCCTGTAGTGACACTGCTTACACCCTCTACTTAGTTATTCTGGTCAGGGTTTGACATTTACTCAGATATGTTATTGATGCCAAAGCTCTGCTATTGTTAGAATTAAATATATGCCGTTACAAGTTGTAGTAGTGGCCGCAGTGGTTAAATGAGTCCTTGGTATTATCTTTGACTTAATGGTACTTGCCTATGTGTTAGCACTTTTGTTTTTTTTTTCTTCCATTTCTCTCTTGTATCAAAGTTTACCTTTTCTGTGGCTATGGTGGAGGAAGGCAGTTGCAAGGGCTTGTGGTGGGGTGGATCCTGATGTCCAATCCTTGTGGCCGTTAGTGGCCATGGCTTTAGCGAAAGTTTAGTCGTCAGTGGGTCTGGTCTGTTCCTCCTGGTGGTGGTGTTGCAATTTAAGTGATGGCTCTAGTGGTGCTGACCTAGTGGTTCTGGTTAATTCCTCGTAGCTGTGGCAGCATTGTGATGGCTTCAGGCAGCGATGGAAGTGGTGACAAGTTGTGACAGTTTCAGGGTTGGTAACGTGGTAGTCTTGAGAATGTGTATAGGGTATGAGCAGGTAGAGAAAGAGTTAAGTGTTTCACAAAAGTCAAAAAAAGGTTCAGCTAACATGACTCTGATCAGATAAGAATGTGCAGTAAACAATGAGGTGCTGGAGGCAAGGGTATTGGATTAACAAGGTGGAATAGCATTCATTATGTTAAAAAGGTAAAAACAATAACTGCAGATGCTGGAAACCAGATTCTGGATCAGTGGTGCTGGAAGAGCACAGCAGTTCAGGCAGCATCCAACGAGCAGTTGGATGCTGCCTGAACTGCTGTGCTCTTCCAGCACCACTGATCCAGAATCCATTCATTATGTTAAAGCCATTTAACAAGATGAAGAGGCATTCAGTATGTAAAGTCAGTTAACAAGGTGAAAAGTATTCATTATGTGAAGCCATTTAACAAGGTTAAGAACATTCATTGTGTAACAGCAGATGGCTTAATCTTTACCATTGACACTCGATTGTAATGGTTACCCAATCAACATTTATGTTGCCTTATCTAGGTGTTCCTCCCTGTAAGTGACTATATAACTTATTAAGAATTTGCTGGTCAAGAGAAGACCGAGAACTCCTGTCTCTGTGCACATGGGTGATCATTCTCTCTCCCTCCAGGGCCTGGAATAAAGATGGAGGAGGTAAAACTATATTGTGTTTGGGCGTTTTGTTTCAACTGAAGTGGGTGGGAACAGGACGGCAGTCTGGTTTGTACCTCTTTGCTATGGTAGCGATGCAGTGGCATTGGTATCTGCAGTGGTAGCATGGTGAATTTGGCCTCGAAATTCTTTGCTTGGGCAACTGCGACGATGGCATGTAGATGCTTCAGGAGCTGTGCTGGAAATAAAAGGTGTACTTTGTCCTAACATTGTTATTTCTTTTTATAATTTGTAGTTAAATGGCACTGAATTGTGGTGACTTGTACACATCTCATTGTATTTTCAAAAATACAAGTGACAGTAAATTGCTATTCTATTCAAATTTGTGGTTTCAAACCCCATTGCAGGCAGATGAGATGAATTTAGGCTGGTGCTTCAGTGTAATTCTGAGGGAGTGCTGCAGTGACTGTCTTACTTTAGTTGTGATTTTACATAGGCTCTCTTGATCTCTGACTTGACCATTTACACTTGTTGAAAGTTTGATTTTATTGTCACATATGTTATGAAGATGCAGTGAAGAGTGTTTTGTCGCCACAATCCGGCATCATTTGAGCTACAAAAAGAATTTTAAAAATTACTTAAATAAGACTTCATCTTCTGTTCATATTGGTCTCAAGCATGGTTCCAGGGCTTCAGCAAGGTCTCTGCAAGATGTTCCAGTCTTCAGAGACCTGATCTGGAAATTGCAACAGTACCGATGACCCAGGTGATCCTACATCTGCTGCCACCTGACACCGCCAGGAGTCACTACTCTGGGCATTGCTGCTACCAAGAGTTCATGCACTACCGCCAAGATTTCCAATCTGCGCCATTGATGTTGCAGCCACTGCCTGACCAACACTGCTCCAGCCTTGAAGATGAAGAAAGAAGAGAAAGAGGCGACAACGAAAAGTACGTAGAGAAGAAGATGCTGCTGGCCTGGAATAGACTGGCTCTGACAAACCTGAACACTAGCTACTGTGCCAGCGCCACCATCTTTTTATTTCCTGATAGTTAGTTATTTTGATATTTGTGAGACTTTGCTGTGGACAAATTATTTGTTGCATTTCTTTATTACAAATATGACTGTACTTCAGAAAGAATAGTTAATTGAGAGTGAAAGGCTTGAGAACTTAATGTCAGTTGAATTTTTAAAAATAAGGGAAAATGTGTATTGGCTAAAATAAATATTATTAATCAATTTGCTGATTCATGCTGTTGTGTTGAACAAAATGCAGCTTGATTTGTACTGTTTGCCGTTGAGGTAATGGTAGGTTGGTATGGTATAGATGCAGTTACTTTTCCTGTTCACTTCCCACCTTGCAGAATTTTCAGTAATGCAACAAAATTTTGTCTGAAAGCCAGACTTCCCTTGGATTGGCCTTCAACATTCCATAACTGAATTCATCTTGGGACATAGCAAGCATAGGAAATGCACAGTAAAAACTGTAGAAGAGAACAGGGACGAACCTTCTCTGGCGACAGGCCTGCATGCTGAAAGTATGTTTGCATGTTACTGTGGTTGTTCACAGCTTTAGATTTGTGTTGCTGTATTGCTTTGATTCTGATTGGCTAAAGTTCTTCCATCTGCCTTTGATTTAGTCAAACTGCATAGGAAGTTACTAGAATCTCAAGTTAACCCAGCTTTGCCTTGGGCCCCTATTACAGGAGGAGTTGGCAAACACTGCTCTTTTGTAGCAGTAAAATGACACCACACTTTTCCTCCATTTTCTAATGAAGCTTGCAGAGTGGGAAGAAACAAAATTTGAAAAAGACTTCCATTAAAACCTTTCAAACTGTTTTCCTATTTAGCCACCCCACTCCTGCCATCCCAAATTGCGGCTCCTGCTCAGGTTAGTTATAGATTGGGCACTTCTAGATTTTTTTGTTTCAAAAGCGTATGTTCTTAAGTGTTTGGCAAAGGAGTGTGCGATGACTTGAAATGTAACTGAACTTCACCTCTAGAGGCAGCTAAGATAATGCACTGGGGAAATCTGTAACAGCTGCTAATTAGACCGTTTCAAATCATTTCAACTTTGAGTAGCTGAGTTTTGAGTTATTTTTAAAGAAACTGGGGGAAGTGCACAGCAAGAAGAATGTAGAGAGAGCGTTAGCTGTAGCAGAGAAATAAGTTTCCAGTGAATATACCTGATTTGAACAATAGTGAATATGGAAATGGGTAACGATGAAGCTTTATGCACTACATAAAATACTTATTTTGGTGATTATTTGAAGGCGTTTGAAACCTGATGGCTTTAGTAGCTAACTTTTGTGTGTTACTAATTCTTTGCGATGTGCTTTGAAAATGCAACAAAAGAGCCTCTCTGCTTGGCCTTAAAGGATTTAATTGTTAGCAGCAACTGGGAAAAAAAGATGAAATGGTTGCATGACTGTCAAATCCACACATTTTAGTGACCATTTTTGTACTATATCTCAGAAGCATGATCTCCTGTGTTGCTCTCACTTTACTATGATATCCCTGCACCCAGGCTCTCCTTGTCAGCCCCAGCTTCTAGATTCTTTCCTTCTCACTGAAACCAGTATTTCCATTAAGAACCTCATCCCCACCACTGAAGCCTGGTTCAATATCACATGTTCTTTCCTGTGCATGTGCAGTAATGCATTTGTGTGTGATGTCACATGTGAAAGTCTACATGATGCTAGTGTTTGCAACTGTGCATTCCTGAATGATTCCTCATGCATAGTTGCTTCCAGTTGTCCATGTTCGCAAATGCTGCCTTTATTAAATCTGCCTCATTATATATTACCAGATTCAAGGTAGTCTGCTTCCTGGTTGGCTCAATGACATATTGCTGTAGAAAATGATGTAATGCACTGAATTCATTGTCAAAGCTACCCTTTCCAATTTAACCAACCTTAACATCATTAGTTTTCATGTAAGAGAGAATATTGGGCAGATATCATCTTAGCTGTTCAGAGCTGTAATAACAACCTCTTAAAGAGATGGGACTTGAACCTGGGCCTCTTAGTCCAGAGCTAGTGACACTACCATTGTGCCACTAGTCCTTAAATCAAACAGACTAAACAACTCTGATCACTTACTTGACCAAATGAGCCACAATATTGATTTAGCTGATCATGAGTGAACTAATAATTGGTTACCTGGTGAATGTACTTTCAAACATTATCCTGCAGGGTTTGGTGGCACTAAGCCTTTAAAAATCGACGACCAAAAGAGGTTCAGCAGATCAAAAAAATGGCAACAGAAGCGGAGTGCAGTAGCTCTCTAAACTCAATCCATAACCAAAATATTTTCATCAGGTGTGGTATTTTCATTTTCCTTTCTTGCTCTAATAAGCAGCTACTTGAAGACTTTGGGAATCAATTGCCAACAACTGTGTAGAATGCAAATTTAGTTGAAGCTTTTCCTGATTCAGTTATTTGATTTGAGGTGATGGGCTAGCTGCTCAAGATGTGGAGATGGTGAAGGCCCCTAGGATGTACTCAGTTTTCATAAATACTTATTCCGAGGTGGCAGAATCAAAAGAATTCTAAAAACAAACAGCATTTTGGGAAATCAACTCTGTTTCTTCTTCCTTTTGTTCCACCATATTCCTTTGAAAGACAATTATATTGTGAATCCTTCCATAGAAAGGTGTAATCTTGGACTTAAGAGCATAAGATTTAGTCAATTGTCTGTAATTACTCAGCTTATTTAAGGGTTTCTAACAGGGGAAATACTCTACAACACTATTGACTTCATTATTTATTTTCATTTTAATTGGGTAACACTTAGTAGATTCTAAGGTTTGAATTAGAGTAAGTGGTAGTAAGGAGACAGTAATTGATTTAATAATCATTATTTAATTATTTAAGGCACTTAAGATGGCATAGTGCAAACACAAGATACTGGAGAAAGTCTGCAGGTTTGGAACTATCTGTGGGGAGAGAAACAGTTAATGTTTTTGAGTCCATTATGACTCTTTAGAACTGAAGTTTGGTAAATCAAAGGGAAGAGAGTAGGTATTGATACCAGAAATGATAAACAGACCATGAAGTAATAATTTACAAAATTGAAATCACAAATAAGAGCAGATGGTACAACCATGAATAATGACAAAACTCAGGCGACTGACTGTGTGGAGTTTGCACATTCTCCCCGTGTCTGCGTGGGTTTCCTCCCACAGTCCAAATATATGCAGGTTAGGGTGAACTGGCCACGCGAAATTGCCCATAGTGTTAGATGCAGGGGTAAACGTAGGGGTATGGGTCTGGGTGGGTGCGCTTTGGCGGATCGGTGTGGACTTGTTGGGCCAAAGGGCCTGTTTCCACACTAAGTAATCTAATCTAATCTAAATATTCTACCTGAATGCACGTAACATTTGAAACAAAAGAGAGGAATAGATAGTGCACTTAGAAATAAAATTTGTTTTAGTGGTCATTACAGTGACGTGACGTCAAGATGACGTAGATTGGGACTTGAACATATCGTAAGGGGGGAGCTAAGAAAAGTTACGGATGGCTATGTTAATGATGGTATTAGCACTGCAGAGAATAGTCTTAATTCAGGAAATAATGATTGGAAATAGTTTGGGTAGAGAGAAAAAATAATAAAGGTAAGAAGTTAGGTTCTGAGAGTCATACATGCTTCCAAACCACAACCGTATGGTAGCATGGAACATGAAGGAAAAAGATAGTGGAGCTTGTCAGAAAAGTACAGTTCCTAATCACAGGAACTTTATCTATATGTAAACAAGAAAAATTAGATGTGCTAAGATAGCCTAGATTGGTTCACTTGTATGTATTTGTGATAGCTTCTTAAACTTCATGTTCCACAGCCAACCAGAGAGTGGGTGACTAATTCATAACTGGTAGTGAAGGTACCCCGAGGTAGCAATGACCATAACATGGTTGAATTTTACAGTTGTTTTGAGGAAGAGAAGAATGGCTCCACTGCTAGCAGATTAAAACTTAAGAGCATCCAAGAAGACTGAGCTAGTGAAGATGCACTGGCAAATTGAGAGCTGCAGTACCTTACATTTAAGGGATATGGATGTAGGTTTGATAGCTGAGTTGGAGGGTTCATTTTCAGATGTTTCGTCACCATTTGTGGGCGGCACGGTGGCACAGTGGTTAGCACTGCTGCCTCAGCGTCTGAGACCCGGGTTCAATTCCCGACTCAGGCGACTGACTGTGTGGAGTTTGCACGTTCTCCCCGTGTCAGCGTGGGTTTCCTCCGGGTGCTCCGGTTTCCTCCCACAGTCCAAAGATGTGCAGGTCAGGTGAATTGGCTATGTTAAATTGCCCGTAGTGTTAGGTAAGGGGTAAATGTAGGGGTATGGGTGGGTTTCGCTTCGGCGGGTCGGTGTGGACTTGTTGGGCCGAAGGGCCTGTTTCCACACTAAGTCTAATCTAATACTAGATAAAATCTGATTGAAGATTTGTAGCTCGGGTATCCGTTGTTGTGGTTCTGCTCGCCGAGCTGGAAGTTTTTGCTGCAAACGTTTCGTTCCCTGGCTAGGGAACATCATCAGTGCGGTGGGAGCCTCGTGTGAAGCGCTGCTTTGATGTTTCTTCCGGTATTTATATTGGTTTGTTCTTGCCGCTTCCGGGTGTCAGTTTCAGCTGCAGTGATTTGTATCATGTGTCAAGTACAGACCTCCAGTAAATAACCCACAAGCCAGGGAAACAGCCAAGAAGAACGGATTCAGGATGGTCCAGGTAATGATCACAGACGCTCACAACCGACTGCACAGATACAAGCAAGAAATTGCGCGCCAAAAGTCGTTAATTTCAAAAACCACTAATCAGGAATGGACCCGGACCATAGAACAGGCTATCACTATAGGACAGAACAGGACAACACTCCGCAAAAAAACATCACTAAGAGAAAAAATGGACAAACTAACACACAAAAAGGAGGACACTACAACACACAACTGGGTTAAAAACCTCTCCCACAGACAGCTCACAGACATGGAAAGAACTATACTGGCCAAGGGACTCGAATACAACCACAGGGATGCCAACACAGCAGACTTCCTAGCAGCACTAGAAAGCACACTCAGGAACAATGGACTGACAGAAGAGACACAACAAACAGTGAGACAAACGGTAGTACCCATGATGATAAGAAAACGACAAACACATAACCTCAACACCAAGGAGAGGGAAGCACTGAAAGCACTGAAAAATGACAAAAACATAATCATACTACCGGCAGATAAAGGCAGAATGACGGTCATCCTAGATAAATCTGACTACATCAGTAAAGCACAACTACTCGCAGACACCAACACCTACCAAATGAAGGATTCCGACCCCACACCACAACTCACCAATAGAATAATCAACACACTAAGGAATCTACAAAAAAACGGACAGATAACCAAAGCGGACCAGCAAAGAATGAAACCTGAAAGCAACAACACCCCCAGATTCTATGGACTACCCAAAGTACACAAACCAGACATCCCACTCAGACCCATAGTATCACTACCAGGGACACCAGCATACAAACTGGCCAAAGAACTACAACAAAAACTGAAACACCTAGTCAGCGGATCCAAACACTCCATACAATCAACACAGGAATTCTTGGACGTCATCAGGAAGACACACATAGACAAAGAAGAAACCATGGTATCATTCGACGTGACGGCACTGTTCACTTCAATTGACAAAACCCTAGCCAGAGAAACAATAGCCAACCTACTGGACATACATAACAGAACACAGGAGGCCGAACCTATCAACAAGGACGGCATACTTAAACTACTGGACCTGTGCCTCACCACACACTTTACATTCAACAATCAGATATACGAACAAATCAACGGAACACCCATGGGATCACCAATCTCGGGACTCATAGCAGAGGCAGTTATGCAAAGATTAGAACATACAGCCATACCACAAATCCAACCCAAACTCTGGATCAGATATGTTGATGACACCTTTGTAATCATCAAAAACACAGATATAGAAAAAACACACAGAATCATCAACGCCACACTCACAGGAATCCGATTCACATGAGAAGAAGAAAAGGATAGCCAACTCCCATTCCTAGACGTGTTAGTAGAGAGAACACCCAACGGAGAATTCACCACAAGGATACACAGGAAACCAACACACACAGACCAAGTCTTAAACTATGAAAGTAACCACCCCAACACACACAAACGAAGCTGCATCAGGACACTATTCAAAAGGGCCACAACACACTGCAGTACACCAGAACTGCGAAAAGAGGAAGAGGAACATCTATACAAGGTATTCGCCAAAAACGGATACCCACGCAACTTTATCACCAGATGCCTAAGAGATAGACCACGGAACGAGGACATGCCACAACCAAAAGGACTAGCCACTCCACCATACGTCAGGAGTGTCTCAGAACTGACAGCCAGACTACTGCGACCCTTAGGACTCATAACAGCACACAAGCCAACATCCACGCTCAGACAACAACTCACTAGAACAAAGGACCCAATACCCAGCATGAGCCAAACTAACGTAGTTTACAAAATACCATGCAAGGACTGCACAAAACACTATATAGGACAAACAGGAAGACAGCTAACAATCCGCATCCACGAAAATCAGCTAGCCACAAAACGACACGACCAGCTATCTCTAGTAGCCATACACTCAGACAACCAGCAACATGAATTTGACTGGGAAAACACCACTATCATAGGACAAGCCAGACAGAGAACAGCCAGAGAATTCCTAGAAGCATGGCATTCATCCCCAAACTCCATCAATAGACACATTGACCTGGACACCATATACAAACCACTACAGCTGAAACTGACACCCGGAAACAGCAAGAACATCCATCAACAGACACATCGACCTGGACCCCAGATACAAATCACTGCAGCTGAAACTGACACCTGGAAGCGGCAAGAACAAACCAATATAAATACCGGAAGAAACATCAAAGCAGCGCTTCACACGAGGCTCCCACCGCACTGATGATGTTCCCTAGCCAGGGAACGAAACGTTTGCAGCAAAAACTTCCAGCTCGGCGAGCAGAACCACAACATAATACTAGATAACATCAGTGAGCCTCCGGATGGAGCACTGGTGGTGTGGCCCGCTTTCTATTTACGAAATAAGGTTTCCTTTTTACCTCGTATGGTGATGAAATGTTTGAAATCAAACCTACAAACAGAACCTCAACCTGAACTAAAACTCTTCTCACAACTCGCTAATTTAAAGGATATTTCAAGATATAATGAAGGTACATTTTAATAAGAGAAATTGAGTGGAGGACGCTCCATGTTTTATTTTGTTTCAAGGGTGTGACTTGAGCAGTGCCTTTTTGGAGTGGCTGCTTTTGCTCCCTGACCCCCCTCTCCATCTCACCTGCCTAATTTCCACCCCACCAACTTCTGGCTTGCCCCTATAACCCTGCAACTCAAAGTTGCTGTCATTCTTAGTTTCTTCCTGTATCTTGCTGCATATTTCCAAAGCTCTAATTGAAGAGATGTGAAGAGGGCAGTGATAAGTTGGGGCAGGAGCTGTACTCGGGGAGCATGAGAGGCAGTGAATGGGAGGATCAGGGGAACACAAAGTGGTAAGCAGCTGATGTGAGGTGCAGGAGGTAATTTGAACAGTTAGCATATTTCTTAAGAATTTTTTAAAAAGTTTAGGTATGTAGTGAGTTTTAAATGTGAAGTACTTAAACTTGCAGGATATAATGGTTAATGTTTTATTTTTTCCCTAAGAGAGTGGTCCTACAGAACCTTTACTAAAGCTTTCACATTAGTTTTTGAAAAATCCAATTTGCTTAATGTTTTGCTTGAAGTTGCACTTTTCAAGATTGCAACTAGAATGCAGTGGAAACTTGATTTATCCGAACGTGATGGGTGGGCACTATTTTGGTCAATTAAATGCCTTTCCTCCGGAGCTTGGAGTTTTAAAGTCTGCCCCCTATTCGGGAGACTGCTGCAGCGCACTGCGTATGGGTCACTACCCCAGAAACCAGGTCCAACCCTGCCTGCCCTCCAGCACAATGCGGGCAAGCCCCTGGCCCCTCTCCGGGGCATCCAGACTGCACACCAACAACAAGACTGTTGCTGCTGCTTTTGTGGGATAAGTCTCCAAATATAGAGCGCACACACACTTTGACAGGTTCCATTTTTGCCTTGCACCGGATAATGTTGGAGAGACCATTCCTGGGAAGTGGGGTAGATTGAGGTTAGAGTACACCCCTCTGATGAACTCCAGGGAAAGTGTGGGGAGAGAGAGGGCGCGAGGTCAGTCATTTGTAGACGGTGCCTGTTTGATCACTGTAAACAAAAGACTCGATCACTGCTGGAAAACGCGCCTTTGATATAACGTTTCTATCGGCACCTTGATCTCCTTTGGATAATCCAATTTTCAGATAATCAAGTTTCCTCTGTATTATGTCTAAAAGTAGGGTGCTGTTCTTTGGTTTTAGCATCTGATCTTAATCAGGACAGTGGCTTCTGAAACCATGTGGGTAAATTTGGGTGACATCCTACAGTGTGCACAAACCATTCCATTGAATGGTATTAGAGATGTTTCTGTGATGTGATAATGCCATATCAAATGTCAAGCGTTTGAGTTTAGAAAATAGTATAAAGCTTAACTAACAAATTAGACATCTCTTTCTCACTGCGTTATCTTGGGTTTTGCCTGTTTAACTGCATTACTTGTAGTTAATAATTGATCTCTTTCCTAGTAAGTTGTGCTGAATCTGTACTTTTTCACCCTGCCACTGTCTGTTCTATTTTAATATTTAAAGAATTGATTGACAGGTGACCTCTAGATTTTATTTTGAAAATTCTTAGTTACTGTGAAATTCAGTTTTCGGATATTACCAAGAATTTATTTATGCACAATTTTGTTAAAAAATCTTTCTGAGCTTGAGTCATGTACACCATTCTCCTGGTGTTTATTCCCATGGAGCTTTCAGTTTCCATGATATTGTGACCGTTAGCTGACTGGCATAGTTGAACGTTTGTGCAGCAAATGTATAAATGCAGAGATTTATGGCAATCATTCCAGCACTGATCTTCAAAGTTTGTAATCTGGAATACAAAAAGCAAGTGTCTGCAATGCAGTGATAGGGCGGGGTGAAGAGTGGTTGGTGGGAGGGAGTTCAAAACATAGTGTGTGTCCCTTCAGCTTCTAGACAAATACTTCTGTCCATCGAATTTGAAAATATACAGTGTCTAGTATAACTGATCTATGGTAGCTACATAAACCTATTCAGTTCCATATTCCATAAAACTAATTAGGACAGGCACTGCTCATGAATTCAATTTAAGTAATAGGAGCTCAGCTCATCAAGAGGGTATAGTTTAAAGGTTTTGGGAGGAAGAAAGGAGAAATGGGTTGTATCCCCAGGAGGGAAAGGCAGCAACTTGATTCAGAAGAATTCAGGTGATCAGATATTTAGTATTGTCCATTGTGTGAATGTCCACTGTGCTGTCATCTTTCAAAAATCGTGTCTAGGGAATTGTTTTACCTGCCTCTTAGTATTTATGTAGCCGTGAAACAGTAGAAGATTGTGTTACTGTGGTGCCAACCATGCTTTAAGTGAGTTTTTAGTTGCTTTTCTTGTGCATTGAACCCTCATGAAGTGACGATTATCAGTCTTACGGCCAGAGCACTCCAATTGTTTTCTGAATGAAGCTTAAAACCTGTTTGTTTACATCTGTGAATCTTGTGCAGCAAGGGTTGTATGCAGAGGAAGAACTTTATTCACAACCTTTTATAAAAGTTGTTTGAAGACAATGATGTAACATGAAGTCTTCGTTATTTCAATAGTTCAATGTGATGCTGGCTGTGTAGGAAAGTGAACATTGGTGATGTGTGGCCTTGTCCCTTTATACAGCTTCAAATAATTGGTCTACAATTCCTGGTTGTATTTTTGATTGAATACAATTTTGAGCTCTAGAATAAATTCTGCCTTTTGAAAATGGTACATAATTTTGCAGATGACCTTTGGAAAATATTAAGGTGAAATGGTAAATCTGATTTGGGACACATACTTTGCATGTTTTGTACTTTGAAAGAGCATGCAAGTCTGTGTACTGCAAGAGCGATTTGGTGCGCTCTCCAGATTCCAGGAGTTTTCTGTTCAGCCTTCCCTTCATCCAGTATAATTTGGTATTTGTGTATTCAAACAATCCTGCACCTCAGCACTTAGACTAGTGTTAACGGCATAACCTTCCACATGAAGCTCCATCATTTCACTATTTCTAAAATTAGTCTGGTATGACATATTTTTGGAGGTGATGAAGTTCTTTAAATTACTGACAATTTCACTATATTGATGTATCCTGTTCTTTTCTTGGAAACTTGGACTATTCCTTTCCTTATGAGAGAAATTGCATTATCTAACAGGAAGCTCTGCCACTTGTATCTTTCAAAGTTTAAAATCATACAGCAGCAGGTTATAGTGCAGGTTTATTTGGAAGCACCAGTTTTCAGTGTGCTACTCCACCTCCTTCAGGTGGTGGTTGAGTATAGGACTGTAAGATACCGAATTTATAGCAAAAGTTGTCCGTGTTATGCAACGATATATTGAAAAAGACCTGGATTGTTTAAATCTCTCATCTTTTAGAGTGACCATATTGGTTTAAGTTTTTTCATTTTAAATCCGAGAACTTTTTAAAAAAATGGTTTAATTCTCAAGTGAACTTCACAAGAGGGATCGATGTGAGACGGGTACAGCAGAGAACAGAAGTGAGTCAAACAGTCAGGGCAGGTAGGGACAAGATAGGACTAATCAATTAAACTTCATTTATTTTGATGCAAAGGACCTAACAGGGAAGGCAGGTGAACTCAGGGCATGGTTAGGAACATGGGACAGGGATATCATAGCAATTATAGAAATGTGGCTCAGGGGTGGACAGGACTGGCAGTTGAATGTTCCAGGATACAAATGCTATAGGAAAGATAGAAAGGGAGGCAAGAGAGGAGGGGGAGTGGCATTTTTGATTAGGGATAGTATTACTGCTGTGCTGAGGGAGGATATTTCCGGAAATACATCCAGGGAAGTTATTTGGATGAAACGGAGAAATAAGAAAGGGCTGATCACCTTATTGGGATTGTATTATAGATCCCCCAATAGTCAGGGGGAAATTGAGAAACAAACTTGTAAGGAGATCTCAGCTATCTGTAAGAATAATAGGGTAGTTATGGTGGGGGATTTTAACTTTTCAAACATCGACTGGGACTGCCATAGTCTTAAAGGTTTAGATGGAGAGGAATTTCTTAAGTGTGTGCAAGACAATTTTCTGATTCAGTATGTGGATGTACCAACTAGAGAAGGTGCAAAACTTTACCTACTCTTGGGAAATAAGACAGGGCAGGTGAGGAGAATCCAAAGGGTTTTTACAAATATATTAAGGACAAAAGGGTAACTAGGGAGAGAATAGGGCTCTTCAAAGATTAGCAAGGCAGAAAATGGGGGAGATACTAAATGAATATTTTGCATCAGTATTTACTGTGGAAAAGGATATGGAAGATATAGACTGTAGGGAAGTAGATGGTGACATCTTGCAAAATGTCCAGATTTCAGAGGAGGAAGTGCTAGATGTCTTGAAACGATTAGAAGTGGATAAATCCCCAGGACCTGATCAGGTGTATCTGAGAACTCTGTGGGAAGCTAGAGAAATGATTGGTGGGCCTCTTGTTGAGATATTTGTTTCATCGATGGTCACAGGTGAGGTGCCAGAAGACTGGAAGTTGGCAAACGTGGTGCCGCTGTTTAAGAAGGGCAGTAAAGACAAGACAGGGAACAATAGACCGGTGAGCCTGACCTGGGTGGTAGTCAAGTTGTTGGAGGGAATCCTGAGGGACAGGATGTACATGTATTTGGAAAGGCAAGGACTGATTTGGGATAGTCAATATGGCTTTGTGCGTGGGAAATCATGTCTCACAAACTTGATTCAGTTTTTTGAAGACGTAACAAAGATGATTGAGGGCAGAGCAGTAGATGTGATCTATGTGGACTTCAGTAAGGCGTTCAACAAGGACCCCATGGGAGACTGATTAGCAAGGTTAGAACTCATGGAATACAGGGAGAACTAACCATTTGGATACAGAACTTGTTCAAAGGTAGAAGACAGAGGATGATAATGGAGGGTTGTTTTTCAGACTGGAGGCCTGTTACCAGTGGAATGCTACAAGGATCGGTGCTGGGCCCTCTACTTTTTGTCATTTACATAAATGATTTGGATGCGAGCATAAGAGGTACAGTAAGTAAGTTTGCAGATGACACCAAAATTGGAGGTGTAGTGGGCAGCGAAGAGGGTTACCTCGGATTACAACAGGATCTGGACCAGATAGGCCAATGGGCTGAGGAGTGGCAGATGGAGTTTAATTCAGATAAATGGGAGCTACTGCATTTTGGGAAAGCAAATCTGAGCAGGACTTATACACTTAATGGTAAGGTCCGAGAGAATGTTGCTGGAGTGCAGGTTCCTAGCTCCTTGAAAGTGGAGTCGCAGGTAGGTAGGATAGTGAAGGCGGCGTTTGGTATGCTTTCCTTTTATTGGCCAGAGTATTGAGTACAGGAGTTGGGCGGTCATGTTGTGGCTGTACAGGACATTGGTTAGGCCACTGTTGGATTATTGTGTGCAATTCTGGTCTCCTTCCTGTCGAGAAGAATTGTGAAACTTGAAAGGGTTCAGAAAATATTTACAAGGATGTTGCCAGGGTTGGAGGATCTGAGCTACAGGGAGAGGCTGAACAGGCTGCAGCTGTTTTTCCTGGAGCGTCGGAGGCTGAGGGGTGACCTGAAAGAGCTTTACAAAATTATGGGGCATAGATAGGATAAATAGACTAAGTCTTTTCCCTGGGGTCGGGAAGTCCAGAACTGAAGGGCAAAGGCTTAGGGCGAGAGGGGAAAGATATAAAAGAGACCTAAGGGGCAACTGTTTCAGGCAGATGGTGGTACGTGTATGGAATGAGCTGCCAGAGGATGTGGTGGAGGCTGGTACAATTGCAACATTTAAGAGGCATTTGGATGAGTATATGAATAGGAAGGGTTTGGAGGGATATGGGCTGGGTGCTGGCAGGTGGGGCTAGATTGGATTGGGATATTTGGTTAGCATTGATGGGTTGGACTGGAAGGTCTGTTGCCATGCTGTACATCTCTATGATTCTTATAGGTGTTATGTCAGTGAAGGTGTGAGATGAATATCCACCTCTCTCTGCCCCGATGTTCTGACCGATTCTATTTCTAAAAAAAGGGATTTACAGAATCTTCCATGTTTTCATGCAGTTTTTGAGCAAAATAAAATGTTATTCTGCAAGTACAAATTCACCCCACAAACGTGTATAAAGGATATAAGTCTGTGAGGTGGCAAGGGGGGTCTGTATGTATGAGCATATGAGAGAGCTGGTGTATCAGAGCGGGTCTGAGAATATGGGTCTGTTGGTGTGAGTTGTGTAAGGTCACCTGTAGTGTGACATGAACCCAAGGTCCTGGATGAGGCCATCCCCATGAGTTCATGTCACACTACAGGTGACCCCACTGCACTACACATGCGCTCCCACGTACACAAGTACACGTGCACACACTCCTATAGATCCATACACTCCCGCAGACCCTCTCATATATAAGCGCGCTCTCGTTTACATACACTCAACCATGCACGCGCAAAATCAGATTTATACCCCTTTACACACAACGCACATGCACCCGCTCTCACAGACGCTCGTCCCCACTCTCTCAAAAACTGCATGAATCCGTGTGATTCTGTAAATTCCTCTTTTAGAAATCAAATCAGTCTGAACATTGGGGCACAGTCAGGCAAACTTTAACCTCATCTTCAATGCATTACCTGAGCTGACATGGCACCTATTGTTCAAGTTCACTTGAGAATGTCACTTTAAAATAGTTCTAGGATTTACATATGAAAGAACTGAAACCAACATGGTCATTCTAAAAGATGAGAGACTTAACAAACTATCCATGCCTTTGTCAGTATGTCATTTCAGTTGCATCACACTGTCAAACTTTTGCTATAAATTCTGTGTCTTACGATCTCATAATCTCCTACCACCTGATGAAGGAGTAACACTTCAAAAACTAATGTTTCCAAATAAACCTTTGGACTATAACCAGGTGATGAGATTTTTAACCTTGTACACCCCAGTCCAACATCAGCTCCCCTAAATCATGTATCTTTCAAGGATTTGTGTGTTCATATTAGCCAGATTGAGACCCCCACCTGTCCATTTCTGATTATCAGTGTTCATTAACAAAGTGGATGTTCAATAAGCTGTTCGTACAACAGGTGCTAACTGAATTTTTTTCCCCTCCGTTAAGTGCCAGAACCAACCAAGACCAGTCAAAGCCAGCCTCAGCCTGCCAACCCCAACAGCGGCACTTCCACAACTACCAGCAACAATAGCAATGCCAAGCGTGTCCCAGCCAACACTCAGCAGCAAGCCTTGTCTCGTTATCCACCTCGTGAAGTACCGCCGCGCTTTAGACACCAGGAACAAAAGCAACTGCTGAAAAGAGGCCAGCAACTACCATCAGCAGCTGGGACCACAACACCAGTACTCACCAATTTGTCTGGAGGCAGTGCTGTAACTCTACACCCAGTAACCAACGGGCAGCTGCAATACAGCAGCAAAACTCAGACAGGTAACCAATTTTGCATAATTCCATGCACCAAGAAGTAACTTTGACACTTCAATTTTTGATAATCAATTACTATATTGCAGTAACTAATTGGTTGGCAGAGCTGCCTAACAGCATCAGGGACCCAGTTCAATTTCCATCTTTGGGTGACTGTTCAAACTCCACACAGACATTCTCCCCGTGTCTGTATGGACTTCCTCAATGCTCTGTTTTCCTCCCACAGTCCAAAGATGTGCAGGTTAGGTGGATTGGCCATGGGAACTGAATGGTTACAAGGATAGAGTAGCGGGTGGGTCTGGGTAGGATGCTCTTCGGAGGGTTGGTGTGGACTTGATGGGCCTAATGGCCTATTTCTGTACTGTAGAGATTCTACGAATCTTATGATTCTAAATTTGCTTGTATGATTGTACTTTGTTTTAACATTCAGGCTAGCCTGTCACTGCACTGCGAATGATGCCAGTGACTAGAACATTGCATTTAAATAAGAGCTTCAGTTCAGAATTTCAGGAAAGGGTCAATTAACTGTGAATGTCAATGTTCAACTTTTTGAATGTTTTGGATTGAATTTGCATTCCTGTCTTCACATAGAAACCCTTGTTAGCTGGATCTGTGGCTGCCACTATAGTTACTCCTACAAAAGTAATTATGTTTTCTGTTAATGCAATTCACCTGCAGAGACAAGTTTGTAATGCATATTAACGTTTGGTTGAGTGCATAAAATTGGACCTTCTGCAGATATATCCTGAAGGTTGAGGTTTCTTCTCTGGCATAGCACACGAGTATCAATATATTTACTACTGTGTATTCTACTTTATTATTACATTCTCATACTCCTGAGCCAGAGAATGTAATATTCAAAGAGCATATAGCACAGAAACAGACCCTTTGGTCCAACCAGTTCATGATCCCAAACTAAACTAGTCCCACCTGCCTGCGTTTCTTATACATGTGCTTATTAAATGTATTTTAACTGTAGTAACTGTACCCGCATCCACCACTTCCGCTAGAGGTTCATCCTTCACACGAAGCACTCTGTTTTAAAAAAAATTGCACCTCATGTCTTTTTAAAATCTTTCTCTTTTCACCTTAAAAAAAAATGCCCACTAATCTTGAAATCCCCCACTCTAGGAAAAAGACACATCTCGTTCATGTTATCTCTACCCCTCATTATTTTCTAAACCTCAAAGATCACTTCTCAACCTCCTCTGCTTCAGTGAAAAAAGTCCCAGACTATCCAGCCTCTCCTTATAACTCAAGACCTCTAGTTCTGGCAACATCCTGGTAAATCTCTTCTGAACCCACTCTGGCTTAATTATATCCTCCCTATAACAGGGCAACGAAAACTTCATGCATTACCAGAAAAGGCCTCACCAACATCCTGTGTAGCCTCAACATAACATCCCAACTCCTGTAATCAAAGATCTGAGGAATGAAGGCAACCATGCTAAATCATCCTATCTATGTGATACAAATTTCAATGAGTTGTACATCTGAGCCCCTTTAGTCTCTGTTCTACAACACTGCCCAACACCCTACTTTTAATTGTGTAAGTCCTGAACTTGTTTGTTTGACCAAAATGCAATGCTTCATATTTATCCAAATTAAACTCCATTTGCCACTGTTCAGCCCATTGACCCAATTGATCAAGATCTCTTTGTAATCACTGTCCACTAGTGTCATTCACAAACTTACTAACCATGCTTTATATATTCTCATCTAAAGCATTTATATAAATGACAAACAAAAGTGGACTCAACACTGATCTCTGTAGAACATTGCTGGTCACAATCCCCCAGTCTGGAAAAACAATCCTTCACTATCCCACTGTCTTCTGCCATTAAGCTAATTTTGTGACCAATTGGCAAGCTGACCCGGAATCCCATGTGATCTAACATTACTAATTAGTCTACCATGTGAAACCTTGCCAAAGGCTTTACTAAAGTCCAAGTAAACAATGTCTACCGCACTGCTCTTGACAATCATCTTGGTTACTTCCTTGAAAAATGCAATCAAAGTTTGAGACTCCTGATTTCCCTGGCACAAAACCATGGAATTGTATTATATACTTCCCAATAGTTGGAGGGAAATTGAACAGCTGTATAGAAAGATCTCAGATGTGTGTAAGAATAATAAGGTTGTAATAGGTGATTTTAATTTTCCAAACATTGACTTGGGACGATGATAGTCTTTAAAAGTTTGCAGAGTGTAGACTTTGATAAGAGGAAATTTTCTTACATGTTTAATAGTGTGTAGGTGTTCCTACTAGTGAAGGAGCAAATCTTGACCTCATCTTCAGTAATGAGACCGGGCAAGTGACTGAAGTGACAGTAGGGGAATACTTTGGAAACACTTCTTGTCCAGGCTGGTTAACACAAATGTATATACCTTTACAAAAATGCAAAATTTCTCAGCCTTTGAAACAGTTTTTAATGAATTCGTTCTGATTGTGGGAGTGGTTAGCACTGCTGCCTCACAGCATCAGGGTCCTGGGTTTGATTCCAGCCTTCAGCGACTTTGTGGAGTTTGCACATTCTCCCTGTGTTTCCTCTGGGTGCTCTGGTATCCCCCCCCAAATCCGAAGATGTGCAGGTTAGATGCATTAGTCAGGGGTAAATGTGGAGTAATAGATTAGGGGAATGGCTTGGGTGGGTTACTCTTTGGAGGGTTGGTGTGAACTTTTTGGGCCAAATGGTCTGTTTCCACACTATAGGGATTCAATGATTTTAACTGCTTGTAATGATAGCTGTCATATGTCCCTTTTTTTCATATTTCAGGAGTGTTCTTTAATAACCTCCTAGTAACTCCTTTTCTGAGTTTTATTGATGTTTTAATGAATGGTTAATTACAGTCTTATATAAGTGAAATCATAAATTGATTGCATCGTGAAAAGAGGCACAGTTGATCTGTGCCAGATCTCTGCAAGTGAAACTTAGCTAGTTTAACTCATCTGCACTTTGCTTGTAAACCTGTAGAATTTCCCCTTTTAGTGATGTTCAACTCCCTTTTGTAAAATCTTGACTGTAGATTTTGAGAGAAGACCTATACAACTGTACATCAGCACGAGCCATATATTTCAGTGCTTAAAGTTTTCCTGTTTCTCTTTTAGGTCAGTTCTATGAGAATTGCAATTGTCCACATGTAGCTATGTGTGCATATCCAGCCAGCCAATGGTTTTTAGTTAATGAATTTTTGAGAGTTCATAATATAATTGGCACTTTCCTCACTCAACCCTTGATGACAGCTTAACTTGCATATTGAGAACTTGTGTATGCTTGACATTTTTCATCTTTGGAAAAGGTACAGTAGATCAGATTGGGGAAAGCATCTTCCATACTTGGCACAACAATAGGTAGCCATCTTCCAGACCAACGTGCTCCCTTTATTGCATTTAAGAGTTAATGAGAGAGATGATTAACCATGGAGTGGTGCAGTATCTTGAAATAGAAAGTGATGACGCAGATGTTGGAGATCAGAATCAAAAAGTGTGGCACTGGCAAAGCACAGCTGATCAGGCAGCATCCAAGGAGCAGGAGAGTTGACGTTTGAAGCATGAGCTCTTCATCAGGAATGTGTGTAAGGGGGCGGTGGTCACATGGCAAGGGATCTGGCAGATAAATGGGAGGGGGTAAGGCTGGGAAGGTGATCGGTAGATGAAGATGGGGTTGATGGTGATAGGTTGGAGTGGAGGGTGAAGCAGATAGCTGGGAAGGAAGATGGACAGGTAGGACAGTTAAAGAGAGCGGTGCTGAGTTTGAGGGTTGGATCTGCGAAGGAGAAACTGGTGAAATCGGCATTGATTCTACGTGGTTGGAGGGTCCCAAGGCAGAAGATGAGGTGGTGTTCTTCCAGTCGTTGGGTGGCTCGGATTTGTTGGTGGATGTGGCCCCGGACTTGTATGTTCTTGGCGGAGTGAGTGGGAGGGGGAGTTGGTGTTCAGCCACAGGGCAGTGGGGTGGTTTGGTGCATGCCCTGGAGATGTTCTTTGAAATGTTCTGCAAGTTGGCATCCTGCCTTCCCAGTGTAGAGGAGACCACATCAAAAGCAACGGACACAGTAGATTAGGTGTTTGGAGGTATCGAAAAATCTCTGCTGGATGTGGAAGCTGCCAAAGGATCCTTCCACATCAACGTCAACTCCCCCTCCCACTCCACCAAGGGCATGCAAATCCTGGGCCCCCTCCACTGCCAAATCCTAGCCACCCGATGACTGGAGGAAGAACACCATCTTCCACCTTGGGACCGTTCAACCACGGGATCAATGTCAATTTCACCAGCTGCTTCATCTCCCCTCCCCCACCTTTATCCCAGGTCCAACCCTCCAACTTGATATCAACCTCCTGTGTATCTTCCTTCCCACCTTTCTGCTCCTCCCTTCACTGCAACCTATCGCCAACACCCCCACCTTGATCTACCTATCGTAATCTCAACTATCTTCTCCCTCAGCCTTACCTCCTCCCAATTATCTCTCAGTACCCTTAGCTGTACCCCTACCCAATTCTCACCACTCCCATCATATTCCTGGTGAAGAGTTTATACTTAAAATGCCAACTTTCCTGCTCCTCAGATGCAGGTGGATCAGATGCCACATTTTTTGACTGCCTCTTGAGGGGTCTGTTAAATTTCTCATTACTGAATTTACAAGCAGAATACATTATATTTGTGTTACCTTCGTCATAATTCAAGGTGTTGACTAAAACATATTATTACTTTTCATTACTATGTTCATTATGCTATTATATTAGCCCCTGTCATTTTGAGACTTTGGCTGACTGTACACTTGAAGAGTGAATTACCTTACACTTAGACTATGACTTGGTGCAAGAGAATTAAAAGTACAGGTGGTAAAGAACTTATGATGTACAGATACGAAATATAATAACAGGAGTAGGTTATTACTTATGTCAAAAAAGGCCAATATTCATTCAGCAATGTCCCACAAACGATAATTAGGCAAATGACTAGTTCATCTGTGGGTTTTATTTTCAGGTGTTAGCTGAAGGATGAGTGCAGGCCTGGATATTTGTTTGTCATAATGACTTGGGATCTGTTGCTTTCACATGAAGATAAAATTACTTCACTTTTGCAACCTTTTAAGTAGCCAGTTAATTCCAGTAGCAGGCAAACCTGGCTCTATAGCTCACCATCCATTTCACTTGCTTAAACAATGTGCAGAGGTCTGTCACAATCCACTTCCCCTTCATTTTGTTTTGGTTTTTCTTTCCAACACTGAAGTTTAGTTTTATCAGAGCCCTGTTTTTGAATCATGTCTGATTCTTGTGATTTGAGCTGCCTTTGGTAAGTTTATTCCCAGTAGAAATTATTGCAATTGAGTGCTGTTAAATGATTTTCTTTTTGCAATCTAATACTGTTCGCAGCCACTAACCAGTGCACTGTCCTGGACTGCTTCAGATTAGAAAAAACACACCATTAGAACGGAGGGTGACTAATAAACTCCTGGTTAAAGTTTGGAAGTTTGTTTTGTTTTAATTTTGATGAGAGAGCATTCAGTTTTACTCTTTGATCAAGAGTGAGCTGAGAATGTATTGAACCTTGACACCTTTTATGGTTCTCTTGCTTTTTCTTAGGCATGCCTCCCATTCGGGATTTGGTCAGCCACTCCCCTAACCAGTCAGGTGACTAAAGCTTTATATTTTCTCTCCCTTTTTCCTTCTGTCTCCCTCTCCATTCCCTTCCTTTCTGTCACTAAGTGTGGCTTGATTATGTACTTAAAAAGAGGATTGTGGGAGTGATTGCTTTCATGATACCTGCTGGGTGTGCTTGTAGTTGTTGACTGGGATGTTGTTTGGATTCAACCAGCTTGCTTTGCTTCCTGGTGTACCTGTTGTATTTTACATTTGGTAGTGTTGCATGTTTTTCAAAAGTGTCTTTTCATTTGTGGCTCAGGCATAATATATTATGATTTTCCTATTGTACATACACCTAGTGAGTAATTGTAGACTTTAGACAGACCAGCTTGCCAGGGGTCCTCTACGCATCTGCAAAGGAGTAACATTTAAACTGTTTATAAAACTGTTATCTGCATTGAATGGCCAATTTAAACAGAGTATTGCGAAGTTTTATTTTATGCTAATATTGTAAAACCTCGCTGTTAAATGATAAACTTATTTTTAAAACATTTTGAGGAGCTCTGTCTTGTGTATTTTTTTAATGGAAAAATCACTGTGCTCTTTAGAATTACACGCAGTGGCATGTTATAGCATGGTAGGAATCTCTCAAATTTACATCACTATTCATATTCATCTCTGGATACCTCCAGTTACTTTAACCTTGAGGTTGCGATCTACAGTTCATCCACCAATAGGGAATTAGCAATAACATGCTTTTCAGGACTTCCTGCAGAATGAAGGGAGTTACAGCAGAGTGGAATACATGTACACGTCAGTGTTTGTTATCCAGACATCATGCACAGATTGGTAGGTGGCTTCAGCTTGAACATGAAGTTCCACTACATTGTTTAGAAGAAACTGAGCAATCTCATGGCTACCAGATCCTCTTTTTGAAGTTGATGTGAACTTTGTGAAATTGGAAAAGTTTTAGTTTATGACTTAACTTCCATCTTGAAGATGTTTAAGACTTCATGCCCATTTTGAGGTAAGTATGTAATATTTAGTCTCCTTTTACATGCAATCCTTGAGGCCAATGTATATTCTTTCTGAAATCACAATTCCAGATTGTTTCTTCCAGAAACAAACAATGGAAAGCCTCAGCTTTCTTCATTCCCTGTGAGAAATCTTTTGTTTTTTAAAAGGAGAACCACAAAATGTTTGAACTGCATGATACCTGAGGGTTGTGGTTCTGATTAACCATTTTTCCAGTGACCACTGTTTTCCTCGAATTCTATAATTTAGTCACTGCTGGTCCACTGTAATAATTCATGTCTGCAGATGAAATAGAGCTAAGAGTTGAGAATGTAAAACATTTTCAAGAATATTTCAATTGGTTTAGTGATTGGTCAAGAATATGGCAGGTATAATATAATGTGAATAAATGAGGATATGCAGTAGAAAGAACAGATGTGCCGAATGTTGCTTTAATAGGAGTTTAGAAAGTTAGGTGTGCAATGGGACTTGGGTGTCCTTGTCAATAAATCGTTAAAGGCTAACATGCAGGAGCAGCAAGTGTTAGGAAATCCTCACTTTTATTGCAACAAGATTTCAGAGTACAGGCCTGTTTAAGCCTTTAATCATGTAGGGACTTAGGTCAACCACATTTGGTGTACTTACGGTTTTGGTCTCTGTCTTGGGAAAATATTATCGTCATATACCTGTCATCTCTAAATGTATGTGATCGACTGGTTGATCAAAGTCTCTGACGGTCCATCTCACTGTTGGTTTGGCATGCACACATCAATTATCATGCTGTACATTACTTCCATTTCCAGAAATCATGCAGTAAAAGAGAAGTGCATGCCCTGAACAGGCTTTACCAGCTTGTTATATTGTATTTCAGTTTTGAACAAGTGGACAACCTTGCAGGATAAAATAAGCTTTGACGTAACAAAGTAAAGAAATACTAGAAGCTGATGTCAAAAACATCTATCACAGTACTAAAAACCTAGGCTGTTCAACCTGTGTTCCCCATGTGGATTCTGAGCAAAAACAGATCTCCTTTGACTGTTCTCTGTAGGCCTGCTGCTCAATAGGTCCATGCAGGTGAGGACAAAATGCAGAGAATGTAGCTGCAATCCCACATCCAATGTTGAAGCGATGGAAGCTGACCAGGAGCCATAGATAAAAGTCTCAACCACAAATGTGATCTCCTGTCCCTCACCACTTGAAAGCAGCCAGCAGCATTCTGGATGTTCCAGACACCTCATTGTAGTGACCAGAGCCAAATTATTGTTAAGTTAAAAGAGGAACTTGGAATGGCACCATGATGATGTGCAGTAAGTTAAAGGATCGTTTTCCCTTGAATGACATGCATTGGCCAAAGAAAGTCAGTGAGCTGAAGACCCTTTTGAAAGCTGTCCTCTGACAAAGCACATTTCTTCCAGTGTGGTGAATCAATTAAAGAAGCAATGACTAAGGCCACTGACTCTTCAAAGACTTTAAGACCAAAGATGAAATAATGGGAATCCAAAGTATGCCATTGATGCTTAAGAGATGGTCAGGCGAGACGAATATTTGTCTGAAGACACCTTTCAGTAGCAGCTAGATTTGAAGGACTGTGAATGCTACTCCAGCTTGATAAATCCATTAATGTGAACCGCAGAGCTCAGCTGTTTTTGTGTGCGTTGTTTTAAGGGCACAACCACTAAGGATTTTCTCACCCTTTAGCTCCTTAAAGAGAGAATCAGAGAAACTGACATTGACTACAAATTCAAAAGATACATGTTTGAAAAATATTCTAATCGAGAAACTATTTGCCATTATAACTGCTGCACCACTCGCCATGTTTGGCACAAATATGGACTTTGTTGCACTTTACAGAAATGGTCCTAATATTCCTCCTTTTGGCAATTACCAATATATAATCTACCACAGGCATTACCAAGTAAAGCTGTGGACTTTGCTCAACTAATTAAATTTCAGATTGTGAACTTGATATAAGCTAGAATGCTCCAGCACTTTGTTTAAATTCTTACTCGACAAACTCTGCCTATAGTGAACCAATCCTCCATGCTGATCTGAGGTGGTTAAGTTGAAGGAAGGTCATAGTCATAGAGATGTATAACACAGAAACAGACCCTTCAGTCTAATTTGTCCATGCCGACCAGATATCCTAAATTAATCTAGTCCCATTTGCTTGCACTTCCCATATTCCTCTAAACCCTTCCTATTCATATACCCATCCAGATGCCTTTTAAATGTTGTCATTTCATCTGGCAGCTCATTCCATACATGCACCATTCTCTGCGTGAAAAAGTTGCCCCTTAGGTCTCTTTTATATTTTTTTCCCCCCCTCATCCTAAACCTATGCCCTCTCGTTCTGGACTCTCCAGGGAAAAGACTGTGTCTATTTATCCTATCCATGCCCCTCATGATTTTATAAACCTCTGTAAGGTCACCCCTTAGCCTTTGATGCTCCAGGGAAAACAGCCCAACCTATTCAGCCTCTCCCTGTAGCTCAAATCCTCCAACCCTGGCAACATCCTTGTAAATCTTTTCTGAACCCTTTTCAAGTTTCATAACATCTTTCTGATAGAAAGGGGACCAGAATTGCACGCAGTATTCAAACAGTGGTCTTGCAAGTGTTCTGTACAGCTGCAACATGATCTCTCAACTCCTGTTCTCAATACTCTGACCAATAAAGGAAAGCTTGCAAAACGCTGCCTTCACTATCCTATCTTCTTGCAACTCTACTTTCAAGAACTGTGAACTTGTAACTCCAAGGTTTCTTTGTTCAGCAGCACTCCCTCGGACCTTACCGTTAAGTGATTAAGTCCTGCTCTGATTTGTCTGACCAAAATGCATTACCCCTCATTTATCTAAATTAAACTCCATCTGCCATTCCTCAGCCCATTGGCACTTCATGTCAAGATCCTGTTGTGCTCTGAGGTAACCTTCACTGGTCCACTACACCACCAATTTTGGTGTCATCTGCAATCTTACTAGCTAATCTCCTGCTAAAAGTTTTTTTTTTAGAACTGGTGCCTAAAATTGTTACTTTCCCTTAAATCAAGGAATGAAATGTGTTGTGAGATGATGTGTGGTTGCTCGACTGAGTTCCTTACAGAGGTAACCTCAAAAACAAACAAGTTGAACTGTAAACTGCGACTAAAGGACGGTGACCTTAATGCCTGTGCTGCTCTGAATGCATTAAAGATGAAACTGGGTCTGTGGTCCTCCCTGCTTAAAAAAAAAATGCCGGAATCCTTCATGAGTCTGGAGAAAATACTAGGAAGAAAGTCAAAAACAGTGATAAGTGGTTCCATCTAGAAAACTTTGCACACCTGTGGAAGTTAGCAAAGAGTTCATTCGGTGATTTCAAGAATTAGATAGGACATTGGGTTGGCTACTACATTCCATCAAATGTTCCATTTACAAAACACGAGTTGATATGGATTGATATGCGAAATGATTTTGAGCTGAATGTCAGTCGGATCAAGGAATATGGATTTTTAAGGACTTGTAAACAAAAATATCCATTTCTATCCTCCTCTGCTTTTAAAGCTTACTTATGGTGTTGTAGAACAGAGACCCAAGAGTTCAGGTGCATAATTCTTTGAAGTTTGCGTCACAGATTTGGGCGGTTAAGAAGGCGTTAAGCATACTTGTCTTCATTGCTCAGTCCTTTTGAGTATAGGTGTTGGGATGTTATGTTAAGGTTGTACAAGTCATTGGTTAGGCTTCTTCTGGAGTACTCTATGTAGATTTGCTCATTCTGTTATAGGAAGGATACTGTTAAGCTGGGGAGGGGTCAGAAGAGATTTACTAGGACGTTGCCAGGACTGCAGCTTTTTAGTTGAAGAGGCTGGATAGGTTGAGACTATTTTCAGTGGAGCATAAGAGATTGAGGGGTGACCTTGTAGTGCTTTATAAAATCATGTAAGGTAGAGACAAGGAGAACGACAGGTGTCTTTTCCTGAGAATTGGGGATTTTAAGACTAGGGGCATATTTTTAAGATGAGAGGAGAGATTTGAAAACAACATGGGGGCAGTTTTTTTTGTGATTTGAGTGTAGAATGAATTTCCAGAGGAAATGGTGAATGCGGGCACAGCTAAAGCTGTCCAAAGACATTTGGATAAGTACATGAATAAGAAATGTTTGAAGGCATGTGGGCCAAATGAATGCACGCGGGGCTAGTTCAGTTTGGGATTATGATTGGCATAGGTTGGACTGAAGGGTTTGTTTCTGTACGACTATGACTGTACTTTGAGTCCACAAACTTCTGAGCTTCGTCCGGAGGCTCTCTGAAGATGTTACATAGTATGGTGACAAAATGTCTGAAAATGAACCTTCCAGCTTGGCGAGCAAGCCTATATCCAGAACCTCAACCTGAGCTAAAAGTCTTCTCAAAACTTGCTTCTGGAAGATGGGATATTTTCAAATGAAGATAATCGGATTCGAGTATTGCATCTGCTCAGATACCCATTTGATGGACTGTATATGACTTGCTCAAACTGCAACCCTGACATCAAGGTACGAGCTGTGATCATGTGTCGTCACAAGTGTCGCACTGAGACTTAGTGAATGGAGGACAAAATGTATAATGCTAATACTTTGTTTTTAATGTTCTTGCATTAAATGTATGGATTGTGATCTGCTGGTTCATAGCAAGGCTTGGTCTTAATGCTGATTTAGGTTAGCAATGATCAGCCTGCTCTAACAAGCAAGAGTGAAATTTTTTAGCATTTCTTTATTTCTGTAACATTTCTGCTTTAACACTTCACGATAAACATCTGTGTGGAAAGTGTATTTGATTTAGGTCTTTTTGTGTAAAGCTTGGGCAATTTAATGGCAGACTTGAATGGAGTTGAACAGTTGTATGTTTGCTTATGGAATCTCATCTGTCTACAAACAGCACAAGCTTGACTATGCAACTGATTCACTTCATTCAATGAGCATTCACATTTTGTCATCATGATAGCTTGGGTGTTCTCAAAGAAAACTCATCCAAACATCACTTGAAAAGGCAGCAAAGTTTCTTAATATTTTGTGACATCAATGGGAGAGGAGTCTGAATACTGTTGGTTATTTTGGACTGAAGCACACAGCACGGTGGCACAGTGGTTAGCACTGCTGCCTCACCGCGCCAGACACCCGGGTTCAATTCCCGCCTCAGGCGACTGTGTGGAGTTTGCACATTCTCCCCGTGTCTGCCCCTAGTGTTAGGTAAGGAGTAAATGTACGGGTATGAGTGGGTTGCGTTTCAGCAGGTCGGTGTGGACTTGTTGGGCCGAAGGGCCTGTTTCCACACTGTAAGTAATCTAATCTAATCACACTACCTTATGAAAATGCAAGATGCAGAGGTTTTCAAGTTTCATTACTTAGGTTTTGTGGCTGAAAGAAGATAAAGGTAGAAATAAATTAGCAAGAATACTATGAGATACATTTAAAATGTTCCAATGTTTCCAGTTAGCTGTGATGTGTACATTGTTTTGTGAATCACCATCGGTAGCCTGTCTTGCTCTGGCTGACATCAATACAGTAGAAAGGAATCCTGAAATGCCAGCTGTCTTGTAAAATTGTCAAGTTATGCAATCCTATTAGGATATTCTACAACAATTGTGAATAATGTACAGTATGTGGAAAGTTCTGCAAGATTCTCCCATTAGAATAGCAGTGTATGTTTTTTAATTTTTAGTGAGATACTGGGTTCTGTTGTTGTCACTCTCCTTCTCTATCTTTCTCTTTCCTCTGCCTGACAGCCCTCCAAGTTGAATTTCTGTCTCTACATGTTCTGCTATATTTTAGATTTACTGGTTATTTAACTTGGAAGAGAAAAATATTTCTTTCGCATGTTCTGGCAGAAAATCCTGGCTGGTGTTCTGGAAGATGTTGGGAATTGCTTGCAGCTCATTCTGATTCTTGTTTACTCTTCGTCAAGGTAGCTGATTCAAGGCAAAATCCAGCATAAATGGAGGAATGGATTCATACTTGTTGTGCAAGGGGCCACGTTTCAATTTTGTCTTAATCAAGATGTCATTGAGCAGGTTAGATTTGGCACAAGATTGAGAGTTTCATAAAGTATAAAAATAATATATTGATCGTTTTCTAAATAAAAAAGACCATTTTAGAAAATGCATTTCTCACTAATAAAACCTGCTTTGTCTTTTCACTTAGGCCGAGCTAGAGACAGAAACTAAGCCCTAGGTCTTGACCACCAGGGAAGCTGCTGAGAACTGGGGCTGAGCTTTGGGTTTAATTAATACTGACTCTGCGCTTCCCTCTGACGCATGCTGAGCTGACTTTGGAAAATTTCTATGCAAGTGTATGGTGGAAGTGGTTTTTTTTTTCATCCTGTTCTCTCTGCTGCATGGATAGTTTTTTGGAGAGGGAGAGAAGAACTTGGAAAAGTGTGTCTGTCTGTCTGTCTGTCCAGCTCTTGTTTTCAGGGCCATAGACAGATTCCCTGTTACAGGTCTTCTATATGTCTACAATAAAACTTGACATGGTGGACACACCCTTTGTGGGCCTAGTTCTGGACCCTAATCTGGACTGTTAGATAAGCCAGGTTTAGATAAAGTAGGAGGAGAGATGCTAAAGTAGTGCATTATTAGGAACTCTTTTGCTTAATTCCCTAATCTAAACTACTGCTATAAATTGTAAATACTTCAGGCCTGAAACAGATCTGTATCAGTGTTAGTTTATCATTGATTTTTTTTTGTTGTTTTGAAAGTTTACCAATCCTCAATCCATTGTATTATTATCCGCAAACCCATGAATTCCTACGTTTATCTTAATGTCCTGTGTAGTGCCTACAAAACTCATTTGGAGTAGAAGTAGGCCATTTGACCCATCAAGCATGGCTGATTTGAATAATATTCAGCTAACCACTTTGTTACCCTTCCTGATTAAAAATCATCTAACTCAGCCTTGATTTATTTTTAACCCAGTCTCCACAATCCATGACAGTAAAGAATTCCACATGTCCATTCCCTGCTGAGAGAAGAAATTCCTCTTCTTCTGTCCTAAGTGGCTGATCCGTTACTCTGAAATTATGCCCTTTGGTCCTAGACACCTCATGTAAGGGGAACAACCTTTCAGCGTCTACCCCTCAAGCCCCCCAAGAATCTTGTGTTTCAATATGGTCACCTGTCTCCTAAGTTCCAATGAGTAAGAGCCCAACCTATTCAACCTTGGCTCGCAGGAAAATTCCTCTATACCTGGGTTCAGTCATAGAGATGTACAGCATGAAAACAGACCCTTTGGTCCAACCCGTCCATGCTGACCAGATATCCCAACCCAATCTACTTCCATCTGCCAGCACCCAGCCCATTTTCCTCCAAACCCTTCCTATTCATATACCTATCCAAATGCCTCTTAAATGTTGCAATTGTACCAGCCTCCACCACATCCTCTGGCAGCTCATTCCATACACATACCACCCTCAGTGTGAAAATGTTGCCCCCTTGGGTCTCTTTTATATCTTTCCCCTCTGACCCTAAACCTTCGCCTCCTCGACCCCAGGGAAAAGACTTTGTCTATTTATCCTATCCATGCCCCTCATGATTTTGTAAACCTCTATAAGGTCACCCGTCGGCCTCCGACACTCCAGGGAAAACAGCATCAGCCTGTTCAGCCTCTCCCTGTAGCTCAGATCCTTCAACCCTGGCAACATCCTTGTAAATCTTTTCTGAATCCTTTCAGTTTCACAACATCTTTCCGATAGGAAGGAGACCAGAATTGCGCGCAATATTCCATCAGTGGCCTAACCAATGTCCTGTACAGCCGTAACCCACTGAACCTTTTCTGGACTGCCTGCAATACCAGCCCCTCTTTCCTTTAGCGAAGAGGAGCACATCTGTTCATAGTGTTCTACTTATTTTCACACTAATGCTTTATTTAGATTTAGCAAGTCTGCTCTATTTTATACTCTGTTTCCTTTTAAAATAAAAGCTAACAGTCCATTTGCCTTCCTTATTACCTGCTGAATGTGAAATAATCACAAAAAAGCAATCATACATGTGGACTTTCAAATCCTTCTCTGTTGCAGCATTCTGCAGTTTCTTTCCATTTAAATAATAATCACTCTGTATTCTCCCTGTCAAATTGCATCATCTCTTGTTTTCCCACATTCCATACCATCTGCTAAGTGTTTGCCTACTCACTTAGACAGTTTATACCATGTGCAGATTTTGTCATCTTCACCATTTGCCTTCCCATTTATTTGCATTATTAGAAACTTGGCTGACGTACTTTCACTTCTGTCATTCAATTGAGTCCTGTGGTTTTCCATTAGTTATAGATTATCCTTAAAATGCTTCCTTATCCTAACTCTACTTTCTATTGCTTAATTATTCCATTCTTGTATACTACCCTAACACACCATGTGCCTAACGCGTTGTACCTTATCAAATCCCTTTTAGGAATCCAAATATATAAAATCCCCATTTTCTATTCTGCTTGTTACCCCAGATATCCAGTAAATTTGGAAGGCATGATTTCCTCTCATTGAAGCCAAGCTGACTCTGATCAAAAGTATTTCTGAATGGTCTGATATTATATCCTTTATCATGGAAATTAGTGTTGTTGTCCCTATGTTAAGCTAACTGACTACGTTTTTTTTAATCTCCTTCCATTTTTGAACATTGTTACACTGGCGGTTTTGCAATCCTCTGTGACTTTATCAAAATCTCTGAATTCTTGCACAAATACTTAGCAGCGCATCCAATATCTGAATATCGACTTCCATTAATATCCTAGGCTATAAATCATTGAATCCAGAGGATTTATCAAGCTTTAGTCCCGTTAGTGCTCTTGTACTTTTTCCCTCGTGATAGTTACTATACTTATTTTCTCCCCAACTACCTTTTGCCCATTGACTATTTTGTAATTTTGGATTTCTATTAGTGTCTTCTACCATAAAGGCTGCAGAGTATTTATTCAACTCCTGTGCCATTTCCTGGTTCTCCATTATTGTTTTCCCAACCTCATTCTCGAAGAGGCTGATGTTCACTTTGGCCTTTCTTCCTTACATATTTAAAGGAGGTCTTGCTGTCAGTCTGGATATTATGGAGAAGACATTTATTTTGATACTTTACAAAGGCTTGTTCTTCACACTTTATTGTAACTGTTCTTTGAAAATAGTATAAATTTTATGCTGAAGCTAAAAAAAACAGAGCTAAACATAAACTGAAAACCTCACTTTTTAAAGAGTAGAAATATTTGCCAGTTAATTCTTTTGCCCTGCACTTGTGTCACATTATGATTTTTATAATGTTTCTGCCACTGATGTTACTGGAGGCCTCTGGATCCACATTTTATCCTTTTATCCTCACTTCTTCTGCCAGAGACATATTGCAGAAAGCCTTACATTTAGCTCCTCTTTCTCTCAGCACCAAATTCACACTTTTAGCCAAATTCTCAAAAATAATCACTTGGCCTTTATGTATAAAGTCTCCAGTCAAACTGACCATATAGTGCAAAAAATCCCTTTCTTATGTGGATCTATTGGAGTCACAGTTATCAGCATCACATTTAGACAAGGAATTTCAGGTGCTTGAATAATAACTGACCCCTACCTTACAGCTGTGCTATCTAATTAGGCTATTTTAAGATAAAGGTGTTTCAAAGATGTGTAATAACATCTCTGAGCAGGTTGATTTGGAAATAGACAAAAAAGTTGAACTTAAAGGCTATTGTCTGAATCTGACTCAACCTAAAACTTAATTATGAAATGCTTTTTGAAACTTCAAGTAATTACATGCATCAGATTCCCACTTGGTCCACCCTAGTTACATTTTCGAACTCTGTAGCTTTGTCAAATCAATGTTGGCTCTATCCCATCACACTAATTTTCCAAATGCCTTGTTATTGCATCCTAATAATAAATTCTAGCTTTTTCCCCACCAATTATATATAACTGGCTTAGTTTTCTTGTTTTCTTCTTGCCTCTCTTCCATAAGTGTTACATTCACAATCTTCTAATAGAGGCACATATTTTTGGAATCTATAGAGTTATAGAAAATTAGAGCCATTGCCTTCACAGTCTTTGTGGTATCGCACCTCACTATCAGTGCCCTGGAATTCAAGTCCTGCTATTGCAGGAATCATCTCAGGAGTTAAAATATGATCAAATTATACAAAGTTCACAAATTTACGTGTTTGTTAGACTCATGTTAACAGAAAACATGCATCAAGTTTCTGTACTTAACAGGAACTTCAATTTATTGCAAATGAAAATATTCTAATCATTAGTAAATTATGAACTGTTGACAGATAATTACTTGTTACTGCTTTAACCCTCTTCTAAAACCCCTGTACTCTCCCCCTTGCGCAAATGCAGATACTCTCACCGCCAGTCCTCAGGATTCGAAGGGTGTTGTTTTGTTGCCCAAGTTGTTTTGATTTTTCTTGTCATGTCTGCACAAGGGGACAGGTTCACAAGTTATAAAGTCGCTGACTCTCATTAAAAGCAACAGCTAACAGCACCTGGTGGAAGAAAATAAACTGACTTGCTTTAGGTATTTAACTGGGGGGGAGAGAGAGAGAGAGAGAGAGAGGATACCACCTGCACTCCAGCAGTCTGAGGCTTGTGCCAATATTATTCGCATCCACAAGCTGCTCATGGAACCAATAAGATGGTTGTTATCAGGCTTATCGCCTTTGGCAATCGCATCTGGTCACAACTCTCATCCAATCAACCACTTATCTCGCATTTTATGTACAAACCCTTTCGCTTTCAAACACCTTTTCCCACTTCTTTTAAAGCAACGATCTTACAACGTAACAGTGCAGTACAGGCCCTTTGGCCCTTAATATTGCGCTGACCTGTGGAATCTTAAACCTATCTATCCTACACTATTCCATTTTCTTGGATATGTTCAGTGGATATGTTTATCCACTTGTTAAAGTGGGTATTTGAGAAGGCCCAGGGAACTCCTTGTGGACTCAGACCTGTAAAGCCTCTCTTGGTTCATCCCAGGGATCTTACTCTTTGAAAGTCTGGAATAAAAATCTCTTACAGACAATTTAGTTTAATTTTAGTCATCCCCTTTATTCACTAATAGCATCACTGTTACAACATAACACTGATATCTGTAAGCTAAACTAACTAGGTTCTAAAACCTAGGAGAGTAGGCACTAGCTGTTCAAGTGCCTCTGCAGGGTACTCCGATGTACTAATACAAAGTGGCTTCCTTTATATAAAAGTCTTTTTAAAATTGCATTTTCTTAATTAGACAGATAACACGTGAAAGACAATAATTTGTAAGGAAGAAAAGTTAATTGACAGGTCTATGTACGCTTGACTAATCACTCCTACAGGCCCTAAGCCATTCATCAGGTGGGAAAAACATACCCAGCCGAGTTAGGTGCCTGCTAGCAAGATAAACCCCTATCATAAAGAGGTACCAGTCTGAGCTAATTGGAGAGTTGATAAGGTAAACTTGTACAGCTCACATGTCTGAAAGAATTATTTTGCAAAATGGCTTCTTAGCAAGAAGGGCAAACTTTTGACCCTAAAATGGCTTCCTGACACATTGTGCAGAATCTATTCAATGTTAGGCTTCGAATAACTTTCTTTAAAGCTAGGAGGAGACTCCTGCTTTTTAAACACTGTATCATTTTGTACCCGTGGCTGAGATGTTACCATTAAGTTGCATTTAAACTGATTTATTAGTCTTCGAATTAAACATGCTATCTTTTTCAGGGTTGTGATTCAAATTCAAATAAGACGTAAGATCTGATTAGTTAGAATTGACAGTGGGCCAATCTGCAAGGTCTATAGAGTGGTCTGCAAGCACAACAAGTGAGTTAAAGCTTCACCAGTATTAGCTTTTACAGAGTTTGAGCAGCCATTACCAGTATAAATACAATGTCATAAAGTCCTAAAATGCAATTAAATTCAATCCATAGCAGATAAGCACTAAGTTAATTTTTGATTGGCTCCAACGGCCTCAGCACAAAAATGGTTCTCTCTGTCTCTCTCTCTGTCTGTCTCTCTCTCTCTGTCTCTGTCTCTGTCTCTCTCTCTGTCTCTCTCTCTCTGTCTCTCTCTCTCTGTCTCTCTCTCTCTGTCTCTCTCTCTCTGTCTCTCTCTCTCTGTCTCTCTCTCTCTCTGTCTCTCTCTCTCTCTGTCTCTCTCTCTCTGTCTCTCTCTCTCTCTGTCTCTCTCTCTCTGTCTCTCTCTCTCTCATGTCTCAATTAAGTCACCTCTCAACCTTCTCTCTAACAAAAGCAGCCTCAAGTCCCTCAGCCTTTCCTCATAAGGCCCTCCCTCCATACCAGGCAGCATCCTAATAAATCTCCTCTGAACCCTTTACAAAACTTCCACATCATTTCTATAATGTGGTGACCAGAACTGTACTCTGTACTCTAAGTGCGGTTGCATCAGAGTTTTGTACAGTTGCAACATGACCTCATGGCTCCAAAACTCCATTTCTCTACAAATAAAAGCTAATGCACCAAATGCCTCCTTAACAACCCTATGAACCTGTGTGGCAACTTTCAGGGATCTATGTTTATGGACACCTGAGATCTCCCTGCTCATCCAATGTTACCATTAGCCCAGTACTCTTTATTCCTCTTGCTCCTTGCAAAGTGAATCACTTCACACTTTTCCGCATTAAATACCATTTGCCACTTCTCAGCCCAGCTCTGCAGTTAATCTATGTCCCTCCTGTAACCTGCAACATCCTTCGGCACTATCCACAACTCCACCAACCATAGTGTCATCCACAAATTTACTAGCCCATCTTTCTACGCCCTCAGAACAGATCCTTGTGGTACACCACTAGTAACTGAACTCTAGGATGAACATTTCTCATCAACCACCTCCATCTGTCGTCTTTCAGCTTGCCAATTTCTGATCCAAACCGCAAAAGCACCCTCAAAGATGGTCAAAGAAATTGTCTGGTGGCAGATAAATATTCCCCACCGCACCATCCCTCGATGATAAATCAGTTCTCCTTGATGTTGAGAATAAATCTGAGGAAGCACTCAGGGTGACAAGGGCATAGAATGTTATCTGGGTGTAGTACTTCAATGTTCTTCACACAGTATCTCCACGGGCCTACTACTTGTCGGGCAAGACATCAAATACACAGCAGCCAGACTGTGGGAAGCGATTAGTGAATCAACAAGAGGGAAACATTCTCACCAAACTATTGACAGATGTATCTGTCCCTAACAGTATCTGTAGGAGTGGCTATCGCACAATTGTGGTGTGAGATCCAAACCACTAAATCTCATTCTTCCGTATTTTGTGCAATAGCTGAGATTTAGATGTTTCAGTAAGAACAGAGAAGATGGTAAAAGAGGGGGAGGTATGGCATTGTTAGTCGAGGACCGTATTACGGTGACTGAAAATGTTTGAGGACTTGTCTACTGAGGTTACATGGGCTGAGGTTCGAAATAGGAAAGGTGAGGTCACCCCGCTGGGAGTTTTCTATAGACCTCCAATAGTTCCAGGGATATAGAGGACAGGAGAGCAAAGATAATTCTGGATAGGAGCGAGAGTAACAGGGTGGTAGTTATGGAGACCTTTAACTTTCTAAATATTGGAAATACTATAGTTCGAGTACTTTAGATGGGTCAGTTTTTGTCCAATGCGTATGGGATGGTTTCCTGACACATTTTGTAGACACGTCAACAAGAGGTGAGGCCACATTAGACTTGGTACTGAGTAATTAACCCGACCAGTTGGGAGGTAGGTGAGCACTTTGGTGATCGTGACCACAATTCAGTTACCTTTACTTTAGCTATAGAGGAGCTTAGGTATATACCGCAGGGCAAGAGTCACAGCTGGGGGAAAGGAAATTATGCAATTTAGGCAAGATTTTAAATGCATAGGATGGGTAAGGAAACTGCAGTGGAGCTTATTCAAGGAATAGATACTGCGTTTCCTTGATAACTATGTATCAGTCAGGCAAGGAGGAAATGGTTGAGCATGGTTTACTAAAAAAAGTTGAATCTCTTGTGAAGAGGAAGAAAAAGGTTTATTTAAAGCTGAGAAGTGAAGGCTCAGTTCGGGCGCTTGAGAGTTCCAAGTTACCCAGGAAGGACTGAAGGAGAGAGCTAAGAAGAGCCAGGAGAGGACATGAGAAGTCGTTGGCAGATAGAATCAAGGAAAACCCTAAGTTTTCTGTAGGTATATCAGGCATAAAAGAATGACTGGAGTAAGATAGGGCCAATCACGGATTTTTCGTCAGTATTCACACAGGAAAAAGACTATATTGTTGAGAATACTGCGACACAGGCTACTAGTCTAGATGGGATTGAGGTTCTCAGAAGCGTGTTAGCAATTCTGGGAAGTTAGAAAATAGATAAGTCCTCTGGGCCGGATGCGATATATCCAAAATTGAGAAGCCATGGAGGAGATTGTAGAGCCTTTGGTTTTGATCTTTGTCGTCATTGTCTGCAGGAATAGTGCCAGAAGACTGGAAGATTGCAAATGTTGTCCCCTTGTTCAACAAGGAGATAGAGACAACCCTGGTAAGTTTTAGACCAGTAAGCAAAGTGTTGAGTGTTGGAAACGGTTATAAGAGAGAAAGTTTATAATCATCTATGTAGAAATAAGTTGATTATGGGTAGTCAACACGGTTTTGTGAAGGGTAGTCCGTGCCTTGAGTCCTTTGAGATGGTGACCAAATAGGTGGATGAGGGTAAAGCAGTTGATGTGGTGTATGTAGGTTTCAGTAAGGTGTTTGATAAGATTACCCACGATCTTGTTACGACTGTTATGGGGAGATTTGTCAACTTTGTCTTACAACTTCCTTCAGTATATTTCTTGCCTATTACATGGTTTCATACGTGTTTATTTCATGCCTTGCCACTTATTCCACATAATATTTTCTCCCATCTGTCTCAGTGGGATGGTTACGATTGCTATGCTTTTCTTTTTGCATACTTAAATAAACTGTCTCATTTAGTTTACTTTCATAACCAACATTCTCTTTCCATTGTCATTTTTTTATATTTTAAAATCCTATCCTCCAGGCTAGATACTGTTTTCTGTAAATGTTATAAACATCAGTCTTTAATTCTACCTTTCACTTATTGGCTATTGATGGGCAACCTTTTCTTCTTTAACAGAATTTGTAATCTTTGCAAATTATGAATGAATTAGTTAACATTTCATTTCTATCTACCATTGCATTTTATCCTAATTTCCCAATATGCTTTGGCAATTTTTCTCGTGTACCAATGCTCTTAGCCTCGAGCTAAGACTATATTGACCGTATTCTTCCCCAAAGGCTCCTTTACAACAAGGTTCTTCAGTAATTTTGTCGTCTTGCGCAAAGTTAGACCTACACTAATCTGTTCCTTCGTTGGTTCGTTGACATCCTGAACTGTAAATCTATCTGAATGCATTTCCTGAACTTGATTTTCCCCTCCGCTATTGCTCGAAATTTGGTTTGTCCAGCTTACATGAAGAATTAAGTTCCTTGTAACTATTATATTTTTATCAATGCATTTACTTTTCTGATTTATATTCTGCCTGGCACAACAAATTTTGTTGGGTCAACATAAATATTCCCAACATTTCTCGAACTCCTTGTTTCTTAATTCCACCCAAACTGATTCCACATTTTGATTTTGAGTTAAGATCTTTTTCTGTCTTTATTCTGTTCCTTATTATCAAGGCAACTCTTTCCATTTACTGAAATATTTAATACCCAGTCTTTGCTACACAACTGCCCATGCATAATGTCTGTTTGAACAAATCTATTACTTTCTAACTGTCATTGTTTCATCCATTTTATTATAATGCTTCATAAATTTGAGCTTAACATTTCCTCATTTTGCTGATCTCAACCCAATCACTGGTGTTTCATGACATTTATTGAGCTCTACCACTTTCGGTTACCTTTTTGTTGTTCCTTCCAAGAGGGCTCCTAAGTCAATTCTGTTCACTTAAATCATAGAGTCATAGGGATGTACAACATGGGGAAACAGACCCTTTGGTCCAATTTGTCCTTGCTGACCAGATATCCAAATTTAATCTAGTCTCAATTGCCAGTGTTTGGTCCATATTTCCCTCAACCCTTCCTATTCATATACTCATCCAGATGCCTTTTAAATGTTGTAATTGTGCCAGCCTCTCCCACTTCCTCTGGCAGCTCATTCCATACACACGCCACTCTTTGTGTGAAAACGTTTCCCGTTAGGTCCCTTTTTAAATCATTCCCTTCTCTCATTCAACTTATGCCCTCTAGTTTTTGATGACTCCACTTTGGGGAAAAGACCATGTCTATTTACTCTGTCCATAACCCTCATGATTTTATAAACCACTATAAGGTCACCCCTCAGCCTCCAACGCTCCAGTCTATTTAGCCCCTCCTTATAGCTCAAACCCTCCAACCTGGCAACATCCTTGTAAATCTCTTCTGAATCCTTCCAAGTTTCACAACATCCTTCCTATAGCAGGAGACCAGAATTCCAGACAGTATTTCAAAAATGGCCTAACCAATATCCTGTGCAGCCTAACATGACCTCCCAAATCGTATACTCAAATCATTCACCAATAAAGGAGAGCATGCCAAATGCTGCGACTCCACTTTCAAGGAACCTGCACTCTAAGGTCCCTTTTGTTCAAAAACACTCCCCAGGATCTTACCATTAAGTGTAAAAATCTTGCCCTGATTTGCCTTTTCCAAAATGCAGCACCTCACATTTATTAAACTCCAACTGCCACTCCTTGGCTCATTGGCCCATCTGATCAAGATCCTGTTGTACTCTGATTTTTGGTAACTTTGCAAAGTTTCTTAACCATACCTCCAATGTTCACACTGTTTATATGAATGATGAAAAGCAGTGGGCACTTCCTTGTGGCATGCTTCTGGTCACAGGCCTCCAGTCTGAAAAGCAACCCTCCACCACAGTCCTCTGTCTTCTACCTGCCAATTCTGTATCCACATGGCTAGTTCTCCCTGTATTACATGTGATCTAATCTTGGTAATCAGTCTCCCACGTGGAATCTTGTCAAATGCCTTACTGACGCCCATATAGATCACACCCATCGCTCATCAATCATCTTTGTTACTTCAAAAAAAAACTCAATCAAGTTAGTGAGACACTGACCTTGCCTTTCCAAATACATGCAAATCCTGTCCCCTAGGATTCCCTCGAGCAACTTGCCAACCACCGATGTCAGGCTCACTGGTCTGTAGTTCCCTGGCTTGTCCTTTCCACCTTTGTTAAATCGTGGCACCACATTAGCCAATCTCCCGTCTTCCAGAACTTCACCTATGACTATTGATGATATAGATATCTCATCAATGGGCCTAGCAATGATTCCATAGCCTTCTACAAGTTCAATCTCACAAAAAAAATCACAGTTTACTATTTTATCAAGATGTACATTTAATGCTGAAAAATACCCTCGTTGAGTTCAGGTCGCTACGTGAGCAGATTGAATTTGGAACTACATTCACCTTCCTGAGAACTATTTGGGATGTTTTTAAATATCTATGCATTTTGTTAAAATGGTACTCTTTACCTTTTTATCATTTTGGTGTGAGAAGTCGAAGTCAGTTAGTAATGTCTTGCCTAGTTACTAAAGTGACAAATCACAACCTGGAGAGAGAATTGAGAAGATTAAAAGTATCAAGATGAGTTTGCAGCATGTGCATAATTTCATTGCAAGTGTTCTTTCATCAGAAGTTTATATTTATAAACTGACATGATTGGGTGTTTTAGATTTTGTTCTCCAGTGAGATGGCTGGAGGTTAGTATAGTTGATGTACACTCTTCCTCTGGTGATGGAGCTGACTATTCCCAATAAACAGGAACTCTGTACAGTTGTGCACCTATTAACCCTAATCCCACTGGATAAAGCATATGTAAGTATGCTGTGCAATATTAACCCTATTAAATACAGTAAGTTCATGAAAATTCAGTTTTAAACAGAGTATTTCACACATTAATAGATGGAACTGGTTGCAACAAAGAAATAATGGTCTGTCTCTTAGGTCTTCCCTTTCAGATCTGCCTTCTTCATCTTCTCAACTTGCCCCTGCTAACTGTTACCCCAACTCCAGCCTCCCTTTCCTTTTTCAAGTCCATAAATGCATTGTTGACTCTGAATGCTTTGGCCAACTTCCCACCCATTTCTGAATCCCCAGGTTTCTACAATGTGAGCCAGTGCTCACTTTATAAGAAGGATCTATGTCATTTTATCCATTTCATTGTAATGCTTCACAAATGTGGGCTTTAAATTTTTCTCATTTGTGGTAATGTTCATTGATAGGGATTGGATAAATTTCCAAACAAAAAGAGGTTGTTCGTCTGTTGACTTAACTTCAATTGCTAGATTGTGATCTAGACTTTTTCGTTCACCTTTGCCAATGATAGTGATTGATTGGCATTTATGTACTTAGAAATTTAGCTTGTGGCAATATTTTGATAAGCTCTTATGAATTTGTTTTTTTTTGGGCTGGCATCAGACTGTAATGAATTGAATGCTAATAAAGTTGTAATAAATTAAATATCAAAGTGAATATATTTAGTAAGGCATTCATCAGATCTTGTATTACACTTGATTGCAGCCTGTTAGGCACACTATACTGACAACTCAAGCAGCTTGCTTCACTTGAGCTCATGACAGACAGCAACTTCATTTGTCCTTGATTTCTCCTTGGTAGCCAGTTTTCACAATGCACTCAACTCAGTGACATGAAAACAATATGTGCAAGGCACTGTGACTGAAATTTTGTTTTGCTCTTATTATGCAAAGTAATTCAACAAATGTGACTTCTTTGTGGTTTATAAGACAAATTTCTTCATCTAAGATTAGAGTATTAAAATGGCATGCAAAGGTACATTGTCCCTACTTTGTCTGGCTGCCTTATGCAGGGGCTGTTTATTTCCTGTGATTTGTTTCTGGCTGCATTCTCCCCAGCAGCCATTTCTTGATTGTTCATAGCAAAGCTTTTGCGCAGTGCTTCTGTTACTGTGTACTCTGGTTGTTGCTGTGTTTCTGTTGGCTGTATTTCAGTGTTGGCTGCTGTACCCTGATGGCAGGGATTTCAATTCAGTTCCAAGTAAAAAGGGATTTGTGTAATTTTCACAAGAATTATGATAGACTGCGCGATATTACATCTGCCTTGTTAATCCATCAGTTTTGCTGTTAAACTCGACAAGTGTTTTAAAATATTGCTGCTTGGCTTGTGCGTAACTTTAGTTTTGCATGTGGTATGAGAAATTGCTCAGACTAACCTTGGCAAGGAGACAAAATCAGCTCCAAGAGAGTCTTTGGCAGCCATGTTGAAGAGCACTTTGAAACTGTACAGTCTAGCTCAGGGAGAAATGAGCTTTAATTCAATGTTGCTGTGTGAAGGGAACAGGAACTAGGAGCAAGGTGTCTCTAGATGGAATGTTTGCTTTAATCTGCTGTGAATGCCCTTGGGTTATCTAAATTTATAGGGATATATTCTGATAATTTCTCCTTTTGTGCATCTGGTGAATTGGCAACACCTACTTGGTGCCCTGCTGAATGTAAACCTCTCAAAGCTCTATTGTTTTTAATATTATAATGTCATAGTCATACAGCAGGGAACCAATCCTTCCCTTAAAATATGCCCCCTAGTTGTTTCTTCTGCAATTTCATTGCACCCTTTATATGTGTGACTGGATATAATGATGTTAAAAGGTTGGTTGCTTATCTTATAGGTAAGTATTACAGAAAAGCATTTTGCTTGTTAAACTTCAGAAAAATCAAATAAAGGATTTAGAAAAACTGATTTTGAGCTAGCTGTTTAATGATTTGTCTGTACATTCTTCACCAGTTATGTATTGACAACCATTCATCATCAAGATCAGACCTTTGGAAAAGAATACAGCTTGAAATGGAGGTTCTCTACACCTCCAGTTAGTACGGTGCACATGTTCAGTAATTTTTATGAATGACCAGCAGATAGTTTAGATTAGTTTGTACTGGCTGGAGATGGTACCTTTGCTATCTGGGAGACTGTGAACCTGTTGCTTTTCAATCGGAAATGCAAAACACCTGGCTATCAGTTGCTTGCATTGCATGAAGAAGGGATGATAGTGATGATGATTATAAGTGTGCTTTCTTTTGTGAAGTAAAAGTTATCTTTCTACAACTCAGTTGAGTTTGTTTTATTGGTAGCTCCTCCATAAATTTGTTTTTGTATTAAGGAAAAAAGTTTGTCTATTTTTGTTTCCTTACTGAGGGTTCAGATACATTACCTATCATCAACTTTCTAATGGTTTTGAGAGGGAGTGAGGATGACAAAGGACCAGTATCCTTGTAGATGTAAGGGTTTGTTAGGGGGTGAAAATTAATTTGGCAGGGCAAGAGAGTAACCAGGAAAAGATAGGGCCCGGAAGGGACAAAAGTGCAATTTGTACGTGGAGCTGGAAGACCATTAATGTTTTAAATGAGTCCCAGTGTAGAGAAGGATGATGCAGTAATAGAAATCGGGGGGGGGGGGGGAAGCTGTGATACATTTGAATGAATTTAGTTTTGAGAGAGGTTTTAGTGGTTTTAGCAGATTTGCCTAGCTGGGAAGTTGATTTGCAGGCATTTTGTCCCCTGTCTAGGTGACATCTTCAGTGCTTTGGAGCCTCCTGTGAAGTGTTGCTGTACTGTCTTCTGGTTTTGTATTTGGTTCTATTTCTACTGCTTCTAGTTGCCGATTCCGGTTTTTTGTTGTACTGGCTGGTATATAGGGTCTAGGTCTACGTGCTTGTTGATGGAATCCATAGATGAGTGTGTGCTTCTAGAAATTCTCTGCTTGTCCTCTGTTTGGCTTATCCTATGATCGTTGTGTTGTCCCAGACTAATTTGTGGCTGCTGGTCATGGCAGTTAGTGGCTAGTTGCTGTTGAGTGCAGATTGCTAATTTTCTGCCTAGTTGACTTAGTGTTGTGTGCAGTCTTTGCATGGAATCTTGTAAATTTGTTTGTCTTGCACATGATGGGTAAAGGGTCTTTTGTCCTGGTGAGTTGTCTGAGCGTGGCTGTTGGTTTATGGGCTGTCGTGAATCCCAGTGGTCGGAAAAGTCTGGCTGTCAGTTCTAAAACATGTCTCATGTAAGGTAGTGTGGCTAGTGAGTTAGGTTGTGGCATGTTCTAGTTGCGTTGTTTGTCTGTTAGGTATCTGCGGATGAAGTTGCTAGGGATCTCCGTTCTTGGTGAATACTCTGCAGAGGTGCTCTTCTTCCCTTTGCACTGCTGCAGTGTTTTGTAGCCCTTTTGAACAGCATCCTAATGCAGCTTCTGTGTTCGGATGGTTGTTATTGTAGTTCAGGACCTTGTTGGCGTGACTTTCCTATACACTTCTATGGTGCATTCACCATTCTGTGTTCTTTCAACCATCACCTCTCAATGGGAATTGGTTGTTGGTTTTCTCCTCTGTCGTTATGAGTTGATTTCACTGGAGATTTCACCGAGACACGGGATGAAACACCTGCAAATTAGCTTCCCAGCTTGGCGAGCATGCCTACAATTATGACAACCGGCGCACGAGTTTCAAATCTTTGCACAAACATTGGTTTTAGCAGAATTGAAAGTAGATAAATCTCCAGAGTCGGATGAATTGTATCCGGTGCTCCTCCCTTGGGAGGGAAGAGAGTGTATTTCAGGAGCTCTGACATTACTTTTCAAATCCTCTCCGGCCACAGGAGGGGTGCCAGAGGCCTGCTATACAGCTAATTTGGTGCTTTTAATTAATACGTGTGGTGGAGGCATATCAGTAAAGTATAGGCCTGTGAGTCTAACACTAATGGTAGGGAAGCTATTGGAGTAAAACCAAAGTTCGGGGCAGAACTAAACTCCATTGGAAAGACCAGGGTTAATCAAAGATAGTCAGCATGACTTTGTCAGGGGGAAATCATGTGTAACTAATTTGATTGAAATTTTTGAGATGGTGACTTTGGTGAGTAAATGAGAATAGTGTAGTTGATGTGATCTTTGACTTCACTAAGGTTTTTGGCAAGATCCCACATGGCAGACTGGTTATGCGGCTAAGAGCCTGTAGGATTCGGCAATTCGGCTTCATGACAGAAAGCCATGGTGAAGATGGAAAGATGTTTTTGTGACTAGAAGCTTGTGTCCACCGGTGCCATGGTGTTCTGTGCTGCTTGTAGAGTAAATAAATGGTATGATGTAGGACGTATAATCACCTAAGTTCATAGATGACATGAAATGGATGCTGCACTAAATGGCAAAGAAGAAATGACTACAGAATGGTGTAGAAGAGTGGCAAATGGAATTTAATCCTTAAGTGTGAGGTGATACATTTTGTTAGGACTAACCAGGCAAGGGCGCACACATTGAATGGTAAGACTCTAGGAAGCTCAGAAGATCAAAGATGCAGATACCCATAGATCCTTGAAGAGATCAGGGAAATAAGATAGTTGAGACATGAAAGATATTTGCCTTCGAGTCAACGTGTTGAATAAAAAAATGAGGAATTTATGGAGTGTATACCTATAAGGCACAGATGGAGTACTGTGTTGTTTTGGTCAATACACTACAGAAAGGATGTGATTGTAACAGAGAGGGTGCAGGGAAGATTCTCCAGGATGTTGCCTGGCCTGGAGGGTTTCAGTTATGAAGACAGACTATATAAGCTGGAGTTTTCCTTGAAGCAGGGAAGGCTCAGGATGACCGTATTGAGGTGTACAATGTTATGAGGGTTATAGATGGGGGGATCTTTTCCCTTTAGAGAACTTACTAAATTATAACTGTGCGCCTTAGTTATTAAGTAGCAGGTTTAGAATCATAGAGAGCTATAGCACAGATAAAGGCTCTTCAGCGATTTGAGTCTACACCAGTCAAAAACAAGCACCTAGCTATTCCAATACCATTTTCCACGTGGCACCATAATCTTGTATGTCTTGGCATTGAAAGTGCACACTAAACACGACTTTAAAAAATGAGGGTTTCTGCCTGTACTTCCCTTATTGGCAGAGAGTTCCAGATTCTCATCACACTCTGGATGGAAAAAGTCTCCTTTTTGCTGTAAGGAAAACAACCCCAGTCTATCCAAACTTGCATCATAACTAAAACATTCCAGCCCAGGCAACATTTTGCTAAATGTCCTCCGCTCTCTCTCCAGTGCAATCAAATTCCTCCTATAATGTGGCTGCACACAGTACTCTAGCTGTGGCCTGTTTTATACAGTTCCAGCTGAAGCTCTCTGCTCTTTAACACTGAGCCTTGACTAACGAAGGCATTTTATCTAATTGCCATTACCTTGAAGGACTGGTGCACACCAACGTCCCTTTGATCTTCGGTGTTTACCAGGGTTCTGCTGTTCTTCATGTATTCCCTTGCCTTGTTTGTCCTGCCCTAGCACATCATCTCATACTTATTCAGATTTAATTCCATTTGCCAAATGTCCCTTGATCCCATGGGCTCTTGTGTTTGTTATTTATCTCTCATGTGAGACCTCAAAACCTTGCTGAATTCAAAGTAGACTCTGTCAAGTGCGTTGCCCTCATCTACTCACATGGTCACCTCCAAAAAATTCAATTGAGTCGGTCATGCATGGTTTCCTCTTAACAAACCCATGTTGACTGTTCTTGATTAATCCCTGCTTCTCCAAACTGCAGATTAATTCTAAATAATGCTGGATAAACTAGTTCTGATTTGAAGGATGGATGGAAGTTTCCACCTAAAAGGGTGGTAGAGGCAGAAACCCTCTACATTTATGAAGTGTTTAAATGATCACTTGAAATGCTATGGTCTTTTATATGAAGTGCTGGAAAATAGGATTAGAATAGATAGATGCCTGATGACCTGCATGGATGCAATGGTCCAAAGGGCCATTTTCCAGGTGATGAAAACTCTGTTAGCTGCTGAGTGTCTTTTTACTAATAAAATGTGGACTATTGATTTTTGAATTCCATAATCTAATTTTAATACATGGAAGTTTTGTGGACTAAAATGGTTTTAAAGGGGAAAAGAAATGTCAAAATGGCCACAACAATCATTGATCATGCAGATTGGCCAAACTTTGTCATACCACATTGGTTATGACAATGCAGTGTAAATTATAATTATTTTTATCAAAAGACACTGAAAAATAGTCAACTCAGTCAGCTATGAAGCAACTTTCATCTCTTGTTTTGATTTGCACTTGTAAGTATTTCTCACATCGGAGATTAAAGATCTAGCCTACTATTATCAAGCATGGGAAATAAGAAACTGTGACATGGGAATATACATCCCAGCTGTAGGGAAATCATGTGCCTGGTGAGGCAACTCCCCTAACCTGGATTTAAAGATGGAGGGATGAAAGTTCACACTTTTCAGCCCTAAGTTTGAAGATAAGGTTCTTTTATGGTTATTGGCTTAACTCACTTTCTTTCTTTTGACTGGTGAGTACTGTATTTAAAGTGACCAGCCCAACTCTGCTGTTGTAGAGTAGGTAAAAACAATGACTGCAGATGCTGGAAACCAGATTCTGGATTAGTGGTGCTGGAAGAGCACAGCAGTTCAGGCAGCATCCTAGCAGCAGTAAAATTGACGTTTCGGGCAAAAACCTTTCATGAATACAGACAGAGATTTGTTGTAGAGTAGGCTGATACAAAAAGCTCTCAAAATTAACACCCTCTTGTTTGAAGGGAGTTCAACAATCTCTGAAGTGACATGGGGTTATTTTAAGTGCGTAACCAGTCCATAACAATAGGTGCTTGCAAACTTTACTATTGGGAAAAGTAAAAGATTTTCTACCTGAAAGCAAGTTTTAATTCTACTGTACTGATAAAAAGGTTCTTCAGAAGAGTAGAGAATTTTCACTAGTTAAAATTTGCTTAGATTATGGGGCTGGTAACAATGGGTATTAATACAAGGATAGATATTTTGTTGGGGAAATGATCTGGCCTGTTGCCAAATATACCCCACAAGATTTTTTTAAAAAAACCTGGTGATAGTACAGCTATCCAGCTGGAAGCATCAGAAGGACCAGGAACGGAGTAGTTTTCTACAGGAGGTAGTAGAACTTTCAAAGTTTGGAATAGTTCAGGAAGGGTCACTGAAGTTAAGTGAGTGGGAAACAACTGAGATGTCTGGGATCAGTAGGGGTTTGGGAAACATTACAGAGGACAGAAATTCATGAGGTTTAGATTGCCTCAAATTAAATAGGGCTGAAGTCCAGCCAGCAATGTCAGAGAGGGTCAGACAGTTAAAAGGACCAGAGTTAAGCCAATAACCATAAAAGTAGGTGTGGAAGTGCCAGGAAATGTGACAAAAAAACGAAAGGACAAAACCAAAGATCTGGTTAACTGATCTGTTGATAAATTTAAAGGTAGACCAGGGGATATCTCAGACAGACCAAGAGGTAGTGAAAGTGAATTCTCAGTAGATGAAGGAGTACAGCAAAAGCCCAATAGCCATCAGATGGAGGCAGAGTCCCAGGGGACTGTAGAGCAGGCGAGGAGAACATCTTCCAAAGGGAACTGATAAGGGAATGGAACATATTCTACTACAGATATCAATGGTGGAGACCACCAGTATGTTTTAATGAGGTAAAACGGACATCCTCTGGGAGATCAATTAAGATGACCGATTTCAAACCTCTGTCCAGTTGGGTTGTTGTAAATTTCAATGAGAGTGAAGTGCAGGATTACCAGCTACTAATCTCCTCCTATAAATCAAATTTGGGAAAGTGCCTAAATCCAGTATAAGGGATTATGGGAGCCGTTCTCAACTTCGTGCATCTTACATGTCACTAAACATTTTGTCAAAATCTTCCATATATAAACAAAGCCTAATTTTTTTTGTTTTTCTATACTTTACATTTTAAGTACTTGAATAGGCGTTAGTGCACATTTTTAAGGACAACAACATTGCAATAATTTTGCTGAGAAAGTTTCTTGCTGAACTGTCAAAAAGAAAATGATGTAATTATTAGCAGGGAGCTTGTGGTTACATTTCATTCCCAAGCATCTCATTTCTTGGGTGTCTCACCAAGAAGACTTTCATGTTAGATTGATATTGAAACATTGGATTATTGACCTGGGCAGTGAAAGGTTAGAACTTAAACAGGCAGCATAGTTTTGGCAACAACTGTGCTGACCATTCCAAACAGGAACTTGTAAACAAATCATCCAGACCTTTGAATTACTTTTTCAGTAACGTAATTGCTCTGCTGCCACGTACCCTAATAACTTAGCAGTCAAAAGACTTTTATTCTGAGATTAGAGTATTGAATACTTGAAATTGATGCTGCACAAAAACCAAGAAATTTACATTTGGATTAGTAAATTAGTAATTTTCTGTGGGACCTGGGTTCTAATGCTACCTAGTTACAAAGCTGCAATAAGGTTAGCGTCATTCCTCACCCTATTACAATTTCTGTTTAAAATCTGTGCTAATCACTTTAGAAAACTTTGCCACAGTTTTGTAATAGTTACTTTCTGCCAAAGTGTAGCTATGCCAAGTCCTTTTTGAATAATGGTGCTAATTGGCTGTATGAATCCCAATTAAAAGGGAAGTGAGAGTCCGTACTTGTATATAATTCTGAGCATTCTGTGAATGCCAGGTTTCAGAAATGGAAGTGTTTGTCGCAGTCATAGTCGCACAGCATGGAAACAGATCCTTCAGTCCAACTCGTCCAATGCCAACCAGATATCCTAAATTAATCCAGTCCCATTTGCCAGCATTTAGGCCATATCCCTCTAAATCCTTTCCATTCATATCTCCACCCAGATGCCTTATAAATGTAATTGTACCATTCTCCACCATTTCTTCTGGCAATTCATTCCATACAAAGCACTGCCGTCTTGTGAAAAAGTTATCCCTTACGTCCACTTAAATACACCGCCACTTCTCTCCACCTCCCCCCCCCGCCCACTTATACCTGAGCCTTTTAATTTTGACTCCCCTACCCTGGGGAAAAGACCTTGACAATTGACTCTACCCATACTCAGGATTTTAAAAACCTGTATAAGGGCACCCCTCAACCTCCGATGCTCCAGGGAAGAATAGTCCCAGCCTATTCACCCTCTCCCTATACTTCAACTGTCCGATCCTGGCAATATCCTTGCAGACTGTTTTCTGAACCCTTTCAAGTTTCAGAACATCTTTTCTATAACAGGGAGACCAGAATTGAAAGCAGCATTCCAAAAGTGGCCTAACCAATATCCTGTACTACAGCAACAAGCCCTTCTAAATCCTATACTCAATTCACTGAATAAAGGCAAGCATACCAAATGCATCCTTCACTAGCCTGTATACCTGCGGTTCCAACTTGAAGGAACTGAGACCCTGCACTCCAAGGTGTCTTTGTTTGGCAACATTCCCCAGGACCTTACCATCAAGTGTATAAATCCTGCCCTGATTTGCCCTACCAAAATGTAGTACCTCACATTTATCTAGATTAAACTTTATCTACCACTTAGCCCATCTGACCAAGGTCTCGTTGTATTCTGAGGTAGCCTTCTTCGTGTCCACTACATCACCAATTTCAGTGTCATCTGCAAACGTACTAACCATACCACCTACATCCACATCACGTCCACATCATTTAAATAAATGTCAAAAAGTGGTGAACCTGGCAGTGATCTTTGTGGCACACCACTGGTCACAGGCCTCCAGTCCAACAAGCAACGCTGCACCACCATCCTCTGTCTGCTACCTTCAAGCCAGTTTTGTATGTAAATGGCTAGTTTTCTTGAATTCCATATGATCTAACCTTGCTAACCAGTCTACCAAGGGGTAATATTGTCGAACGCCTTACTGAAATCCATATCGACAATATGAACTACTCTGCCTTCATCAATCCTCTGTCATTTCAAAAAACTCAAGTCAAGTTAGTGAGACACAATTTTCCACGCACAAAGCCTTGTTGACTATCCCTAATCGGGCCATACATTTCCAAATGCATGTAAATCCTGTGCCTTAGAATTCCCTCCAACAATTTGCCACCAGTGACATCAGGCTCACCGGTCGATAGTTCTCTGGCTTTTCTTTACCACCTTTCTTAAATAATTGCACCACTTTAGCTGACCTCCAATCTGCCAACACCTCATCTGCGGCTATCGATGATAGAAATATCTCAGCAAGGGGCCCAGTAATCATTTCATTGGCTTCCCATTAAGTTCTAATCAGGTCCTGGAGATTTATCCACCACTATGCATTTTAAAATGTCTAACACCACCACCTCTGTAATATGGACACTTTTCAAGGTATCGCTGTTTATTTCCCCAAGTTCTCTAGCTTCCACATCTTTCTCCACAGTAAACACTAATGCTTGTTTAGTATCTTGCCCATCTCCTGCAGTTCCAAACATAGGCGGCCTTGCTGGTCTTCAAGGGACGTTGTTCTCTCCTGAGTTACTCTTTTGTCCTTAGTATTTTCCAGAATCCCTTTGGATTTTCCTTAACTCTGTTTGCCAAAGTGAGCTCATGTCTCTTTTTTGTCCTCCTGATTTCCCTCTTAAGTATACTCTTCCTGCCCTTTCACCTTTCTAGGGGTTCACTTAGTCCCTGATGTCAATACCTGACACATACTTCCTCCTTTTTCTTGACCAGAGCCTCAATTTCCCTTGTCACCAGACTCCCTATACCTACCAATCTTGCCTTTCACACTAACAGTGTCATACCATTTCTTGCTATCTCAGTACTGAAGACTTCCCTCGTGGCCTGCAAATATCTGCCCCTAATCAATGTTCTTGCCTAACAAGGTCAAAATTATCCTCACTTCAATTTAGAACTTTAACTTGTTGATCAATTCTATCCTTTTCCATACCTATTTCAAACTAATAGAATCTGATCACTATCCCCAAAGTGCTCCCCCACTGAGACCTCAGTGACTTACCCTGCCTTATTTCCAAGAGTAGGTCAAGTTTTGTACCTTCTCTAATATGTGCATCCACGGGGTGAATTTATAAAAATTGTACGCATTTGACACATTCTTCTCTGTCCACACACTTAATGCTATTTATGTTTGTCTGGTCAACTTTATGTTCATCAACCACACTTGGCTACTGATTCAAATAATTTTATGGAAAAAGCAGCTACTAACATTTACCGGCAGATTAACATTTGCAAGTAATTAAAATTGCCCTCACCAATTTGCCAACAACATGTTTTGCACAGCAGCCTGAAAAGAATGAAGAATTAACTCTGTTCTAGGTAGTGCAGTTCGTTCTGGTATAACGTGTTTCGTTAACACTTATTGGCTATAATACGATTGATGAATTGTGAAAGCTGTTTGGGTAATGCAAACTTCCTACTGAACAGACATAGCAATTTTATACAGCAGTTTTCTCTGGCGTGGGATTGCAGAGGAATGCAGTTGTCACATTATCGTAGAACGATCTGTATCATAGTCTACAGCTGTTTTTGTAAGGCCATAAAATACTTGCAGATAAAGGGGATAATTGACTCATATTTATTCATGATTGCCAAGTTAAAAACTCAATTCCCTTTCCTATTTCTCATCTCGGTTTCACTGACCATTATTCTGTCTGAAGGCCACTTTGTGTTTATCACTTTGTATAGTAAATCGTCATTGGTCTTAAATTTTCCTAGTCCTGCAGTCAACCATTGTTCCGACAGAGTCTTGTCATTCCTTGGAAGTAGTACTCCAGATTTGTCTTGCTTCCCCTATTAAATGTCCAGTGTAATTTTCCCATTCAAGGTTATGTAGCTCACATTTTTTGTAGCCTTTGCTCGTAATTAGCTTGGATAACAGTAACCAATCTGATGGATCTTCTCTGGATTAATGCACAACCTGTGTATTTACTCCTTTGTATATTGCTATCAAAACTGAATAGTAATTGAAGTGCTGTGTTACAAGGGCATCTATATAATTTTACTATGAACTCTTCTGCTGTGATCTAGCAACTAGCAATATGATTGAGCATTTTGTTTTGCTTTTTGAAAGCACGTGTTTGTGGTTTACTGCTCTGTTGCTTTACTACTAATATGAGGATCAGAGAAACCAGGAGCATGGTTTATGAACATATAATTTTTCAGAATCACAGTGACAGAGGTTCTGTGCTCTTGAAATTGGATTGTTTTTCTTTTGGGTGATTCATTTAGCCATGATTGACAAACTGTTGGATTGAGAAGTTCACTTAAAAAGTGCTTTAATATTAATTTATTTTGGCAGAGCAGGATGAATCTTTATCCTCTCAATTGTATGTATTGCAAGTTCTCTTTCTTTCAAGTACAGTTTAAGAATTTATAAAAGCATGTTTCGTGCAAGAGGTCCGTTGCCTCAATCTGAGAATTCCAAAGCTACTAACTTGGTAGCATATGAGTATGTGTGTTCTGGTGGATGTGCTGTGAGCGGTTTGCTGATTGTCAAGCAAAGGAATTGAAATTGCTTTCGGCACGTTTCCGCTAAATTAAGTATCAATGTGACTTTAAGAATGTGTTTGAAAGATTGATCCAGTGATAGTTTGACTCTTTGCTATTGCTAAATGATAAAATATAAACTTGAGATTCCTGTTTCTCTTACAGATTTAAACCACAGTGGTTTGGGATCGCATTATGAAAACTCTCACTGGGGACCTGTCTCTACCAATGGTGACTCTTCTACAAATTGGGATAAAGTTATTGTAGACGGGTCTAACAAAGAGGCCTGGCCTTCAATCACTGGCAGTGACCCAGAGTTGGCTTCAGAATGTATGGACGTTGACTCTGCTTCAAGCTCTGGGTCAGAGAAGAACCTCAATATCATGGCTTCGGGGAGCACGGATGATGATAGCAACAGAACAGGCAATGGAAATGGATCTTCAAGTCAGTTTGTGGTTGGAAATGTCGGCAATAATGTAGGAAATGGAAGTATTAATGGGCCTTGGGGTGGATCTCGAGGCCCTTTGTCAAGCACATGTCAGGGTTCATCAGAAAATGTAGATGGCAAACCAGAAAGTGACCATGGTAAACTGAATGCTTGGGGCAGCATAGGTTCCACATCAACTGCCAACCTAGGTGGCTGGCCTGTTTTAGAAAACGATGGAAATGCTGTGCAAGGACCTATGCCTGGTAGCAATTCTGGCAACAATGTTCAACGTAGCACTGTAGGTCAAATGCTAAATAATCAGAGTGTTAATATGGAATTGTCGATTCATGGTTCTTGGGAAGGAATGCAGGATAATGCAGGTGCAGAAGTTAATGGTACAAGGAACATTTCATTCAGTGGACAACCTCAAAACCTTAACACTGAAATGAATGGACCAAATAACACTACTAACCCTTTGACCTCTAGCTTACCAAACTCTACTAGTTCGATGCAGACAAATGAACTGCCTAAACTTACAGGGCCTGGGGCCTGGGGTGTACCCTTAGGAATGAGCACAGTAAACCCATCTCAGCTTCAGGCCACTTCAATTACAAATGGCACTTCCGTTTCTAAACCAGGCAATGGAGGAATTAGCGAAGGAATGAACAGTGGGTCTAATGGTACGACTTGGGGTACATCTGGCACTAACTACCCTGGAGAAAAATGTCCAGGCTCAAACAGCAATTTGGGACAAACTTGTGGTGACACTGTGAATGCAACTCTAGCACAATCTGCTGTCAATGGATCTGGGAGTACTGCCTACAGAAGTAATGGTGGAAGCAATAGAGGGGGAGTTGCTTGGGAATCTGGTGTGGTCAACACCCATAATATTGCTTGGGGGGCAGGGAACAATACAGGCTCCGGAGGGGCTAGAAGAGTCTGGGGAAACTCAGCACCAAATGCAAACACTGGCACTAATGTCTCAAATGGGGAATGGAGCAAACTGCCTAATAATCAGCATTCCAATAATGTTCTAAATGGAAATTGTAACAGGAAGGGAACAAATGGATGGAAGAATCTAGATGATGCTCTTTGTGGTCAAAATCAGAATACTGTGTGTCAGCAAAATGAACAGAACAATGTGTGGGTTAGAACTCCATCAACGTCTGGTACAGCAGACAGTGAAGGAAGCACAGAGAGCACAGGGAGTCGTCATGATAGAATGAGTGTAGGAAGTGGTGATGGCACTGGCAGACGTGGTGAAAAAAGGAAACCTGACCAACCTGGAATGGTCCAAAGTATTCTGAGTAGAACTGACTTGGATCCACGTGTCCTTTCCAATACAGGTTGGGGGCAGACTCCAATCAAACAAAACACTGCCTGGGATATTGAACCTTCAGCAAAGAGTGAGAGAAAAACTGACAATGGAACAGAAGCTTGGGGAGGTTGTGTTGCTCAAACTTCTAACTCAGGGGGGTGGGGGGATGGGCCTGGCCCTGTCAGTAATGATACCTCATCAGTATCTGGATGGGGCGATCCAAAGCCTGCTACAGTCTCTTGCAACACAGGATGGGGAGACACCAAAGGCTCAAGCAGCCAAGGGGGTTGGGAGGATAATTCTGCTGCTACAGAATTACTCTTGGTTAAGAGTAATCAAACATGGGGAGGAAGTAAAGAAGAGAAGTCAGCTACATGGAATGATGCACAAAAGGTCAAGCAAGGATGGGTTGATGGGCAGAAATCAAACCAAGGTTGGGGAATTTCTGGAGCTGACGGATGGGGAGAAAATTCAAGGAACGGCCAATGGGGGGATTCCCAGAAGAGTAGTTCAGCCACTTGGGACAATGATGGCGATAGATCTGGGTGGAATGAATCTGGAAGATCAAGCACAGGCCGAAGCACTTGGGCAAGTAGCAACAATTCAAACCCCAACAGTACTTCAGGCTGGGGTGATCCGGCCAAGGCTGCTCAGTCCCCGGGGTGGGGCGAACCAGCTAAAGCTGCTCAGCCCCAGGGCTGGGGAGAGCCAACCAAGGCTGCTCAGCCCCAGGGCTGGGGGGAGCCCACCAAACCGAATAGCTCTGCAGACTGGACTAAGCCACAGGACAGTAATGGCTCTTGGGGAGCTGTACCTCCTCCTAATAAATCCTCTGGCTCTGGTTGGCTCAATGGCCCAATGCCAGCCCCATCAAAAGAGGAAGAACCTACAGGCTGGGAGGAACCTTCACCAGAGTCTATTCGCCGCAAAATGGAAATCGATGATGGCACCGCTGCCTGGGGAGACCCGAGCAAGTATAACTATAAGGGTGTGAATATGTGGAACAAAAACACACACAGCAGTGGCAACAACTCTGAGCAGCCGGCACAGGTCCAGCCCCCGCCAGCACCGCAGCAGACCCCGCCACAACAGTTGCCACAGCAAATGCCACCACCAAGTGCCATGCAAAACAAAGAGAACGGTGGCTCTGGTAAGTTTAACACTGATTCACACCTTCAATGTGAGAAACGGGTGAAATTTGAGTTTCTGATATATCCTGCTCTTTGCAGTGTATTTGCAAATCTTAATGAGAAACTGAACTTTAATCAGTTGCAGTACCTCTACCTGTGTATCTATGTGTTTATTTATTAATTTCTGGCCACACTCTTGGATTTAGTAGTCAAAAAATGTTCAACAGTAATGTGTACATTTGCTAACAGGGTGGATTCTGTTTGTCTGGTTATTTTATATGAAAGTTTTGAAATTCAATCAGCCTCTTAAAAACTGCATTAGGATTTTGAAATTTCCATCCTCTACAGGAACTAATTATTTGAATGTAGATGAACTTTATAAAATGAGTGGGATAGCAAATATCCTTATTGGATGTAAGGACAGAGTTTAATTTTCATTGTCTGCTACTTCCCTTTCTTAAAGCTATAATATGTACAAGTATGACCAGATGGTCTATTTCTGAAAATTTGTCACTGGTAAATTAGGTGGATTTATTCATTCAAGCATGCAGTCCGATGCATCAGATACTAATATGTTCATTTTACTACCATTTCTGTTGAGAGTATGTTATTTCAATGTACCTGCATAGTTCTCTATCGGAACCAGTAACATATAGAACAGTAGATGATGATCTGCTGAGGCAAAGTTTGAACACTTGTGGGTCAAATTAAAAGGCAGAGCTTCAGAAGTAGAGTCTGGATTGTGAGTTGAGTCTCGTGCCAATTGGCACAGAGTCAGGCAGATAGACAACTTAATGTGCAGCTGGGAAGAAAAGGTTATGATTCACGGGATACTGATGCCTGTACTTGGGTGTTCTTACTAGCTGTTCTGTTAGGGTGGACTTAACTATACTGAGACTAATGTCCTGTGACAGTTCATATAGTTTGGCCCATGGATAGGGCTTATACTAAAGAGATGAAGGATGATTTAGAAATGCAAAGGAAATAATTGAAGCAATCCAGGAGTGCAGCAACTTGGAGACAAATTGAGTGAAATAGCATCCATGACTGAGGTCTATTTTCTGCTGTTATTACTTTGTTCTTGTGCTTGGTCATTCATCTCTTACTTTTCTGCACCTGGTCCCTTAATCTAGTCCATTTTGTTAACATATGATTAGATTTATAGTGAATGTTGTTTGTCACTGATGGGTGACCTGCACACTAACATTTAATGTGAAGTGGCATGAAATGTTCAGGATATCATGAAAATAGAATTTTTGCACTATTTGTATTGTTAAGTTGGAACTACTCTTGTATCTGAGATGTTACCTATATGTTTACAAGCATCTCACTGCTGCCCGTCTTCCATTACGATTTAAGACTGCGGAAAAGGCATCATGTTAATCTTGCTATATTAATCATGCCTATGTAACTTGATTTTGTGTCTCCATTTGTATTTGGGTTTCATGTCTGCTTCTGACTTGAGCTATCTTTTTTTTTCCTCCCCATTTTTCCTTTTCTCTGTATTCCCCTTGACACACATTCTCCTGCTGCAATGCTTTTTTTGTCCCCCGTTTCTCTTCTCTCAAGTACTCCATCTTTCCTGTCCCAACCCTTCACACTCCAACTTTGCTCATGTAAAAAAAAGCACTCTGACCTTGGTATTGGTATTGCCTCCAGCTCTGAACTCTCCACTCTATGCCTCTCCAGTTATAGACTCTTATGCATTTGAATTTAATTGTGTTAAATCTGTTGATAGTACTTTTAGCTGCCTAGGCTGTAATCTCTGGAGTTCCTTTGTTAAACCTTTCTATTTCTCAAGCTTTCCATTTATTTCCCCTACTTGAAGACAAAACTGACCAAGTTTTTTGTCATATGTTCTAATACTTAGTTTTGTAGTTGTTAGTTTTTATAATGCTTCCATTAAGCATCTTGAGACATTTTCTGTGTTAAACCGTATAATTACCAATTGTCTAATTATGGCGAATCATAGTTTAATAGGCAAAAACATTGCGTAATGTAGCTATTGATAATGGGTCAATTTCAGCCCAAGATAAATGGTACTATTTATGATAGGTTTCCAGTTGATGTGGTGTGGTAATTATTATAATGTCAAAGACTGATTGTGGTTAGGCCTTCAAGTGAGCATGGGATGAGAGTAAGCCACTTAGCTCTTCAAACTACTCTGACATTCACAAAATCATGACTAATCTGATTTTAGTCTCAACTCCACATTACTGTATGCCTACAATAATCTTTCACGCCTTGATAATCAAGAATCTGTCAATCTCAGCCTGAAAAAAAAGTCAATATTTTGTATTTGCTGCCTTTTGCGGGAGGGAATTCCGACGAGACTCAACCCTCTGAGAGACCTTTTGTTTCACATCTGTGTCTTAAATGGGCGACTTCTTATTAAACTATTATCTGGTCTAAATTTTTTCACAAAAAGAAACATTTCCACATGTGCCTGGTTAAGTTCCCTCAGGGTCATCTTTGTTTCAATCAAGTCAGCTCTGGCTCTTCTAAACTCGAAAATAAAGGCTGGGCCTTTCCTCATAAGACATCCTTTCATTCCAAGTATTAGTGTAGTAAACCGCATCTGATTGGTCTTCAACGCATTAGCATCCTTCTGTAAATATAATGACTACTGTACACAGTACTCCAAATGTGGTCTCAACAATGCCATATATAACTGAAGCATAAACTCCTTACTCTCGAGTACAATTCCTCTCTCAATGAAACACAACATTCTCTTAGCATTCCTGATTATTTGCTGTGCCTGCACACTAGCCACCTGTGATTTAATATACTTCCAGCTCTCTCTGCCTCTCAGAGCTCTTCAATTTTCACCATTTTGTTCATGTTCCTTTTTAATTATTTGTCAACATGGACAATTTCACACTGTCCCACATTATGCCCCATTTGCCAGATTTATGCCCACTCTCTGAATCTATCCATATCCCTTTGTAGGCTCCTTACGTCCTCTTCACTACATGCTTTCCTATCTAACTTTGTAACATTAGCAAATTTAGTGACCATACCTTCGGTCCCTTCATCCAAATTGATTATATAAATTTTAGTTGAGGCCCCAACATGGCATCATAAGGCACACCACTCATGGCATCTTTGCCAACCTGAAAGATATTCTTCTTTTCTTACTTGGTTTCTTGTTAACCAGTCTTCTATCCATGCCACATGTGATCCCAGTGTCATAAACTTTTAACTTCCAGAGCAACCTTTTAATGAGGCACCTTATCAAGTGCCTTTTGGAAATCGACTGGTTCTCCTGTATCCACAGCAAAAGTTATTTCTTCAAAGAATTCCAATAAATCATAAACATGATCCCTCCTTGACAAAACCATAATGGCTCTGCCTTGGACTTATCCATGTGCCCAATTATAACATGTTTAATGATAATTGCTATCATTTTTCCCATAGATGTTAAGCTAACTGGCCTGTAGCTTCCAGCTTTCTGCATTTCCCTTTTTGGATAAGAGTTATATGAGCTATTTTCAAATCTGTATGAACGAATATAACAAATGTTTATAAAAAAAATTAAAACCAACATGTCAGTGATCTCACTAGCAGCTTTTCTTAAGACCCTTGGGTGAAACCCATCAGTTTTTCAACTTGCAGTTCTAGCAGTTTACTCCAGTATTATTTCTGTCAATTGTAATTTTCCCTCCCTTTCAATCTGAACTATTTCTGGGATGTTACTTGTATCCTCCCTGGTGAAGACCGATGCAAGACATCTGTTCAATGTGTTTGTCGTCTCATTCCTATTTTTCTGTCGGACTAGTACTGATCTTATTAACTTTTCTAATTTAAATATCTGAAGAAACTTTTCCTATCCTTTTTGAGCATTTTTGGTAAATGTTCTTTTTAATTTTTCACTAATTTTTCCCTCATTAACCTTTTAGTAAACCTTCGCTGTTTTTAACATTCTGTTCAATCTTCTGACCTGCCGACTAAGTTTATACAAGATGATTTATTTTGAGCTTTTTCAATTAACAATGCAAAGCAGATCCAACCTTTAATTTTTCTTATTTATTGATGTGTATCTGTGCTTTCTGGAATATCCTGTTAACTGTTTGTTGATGCATCTCAATTAACCAATCCTTTAACCTAAATTGCCAGAAGACTTGCTAGCTCTGCTTCTGTACCCTCCCAATTGCCTTGGTTACATTCAAAATAGTTATCTTGGACCCACCCTTTTTCCCTTGAGCTACAGATTGTTCTGGTATAACGTGATTGTTGCATTCCTCTGCAGTCACGCTATAGAAAATCGTGCTGTAGAAGCCGACTAATATCCATTCAGTAGAAAGTTTGCATTTCCAAACAAAGTCCACAAATCAAGTGACTTATAGTGAATTCACGTTGACGACACATATGCTACACCAGAATAACCTGCATATGTAAAGTTTACTCATAATATAGTTACTGCTATCCAAAAACACTTTCATGATGTTGTCTGTTACTAATCCTTGTAGATGAAAGCCAGGTCTAATATAGCCTACTCTCTGGTGCTATAACATGATACTCAAAGAAATTGTCCTGAAAACATTCAACAAATTCTTCATCTGGAGTACCTTTTCCCAGTCTACGTAAAGTTTAAAATATCACATGATAATTCTTTGGACAAGCTCCCATGACTACTTCCTTGATACCTGTCCTATCATGTGATTAGTGTTAGGAGACCTGTACATAACTCCCATAAGTGACCTGTTGCCTTTGTTGTTCCTCATCTCTAATCAGATTGCTTTTAAATCCAAAAATAAAATCTGCCAAAAACTGCAGATGCTGGAAATCTGAAACAAAGAGAGGTCTGGAGAAACCTAGCAGGTCAGGCAGCATCCTTTCACCAACAAGGATTAGTTGCTGACATCACAGTGAAAGAACTTTTAGATTAGATTAGATTACTTAGTGTGGAAACAGGCCCTTTGGCCCAACAAGTCCACGGTGAAGCGCAACCCACCCAGACCCATTCCCCTACATTTACCCCTTTACTTAACACTACGGGCAATTTAACATGGCCAATTCACCTAACCTGCACATTTTTGGATTGTGGGAGGAAACTGGTGCACCCGGAGGAAACCCATGCAGACACTGGGAGAATGTGCAAACTCCACACACACCGTCGCCAGAGGCAGGAATGGCACTGTGAGGCGGCAGTGCTGCACCATGCTTTTGGATAGCAGCAACCATATTGAGTGAATTTTACATATGCAGTTTGTTCTGGTGAGAGTGGAAGAGTTAATGTTCCAAGCCTAATATGACTTTGCTGCAGGAAGACATTTGTCCCATTCTATCATTGTTTATCATTTCCAGCATTCATTCCTTTCTCTACTGTATTTTTTCCTCCAATTTTGATTTACCCCAGCTTCCCAAATTTGAGCTCTTGACCCATTTTTAGTTTAAAAGATGCTCTACTTTGGTAATTACGTGGTATTCAAGCATTCCAGTCCCAATACAGTTCAGGTGAATATAATCAAAAGTAAGGTCACCATAAGTCTTAACGAGTTTTGAGAAGATTTGTAGCTCAGGTTGAGGTTTTGGGTGTAGGTTTGCTTGCTGAGCTGGAAGGTTCATTTCCAGATGTTTCATTGCTCTACTAGGTAACATCTTCTTTGGTCTCGGGCAACGCACTGCTGAAAATTCCTGCTTTCTATTTATATGTTTGGGTTTCTTTGGGTTGGCTTCGCCTGAGGCCCACTGAAGATGTTAGCTAGTAGGGTAACAAAACATCTGGAAATGAACCTCCAAGCTCAGCGAACAAACCTACATCCAGCACCATAGTCTTATTAGTTTATAGGGCTCCTCTCTCATTAGAGTGAGGAGATTGGGTTTACCTGAAGGTCACCACACCTCAGGTGAAGGGAGAGGTTAAGAAGGAGAGTCCTTCATGTTAACTTCAGGTAGAATTTAACTATGTTGTTGGCATCACTCTGCATTCCAAACCAGCCATCCAGCCAACTGAGCTATCTGCCCTCCACAAGTAGAACCACTGCACATAAAGAACTGTGGCTGTTTCTTCGAATTGCAGTTTGTGGAAGCTTGAATTGTGATTCGTGGCGATGACAAACCATGAGTTCACTTCTAAGATATTAATGTGAATGATTCTTATCTATATTAATGAGAGATTTTATTTTGGAAATTTCCCAAGGTCCTTCTGATTCACAAACTTGTGCTTCAGGTGTTAAGTGTTTCGGTGTTCAGTTATGAAGAAGAGTCATGCCAGATTCAGCATTAACTCTGTTTCTCCCTCCCCATGAATGCTGCCAGTACTGAATTTCTCCAGATTTTCTTTGATTTCTAGTACCCACAGTATTTTGCTGTTTAGTGTTTCAAATTGCGACTGCTTGAGGCAAAATTAGATGAGCACAAATACCTCAGACGAGTGTGGGACTGGAGGAGATACGGCAAGGTTTGAAAAGATGGCAGTTTATGCTTGTGGAGAATCTTCTTCATAATGTGGGGGGGGGGGTGGAGAGGAGATGTGTGAGGAGTAAATCAGTTGGCAGTGTCACAGGCTTGCAATGCAGTATGATGTCAACAGCATGAGTTCAGTGGTGCCATATTTGCATTTAAAATACTAGTCTTTGCCCCAGTCTTCACTGTTTCAAACTGGATACAAAATATTTGTTTGCAGTTGCTGTTTTCTAACCAAGGAGCCCTTACTCTGAGGTTATTAATCTTGTCACATTGCATAAGACTGAGTCTAATATAACCTTCTGTCTAGTCAATTGCAGAATATGCTGTTGTAAAAACTATCTTGAAAGCTTTCTATCAATTCTTCTTTCAGCTCCTGCTACCAATTTGATTTTTCCAGTTTATATGTAGATTAAAATCATCCATGATTATTGACTCCATTTACACAAGCACTCAAAATTTCGTTTATACTGTACCTTGTCCCACATTATGGTTATTGTTGGGGGCTAATGAACCACTCCCACCCATTACTTTTTTCTCCTAATATTTCTCCTCTCTATCCAAACTGATTCTGTCCTGATCTGAACTGAGTAAAAAATGAGGTCTGCAGATGCTGGAGATCACAGCTGCAAATGTGTTGCTGGTCAAAGCACAGCAGGTTAGGCAGCATCTCAGGAAAATAGAGGTCATCTTTAACTATTGTACAATTGTCATCCTTGATTAACAGGCCTAGCCCTTCACTTTTCCTAGGGACCTATTCTTAAGAGTCCCATGCCCTTCAGCATTCAGGATTCAGTTATTTCCATCTTGCTGCCACAGTTCTGTACTGGGCAACAGGTATATGTAGTTATGTTTGCATATCAAGGCTAGATCTTGGGGAAACACTGATACTGAGGCAGGGGAAAGCAAGAGAAGCCATTGCAGGTGGTACTTAGGCTAACACTACTGAGCAATCTGTTTTTGAGTGTGTTTTAATCCCCATTCTATGTTGAGTAGTTTATGTTTTGTTTACGTAGTTTGTTATACTGATGTGGCCAACTATGTGTTCAATTTGGTTCTGAGATTCATACCCCATTTCTTGGCACCAAAACCACTACCCTCGAACTCTGCAACACAATCCACACTTGAACTTTTTTTAACTGACCTTTCCCAGTGCTGTCTTCAGTATCCTAAATGTCACTTTATGTAAATTTCAGCTTAACCAAGTATTTTTACCAATCATCATCTATTCTTACAAGCCTCCAATTGAAATCCATTCTGAATAAAGAATTCAGACTTTATTTGCCTTCATTTACAAATCCCTGTGTGACCTTGCTCCATTTTATCTCTGCGGTCTCCTCCAACCATGCATATTAGAAAAATCCTTTGACCCACACTTCCTTCTGTCCTTCCACTTTTGGCCTGACGTTCTAAACCATATCTATATCTTTGCTTATTGAATTATTTCAAACAGAAGGTATTTAGCCCATCTAATCTCTGCTGGCCCTCCAAGTGCTGCGGCATACCTGCTCTTTGTCTGGAGCCCTACAAATTTTTTTTCTTCAACGTGATATCTTTTGAAGTTTTATGACTTTTTAAACTGGTGTCATCATCCTTTTAAACTACAAGAAATGTAGTTTTCTCCTCCCTGACTTGTTTTTGCCATTCTTCTATGCTTTAAGGAGAGCAGCTACGTATTTTCTCGTCGTCAAATGCTCTCGCGCTTCCTTCAAAATAAAGCTGAATCCACTACATAACTCTCCCTGACTGTTCCTTAGTTTCATTGAAGTGCTGAGGAATTGTGTTCTGAATTGGATTATTTGTTTTCAGGACCCAAAAGCATGGATTCTTGTCACTTTCCCCATTTTTAAAGGTGTATTAAGTTGGTGTTCTCTGTAGTTACATTGCCAATATGATTAGCATTACAACTAGGGAAATAGGTTTTTTAATTTGTGGCATCTGAGCATCGCTGGCTGACCAGCATTTAGTGCCCAAGCCTAGTTGCCGTTCAGAAGATGGTGGTAAATTGTCATCTTGAACCATGCAGTATACCTGGAAGTAGTTGGTATCACACTCCAGACTAACAGATGATCCTGTTCATAATATCAAAAGATTTTGTACGCTTTACATTTCAAATCTAAATTCAGTTGTCAGCTTTGCATGAACTAATTCTGTTGCATGAAACCAATCATTTAATAACAAATGATACAAATCTCATTTCAGTGATTTTTTTTTTCCTTTTCCAAGCGAATGCATCTCAGTGATTTAATGAGCTATAAATTGAAACCTCTTAGTATGTAAGTACCCTTGTTGCATTCAAGCCACATATCACTTTCTTGAGGTGGTTAACTCAGTCACCACAATCCCAAATGCCATATGTTTTACAATGTAAGTAGAAGGTCTGTATGGAAATAGAGATAGACGAAGAGGAGCTTGCTGGCAAGTATCTTCAATAAATTTCCCCAGCCTGACAGGCTATATTTTAATCGCTCAGTGGTTAGCACCAGGGTCCCAGGTTCGATTCCAGCCTCGGGTGACTGTCTTTGCGGAGTTTGCACATTCTCCCTGTGTCTGCATGGGTTTGCTCTGATTTCCTCCCACAGTCCAAAGATGTGCAGGTTAGGTGAATTGGCCATGCTAAATTACCCCATAGTCTTAGGCCAATTAGTCAGAGGGAAATGGGTCTGGGTGGGTTACTCTTTGGAGGGTCGGTGTGGATTGGTTGGGCTGAAGGGCCTGTTTCCACACTGGAGGAAATCTAATCTAAAAAAGACAGACTGAGGATGCACCCTGTCCTAAGATATAGTGGTAGTGTCCCTTCCTCTGACCAAAAGGTTTTTGTTCAAGTCCACCTGATCTAGGTGTGTCATAACGTGTCTGAACAGGTGATTTAAAAATATCTGCAACTTGTCCCAAATTGTGGTGATATAGAATGCGTAATGTGCAAATATTTAAGGTCTTTAAAATTACGCAAATTTGAATACATAGAGAACTGACTTCATAAACCAGAAGATTATGTGTGCATAATGCAAACGCTCCCAATGTAAACAAAATATTTTAGGGACTAGACTAGCAGGGTGCCTTAGTGCCATTGGAACACAGAATGAGGACCAGTCGATAAACCTGCATTTCATGCAACTTTCAGTTTCACTTCTTGGAAGCTGTGGAGTGTGAAACTAATATGAACAGAACACCACCATAAAGGAAAAAAAAGAGAATGGATTAGGGAATTTATACCACTGTTGGTAAATAGCTTGAACCAAGTATACGGCAAGACCGTTTTCGCCCAAGACTTTAAAATATGCATATAAATGCCTTTCTTCACAAAAATTACTCATCCCATGGGTGTATTAATGTGAGCCAACCACCTTGGACAGTAATAGTAAGCAATAGAACAGTAGTGGCAGATACTGTACAGATATAGAGGTTGGGAACATTATAAAAGCTGATGCTGCAAAAGCTTATTTACCTCATTCATCTGAACTCAACTGCTCCTCGGATGCTACCTGACCTGCTGTGCTTTTCCAGCACCACTAATCTAGACTATAAACCTCAAAAACACTGGTCTCACTTAGGTTATCAGAGCTGAATATTAGACACAATTTCTTGCCATACTTCAAAACAGCCTCCCCTTGAAGTGATTTGGTGACAATAGCAGCAAGACAATGCAGTAAGCTGCTTTAGTCACTCCTGCTCATGCTTCTGCTGCTTTCATAGATTGTCTTTTGAGCTGTTAGGGCAGGGAATGGGAGTCTGATTGGCAGAGCTGGAGCAGTCAGCCTTGATTGGGAGTGGGTGGGGGAGGTCTGTAATTGGAGGAACAGCAGTTTGTTCTCTCTGTCTCTGTCTCTTTCTCTGGCGCTCTCGCTCGCTCTGGCGCTCTCGCTCGCTCTGGCGCGCTCGCTCGCTCTGGCGCGCTCGCTCTCTGTCTCTACTTGATTTTCTTTCATTTGTAGTTTTTTGGTAGACTTTTGCCATTCTTTAAGTCTAAAATGCCTGTTTTGGATCCACTGTGTTTATCTTCGAGCTGAATGTGAAGTTCGTCATGTTATGATATCACTTGCCTACTGATCTTTGACTTTAATGGCATTAATTAATCTTGTCTCATTGCACAATGCCAGGTCTAATATAGCCTGCTCACTAGATAGTTCTAGAATGTATTGCATTAGAAACTTAAAAATGCCCTCAGTGAACACATGCTCCAGGCTACCTTTGCCATTTTGGTTTGTTTAATCGGTGCAAAGATTAATATTACCAATGATTATTGCAGTACCTTTCTTAAAAGTCTTTGTCATTTCTTGATTTATGCACTGTTCTGCAGTGTAACCATTGTTGCGGACTTACAAATACTCAGGAATGACTTCCTTTGTAATTCCTTAACTCCACTAAAACTGCTTCTGCATCTTGGCCTCCTGAACCATTAGTGAGCTCATTACTGATCTCAACTTTTATTAACAGAGCTACCTCCACTCACTTGCCTTTTTCCATTTTGTTTTGTGCTATCAAATCCTGTCTTTACAGATGCTATGAGCAATCATGTAAAGAGATTTTAATTCTATCTTTTCACCCTTTTTGATTCCCTACTCTGACCTTTGTTTGCTGAAGTACTCTAATGTTTATGCACCTTAAGCTTTTCTTACTCTGATTATTACCTGTTTGTCTACCCTCTACTATTGCCTTATTTCTTATACAGTGAGAGGTAATTACTCATGCAAAAAGTGGAGTGGAAGAGCATCAGAGAGAGAATACAATGCTGGGTATTTTGAAAGAAAGGGAGGCATAAATTTTAAAAGTAAAACTGGTGAAGTTGTGGTGTGAAGTATCACGGAAGGAAGAAGCCAAGGGATCCTTGGTGAAGCTCAAGAACAACATCGTTTATTGTTATTGTTGAAGTGCTATTGAATGGTAGCACCTGGGTCTATTCAGCCATGGTATTATCACTCAGCTGTCTCCAGGGAAGCACAGGTGTTCAGTTGCAGACTGACTTTACAAAGAATTCAGGTTTACTCATCTAGGAAGTGACTGGTAGTGTTAGATGTGCCTTGGGTAGATAGTTCCAAGTGGAAAAGAATTTAGACTTCTTGAAATTTGCACAGTAATAAGGATGTTAGCAAGTAAAATGTCAAGATATATATACTTCTGTTATTTTGTGACAAACCCAATGTCTGCTGCACTTTTAAATCTCTTTCACCTGCCCACTGGGCCTTTAGTCAATAGCTAATGTACAAATTTAGCTGGCTGCCAAGTTAACATTCTACCTTAGGGAAATAATACCACCTAGAGGATCCATTCAGATTGCAAGTAATGCTTCCTGTTAAGAGTCGACATGCGAAGGACATTCACTGGCCTCCTCACGGGCATAGTAAAGACTTTACAGTTTAAATTACAGTTGTCTTCTATGCTTGTTATAAGTTTATAAGTTTAATTGGCTGGTTATATAGTACAGTTGACACTTGAATCTTTGATTCATACAAAGGTTTATTTTTGATTTGTAACCAATTAGGCCCATCTTGTCCATATGCGCTATCTTCGAGGGCAGTTTTCATGTTACATCACACTGCAAATTTTTTGCTATAAATTCTGTGTTATGATCGAGCCCTCCACAATCACCTGATGAAGGAGCGTCGCTCCGAAAGCTAGTGTGCTTCCAATTAAACCTGTTGGACTATAACCTGGTATTGTGATTTTTAACATTAAATTGTGTTCTCTTGTCCTTCACATTACTGTTAATAGGAAGAATTTCTTCCTACCTAGTCTGTCTGACTGTACACACTTTAAATACTTCAGACATATTTCCTCTCAACCTTCCCTCAGTTGATCAGTTCTAGTTTGCATATTCTATCCATGTAACTGAAATCCTCACTCTGAATCCATTCTGAAATCTTTTCTATATTCCCTCTTAATACGTTCACTTTATCCTCCTCAAAGTATAGTGCCCAGAATTGAACACCGTACTGTAGTTGAAGCTGTTTGCTTTGGCTTTGTCTTTAGTTTGTATACTATGCTTGTATTTATCAAGCCTGGTATCTCTTATGGAGAAAGTGAGGACTGCAGATGCTGGAGATCAGAGCTGAAAAATGTGTTGCTGAAAAGTGCAGCAGGTCAGGCAGCTTCCAAGGAGCAGGAGAATCGACGTTTCGGGCATAAGCCCGGGTCCTGAAGAAGGGCTTATGCCCAAAACATCGATTCTCCTGCTCCTTTGATGCTGCCTGACCTGCTGCGCTTTTCCAGCAACACATTTTTCAGCTGCTATCCCTAATGCCTTATCAACCTGCCCTGCCATTTTAATAGATTTGTGGACTTATTTCCCTAGTTCCTCTGCTCTTGCAGTTCTTTTAGAATTATATACTTTGTTTTATATTGCCTTTCTTCATTCTTCATAATTCACATATCTCTACATTCAGTTAATCTGCTGTGTCCATTCTTTCTGTCAGAATGTTATCTTAAAGTCTACCCCAGCCGATCCCCTTAGTTTACATTACTTGCAGGTTCTGACATCTTAGTATAGATCAATAAAGCAGTAGTCCTAAAACCAATCACTGAGTAATCCCACTTCACATCATTCTCCCAACTCAAAAGCAATCGTTCATCACTACTGTTTTCTGGTAGTTGGCTAGTTTTGTATCCATGCTGCCACTGTCCTTTTCATTACATAAGCTTTAGCTTTGTTGACGAGCCTATTATGTAATACTTTATGAAGGGCTTTTGGAATTCTACACACACCAACTTCATTCTCCTCATCAAAAAAACTCCAAATTAAATGCAGCTTGTCTTTAAGAAAAGCCAGCATGGATTTTTAAAATTAATCCTCACTTGTCCAAGTGACTTTAGTTTATCCAGTTATAATTTCTAAGTTTTTTGAACCACAGAGGATAAATTGACTGGTCTGTAGTTGCTGTAGTTAATTTTGCAGCCATTTATGAACAAGCATGAAACATTACAACTCACCAATTCTGTCATTAGCCCTTCTAAGGAGGACTAAAAGATATTGACCAGTATATCTGCAATTTCTACCATCGTTATCCTGGGATATATGTGAGGGGTGACCTTGAAGGGGTTTATAACAACATGAGGAGCATGAGTAGGCTGAATAGACAATCTCTTTTTTTTCCCTAGGGTGGGGGAGTCTCAAACTAGAGGACAGTGGTTTTAAGGTGAGAGGGGTAAGATTTAAAGGACCTGAGGGGTAACGTTTTCATGTGAGTGTGGTGCGTGTATGGAACGAGCTGCCAGAGGAACTGGTGGATGCTGGTAAATTTACAACATTGAAAAAACAACTGGAATGAGTAAATGAATAGGAAGGATTTAAAGGGATATGGGTTGTTAAATGTTGGCAAGTAGGACGAGGTCAGATTGACATGTCTGGTCAGAGTGGATGAGTTGGACCAAGGGTCTGTTTCTGTGCTGTATAACTCTGACTCTACCTGGTCCTGATGACTTGTCAGTTTTAAATACAGCCTTTTGAATAACTCCTCTTTATCAATTTTAATCCATGCAGGATCGTCACCACCACCAGCACTTTTGCTATGACTTTAATAACACAATTTTTGGAGGCGCAGTGCTAATTTCATTTCTCAAACATGCCTCTAACTCAATGCATCAATATGTTTTTTGGTTCCTAATTGGCTGTGCTTTTTTTTTTAAAACCACCTTTTTTAAAATTCTTGTACCCTAGAACTCTGTGGGAAGCTAGGGAAGTGATTGCTGGGCCTCTTACTGAAATATTTGAATCATCGATAGTCACAAGTGAGGTGCCAAAAGTATGGAGGTTGGCTAACGTGGTGCCTCTATTTAAGAAAGGTATTAAGGACAAGCCAGGGAACTATAGACCAGTGAGCCTGATGTCAGTGATGGGCAAGTTGTTGGAGGGAATCCTGAGGGGCAGGACATACATATATTTGGAAAGGTAAGGACTGATTAGGGATAGTCAAAATGGCTTTGTGCATGGGAAATCATGTCTCACAAACTTGATTGACTTTTTTGAAGAAGTAACAAAGAGGATTAATGAGGGTCAAGCGGTAGACGTGATCTATATGGACTTCAGTAAGGCTTTTGACAAGGTTCCCCATGGGAGACTGATTAGCAAGGTTAGATCTCATGGAATACAAGGAGAACTAACCATTTGGATACAGAACTGGCTCAAAGGTAGAAGACAGAGGATGGTGGTGGAGGGTTGTTTTTCAGACTGGAGGCCCGTGACCAGTGGAGTGCCACAAGGATCGGCGCTGGGTCCACTACTTTTTTCATCATTTATATAAATGATCTGGATGTGAGCAAAAGAGATACAGTTAGTAAGTTTGCAGTTGACACCAAAATTGGAGGTATAGTGGACAGCGAAGGAGGTTAGCTCAGATTACAACAGGATCTGGACCAGATAGGCCAATAGGCTGAGAAGTGGCGGATGGAGTTTAATTAAATAAATGCGAGGCGATGCCTTTTGGAAAGGCAAATCTTAGCAGGACATAGACACTTAATGGTAAAGTCCGAGGGAGTGTTGCAGAACAAAAAGACCTTGGAGTGCAAGTTAATAGCTCCTTGAAAGTGGAGTCGTACGGAGATAGGATAGTGAATGCGATGTTTGGTATGCTTTCCTTTATTGGTCAGAGTATTGAATGCAGGAGTTGAGGTCATGTTGTGGCTGTACAGGACATTCATTGGCCACTGTTGGAATATTGTATGCAATTCTGATCTTCCTATCGGTTGAAATTTGAAAGAGTTCAGAAAAGATTTACAAGGATTTGCCAGGGTTGGAGGATTTGAGCTAAAGGGAGAGGTTGAATAGGGCTGTTTTCCCTGGAGTGCCGGAGGCTGAGGGATGACCTTGTAGAGGTTTATAAAATCATGAGGGGTATGGATAGGATAAATAGACAAGTCTTTTCCCTAGGGTTGGGGAGTCCAGAACTAGAGGGCATAGGTTTAGGGTGAGAGGGGAAAGATATAAAAGAGACCTAAGGGGCAACTTTTTCATGCCGAGGGTGATACGTGTATGGAATGAGCTGCCAGAGGAAGTGGTGAGGCTAGTACAATTGCAACATTTAAAAGGCATCTGGATGGGTATATGAATAGGGAGGGTTTGGAGGGATATGGGCCGGGTGCTGACAGGTGGGACCAGGTTGGGTTGGGATAACTGGTTGGCATGGACGAGTCGGACCGAAGGGTCTGTTTCCGAGCTGTATGAGATGGGTGGGCACTATTTTGTTTGGATAATCGATTAAATGCCTTTCCTCCAGTGCTCAGAGTTTTTAAAGTCTGCTCCCCATTCAGGAAATTACAGCAACACACAGCGTGTAAGCCGCCGCCGCGCCCCGCCCCCCCAATCCTGTCCAACACTTCCACCCATGTAACCCTACTCCACCCCATCCCCCTTACACCGCTCCCTTCTCTCCCCCCTCATCCAGCACTGCCCCCCCGCCTCTCTCTCTGAGGCAGCCGGACAGAATACTAACAATAAGATTGCTGCTGCCTTTGTGAGTAAGTCTCCAAATAGCGTGTACATGCATGCATACATACGTACACACACACATACACAAATACACACGTGCAAACATACGCACACCCCTTCTTTAACTTTTTGACATGTTCCATGTCTGCCCTGTACAGGACAATGTTGGTCATATTATCTGGGCGGGGGGGGGAGCGGGTGGAGATGCATGGTTAAGGTGCGTCTCTCTGTAGAACTCTAGGGAAAGAATGGGGAGAGAGAAAGGGTGGGAGGTCAGTCATTTGGAGACGGTGCCTGTTTAATCATTGCCAACAAAAGACGCGAACAAGTCTTTGATGTAATGTTTCTATCAGGACCTCGAGATCTCCTTCAGATAATCACATTTTCAGATAATCGAGGTTCCTCTGTTCATTGGCTGTCGTCTCTTCTCATATTTGTTAGGATCATAGTACAGAAATAGCCCATTCAGCCTGTCCTTCTGTTCAGTTAGGTCATGGCTGATGATAGCACTCTCCCGTGCTATCCTCATATTCATAGAAAATATAGACAGAGAAAATAGGAGTGGGAGTAGGTAGTCTAGCCCTTCCAGCGCACTCCGCCATTTATCATGATCATGGCTGATCTTAGGGTAAAAAATGAGGTCTGCAGATGCTGGAGATCACAGCTGAAAATGTGTTGCTGGTTAAAGCACAGCAGGTTAGGCAGCATCCAAGGAATAGGAAATTCGATGTTTTGGACATAAGCCCTTCATCAGGAATGAGGAGAGTGTGCCAAGCAGGCTAAGATAAAAGGTAGGGAGGAGGGACTTGGGGGAGGGGTGATGGAGATGTGATAGGTGGAAGGAGGTCAAGGTGAGGGTGATAGGCCGGAGTGGGGTGGGGGCAGAGAGGTCAGGAAGAGGATTGCAGGTTAGGAGGGTGGTGCTGAGTTGAGGGAACCGACTGAGACAAGGTGGGGGGAGGGGAAATGAGGAAACTGGAGAAATCTGAGTTCATTCCTTATGGTTGGAGGGTTCCCAGGCAGAAGATGAGGCGCTCCTCCTCCAGCTGTCGTGTTGTTATGTTCTGCCAGTGGAGGAGTCCAAGGACCTGCATGTCCTCGGTGGAGTGGGAGGGAGAGTTAAAGTGTTGAGCCACGGGGTGGTTGGGTTGGTTGGTCCGGGCGTCCCAGACGTGTTCTCTGAAGCGTTCCGCAAGTAGGCGGCCCGTCTCCCCAATATAGAGGCTCTGAAGCGTTCCGCAAGTAGACGGCCCGTCTCCCAAATATAGAGGCTCTGAAGCGTTCCGCAAGTAGACGGCCCGTCTCCCAAATATAGAGGCTCTGAAGCGTTCCACACGTAGGCGGCCCGTGTCCCCAATATAGAGGCTCTGAAGCGTTCCGCAAGTAGGCGGCCCGTCTCCCCAATCTCTGAAGCGTTCCGTCCCGACCTCAAATTCACCTGGACTGTCTCAGGCTCCTCCCTCCCCTTCCAAGACCTTTCCATTTCTATCTCGGGCGACCGACTCAACACAGACATCTACTATAAACCGACTGACTCCCACAGCTACCTGGACTACACCTCCTCCCACCCTGCCCCCTGTAAAAACTCCATCCCATATTCCCACTTCCTTCGTCTCCACCGCATCTGCTCCTAGGAGGACCAGTTCCAACACCGCACAGCCCAGATGGCCTCCTCCTTCAAGGACCGCAGATTCCCCCCAGACGTGATCGACGATGCCCTCCACCGCATCTCCTCCACTTCCCGCTCCTCCGCCCTTGAGCCCCGCTCCTCCAACCGCCACCAAGACAGAACCCCACTGGTTCTCACCTACCACCCCACCAACCTCCGTATACAACGTATCATCCGCCGTCATTTCCGCCACCTCCAAACGGACCCCACCACCAGGGATATATTTCCCTCCCCTCCCCTATCAGCGTTCCGCAAAGACCACTCCCTTCGTGACTCCCTCGTCAGGTCCACACCCCCCACCAACCCAACCTCCACTCCCGGCACCTTCCCCTGCAACCGCAGGAAATGTAAAACTTGCGCCCACACCTCCTCCCTCATTTCCCTCCAAGGCCCCAAGGGATCCTTCCATATCTGCCACAAATTCACCTATACCTCCACACATATCATCTATTGCATCCACTGCACCCGATGTGGCCTCCTCTCTATTGGGGAGACGGGCCGCCTACTTTCGGAATGCTTCAGAGAACACCTCTGGTGCGCCCGGACCAACCAACCCAACCACCCCGTGGCTCAACACTTTAACTCTCCCTCCCACTCCACCGAGGACATGCAGGTCCTTGGACTCCTCCACCGGCAGAACATAACAACACGACGGCTGGAGGAGGAGCGCCTCATCTTCCGCCTGGGAACCCTCCAACCATAAGGAATGAACTCAGATTTCTCCAGTTTCCTCATTTCCCCTCCCCCCACCTTGTCTCAGTCGGTTCCCTCAACTCAGCACCGCCCTCCTAACCTGCAGTCGTCTTCCTGACCTTTCCGCCCCCACCCCACTCCGGCCTATCACCCTCACCTTGACCTCCTTCCACCTAGCACATCTCCATCGCCCCTCCCCCAAGTCCCTCCTTCCTACCTTTTATCTTACCCTGCTTGGCGCACTCTCCTCATTCCTGATGAAGGGCTTATGCCCAAAACGTCGAATTTCCTATTCCTTGGATGCTACCTAACCTGCTGTGTTTTAACCAGCAACACATTTTCAGCCATGGCTGATCTTATCCTGGTCTCATTTCCGCTTTCTTGTCTGTTCTCCATCCATCCTTTATCCTGCTTTTCATCAGAAACCTATCCATTTTTCTTTTGAATCACTTGATTGATTCTGCTTCCACTGCACTCTGGGGTCGTGAGTTCCACTGATTCACAACTCTGAGAAAAGTAGTTTCTCCTTATCTTAGTTTTGAATCGGTCTCCTGTCTCTCTGTATCCATGCCTTCTTGTTTGAGACTGTCCCACAAGGAGAAAATCTATTCAACATCTTCCTTATTAATCCCCTTCAGCATTTTATGTTCCTCACTCATATCCCCGCTCATTCTTCTGAACTCAACTGAGTACAAGCCTGAGTTATTCAGCTGCTCCTTGTACAACAGCCCCTTCATCTTTGGAATCAACCTGGTGACCCTCCTCTAAACTGCTTGCAGTGCCACCATATCCTTCCTCAAGTAAAGAGACCAAAACTGGATGCAGTATTCCAGATTTGGTCTCAACAATGCCTTATATAATTGTAACAACACTTTTTTTTACTGTTAAAATCTGGTCCTTTTTACAATAAATGCTAAGGTTCCGTTTGTCTTTCTTATTATATGCTGCACCTGCATACCCACTTTCTGCCATTTCTGCTCAGAGGTGCTTAGATCCTTCTATGCTGACACACTTTGAATCTGCTTTCCATTTGAATACTAACTTTCCCTTTTTGTTTCTCTGGCCAATATGTACAACCTTGCATTTATCCACATTAAATTCCATCTGCTAGATTTTGGCCCATTCTCCTAGCTTATCAATATCCATCTGTAAACTCTTTATCCCTTCGTCACTGCTTCCTTTCTCGTCAATTTGAGTATTATCCATGAACTTTGCTACGTTACACACTGATCTTGCTTTCATATCACTTATATAGATTGCAAATGGTTGGTGTCAAAGAACTGAACTCTGTGGTACCCATTAATTATGGTTCGCCATTCCAGAGAAGAACCCGTTTATCATAACCCTCTACTTTCTCTGTCAGCCAATCCTCTAGCCAAGTCAGTACTCTACCTTTAATCCCTGGAATCTAAGCTTCTAGATCAGTCTTTTCTGTTGCATCTTGTCAAATGCCTTCTGGAAGTCTAATATGCCACAACCACCAGATCCCTATTATCCACCTTGCTGGTTATATCCTCAAAGAACTCCACGTTTGTCAAGCATGACATGAAACTATGCTGACATGGTGAATTGAGTGTTGGTATTCCAAGAGAATCCAGAGAAAGTATACTCCTGTTGGGTTGAGAGGAAAGGCTGGTAGGTATAGGGAATGTGGATGACTAAAGAAAAAGAAGGAAGCATATGTAAGGTATAGATAGGATAGATCGAGTGAATCCTTCGAAGAGTATAAAGAAAGTAGGAGTATACTTAAGAGGGAAATCAGGAGGGCAAAAAGGGAACATGAGATAGCTTTGGCAAATAGAATTAAGGAGAATCCAAAGAGTTTTTACAAATATATTAAAGACAAGGGTAACTAGGGAAAGAATAGGGCCCTTCAAAGATCAGCAGTATGGAGCCGCAGAAAATGGGGATGATACTAAATGAGTATTTTGCATCAGTATTTACTGTTGAAAAGGACTTGGGAGATATAGACTGTAGGGAAATAGATGGTGACATCTTGCAAAATGTCCAGATTACAGAAGAGGAAGTGCTGAATGTCTTGAAACGCATAAAAGTGGATAAATCCCCAGAACCTGATCAGGTGTACCTCTGTGGGAAGCTAGAGAAGTGATTGCTGGGCCTCTTGCTGAGATATTTATATCGTTGATAGTCACAGGTGAGGTGCCAGAAGACTGGAGGTTGGCTAATGTGGTGCCACTGTTTAAGAAGGGTGGTAACGATAAGCCAGGGAACTCTTGATCAGTGAGCCTGAAGTGGGTGGTGGACAGGTTGTTGAGGGGAATCCTGAGAGACAGGATGTACATGTATTTGGAAAGGCAATGACTGATAGGGATAGTCAACATGGTGTTGTGCGTGGGAAATCATGTCTCCCAAACTTGATTGAGTTTTTTGAGGAAATAACAAGGCAGAGGGCAGAGCAATTAGATGTGATCTATATGGACTTCAGAAAGGCATTTGACAAGGTTCCCTATGGGAGACTGGTTAGCAAGGTTAAATCTCAAGGAATAGGGAAGAACTATGCTGTGAGGCAGTAGTCCTAACCACAGACCTGGGTTCAATTCCAGCCTCAGGCGACTGACTGTGTGGAGTTTGCACATTCTCCCCGTGTCTGTGTGGGTTTCCTCCGGTGCTCAGGTTTCCTCCCACAGTCCAAAGATGTGCAGGCTGGGTGAATTGGCCATGTTAAATTGCCCATAGTGTTAGGGTCAGGGGTAAATGTAGGGGAATGGGTCTGGGTGGGTCGCGCTTCGGCAGGTCCGTGTGGATTTGTTGTACTGAAGGGCCTGTTTCCACATTAAGTAATCTAAACTAGCCATTTGGATACAGAACTGGCTCAAAGATGTTGCCGAGCTGGGAATTTGTGTTGCAGACGTTTCGTCCCCTGTCTAGGTGACTTCCTCAGTGCTTGGGAGCCTCCTGTGAAGCGCTTCTGTGATCTTTCCTTGGGCATTTGTAGTGGTTTGAATCTGCCGCTTCCGGTTGTCAGTTCCAGCTGTCCGTTGCAGTGGTCGGTATATTGGGTCCAGGTCGATGTGCTTCTTGATTGAATCTGTGGATGAGTGCCATGCCTCTAGGAATTCCCTGGCTGTTCTGTGTTTGGCTTGTCTTATAATAGTAGTGTTATCCCAGTCGAATTCATGTTGCTTGTCATCTGCGTGTGCGGCTACGAAGGATAGCCGGTCATGTCGTTTCGTGGCTAGTTGGTGTTCATGGATGCGGATCGTTAGCTGTCTTCCTGTTTGTCCTATGTAGTGTTTTGTGCAGTCCTTGCATGGGATTTTGTACACTACGTTGGTTTTGCTCATGCTGGGTATCGGGTCCTTGGTCCTGGTGAGTTGTCTGAGAGTGGCTGTTGGTTTGTGTGCTGTTATGAGTCCTAGTGGTCGCAGTAGTCTGGCTGTCAGTTCGGAAATGCTCTTGATGTATGGTAGTGTGGCTCGTCCTTTGGGTTGCGGCATGTCCTCGTTCCGTTGTCTTTCCCTTAGGCATCGGTTGATGAAATTGCGCCAGTATCCGTTTTTGGCAAATACAATGTATAGGTGGTGTTCTTCCTCTTTTTACAGTTCTGGTGTGCTGCAGTGTGTTGTGGCCCTTTTGAATAGTGTCTTGATGCAAATTCTTTTGCGTGTGTTGGGGTGGTTGCTTTTGTAGTTTCGGACTTGGTCTGTGTGTGTGGCTTTCCTGTATACCTTTGTGGTGAATTCTCCGTTTAGGTGTTCTCTGTACCATCATGTCTAGGAATGGGAGTTGGTTGTCCTTTTCTTCCTTTCTAGTGAATCAGATTCCTGTGAGTGTGGCATTGATGATTTGGTGTGTGTTCTCTATTTCTGTGTTTTTAATGATTACAAAGGTGTCATCCACATATTTGACGCAGAGTTTGGATTGAATTTGCGGTGAGACTGTTTGCTGCAATCTTTACATTACCGCTTCTGCTATGAGTCCAGAGATGGGTGAGTCCATGGGTGTACCATTGATTTGTTCATTTATTTGATTGTTGAATGTGAAGTGTGTTGTGAGGCACAGGTCCAGTAGTTTAAGTATGCAGTCTTTTTTGATAGGTTCAACGTCCTGTTGTCTGTTCTGTATGTCTAGCAGGTTGGCTATTGTTTCTCTGGTGAGGGTTATGTCGATAGAGGTGAACAGTGCCGTTACATCGAATGAGACCATGGTTTCTTCCTTATCTATGTGTATATTTCTGATCATGTCCAAGAATTCCTATGTTGATTGTTTAGAATATCTGGATCGGCTAATCAGGTGTTTCAGTTTCTGCTGTAGTTCTTTAGCCAGTTTGTGTGATGGTGTCCCTGGTAATGATACTATGGGTCTGAGTGGGATGTCTGGTTTGTGCACTTTAGGTAGTCCATAGAATCTGGGGGTGTTGTTGCTGTCAGATTTCATTCTTTGTAGGTCAAACCTGGTTCTGTCCATTTTTTTTGCAGGTTCCTCAGTATGTTGTTTATCCAATTGGTGAGCTGTGGGGTGGGCTCAAAGATAGAAGACGGAGTGTGGTGATGGAGGGTTGCTCTTCAGACTTGAGGCCTGTGACCAGTGGAGTGCCACAAGGATTGGTGCTGAGTCTTCTACTTTTTGTCATTTACATAAATGATTTGGATGCGAGCATAAGAGGAGGTATAGTTAGTAAGTTTGCAGATGACACCAAAATTGGAGTTGTAGTGGACAGCAAAGAGGGTTACCTCTGATTACAATGGGATCTTGACCAGATGGGCCAATGGGCTGAAGAGTGGCAAATGGAGTTCAGTTAAATGTGAGGTGCTGCATTTTGGGAAAGCAAATCTTAGCAGGACTTATTACACTTAATGGTAAGGTCCTAGGGAGTGTTGCTGAACAAAGAGACCTTGGAGTGCAGGTAGATAGGATAGTGAAGGTGTCGTTTGGTATGCTTTCCTTTATTGGTCTGAGTATTGAGTATAGGAGTTGGGAAGTCACGATGCGACTGTACAGGACATTGGTTCGGCCACTGTTGGAATATTGCGTGCAATTCTGGTCTCCTTCCTATCGGAAAGATGTTGTGAAACTTGAAAGGGTTCAGAAAAGATTTACAAGGATGTTGCCAGGGTTGGAGGATCTGATCTATAGGGGGAGGCTGAACAGGGGCTGTTTTCCCTGGAGCTTCGGAGGCTGAGGGGTGACATTATAGAGGTTTACAAAATCATTAGGGGCATGGATAGGGTAAATAGACAGTCCTTTCCCTGGGGTTGGGGAGTCCAGAACCAGAGGGCATAGGTTTAGGGTGAGAGGGGAAAGAAATAAGAGACCTAAGGGGCAACTTTTTCACGCAGAGGGTGATACGTGTATGGAATGAACTGCCAGAGGAAGTGGTGGAGGCTGGTACAATTGTAACATTTCAGAGGCATTTGGATGGGTACATGAATAGGAAGGGTTTGGAGGAATAGGGGCTGGTTACTGGCAGGTGAGACTAGATTGGGTTGGGATATCTGATTGGCATGGACGAGTTGATCTGAAGGGTCTGTTTCCATGCTGTACATCTCTATGACTCTTAAGTGTTCAATTATATCCTGTCATTGACTCCAACTTCCCACTCCAGAGGCCAAACTAATTGTTGGTCTCTAGTTTCCCAATTCTTGTCTACCTCCTTTAATGAATAAAGGTGTCACATTAATATATTCCAAATCCATTGATATCCTTCCAGAATCCAGGGAATTTTGGAAAATCCTAACTAATGCATCAGCTATGTTTGTTGCCACCTCCTTTAATACCCGACTGTGCAGACTATCAGGCCCCAGGGATATAACTGTCTTTAATCCCAAAGGTGTACTTAATACCTTCTCCCTAGTTATTTCACAGTTCCTCAGTAACTGCAGCTTCTGGGAAGAAATTATCTTCCACTATGAAAACAGATGACCTATTGGTTTAGTGCCTCTGCCAGTTTGGAATTTCCCATTATTAACTCTCCATTTTTGCCCTATAAAGAGCCAACCTTAACTTTCACTATTCTCTTCCTCCTTGTATACTTACAGAAGCTGTTGATATCAGTGCTCATGTTTTCTACTAGTTTCTTTTTAAAGTTCATCCTAGCTCTTTTGATTTCTTTTTAGTAATCCTTTTGCTGACATTTAAAGTTTTCCCAATCCTCCAAGTGCCAATAACTTTTGCACTATGAAATGTCCTAGTTCTTGTCATTGTTATCCTTCTCTTCTTTGTTGAGCCATGGATGCTTTTTCCCCTTTTCTCGATTCTTCTTCCTTTCAGGAATGCGTACTTTATGTACTTCAGTTGAGAGGTATTTAGTGACTCCATAAGTGTTTGCATAGTTTGACTTCCAAATCTGCCACCTCCTCCCCCAAATAAAAAGTACAACTTAATTTTAGCACCAAAGCATCAGAGCAGCTTGTGTTGACAAGAATATCACCTGAGCCCCTTTTCTTTGCTTTTTATTTTGTGTTTAATAAAGGTTGGGGAGACCCTTGCAACGTTCAGACAAACACTGAATCCACTTGGGGAGAGCCACCAGCTCTAACTGCAACAGTGGACAATGGAACTGCAGCCTGGGGTCAACCCATGGATACAGGAACCAGCTGGAGAGAGCCGGTTAATGACAATGCTGGTACCTCTGGATGGGGTAACACCCCAGCTGCCCCACCACCTCCAAATAGACCTGGTAAAGCTCTTAATACTTTGTCATTTCAAGTGGGTGCATACTTTGAGAGTAGACATGATTCATTTTGCGTTGGGGCTTTGAGTAATAAGTTCCACCACAAGTTTAATTTATTACGTGTAGCATTAAACCTTAACATTCATTAAATTAACATATACCATCCTCCATCTCATAAATCCTCTTTTGCCAATTGCATAGGTTATGTTCTGAACATTTGATGCAGATGTCTTGACTCTTTACAAAATTCCTAAAGAAGTGCTTATGCTCGAAACATCGATTCTCCTGCTCCTTGGATGTTGCCTGACCTGCTGCTCTTTTCCAGCAACACGTTTTCAGCTCTTTACAAAATGCTCTAAATTACTTTTGAATCCTTAACCATACTTATGTTTGTCCAGTGATGAGAGTCTTTGTGTTGAAACTTATCTTTGCGTTGCATGTTGTCAAGGTGCTACAAATGTCAAGTCTGAATTAGGCAACTAGTAAAATCATAAAGTCAGTTTTATTTTTCTCCCTTCTTGTTGTCCATCTTGTCGCCATTGCAATCATCTCATGTACTTCAGCTTATAATTGATGTTGGGAAAATGAATATATGTAAAAATGCACATTATTCTTCCTGTGCAGAATTACAAGACTATTCTTCCAAGGTACATTATGGCAAGTCTTGGGTTGTAGTTGGGCCTTCCATTCTAATGTTTAACGTCTGCAAATGTTGTAAATAAGTTATGGAAAACATTATTGTGTCAGTTCAAACCAGAACAACATTGTTCAGAAATGTTCACAGGCTTTGCTCTCAATGAGAGTGAAGGATAAATTCAGACCACCGTTTTCTCAGTAGTTGAAATCAGTCATCTGTTCTTTACAGTGCCCAAACCTATGCAAGATGGCTGGGGTGATGAGGAAGCATCGGTGCCAGGAACCCGTCACTCCAGCTGGGAGGAAGAAGAGGGAGAGTCTGTGATGTGGAACAGCAACATCTCACAGGATAGCACCTCCTCTTCAAACTGGACATCAAAAAAGATGGCTCAAAAGGTAGAGATTTTTGGCAAATATGTTGCTTACACCTGTGTCACGGACTTCAAAGATGTATATAGTGTTATTGCCTCTCCTATTTTAAAGTACTCACCAACTAACCATGCGCACATCTTTCAGTACTCATTAGATTTTGGTAGTATAATGTGATCCTGGAGTTGTTGCAGTCTTGGTCTCTGTATTTAAGGGAAGGCATACTTGCATGCAAGGCAGTGCAATGAAGCTTCACTAGATCAGTCCCTGGGGTGAGTGTGCAGTCAGATGAAGAGAGGCTGAATAAATTTGGTTAATATTCTTTGGACCGTCAAAGAAAATACTTTCTCTGAAATATAAAGGATTCTGATGTGGCTTGGCAGGCTAATATAGTTTGGTGGTCTTGCCTGAGCACAGAGTGCTGTCTCAAGAAAAGGGACTAGTTTGGGGCTTAGATGAAATACAGTATTACTTCAGTCAGAGTTCTGAATCTTTGAATTTCTCTCTCCCAGAAGGATATGGATGCTCCATTGTTGAGTATCTTCAAGGCTGAATTAAACACAGACTTCTATCTCCAGGAAAGAAATAATGGATGTAAATGGCAAAATGATGTTGAAACCCATATCAACCATACGATTATTGAGGGGTGGAGCAGTCTCTATGATCGTGTTTTTATTTCTTGTGTCCTAAAACATTGAACATAAATTTATGGTGTTAACTGTAAAAAGTATGAAATAATGAAGTTGCCATTTGTTTAATATCAAATTAGAAAAGCTACTGCAAATGCCAGTATATTGCTATAAATGATACTGCCCTGATGATTTAATCAAAAATCATATTTTGAGGAGTTATGCTTTGGTGCTTTCAGTGCTTTACTTGTGGTCCCTCTCTGGGATTATATCCTTCAGATTGTGCAGTGCAACATGATAGGGGATTACTGCAAAGTGCCACATATCATGTCCACCCACTTCTGAATGTCCAGCTTGGTCTCAGGTATGGGTGTGATGCAGAGAGGAGAAACAGGTGAGCAAGTTATGAACAAAAACAGTGCACATTTTGTATCTAAGTCGCTGTAAAATAACATCAGGTTATGTATGTGATGGGTGCCAGAGTCATGAAGCAAACTTGTTTTTACAAGGATTTGGCTTTTGAATCTGGTGTGTTCTGGTTTAGCCATTCCCATTGTGTCTCCTGATTAGTTCTTTTCATTTTAGGGCATGATAAAAGGGGGAAACAAACAAGATGATATGTGGATGAATCAATTAATGAAGCAATTCTCTAACATTGGATTTCCTGTAAGTACAATTGATCATGAACTTTTATTCTCTCTCCCATCTCTTTGATATGCAGACTGAATACAATGGATTGGGCCTTGTTCTAATCACTAATGACTCTGGCCAGAGCTGGAGTTTTCTCTCTAGGATAGAGTGGGGTCAGGAAAATGTATCTGATGTTATTTCTATTCCGATGCCTTAATTCAAATTAATTTGGTGAAGAGAACCTGATTTCTGTCAAAGCAAGAATGTTGATTTTAGTTCTGTCCTGCGGTCTGATAATGGCATAAGTGTTTTAGGATTCTGAAGTGTTTATGACAAGAATGGTATTTAAGAATGTGATATTTTTGCAGGAACTCTGTCATTTCTCACTCATGGTGGAGCTGAACTGCATATTTTTATTACTGATGCTGTAATACAGAGTCTAAATTCTTACTAAGTACTGTTTTGCTAACTATTAAAAGCCAGTGTTCATCATTTCTTTAACCTCTTTTGTGAAACCTTGCTCATTTGCTAAGATCCAGAGTACTTCTGCCTTTGCTATCAGTCTTTCACTGAGTGCAGTGCTTGTTTCTCAGCAGAGATGAATAACCATGCTTCTTAATAAAATTATCTCATCAAATTAAGGTATACAACTCAAAGTTGCCCTTTGCTACCATTAACATCCACTCATCTACCATTGCATTTTTTGACTGAAAAAAGTGACCTTATTGTTAAATCTGGTTGAAGTGGGCCAACATATAGGATTGGGAAAAAAAAACTTTTTGGGCTTACAATTGATAGTAATGTGAATATATCTGAATGCAGAGAATTGTGAATATTTAAGGTGGTTTCTGCATGTTACAGAGGGAGTCTGCTGAAGAAACCAAGAGCAATAAGATGGACATACCTATTGGTAAGCTGCTATTGCTATAAAATTCTCCTTAACATCTTTTTCACACAGTAATTTTCCATCCTGAATGGAGTCTTTGTTCATTGACCATGTTTAATAAAACCTGCCTGACTCCTACCTTTCCAGGTGTGTTGAGAGATAAAAGAATGGAAATGGACAAGCATGGCATGAACATTGGAGAATATAATGGCATTATAGGCAAAGGACATGCTTCTCGTCCTCCTATTTCCAAAGAGTCTTCCATGGAACGCAATCCTTACTATGATAAGGTTAGTATTCTTTCCATTTCTGGTTATGTGTTATAACAGATGGGTGCCTTTTTATCACTTCTAGCTAATTTTGCAGATACAAGTGGCAAAAAAAGTAAGACATGAGGCTGAATCGATTCTGATTTTTGATAATGGACCATTACTACCTCTTACTAGATTCCACATGGATAGAAAGACCCTAGTATTAAGTAAACATGGCCACTGATAATAAATCTCCAGTCCTTCATGGTGACTTTACTTTTTCCTGCTTTTGAAACTAGGAATTTGTGTTACTGGGATTTGGAAGAAGGGCCATTGTCTTATATCAAAGCAATGCTGTGATTCTCAATTCATTATCATGCTGAAGTGTTTTTCATCACAGTGTGGCTGCATTCACTTTGTACACTGCATCTGGTAATACTACTCAATATTTGTAGTAATGTGACTTGTTTTTGCATGATGGACACCTGTTGGTAGCAGGCCATTTAACTCTGCTTGTGGACTTCAAATAGATGCTAACCCTTCGTCTCTTCTCTTGTTCCTGCCATGTCTGCCTTTCTGCTGCTGATGGGTTTTCCATTGTGTGCTTTTTCCAAACCCACTTCCCCTGCCCAGCTGTCTTTGTCTCTGTCCAATCAAGATGGCATTATAGCAGAAGAGCCCCAAAACATATCGTACATGTCCGCACCAAGCGTGAAGCTTCCCCCTTCAAACAGTGCACTACCTAATCAGGCCTTTGGCTCAATGGGGCTGGGCATTCAAAACTTGAATTCTGTTAGACAGGTGAGTCTGTTCACGACCTGCTGTGTGCATGGTGTCAATTGTAATGTGAGAGTGATAACATTCATTTTGGCGGCATATTCAGGATTGTTCTCAATATTTTGCTCTCTTTTATTTTTGCTTCATCTTTCTTCTGCCTCTTCTCACCCTATCTTAATTATCCCAATCAGAAAACAAGCAGTGTCTGGTGGTGCTACTATGAGATACTTATATTTTGGCCTTGGACATTTCCCTTGAATTCTGGAAACCTTTCTCATTTCAGCTCTGACGCTTTATCCTGCTTTTAAGAAACGATGGCACAAATAAGCAAGCGAAAGTAGAATGTAACAGTGCAGAAAATGCCTCCTTAATCTCATCATCCTGGCCTCTTTATATACCCTTGCTTTTTAGTTGAATATTTGTCAACTTGCCTTTTGAACCTTTTTTATGGACTTCTCCATGTTTCTATTCAGACCACATACTGGGTACATGTGTCGTTGCTCCTCACCAAAAGCAGTTACTACATCTGTTATATGTTACATATCCTTTGATAAAGATCATTTATGAGTGACTATTAGAATATCTATCAGCTATGAATAACAGTACAGTCCTGATATCTTTTTCTTATTTTGTACATAGATTACTGGCTAGTTGAGTGCAACAACACTTGATCTATTTGAAAAGTGAAACTGTCTTAAGTACTTACAGTTAGAAGTGCAATAAAGCTAAGAATAATAAACACTTCCTCCATAAGGAAAGGAACTTTATCTTTGTAGAATGGGTAAGATGGGTTAATTCATGTCTCGTCACCTGCTATCGTCACAGTTGAGCTGAAGTTGAAATAAAATGTGTTGAAATTACTACTGAGTATATTGAGTCTTTGTAATGTTTGCAGAAAGTGGCAAGTTGGTCCTGGTTGATTGAAAGAACAGTCTCAACACAAATGGGTCTTCATGGATGGTTGGGTTCATTTTAAAAAGATGTGACCAGTCTTACAAATGTACAGGAGCTGATGGTTTAGCTTAAAGCAGAAAGAAATGGAACTGGCAGCAGACTGTTGATGTGGTACATGTTGAATATTCTGCAATTAAGCTGTGGTGTATTTGAAATCATGGATCTTTCCTCTGCTGCTTGTGCTCTCATTTACAGAATGGCAATCCTAATATATTTGGCGGTAGCAATGCAGCAGCACAAGCCAGGGGCATGCAACAGCCTCCAGCACAACCTCTTAACTCATCTCAGCCTAATCTCCGCGCTCAAGTGCCTCCTCCATTATTATCCCCTCAGGTACACAAATATTTGTGATTTTCTTTGCTGTTCAAAGTTTCCCCGAACCCCTTTTTGTTCTTTGACTTAACCAGGAGCAACAAGTGTTTGGCCATTTGGAGTTTTTTCATCTTCATTCTTGGCATGTGGTGAGCTAGTGCCCTTAATTATTCATGTTATTCGCTGCAAGGAAGGTGCTATGATATCTCAGTGCAATTTATTTTAAATAATCGGGATGAGGTTGTTGTTGAGGTGGACAGGGGCATGGGAAGAATATCCTCAATTAACAAAGCAGAGTGTGCTTTTATTTCTATCACTTGAGCTATATTTTAAATAATGGGCACCACAAGACTTCATGTATCAGTATCATTGCTCTTGTCTGTGCTTACCCCAGGATGATGGCTCTGGTGAGGGGCAGTTGCATGTTTGGGGTGCAATATTTTCTCTACATTCTCTGTTTTTCGTTCTGAAATGCAGGTTTGTACGCTGTAGTAAAACAAATGCAAAACAAAACTTTTGTTACTGATATCAGTTTGTTGGGACAGGAATGTGCTACCCCACCTGATGTAAAGACATTTCTGGTAATGGCGCACTGTTGACAATATGTGTAATAATTGGATGCAACTGCATACCCAAAGCAAACATGTGGCAATCTGTTAATATCTGCATTGTGTGATGGGGAGGGGAAGAAACAAGTCACCCCAGCTCATGCTAGAGTCGAGTTGCAGCAAACTGTGGGAATGATTTATCTTTTTGAATATAATTCTCCAACCATACAAAATGTGGCTCTCTTTATTACAAGTTTCCAAATATGAGAAGAGGCCACCAACTGCTAACATTTAGCTTTGGCCTGGAGAAAAATTAACAACCAGGCAGAACAGCTGAATGTTTAAAGAATGTTTGTTTGAATTTGAGTGGCCCGTTAAATGAAAAAAATTTCTATTCTCTTAAAGGTTCCAGCATCATTACTGAAGTATGCAACAGCTAATGGGAGCCTAAACACTGCACTATTAAATTTTGGCCCCCAGCAGGTAGCCATGCTGAACCAGCTCTCCCAGTTGAACCAACTGTCTCAACTTTCACAGATCTCCCAGCTACAGGTACAGCAGCAGTTTATTTGTATGATTTCTAGAGTCATAGTCATACAGCATGGAAACAGACCCTTCCGTCCAACTCGTCCATGGCGACCAGGCATCCCAATTTGATCCTAGCCCCATATGCTAGCATTTGGCCAAAATCCCTCTTAACCCTTCCTATTCATATACCCATCCAGATGTCTTTTTAAATGTTGTAATTGCACCCACCACCACCACTTCCTCTGGCGCTTATTCCTTTCTCTGCATGTAAAAGTTGCCCATCAGGTCTTTTTAAAATCTTTCTCCCTTATCCTTAAGCCTCTAGTTGTGGACTCCCCTATCCTTTGTTACTCATGCTTTCTGATTTTATAGACTTCTATAAGGTCACCGCTCAGGCTCCAACTCTTCAGGGTAAAGAGCCCCAGCATACTCAGCTTCTCTCTATAACTCAAACCCTCCAGTTCTGATAACATTAAATCTTTTCTGCACCCTTTCAAGTTTAACAACATCCTTTCTATTGAAGGGTGACCAGAATTGCTTGCAGTATTCTAAAGTGGCTTCGCCAATGTCCTATGCAGCTTTAACATGACTTCCCAACTCATTTACTCAGTATTTTGATCAATGAAGGCAAGGGTGCCAAATGCTGCCTTCACCACTCTGTCTATCTGCAACTGCACTTTCAAGGAATCTGTGCCGCTAGGTCTCTTTGTTAGCCAAGACTCCCCGGGTCTCTAACGTTAATTGCTGCTCTGCTTTGTTTTTCCAAAATGCAACACCTCACATTTATCTAAATTAAGCCCCATCTCCTACCCATTGGGTCATCTGATTAAGGACTGTTGTACTCAGCTAATATTCTTCATTGTCCACTGCACCACCTATTTTGGTGTCATCGCCAAACCTATGAGCCATTTCTTCTGTATTCCCATCCAAATCATTTATATAAATGACAAAAAGCAGTGAGCCCAACACCAATCCTTGTGGCATACCACTGGGCTCAGGTCTCCAATCCAAAAGGCAACCTTGTACCACCACACACTGTCAAGCCAATTTTGTATCCATTTGGCTATCTTCCCCGGATCCCATGTGATCTAACCTTACTAACCAGTCTGTCATGCAAAATCTTGTTGAGCCCTTTGCTGAACATTGTGTTCTATATTTCACTATTTATTAAGTTGATTGGCAGAATAATGAGAATATTGTATGAAATGCTCCCTTTAAGATCTTGCTCAAGAGATAATCGAGAGCAGGACTGGTCTTCTGCAGTAATGTGATGGGTTATGAAAAGGAAAGAGCAAACCAGTGTCTGTATTGAACTAGGATAGCAATGAACACGTTTTGAAGTCAGGCTGACTCTTGCTTCAGTATGTTAAGAATTGTAGTTCAAGTAGCAGAGCAATTTAACCTGAAAATCATAAATTCTATCCCTAATATTTGCTAGAACAGCTGATCTCAATCAGGGCATGGGTAGGATTACTGTTATAGTTACATTAGTCTGGTTCCTTCTGATTGCTGTCAATATCCCAGCTGGAAGTTGCTTGTATTACCTAACGGCAGGGTTCCCCATGCTGAAATGCAACCTGGATTCAAATTATTTGCTGACATTTTAATAAGGCATAATACAACATCTCTCAGATGGATATTTATGAAGTTGGATATTTGGGCCAAGAGGAGATTGAAAGACAAGGTAACGATGAAGTGTCTGCCAACCCCTAAACCAGCCTAAAACATTCACCACTTTCTGGTAATGAATGGCAAGTTTGGCTTCTTTGAGAAAGCATCTTTACCCCCCCTCCCTCAAACTTACCACAATGCTTCCTAAATATCTCCCAAAGAAAATACCTGCAAATAGAACAGGTTTGAATTTGTCCTGTAGCGTGCAATTACTCAACCCATGTACAAGCAAAAGGGTAGTGAGTGCGTTCCAAATAGATCGGATTTCTGTATTCCCCACACCACTTCCTTCCTGGCACTGTGGGAAACCACAGACATGTCCCTGCATGAATCAGATTGAGTTTGGGGGAGGATGAAAACTATAGTTCATTTTTTGCAGATAGTCAGTGCTCCATCCATCGGTAAAAGCTGACAAAGGAAGGAGCAAATTATTTGCATCTAATACTGCCAGCTCATTGTAGAATTATGCTGAAAATGTCCTTTCATTTATGCATGTTTTGGAGTAGATATTAAATCAAGATCCTGGTATCACAATAGTATTCATCTGACCAGGGCTAGGCCCATCAGGTAATTTATCCAACTGACCATCACCCCACTGCAGTATTTTAGAAAAGCCTACATCCAGTGCTGCGTCAGCTTCAAGGAGTTTGTTAACTTTAGGTTAGGTACCATTTCCCAGAACCTGAACAAACAAATTCAATATCTTCACAAAGGTCAGAACTGTAGAATGTGACAAGTTCAATCTGCGCCATTGAGCAGGTTTTCAATGTCCAGTGTGAGATCAGTTAGCCATTTTACACTTTAATGTCCTTTTTTAATATTAGCGACTGCTGCTTCAGCAACAGAAGGCACAGAATCAGAGGAATGCGCCAGGACCCATGCGTCAGTCTCAAGAACAGGTAAAGTCTTCTACAATATTCTTGATTGAGCTTGAAAGCTTAATTGCTCATAACTGCTGGCCCCTGTGGGAAATTAAATTTCGTATTGATTTCGGTGAAACAATATAACAAGTGTTCTGTTTCCTGGTCAAACGTGAGACCAGGGCCCTAGTGTAGAATTCTGGCTTGTACCCTGCCAGTCTGTGTAGAAACTCTGTTATGAGGATGATGCTGTGTGGTGTTGGTGGTGAATACACCAGAATCATTAAAGGAGAGGTAACAGATGTAGATTGTGGTGACGGTTGTGGCAAAGGCACTGCCAAATGTGTGAATGTTTGTTGGTTGATGCTGTGCTTGAATTTGATCTGAATCTTTTAACATTTGCTCAAACAGTTTCAGATTGTCTCCTTTGAATGAACTGGTCAAAAATATCAAACTACACTGACCCATACTGCCCCTCCATCCTTCGAAACTCTCATTACTTGTTCAGTTTGCCATCACATTGAGTAGAGCTGATTATTTAAAAGGGGGCAGCAACTGAGTTCTGACAATGAAGTAAAATCCCTATCCAACCTGAATTTCTAAAATCACTATGAATTTTAGAATATTAAAGTTTATGTTGCTGATATACTGTGGAGAGGAGATAAAAGTGACTCACAACAAATTCTAACTTGGCCTTGGAATGTATGACCACTAAATGTCTGTTTTTTTTTCCCTTCCCACATGTTCAGGCTGCTCGTGTGCTCAACATGCAACAGATGCTGCAACACCCCCGTCAACTGGAAACAAGCCTTCTGAAGCAGCAGCCTCCACCACAGCATCAGCCCTCCATGAAGCCCTTCCCGGAGAACCTCATGCCCCCCACCCCTCATGAGCTGCAAACGAAAGAGCCGCCTTCGCTCAACACATACAGCAGCTACCCTTTAGGTGGGTTTCCACAACCCAGTCCAGGTCAATCTGATCCGACAGTATCGCAAGCTGCTCACCTTTCCCCAATGCCCTCACAATATCCTATACCCAAAATGTTTCTTCCTGACAACAGCCCTAACCACAACCTCCTCAGCCCTCCACTGTGTAATGCAAGCAACCACATACCAGGCTCACCCATCCATCAACATGCAGGAAGGAAGCCTGCCACTCAAGAAAGGTCTTTGTCAAGAGGTGAATAATCTGTTTGTATATTTTTTTCTACAAAACTATTTGAATAAAAATAAAGATGCCCCAATGTCTTGCCACCTAGTGTTTCCCTTTGATATTTACTGTAACTGGATAGCGGACCAAAGGCAGTTCAGATTCCCATCAGCAGCATGTTCTGGAATTGAATTTAATAATGTTAGTAATATGGACTGACCCCAGAGAAACTTGACCGTAATCTACCAGATTGTTCTATTTAAAAAAAAAATCCCTAATATTTTCACCACTGGCTTTCAGAGAAGAAAATCTGCCACAACTGCTTGGGTTGACTGAGATGTAACTTGAAAGTCTCGCCCTTGATGACAAGTCAGCCCCTGCCATGTGAGTCTCTCCAGGACAGAATGGCTGCTGACACCCAATTGTCAGGCTCAATGGAAGTTTGAAGTGTCTGTGAAGTGCTGCACCCTCTATATCTATGTATCACTGGAAACGAGAAGGAATGATGGTTGCCATGTATGATTTTGTGGATCCTAGAGGTTGCATTGTGAATACTCCATACATTTGCATATATGGGTCTGTCATTTGGATTATCACACAAAATCAATTTACTTCCTTAGGCTTGAATCCAAACTTGAATGTACCCCTGGATTTCGGCAGTATTGTTAACCTGAAAGAGCCACAATCCCAACAATCCCGACTGAAGCAATGGACTGCTTCAGAGAACCTTCCTGTTAATTCCTCTCTCGATCAAAACTCCAGCAAACATGGTAAGGCACCAATGCTTCCCTAACACACAATCAGGTAAAATATTAATGGTAAGTCCTTTGTTATTTGAGTAGACTGCTAAGAAAATCTCTGAATTGTGGAATTTTGTGTCTTTATTCCTTTAAGGAGAGGCTGAATAGGCTGAGGCTGTTTTCCCTGAACCCACGTAGGCTGAGGGGTGACCTTACTGAGGTTTACAAAGTCATGAGGAGCATGGATAGGATAAATAGATCAGGTCTTTTCCCTGGGGTGTGGGAATTCAGAACGAGAGGGCATAGGTTTAGGGTGAGAGGGAAAAGATATAAACGTGACCTAAAGGACGACAATTTTCTGCAGAGGGTGGTGCATGTATGGTATGAGCTGCCAGAGGAAGTGGTGGAGGCTGGTACAATGACAACATTTAAAAGGCACCTGCGTGGGTTTTATAAATAGGAAGGATTTAGAGGGATACAGGCCAAGTGGTAGCAAATGAGACTAGATTAATTTAGGATATCTGGTCAGCATGGACAAGTTGGACTGAAGGGTCTGTTTCCATGCTGTACGTCTCTGTGATTCTTTGTGTACTGTTGCCATTTTATTCTTTTCTGCGCTGTTTAGTAGTGAGGTTTGAAACAATCATATTTTCTTTCTCTAGGTGCTACTTCAAGTGGTCTTAGTATTTGTTCTGGCAAGTTGCTTGAAGAATCTCCTTTTGGTCACTTTGACATTTCCATGAACTCTCTGGCCAGTCCTCCTGGATCTATTGGAGATGGCTGGCCAAGTGCCAAATCACCCAGTGATAAGCTCTCTAGCAATGTTAACTGGCCACCAGGTAAGACATTGTGCATTGGCACAACTAAGCTGGATTTAGATTTCTATCTTCAAATAACTTAAGGTCCAGTTTCAAGGTTAGAGTGTCAGCGATCCAGCATAGCACTTTGCAAAGTGCTAAACATTACAAGGTACATCACAGTGGCAATGAAAAATTAAATTTGACAAGAGTTGCACGAGATTAGGGAAGATGACAAAAAGCTTGGTCGGAGAGATCCACTTTAAAAAAAAACCCTAAAGAATGAGATCAATTGGAAAGGATTTGAGAGTTTCTTAAAAATGCATTGATGTAAAAAAAAGAACTAAAATGGAAATTGTTAACTTGTAGCATAAGGCAAGACTTGGTGGTGGAAGAGTGGGGGGGAAGGTGGTACACAGTGGCTCAGTGGTTTGCGCTGCTGCCCCACAGGGCCAGGGACCCGGGTTCAATTCCAGCCTCTGACGACTATCAGTGTGGAGTTTGCATGTTCTGTGTATGCATGGGTTTCCTCCTGGTGGGTTTCTTCCCAAGGTGTGCAGGTCAGGTGAATTGGCCATGCTAAATTGTTCATAATGTTCAGAGATGTTTAGATTTGGTGCATTAGTTAGGAGTAAATGTAGAGTAATAGGTCCAGGGAATGGTTTTGGGTAGGTTACTCTTCAGAGGATCAGTGTAGACCTGTTGGGCCGAAGGGCCTATTTCCACGCTGTATGGATTCTATGACTCATTAACATTAGAGAGATCTCAGCATACAGGTCCGCAGTTCCCAGAAAGTGCTAATACAAGTGGATAAGGTGGTCAAGAAAGCATATGGCATACTTGTCTTTATTGGTTGGCACAAAGTATAAAAATTGGCAAGTCATGTTGTAGCTATGTAGAACTTTAGTAAGACCATATCTGGAATATTGCATACATTTCTGGGTTGCCACATTGCCAGGAGGTGTGGAACCTTTGGAGAGGGTATAGATTGGTTTGGAGGGTATTAACTAGAAGAAGAGATTGGACAAACTTGATTTGTTTTCACTTGAACTCCAGAGGGACGACTTGATAGAGGATTACAAAATTGAAGGGCAGGGAAAGATTGGATAGTTGGAGTCTTTTTCCCTGTATAGGGTTGGAGGTTACTCTAGTGTATAGGTTTAATGTAAGAGGAGGAAAGTTTAAAGATGAGGTGCGGGCAAGCATTTTTTTACACATGGTATTAAATGCCTGGAATGCACTGCCAATAGAATGGTGGTAGCAACAGATGCAATAGCAACTTTTTGAGGCATCTTGACATATGAGTAAGCAAGGAATAGAGAAATGTGGATCACATGGAGACAAAAGGATTTTAGTTTAGAAAGGCACCCTGCGTCAGCATAGGGTTGAAGAGTCTGTTCCTGTGCTGTACTGTTCTTTGACTGCTCACTTTGTGTTTATAATAACCTGAATCACTGTGTATTTCTTCTGTAGTGGTCAACAGGAATAACAAATGCCTATGGTGGTCTTTAATGTAGAAGTGCTTTCAGTACAGCCTAATAAGAGGGAAAGACAGAGGCATCAAAGCCAAGGCTGTTTGGATGATGAGAGAGACAGGGAATATGATGAAACACAAAAATGCTATATGATGCATGTCTGGTTCTAGTGAAAACCAGACCAAATAAAATAAGTTGAGAGGCAGTGAAGAAGGAATGACTGTGACAAAGAGAATATTAAAAATTGATAGAAACTAACATAATGAACCTAAACATCATCTGACATGGTGCATTAAGTGGGTAGTAAGAAACCTATTTGGGAGAGAAATGTTTCAAGGGAGAGAAATGTTTCAAGGCACAGAAAAAGGCTACAAATCCGAATGAGAATTTAATATTGGTGTTTACGGAACAAGGTGCTGAGAAAATATTGTTAGAAATGAAGGTGAAGATTCTGAACAAAGTGGAAGGTGAAAACTGGAAAGACCTAACTAATCCAGATATCTGATATCATAGTTTGCTCGGCAAGTGGGAGTAGCGATGGTGGAACACCTTACCTGTAAACTTCCCTAGATTGAGGAGAGATGATAAATTTGCAAAGTGGGAGATATAATACTTGCTCAAGAAAGGGTGTAATGTATTTCTTGTGCTAATAGGCTGAATAATTTAACATCGGTGGTTTTAGAAGTATTGACCAGGATAAAATTGGAAGGCACTTGGAGAGATTTGAATTAAAATGTCTCGAGGGCTCTCCTTCATTGAGGTAAATTATGCTTGACTAAATTAAATTTTTTGATGAAGTAACAGAAAAGGCTGTTGAAGGGATGCCATGGATGTTGTCTATATAGATTTTGAGGAAGATCTTGACAAAGTCACATGAAAGGCTGATTAATAAAATTGAGGTGGTTGAAATAATAAATACATTTTGATAAATAATTGGTTCAAGAACTGAAACACTGAAAGTTATGTGAAATGATTGTTTTCCAGAGTGGTGGATTGATGACAGCAGTGTTCTCCAAGCATTAGTGCTGTATCTGTGCCTTTTATAAATATAAAGTAGAATGTCAAAATTTGTCAATAACAGGCTTGAAGATGTGGCATACAGTGAACTTTAGCTTAATTATGTCCTGATACTCAAATGATGTAATGGATTGTGGGGGACCAAGTGACCAATGCTGAAATATGAGGTTGTGCGTTTTGATAAAAATAATAGGCAGAGGCAATAATTACTCATTGATAATTTTAAATAGTGCACAGAGATAGAGACCTGGGAATTCATGTGCATAGATCCTTGAAGGTGGCAACATATGTTGAGATAGTTAACAAAGCTGATGGGATTTTGAGATTCATAAATAGGTATTGAGTACAAAAGCAGCTATGTTGTATCAAACTCTATTTAGGTCACAGCACTTAATGTCCTTCTGAGTGTGCAGAAGAGAATTACCAAAGTAGTTCATGGATGAGAAAATTTAACTGTTTTATCATATTGTAGAAGCTGAGGTGGTTATTTGGCAAAACTGATTAAGGGGTGGTCTGATAGAGATATAAAAAATGATTATATGTATGTACAAATAAGAGAGAAAAGTTGATGGTACAAGGATGAGGGATGCACAGATGTAAGGTTTTTGGGTAAGAGATGCAAGGGGAGTAGTGGTAGTGATCTGGAACTCATGTCGAAGTCATAGAAGAAAAAATGGTTGGTTTTGAATAGTATGTCATAGACACTTCAGGGAAGAACACATCTGACATAGAACATAGAACATGTACAGCACAGAACAGGCCCTTTGGCCCAGGATGTTGTGCCGAGGTTTAATCCCAATGTGAAATATAATAATTCAACCTACGCACCCCTCAACTCACTGCTATCCATGTGTATGTCCAGCAGTTGCTTAAATGTTCCCAGTGACTCTGCTTCCACCATCACAGCTGGCAACGCATACCATGCATTCACAACTCTCTGCGTAAAGAACCTACCTCTGACGTTTCCTTTATACCTTCCTCCTAATATCTTCAAACTATGACTACTCATACCAGTCAATCCTGCCCTGGGGAAAAGCCTCTGGCTATAGACTCTACCTATTCCACTCATTATCTTGTATACCTCGATCAGGTCTCCTCTCTTCCTCCTTCTCTCCAGAGAGAAAAGTCTGAGCTTATTCAATCTTTCTTCATAAGGCAAGCCCTCCAGTCTAGGCAGCATCCTGGTAAACGATCTTTGCATCCTCTCCAAAGCCTCTGTATCTTTCCTAGAGTAGGGCGACCAGAATTGGACACAATATTCCAAGTGTGGTCTTACCAGGGACTTGTAGAGCTATAGCAAAACCTTGCGGCTCTTAAACTCGATCCCCCTGTCAATGAAAGCCAAAATACCATTTGCTTTCTTAACAACCCTATCTACTTTGGCAACTTTGAGGGATCTATGTACTTGCACACCCAGATCCCTCTGTTCCTCCGCATTGCCTAGAATCCTGCCTTTAATCCTATATTCAGCATTCGAGTTCGACCTTCCAAATGCATCACTTCACATTTATCCAGGTTGAACTCCATCTGCCATTTCTCAGCCCAGCTCTGCGTCCTGTCTAAGTCGCGCTCCAGCCTGCAGTAGCCCTCTATACCATCGACGACACCTCCAACCTTTGTGTCATCTGCAAATTTACTCAACCACCCCGCAACCTCCTCATCCAAGTCACTTATAAAAACTACAAAGAGCAGAGGCCCAAGAACAGAGCCCTGCGGGACCCCACTCAACACTGACTTCCAGGCAGAATACTTTTCATCTACAACCACTCTTTGCCTTCTGTCAGCCAACCAATTCTGAATCCAGATAGCCAAATCTCCCAGTATCCCATACTTCCTGACTTTATGAATGAGCCTACCATGGGGAACCTTATCAAATGCCTTGCTGAAGTCCATATACACCACATCCACTGCTCGACCTTCATCAATCCGTCTTGACACCTCCTCGAAGAACTCAATAAGATTTGTGAGGCATGACCCGCCCCTCTCAAAGCCATGCTGACTGCCTTTAATCACACTATGCTTTGCCAAATAGTCATAAATCCTATCCCTCCGAATTCTTTCCAAACCTTTGCTGACCACAGACGTACGACTGACTGGTCTGTAATTGCTAGGGATTTCCCTAATACCCTTCTTGAAAAGAGGTATAACATTCGCCTCCTTCCAATCCTCCAGTACGACTCCTGTGAAGAGTGAGGAGGTAAATATCCTCACCAGTGGCTTAGCAACCTCCTTTCTCGCTTTCCGGAGCAGCCTAGGATAAATCTAGTCTGGCCTTGGGGAGTTATCAATCTTAATGTTTTCCAAAATTTCCAGCACATCAACTTCATCAATTTTGATCTGGACAAAACTGTATTCCAGCTCCTCAAAGATTTCATTTGCAACAAGTTCCCTTTCCTTGGTGAAAACCGAAGCAAAACATTTATTTATGACTTCTCGTATATGCTCAGACTCCACGCACAAGTTCCCTCCGCTATCCCTGATCAGCCTTACCTTCTCCCATATCATTCTTTTAATACTCACGTAGGCGTAAAATGCCATTGGGTTCTCCCTAATCCTTCTTGCCAAGCCTTTTTCATGACCCCTCCTGGCTCTCCTCAGTGCATTTTTGAGCTCCTTTCTAGCAAGCCTGAAATCCTCTAAAACTGTGCTAAGTCCTTGCTTCTTCCACCATACATAAGCTGCTGCCTTCCTTTTGACAAGAAGCTCCTCTATTCTGGTCATCCAAGGTTCCTTAATCTTAACCCTTCTTACCTGTCTCAGAGGAACAAATTCGTGCATCACTCGCAACAACTCCTTAAGTAGTCTCCACATGTCTGCTGTGCCCTTTCTGTGGAACAATTGCTCCCATTCTGTACTTCCAAGCTCCTGTCTGATAGCGTCATAATTTCCTTTCCCCCAATTAAATATCTTCCCTCGGTAACTGCTCCTTTCATTCTCCCAAAGCTACGCTGAATGTGAGGCAGTTGTGACAGCCTGACACCTGTCCTGGCTCATTGCCAAGCACCAAATCCAAAATGGCCTCTCCCCTCGTCGGTCTTATCTACATATTGAGTAAGGAAACCCTCTTGAGACCACCTGACAAAAATGGCTCCATCCAAACCATCTGCACTTAGGAGGTTCCAATCGAAATTGGGAAAGTTGAAATCACCCATAACAACAACCCTGCTACTTTTGCATTTTTCCAGAATCTGCCCGCCTATGAGTTCTTCAATCTCTCTACTGCTATTAGGTGGTCTGTAGAAAACCCCCAATGCGGTGGCTGTTTCCTTGCTGTTCCTAACTTCCACCCATACTGACTCAGTAGACAAACCTTCCTCAACAACCTTCGTTTCTGTAGCTGTGATGCACTCTCTGATTAGCAATGCTACACCTCTCCTCTTTTTTCCACCCTCCCTGTTCTTTTTAAACGTTCTAAACCCTGGAGCATTAAGCAACTGTTCCTGCCCCTGTAAAACCCATGTCTCCGTTATGGCCACAATATCGTAGCCCCAAGTACTGATCCATGCTCCAAGTTCATCACTCTTACTTCGGACACTCCTTGCATTAAAGCAGACACACTTTAACCGATCCCTTTGTTTCATCGCGTGAGAACCCTTCCTGATAGATTCAATACATCCTGTCACTGCTCCATTTGCAACAGTCTCCCCCTCAGACATGATTTCCAACCCCCCCCCTTCCTAACTAGTTTAAACCTTCCTGAATCACACAAGCAAATCTCCCACCCAGGACATTTGTGCCCCTCCAGTTCAGGTGCAACCTGTCCTTCATGTTCAGGTCCCACCTTCCCCAGAAGGCACCCCAATGGTCAAGGTATCTGAAGCCCTCCCTCCCTCCTGCACCAGCCTCGCAGCCACGTGTTAAGCTGCATTTGCTGACGCTTCCTCATCTCGCTATCTCATAGCACCGGTAGCAAACCTGAGGTCACTACTCTACTCCTGCTCTTCAGATTCCAACCTAACTCTCTCTAGTCACTCTTCAGATCCTCAATCCCTTTCCTGGCTATATCATTGGTGCTAATATGTACCACGATTTCTGGCTGCTCACCCTCCCCCAGACGGCGACATCCCGGACCCTGGCACGAGGGGGGAAACACACCTTCTGGGAGTCCCGTTCCTGGCCATCAAATCTCCTGTCAATCCATCTAACTGTTGAGTTCCTTACCACCAGCGCTTTTCTATTTTCCCCACTTCCCTTCTGAGCCTCAATGCCAGAGACCTGACAAATATGGCTTTCCCCTGGTAGGCCATCCTCACCAGCAGTATCCAAAACGGTATACTTATTGCTGAGGGGAACAGCCACGGGGTGATCCTGCTCTGACCACCAGTTCCCTTTCCTCCCCCTGACAGTAACCCACATTATCGTGTGTCTGGGGAGTGACCACCTTCCTGTACATCCTCTCAATTTCCCCCTCAACCTCCCGGATGATCTGTAGTTCATCCAGCTCCAGTTCCCTAACTATGTTTTCAAGGAGCTGGAGTTGGGTGCACTTCCCACAGATGTAGTGGGCAGAGACGTATGAAGTGTACCTCATCTGCCACATTCTGCAGGAGGAACATGCAACTGCCCTAACATCCATATCCTGCTATGCTGAAAGCCCGCACAGGACTAAACAAAGGAAGAGAAGAAAATAAAACGAGAAATCTCACCCACTTAAAAACTTCCCGGCAGTCCTTTGCTCCTCCCTCGCACCTCTCGGCAAATAAAGGCCCCGATGCCTGAGTAAGTGTTTTAAATGGTTAGGCACTTTTAGGGATTGTCTTTTCAGGGCAGAAATTAGTTTTAAAGACAGGACTGGATAGGTTCATGTTAGATGGGAGAACTGAGAGTAATCGTAGGTAGGTGGGAATGTGGATTTGAAACAAATGTCAACCATGATCATCATAAATGGCAGAACAGACTAAAGGGACTCAGTGGTTAGCTTTTCTCACATTTTGTATGTAGTTTATAGGAGTGTGGGGGTACCGTGGTGGGGGAATAATGTTGATTGGATTTGCGTGTCGAGATCTGGCATGGACTGGATTAGCCAAATGGTTTTCTGTCCTGTGATGGTGACTGACTCCGGTTCAGTGATAGTGGGTTTCCTTTTTTTCCTTTAGTTTGGCTTCTGGAATTGTTAACCTCTGCACTGTCAATTATATAATTTTCAATTGTTTTGAAGCTCTTAACTTCATTGTGCCTTGGGAATTCCTGTGGCTGTTATGGGGATATAAGGGCTGCTTTTGCAAGTATGTGATTTTGCATAGAGTATAACTTCCCTTCCTTTCTGAATTAAGTGGGATTGATGGGGTTGGGGAAGAAGTAAGAAGTGGACTTGGCAATGTGTTTTCCTCCCAACTGGGGAAAAAGGACACTAGCAGGGTCAATTATCTTTACATTTGCAGTGGGTTGTGCATTCATACCTGGAGCACCATATCATGGAGTTCCTCTTTTTGTTGGCTCCTATTTTGGGAGTTGAGAGACTATTTTCCCACATCTGGAACACTTGAATTCATTGCTTGAATCTTTTTTGTAGAGTTTCGTCCTGGTGAGCCTTGGAAAGGTTATCAAAACATTGACCCTGAAACTGACCCTTACGTCACTCCTGGCAGTGTGATGACAAGTCTATCGATCTCTACTGCCCGGGATCTTGACCTCCTCAGGGACAGGAACAATGGTAAGTGTCAGCATCATGTTCTTTTAGCAACGAATTAAATTTGTAGAACAATTTACAGTGAACTGTCTCAAGATACTTCACGTACAAACTATGACATCAGAGCTGAAAATGTGTTGCTGGAAAAGTGCAGCAGGTCAGGCAGCATCCAAGGAGCAGGAGAATCAACGTTTCGGGCATGAGCCCTTCTTGAGAAATGAGGAGAGTGTGCCAAGCAGGCTAAGATAAAAGGTAGGGAAGAGGGACTTAGGGGAGGGGCGTTGGAAGTGCGATAGGTGGAAGGAGGTTGCGGTGAGGGTGATCGGCCGGGGTGGGGGTGGGGGCGGAGAGGTCAGGAAGAGGATTGCAGGTTAGGAAGGTGGTGCTGAGTTTGAGGGTTGGGACTGAGACAAGGTGGGGGGGGAGGGGAAATGAGGAAACTGAAGAAATCTGAGTTCATCCCTTGTGATTGGAAGGTTCCTAGGCGGAAGATGAGGCGTTCTTCCTCCATCCATCGTGTTGCTATGCTCTGGCGATGGAGGAGTCCATGGACCTGCATGTCCTTGGTGGAGTGGGAGGGGGAGTTGAAGTGTTGAGCCACGGGGTGATTGGGTTGGTTGGTCAGGGTATCCCATAGGTGTTCTCTGAAACATTCCGCAAGTAGACGGCCTGTCTCCCCAATATAGAGGAGGCCACATTGGGTGCAGCGGATGCAGTTAATGATGTGTGTGGAGGTGCAGGTGAATTTGTGGCAGATATGGAAGGATCCCCTGCAGCCTTGGAGGGAAATAAGGAGGGAGGTGTGGGCGCAAGGCCCCAAGGAAACTGCTTCCCAGACCATCAGAATCTCATCTATATTAATTTATTTAACATAATCCAATATCGCAGTCTTTCTCTCAGATTTTGGTGCCACATCATCCCCCTCACTATTGAACACTGATGTAAAGTATTCACTTAGAATCATGCAAGCATCCAGTGGTTCCATGCACAAATTACTACTGTGGTGCTTTATGTGCACTGTTTTACCTACTTATCCTTAACATACTTGTAACATAACTTAGGATTTTCCTTCATTTTACCAGCCATTATTCTTTCATACCTCTTTACTCAATCTCCTTTTAATTATTCTCCTTTGACACTCTGTGCTCCTGTCGGGCTTCTGTTTTGAACCCCTTTGGTACTTGCCATAAGCCCCTCTTTTTCTCTTTATCCCATCTTGATATCCAGACTGCATAGGATTTGTTGGTCCCACCCTTTGTCTTTATTGAAACATGCTGGACCACAACCCACCTTATTTCTTCCTCCAAATGTGTTGCACTCCTTTTACACAGATTTATTGAAAAGTATCTGCTCCAAGTTCACTCTGGCCAAATCATACCTGATCTTATTTCATGTTCAACCTTGTCCTTTTCTGTTATAGTCTTGAATCTAATGATGGGTTTCACTGTTTGCAAATTTCCATACTGTTACTGCTTCAACCATTTGCCCAGCTTCATTATCTAAAAGTGAAGTCCAGAGCTGCCCTTTGTATTCTAGAGCCTTTACATGCTGGCTTAACAAACTCTCCTGGATCTAAACAGTTGACAGTGTGACTTCCCTGCTTAACATTGAGGTAGTTTGTCATTTACAATAACTATTTGGATGAGAATATAGGAGGCAAGGTAAGTAAGTTTGCAGGTAACACCAAAACTGCTGTTATAATGGACAGTAAAGAAGGTTACCTCAAATTACAAAGGGATCTTTATCAATTAGATGGAGTTGAATTTGGATAGTTGCGAGATATTGCATTTTGGTAAAGCAAACAAGGGCAGAACTTGTACAGTTAATGGTAAGGCACTGGTTGGTGTTGTAGAACAGAGAGATCTAGGGGATTCAGGTACATAATTGTTTGAAATTTGCGTCACTGGTAGACAGGGTGGTGAAGAAGGCAATCAGCATGCCTGTTGCCTTTGCTCAGACCTTTTGAGTATAGGAGTTGGGATGTTATGTTGAGGTTTACAGGACTTTGGTCAATCGTTTTCTGGAGTACTCTGTGCAGATCTGGTTGCCTTGCTAAAGGAAGAATGTTTTTAAATTGGAGAGGATTTAGAAAAGATTTACGAGAATGTTACCGGGAATGGAGGGTTTCAGTTCTAAAAAGAGCATGGGACTTTTTTCACAGGAGATTGAGGAGTGAGCTTTATGGAGGTTTCTAAAATCATGAGGACCACAGATAAGGTGAATAGCAAAGTTATTTTATCCCTTTGGGGGAGCTCAAAAGTAGGAGGCATATTTTAAGCTTACAGGAGAAAGATTTAAAAGGGACTTGAGGGGCAACTTTTTCATATCCAGGGTGGTTTGTGTGTGCACTGAACTGCCAGACGAAGTGGTAGATGCAGGTACGGTTACAGTTTTTAAAAGACAATTGCGTATGTATATGAATAGGAAAGATTTGTCCAAACACAGGCATGTGGGTTTGGTTTAGTTTGGGAAAATGGTTGGCAAGGACTGAAGGGTCTGGTTTCCATGCTGCATGACTCTGACTCCAAATTAAAATCCTGTGATATTACTTTCCTATTTTACACTGAAGTTTGCTTGCATATTTGCTCTTCTTTTTCTCTTGGATAAGAAAGCACTGCTGACAATATGGTTTGCCCTGCTTAGGTTTTAAGTTATACCTATATGAATTCATTTGAGGACCCTTCTAAAATTGAGACAGTGGGATTAGAATAGTTGGATGCATATTTTCGACTACTTCGTGGGCCAAAGGGCATTTTCTGTGCTGCACACTTCTGACTGCCTGTCATTTCTGCATGCTCCACCCACCCATTGCTGTCATTGATTCTCTGATCAATATTGTGACATCTCCTTGTTTTATCTGCTTCCCTGTCTCACCCAAAGATCTTATATCTTGGAATATTGAGCTGTCAATTCTGCCCCTCTCTCAACCATGTCTTAGTGAAAGAAATTACATCGTACCTCATGTTTCAATTTGTGCCCTCAGGTCACGTACCATGTTTGTCAGACTCTTTACATTTAAATAAATACTATCCAAACTACCTTGTGTGTTAGGGTTCAGCAAGAGGAAATGAACAGCCAAAATTAGAAAAGGGAGTGAAGAAAGCAACAAAATTATGGGTCGCTTAAGGCACAGGTGGTTTGGATAGTATTTATTGGATCCCAACCTCATCCCAAGTTAGTTCAGGTAGATAGATGGTGAAGTCAAGGATTCATTCGTGAGAAGGGGTTGATCATTTAAAGGAGAAAGGGAGAATGCATGAAGTTGAACTCGAGATGAATAGTAAAGTTTATTCAATTTGCATTGAAGGAATTTATGTTCTGGACTCTGTAGAATCACAATGTTTACAGTGCAAAAATAAATGATTTGGCTTGCCATGACTGGCTGTCTATAAGAGCAACACATCTTGTTCCACTTTTCTGCCTTTTCCCTGTCAGTCTCAATGTTTTCTTTCTTAAGATAGATGTCTAGTTCTATCTTGAAAGCTGTGATTGAATCTATTTCCACCTGAAACTCTTGCTGCTTTCCATATCCTAATCACTCACTGCATTACAATTATGTATATTTTTAGAAGTTGTAAGTTAATTATTCTTTGTCTGGATTGATTTTTGTCCTTTTTCCACAACCAACTTAAACCTTAATATACTATGATCACTCACCTAAATGTTATTTTTTTTTCGTACTTGATCCACATCATTTCCATCATCTTATCCAGCAAATGCTTCCTCCTCTGTTAGATTGAAAACATGCTGCGACCCTTAGGACTCATAACAGCACACAAGCCAACATCCACGCTCAGACAACAACTCACTAGAACAAAGGACCCAATACCCAGCATGAGCCAAACTAACGTAGTTTACAAAATACCATGCAAGGACTGCACAAAACACTATATAGGACAAACAGGAAGACAGCTAACAATCCGCATCCATGAACATCAGCTAGCCACAAAACGACACGACCAGCTATCTCTAGTAGCCATACACTCAGACAACCAGCAACATGAATTTGACTGGGAAAACACCACTATCATAGGACAAGCCAGACAGAGAACAGCCAGAGAATTCCTAGAAGCATGGCATTCATCCCCAAACTCCATCAACAGACACATTGACCTGGACACCATATACAAACCACTACAGCTGAAACTGACACCCGGAAACGGCAAGAACATCCATCAACAGACACATCGACCTGGACCCCACATACAAATCACTGCAGCTGAAACTGACACCCGGAAGCGGCAAGAACAAACCAATATAAATACCGGAAGAAACATCAAAGCAGCGCTTCACACGAGGCTCCAACAGCACTGATGATGTTCCCTAGCCAGGGAACGAAACGTTTGCAGCAAAAACTTCCAGCTCGGCGAGCAGAACCACAACAACATGCTTGCATAAAAATTGTCCTGAATACACCCTAAAATCTCTTGCACCCCCACCATTTATATAGTTACCATTCCAATCTCTGTTATCATAATTGAGCAATTATTGCCTTGGAGTTTACAATCCCACTTGGGGTCCCAACTCTCACTTTGGAAAGTTCTGTCTTGAGCATTTCAGCATTAGTGTAGACAGTCTTTCCAAATTCTTTGTGCAGTCTCCTGTGATCCAAATCACAACCAAGTTAGTTAAAATCCTTCCCAATATTACCAACAAATCACTGCACAAGGATGTTGGTCCCAGCTCCATTAAGGTGCAACTCATCTGAACTGTACAGATTCCACCTCCCCAAAACTGTCCCAGGAATTTAAAGCCATCTGTCAAGTCACAAATTTGCTGCTGTATCATAATAGTTCCAAACACACTCAAGCATGTAATCCAAAGATTATGATCTTTTGAGCTACTGCCTGCTAGCTAGTTTCCTGCCTAGTTCCCCTAAATTCTACAGGACCTTATTCTTCTTTCTCCTCATTGTTACAGATGTGGACCACAACAATGGCTATATACAGATGCGCATGCAGATAGGCGCACCCATACGTGCAGAACCCCACCCCCCCCCCCCACCCAATTTGCTGCATCCCATGTTACCCGAGTGGCTAGTGGGGGCTTGTGTCAGGCAAGGAGGGAATTGAGAGATGTCATAGCAACTAGGAACTTCGAAAATATTCCTGATAGGAGGAAAGTAAGGGGTAGTTCCTGAATAAGAGCATTTGTACTTTTGGCGGAGTGGGTGGGAGTTGTTTGCTGTTTTGAAAATCTTCAATGTTTTTATTTTACGGAATCAACCTATTTCATTTAACATCAAGAAATCATAGTTTAGCATTTTTTTAAAAAAGTTTGCTACTTGGTTTAAATAATTTCTGTCATACAGCTCCTAATAAGCCATTGATGCATCACCTTGTTATTATTCAATAGGGTCGTCCTCATCTATGAACACCACGCTGCCTTCAACTAGTGCCTGGTCCCTTGTTGGTGCCTCCAGCTACAATAGTTCCCTCAGCAGTACAGCACAAAGCACTCCAGGTAGGAATCTTTATACAAAACCTGCGACTAAACGTTACAGAAATCCCTCTCTGACCAAGTCATTATGCGTGGGTTGCAACTAGGATATCAATATTGCTGTAACTGCGACATTCCATTAAACATCTTTAATGGCTAGATTTCAATAAATCAACATCCCCATCTCTTGTTTTCTTCCTTATCATGGCCTTCAGTTTGAGAGTGGCTACACCACATTATCACATCCTGCCTAGGAACCAAGAGGTGGCAATGATCTGTCCAGACACGATGCTTTCTTCATCAGTGCTGGAACTTGGCAGAATCACCAGTCTTGCCCCTTATTGCTCAGTGAATTTGAAGGACTGTTCACAGTTGACTGCAACTGGCATCCCTTCCTCACTATGCAAATTATTTGGGGAATGCATCTGGAAGTTGGTATTAAATTCCAAATTTTAAAAGCTCAGGAATTGTAACTTAGTAATGTTCCACATGGCAGTAACAGATGTATGTTGCAAGTATTTTATAAATGATTGCTGACCTTATTTATGTTTTCAATTTGCAGCCAGAATCGGTGACCCCAAATCCACTTGGTCTCCTGGTCCAGTTACCAATGCTTCCCTTGCTCATGAGCTGTGGAAAGTCCCCCTGCCCCCCAAAAACACTACTGCTCCATCCCGTCCACCACCAGGGTTGACTAATCAGAAGCCTTCGTCCTCGTGGGGAAATAGCTCGCTGCGTGTGGGCGGAGGATGGGGGACTTCAGAGTCCAGATATAATCCTGGTAAGAGGGGATGGGATGAAACGTTTCTCTTCCAATGCAGTAAATGATATCAAGAATTGGCAGCAATTCAAACTACACCATTTTGCAAAAAAGCTTTATTGTTGTGTAGATATTAAAGTACTGGCAAAGTAGGTTTCTGGAAATGTTTGCTTTAGAAACAATTATGCATTGATTTCTTTAGTCTACTTTCTCTCTGTGCACACCCTCCACCAAATTCGTAACACCCACTCTCTAAATAAGCAAAGATTTCTCCTGCTTCTCTCTTAACCTTCTGCCAAATCCTGTTAATCTAGGCTCCCTGAATATTGAGCTCTTTGCTCAGGTAAACAGGTCCTTTCTTATCTACACAGCCCAAGTTCCTCCTAATTTTATATATCCCAATTAAATTTCACCTCTGTCCTAGCAAAATCAAGCCCAGTGTTTCTAGTCTTTCCTAACGGGTACAATCTCCATTCCTAACAATATGGTGCTAGCATGGTTAGAGGATTGGCTGACTGGCATACGGCAGAGTGTGGGATAAAGAGATCTTTTCAGGGTGATAGCCAGTGACCAGTGGATTTCTGCAGGGGTCAGTATTGGGATCACAACTATTCATATTATATATTAGCAGTCAAGACAAAGGAACTGAGGCATTGTTACTAAGTTTGCAGTGACACAAAGGTAGGTGGAGGGACAGGTACTGTTGAGGTAGGAGATGCAGCAGGACTTGGACAGGCTAGGAGAGCAGGCACTGAAATGGTAGCTGGAATACAGTGTGGGAAGGTATAAGGTTATGAATTTTGATAGCAAGAATAGAGGAATGCATTATTTTCTAAACTAGGAATGGCCTTAGAAATCTGAAGCACACTGTTACAGTTAACATGCAGGTTAAGGCGAATGCAGCCTTAGCATTCATTTGAAAGGGCTAGAATGCAAGAGCAGGGATGCGCTGCTGAGGCTGTATGAGGTTATGGTTAGACCATATTTTGAAAATTGTGAAGTTTTAGGCTCTATAATCTAAAGAAACATGTGCTAGTCTTGAAGGGGGTCCAGAGGAGATTTAAAAGTATGATCCTGGGGATGAACAGTTTGTCATGTGAGGGCCATTTGAGGATTTTGGGTCTGTACTTGGTAAAATTTAGAAGGATGAGGGGGAATCTCATTGAAACTTACAGGATACTAAGAGGTTTGGTTAGTGTGGTTGTGGAGAGGATGTTTCCACTAGCCTCAGTGAAGGAATGACCCTTCAGAACTAAACCAGCAGGTGATGAATCCATGGAACTCATTACTACAGAACGCTATGGAGGCCAAGTCACTGAGTATATTTAAACTCCGTTGTAGCAATTTTGAAAGCTGCCTTGAAATTCAGGTCTCTCTTTGTTGGTTGCTTCCGTTTTATGTCCACAAACCAATTGGTCCCACAAGACATCTCGGAAGAACCCTCTGAATTCCCAATGTCCTGCTAATCACTTTAAATCAACCATAAATGGACTGTCCTTTGTGTTGTATCCATCTGTAAAAACTGAAACTTTTCTGATCACCAGCAGCTTCAGTGCAAAATAATTTCCTGGTTGTTGGAATGTCTTCTCCGTGAGTTCCTCTTGTTGTACCAGACTCCTGGAATTGTGAATGCTTTTTTACTGATAGTACTCCAGACAAAAAAATCCATTATGTCCTCAGTTGCAATGTTTGTCTTTAAGAAAAAACTAACCTGTTCTGTACATAAAGTCCAATTTTCTGACTTTCCATCAAACCTTTATCCAAATTGGCCTACCGTTTTGTCTTCCCATCAGTGGGGAATTTTTCCTGCCACTCAAGTCTAGTAGCTATTTGTAGCTTGAGTCCCCTCGGTCAGCGCTTCTGTGTCTGCTGTTCCTACACTGGCTATGCTAGTGTACTGTTCCTCCTTGGCATCACCCTCAGCCTGAGTTCTCTTGTGACTGCCCTCCATGGCAACTTCGGTAGCTCTCTGTGTATCTGCTCCTGACACAATAAAAGCCAAGTTTCCACCCGATTCGTGGGCTGGATTCCACTGTCCTTGACAGTTATTAAGTTAGTGCTTCCTTTGGAACCAGGAATTATATAGGTGAAAGTGAGGACTGCACGGGAGACCAGGAATGATAAATGGTAAATCTGAACAGGAAAACTTTATTGACAATATTCACACCTCCACAGCCAGTTCCAGACTGGACCCAAGCTGTACTCCTCCACGTCACCCAGTCAGCTCTCTTTAAAAGGCAGCACCTCTAACTACATATATAACACTTCTGTCCAGTTCAAAGGAGCCTTAATTGAAATCAGATTCAAATGCAATCTCCTAGAAATGGAGATTGTTCAGAACAATTGAGATAAAAAATTTTGTCAGATTGAGACTTCCAGCCCAGGTGTTTGCTTAGCACTTCGCAGATTATTAAAAGACTGAGGGAGTCTAAGCATTGAGTTTTGAATGATTAAGAGCAAAGGTTGCACAGTTCACAGTGCAGAAACTGAGAACAAGCAATCAAACCTTTGGATTTGTTTGAGAAATAAACTTTCGGTGTTAGTTGAGTGGCTATAAAGTGATGGTATTAGGGACTATATGGGATTTTGTTTTGCTGTATTTTTTTTAATTCTTTCAAATTGCTGTATCCAGGTAGCTTTGTCTGTTTTATTTCTTCCTCTTATTTTTTTTATATAATGAACTTATGTTCTTTTGTGTAAACCAAATCTACCTTTTGTGCTTTATTTAGTGAAAGACTGCATCTTTAAAAAGAAACATGATGTATCAGGCCAGATTTCATTCTGGAATCTGATTTGTCCAGTAGGAACATCAGCTGGGCTTGTAAAAATAAACGCAAAGAATAATAGTTAATTGAAACTTGGTGTTGATACTTTTAAATGTGTGGTTACTTGGAGGATATAAAGGAATTTTCTGTTCTCCATGCTTTAAAAAGATGCATGTTTTATACTCAAAGCAATTTTTTTTTCTGCAGTTATGGTTTTAGCTGGTTGTTGCATTGTATTGAGGTGAAGATTACAAGTTACTTAGTTGGTTTTGGGAACTCATTCCCACGTACTGCATAGGGTCAGGACCACCAAGACTGCTTGACCTTGATATCAAACATTGTTGATAGCAAACAGAATGGAGTTGGAACTTTCCAAATGAGATATTCTTTTGAGTGACAAGGCAGATGATAGGGGATGATTTCGATTTAATAGTTCCATTTTTGTTTACTTAATGCAGGTCCAAGCTGGGGTGACATCAGCTCAGGGAGAATAACCAATTGGCTTGTTCTCAAGAACCTCACGCCTCAGGTAAGCAAATTTATCTCATTCAGGCTCTGATTCAGTAATCCAGATGCATTGCAGCTCACCCTCCTGTGTAACTTCCACTATACATAGTTGAATTCTGACTCAGAAACTCTGGCAGTCTACCCTGATCCCTGACTCTCACTATCGTAAGACATAGTAACCTAACTCGCGGTCACTGAAAAGGACCAAGGTTGTTTACATATTGTACTTAGCAATTTTGGGCAAATTAATCTGTCCAACCTTAATTCACATTTCTCCATCCCCAAAGACATTGAGTTATACTGAGGAGCAATGGGAATCCTCTGCCACTTCTTTTTTAAAATAGCATTCATCATATGTGATTGTAGACAGTCAGTTTTGTTGTCTTACTGGGATATTGGATTGCTGGAACCCTGGCTGGTTAGATTGTTTCCTCTCTTCCAGCCACAGCTAGCAATAGAGATTGAACAGAAGCTCTGTGGTTCAGGAGTGTAACTCACTGTTTTCTGAGCTGTATCAGGATATTCAGCATGTGTTCAAGATATAGCGCAATTTTAAATTTCTCTTCTGTTGATAATTGAGGTTCATTGTTTAATTGCCTATCAGTAAACAATTATACTGATAATTGGGAACTTCTCTTCAGCACTTCTCATTTTCTGTCCATTATTGTGCAACCCAGATATGAGATCTCTTACTCCAAACTTCACGTTTCCAATTCCTTCACCTCATTGGTGATCTTACCTTCAACGTCCTAGACTCTTAACATTGATTTCCCTTCTTATATTCCTACCTCAAGTGAGATTCTCCTTAAAACATGTCCCATTGATCATTAGGACAGGTCACCTGTCCTAATTTTGCCTTTTGTTGTTTATGCCAATTTTTTTTTACCATTCCCATGAAGCACCTTAGGTTTTATTGTATTAAACATGCTAAATAAATGCTACAGGCATGAATTACTCTGGCTGACTGGGTGCTTGCTATGTCTTTGACCTTCAGATTGACGGCTCTACTTTGCGTACACTGTGCATGCAGCACGGCCCACTAATAACATTCCACCTTAACCTGCCCCATGGAAACGCTTTGGTCTGTTACAGTTCGAAGGAAGAGGCAGCCAAGGCACAGAAATCTCTACACATGTAAGTTCTTTATTAATAATCTGGATTAAAATCTTGCTTATCCCAGAGGGGGATATTGTAGAATTAGTACGGGAACCTTGATTATCCGAATATCAGATTATTTGAAGGAGATCTTGAGGTCCTGATAGAAACATTACACCAAAGACCTGTTTCCAGCAGTGATCGTGTCTTTTGTTAACAGTGATTAAAAGTGAACTCTGCTTACTGAAATGCTGCTGAGAGCAGTCCTGCGCTGCACGGAACCCAGGCACTGTCTCCAAATGACTGATGACCTGTCCTCCCTCTCTCTCTCCACACATTTCCTGGAATTCTACACAGGGGTGTACCCTAAACCACTCCTTCCCCAGATAACCTCTCCAACATAGTCCGATACATGGCAACAGTGGAACCTGTCAAACAGTTGTATGTGTGGCAGCGTGCGTGTGCTATATGGAGACCCCCCACCCCCACGCGCGCACACGCTCGGCAGCAGCAGCAGTCGTCTTGGTGTCCATTCTGACTGCCCTGGAGAGGGGGCAGGGTTGAACAGGGTTAGGTGGCAGGGTAACAAATGGTACGGTGTTGGGGTGGGTGTGCTGCTGTCTCGTCTTCTGAACAGGGAGCAGACTTAACAGAAAACTCCAAGCCCCACAGTAAAGGCATTTAATCAATTAACTGAATAATCAATTATCCAAACGAAATAGTGCCTGCCCATCTAATGGAGTCATAGAGATGTACAGAATGGAAACAGACCCTTCGGTCCAACCCGTCCATGCCAACCAGAATATCCCAATCCAATCTAGTCCCACCTGCCAGCACCTGGCCTTTATCCCTCCAAACCCTTCCTATTCATATACCCATCCAAATGCCTCTTAAATGTTGCAATTGTACCAGCCTCCACCACTTCCTCTGGCAGCTCATTCCATACACGTACCACCCTCTGTGTAAAAAAGTTGCCCCTTAGGTCTCTTTTATATCTTTCCCCCCTCACCCTAAACCTATGCCCTCTAGTTCTGGTCTCCCCGACCCCAGGGAAAAGACTGCCTATTTACCCTATCCATGCCCCTCATGATTTTGTAAACCTCTATAAGGTCACTCCTCAGCCTCCGACGCTGCTGGGAAAACAGCCCCAGCCTGTTCAGCTTCTCCCTATAGCTCAAATCCTCCAGCCCTGGCAATATCCTTGTAAATCTTTTCTGAACCCTTTCAAGTTTCGCAACATCTTTCTAATAGGAAGGAGACCAGAATTGCAAACAATACTCCCAACGTGGCCTAACCAATGTCCTGTACAGCTGCAACATGACCTCCCAACTCCTGTACTCAATACTCTGACCAATAAAGGAAAACATACCAAATGCCTTCTTCACTATCCTATCTACCTGCGACTCCACTTTCAAGGAGCTATGAACCTGTACTCCAAAGTCACTTTCTTCAGCAACACTCCGTAGGACTTTACCATTAAGTGTATAAGTTCTGCTAAGATTTGCTTTCCCAAAATGCAGCACCTCGCATTTATCTGAATTAAACTCCATCTACCACTTCTCAGCCTGTTGGCCCATCTGGTCAAGATCCTGTTGTAATCTGAGGTAGCCCTCTTCGCTGTCCACTACACCTCTAATTTTGGTATCATCTGCAAACTTACTAACCCTACCTCTTATGCTCGCATCCAAATCTTTATGTAAATAACAAAAAGTAGAGGATCCTTGTGGCACTCCACTGGTCACAAGCCTGCAGTCTGAAAAACAACCCTCCACCACCACCCTCTGGCTTCTACCTTTGAGCCACTTCTGTATCGAAATGGCTAGTTCTCCCTGTGTTCCGTGAGATCTAACCTTGCTAATCAGTCTCCCATGGGGAACCTCGTCGAACGCCTTACTGAAGCCCATATAGATCACATCTACTGCTCTGCCCTCATCAATTCTCTTTGTTACTTCTTCAAAAAACTCAATCAAGTTTGTGAGACATGATTTCCCACGCACAAAGCCATGTTGACTATCCCAAATCGGTCCTTGCCTTTCCAAATACATGTCCATGCTGTCCCTCAGGATTCCCTTCAACAACTTGCCCATCACCGAGGTCAGACTCCCTGGTCTATAGTTCCCTAGCTTGTCCTTACCACCCTTCTTAAACAGTGGCACCACGTTAACCAACCTCCAGTCTTCCAGCACCTCACCTATGACTATCGATGATACAAATATTCTCAGCAAGAGACCCAACAATCACTTCTCCAGCTTCCCACAGATCTCATTCAGATAATTGAGGTTCCTCTGTACAGTGTGGAAGCCCATTGTATCCGCATTGACCCCCCAAAAAGCATCTCACCCAGACCCACCTCCCTACCGTACCCCTGTACTCTTCATTTGCCATGGCTAATCCACCTAGCCTGCACATCCCTGGACACTGAGAATGTGACAAGCATATAATTTGAACTCTGAGTGTGATATGCTCAAATCTGAAACAGGAAAAGGACAGTTTGATAGAAATGAGGTGAAAACTGACTAATTTTGTTTGGGTAAAGGAACAAGTAAGTGTGGTGGTATGTTACTCAGCAAGAAAGATCCATGAGTACCTTATTAGGTAAATTAAAGGTAGTATAAAATTAAAAGGAGAAGCTTCTCATGTTGCATAGAACAGCCTAGAAAATGAGAGAGTTCTAGAAACCAACAAAGGATGGGCATAAAGTCAATAAGGGAATAAAGTAGAATGTTGAGATTTAAGAGTAGAACAGTTATAAAGAAATGATTTGCGGACAGCTCGCAAAGAGTTGCTATGCTCTGGTGCCATCTTGATTTCTAAATTTATAAACTAGCCTGACTGTCACTGATAATAAATAGTTCTCTCTCCACGGTCTGTTTCAAAACCAGTTTCCCTTCACTTTCAAGGCCAGCAACCTCACCACCTGCAGATCCAGTCCAAAACTTGTCTGTCCTCCCCAGTCATTGTATTGCCTCTAAATTCCCTGTGCCACCTTGGACCTTTGGATGTGTTGCTTTCGAGGTCTGTACATCTCTGATGAAGATCCCTGCTTGAATCTTTTCCAGTCTAACTTATCTTTGCATAGTGCACAAGCCATCTAGCTTAATGTTTGTTATAAATCCTTTTTATTGTGCATTATCCAGTCACATCATGATTAATTGTGATAACCTTCTCCCTTTCATCCCTCTACTGCCTCTAGAAAAAATAAAACATGATTCCAGCCTTATCTGTCTAAGCATAACCAGCGCATTCCCAATAATTTTCTTCCCATTTCAATACACAAAACTCTGCAGTCTCCCCTAGGATATATTGTTGGGCTTCTAGTAATGCTTTGACCACCTTTGTGCTCTCACATTTTTGTCATGGTTAAGTTTTTTCAACTCAACACCAAGGAGATAAAAATTCTATAATCCACTACTTTATCCAGCTTTAAAGTCAATCTCAAAATCTATCTTTACAAACCAAACTCAACTCTGCTTAATAATAAACCCAATATTTTTCCCCTAGTCCCCATGTTTTTTTTTACCTTTCAAATTGTTATATGAGGATAGATTGTTAACTGCAGTTGACTTTGTTTTTCTTTGGCTTACAGGTGTGTTTTAGGGAACACTACCATTCTTGCTGAGTTTGCTAGTGAAGACGAGATTAATCGCTTCTTTGCACAAGGCCAGTCGCTGACCCCCTCTCTGGGCTGGCAATCTCTGGGATCCAGCCAGAACCGTATCGCATCCATTGACAGTTCCCACCCATTCTCAAATCGCAATGATCTCAATCACTGGAATGGTGCTGGGTTGTCTGGAACAGGTAGTGGAGACCTCCATGGCACTTCACTCTGGGGTACCCCCAATTATTCCACAAGCCTGTGGGGAACCCCAAGCAGCAATGACACGCGGGGAATCGGCAGCCCCTCCCCCATCAATGCTTTCCTCCCTGTTGACCACCTTGGAAGTGGAGAGTCCATCTGAACTTTACTCATGACTCAAACTGTGACCTCTACATGAAAAGCAGCACTAATCGGACTTTTCACCTACAACGTGAGAGAAATGGGGAAAAAGGGGTCACCTGTGGAAATGTTCCGTTCTGCACCTTTATTTCCACTTTCTTTTAGCCCAGAACATATCAGTTTTAATACTTGAATCATGCAGGCCAATAGTAAAAAAAAATGTGAAAAGTATATATTTATACTTCCAGATAGTGCTATCCATTTAAAAGAAAAGAAACTGCTTCAAATGAGCTAGTTTGTGTGCACTCATCATGTTTGTTCCTTAAATTCCAAAACTTTGAGTTGGCTGATGGGAGCGTGAGCTGTTAATCTGCACTGAGTACTGTCTCCCTGTCCGATTGGCAATAGGGCGGGGTGGGGGGGAGAGGGTAGTTCAAGTGTAAATGTTTACTCAAGGATGTTCTTTTAGCAAGGAAAAAAACGGACAAAGTGTGCTCTTTAATATGCCTTGACATGTACTTAATGTGGTATTGTAGAGCAAGGTCAAGTTATCATACTGACTTTGCAGTTTCAAAAAGTATTGCACCAACTTGTTTCTTTTGAAAACGTTTTAATATGATAAAATGAAAACCTAAAGAATTTAATCTACAGTGTGACACTGTGGGCAGCAGCTGTGACTTGCAACCCCACCCTGCAAGCCAGGAGGGTACAGCACTTTCAATAGAGCTTTCATTTTTTTTTTGGAGGTGCCCTGGTCGTGCCCTCTTGTTTACAGACTTTCGAGGGGAAATGTTTACTCTTCCATCATTCATAAAAATGAAAAAAAATTTAAAAAATTTAAAAATTAAAAAAAATTGCGGATGAAGATGTTCTATCTCTGGGAATATTGAACAGTGTTTTGACCATGTTCTTTTTTTTTCTATTCCTCTATATCCTGAAACGAGAGAGAGCATGGTTCTCAGGAAATAGTTCCCCCCTCCCCGCCTCTGACACAGTAGAAACTCCTGGTAGATTTGTGTAGGAAATCCCCAACTTTAGCACTGAATTAAACTGCTCTGTAAAAGTTACTTTTTTTTTTGCCAAGTTAAACTGCTTCAAGCTGGAGTTTCCAGTCATTGCTTTGAAATTGCTGTCTTTTTATAGTGAGTGAACGTGATATGTCGTAGTATATATATTTTATTTTTTCCCTCCTTTATATTCCCATTATTGAGTGGCTAAATGTATTTTGCTATTGTGACTGTCCAATGACTGTTGTACTTAAAAAGAGAAACTGGCTGAGATCTGTAACTATGCATACTGTAACCAGCTCTGGTGGTTTACAGAATCATACCGTTCATCTGTAAGAGGGCGTTTTTAATGTAAAAGTTTGCATATAAGAGTCCTACAGAAAACAAATTTCTTTACACTTTTTTGTTTTGTTTTTTGCCACTAAATGTATTCATTTGTGCTTGTACAGAGAGCAGAGAAACCAGGACACAATTTTAACACTGCAGACAATGCCACCATTTCATTGCCTTCATTATAACTGTCTGTTGGAAGATGCAAACAAGTCAGTGGCTTTTTAACTGTTTACAAATAGAATGTGATTGTAAAATGTATAATTTGGTTGTGTTGAATTATGAAGTTACTTCAAATATTAATAAATCATGACTTTTTTTGGCTGCTCAGCATTTAAATCCCTTCAGTTCTGTTATTTCAGTACAATGGTTGTCTCCTTTTGTAGTATTTCAGTCGTAAGTTCAAAGCTCTGCATGTTCTTTCAGCTTGCACCCCTCAACACACTGCCTTGTCGCCTGTATATTGCAAAGCAAAAGGGCTTGTTGTTCAGCACAGGTCTGAGGTCAGAGTGCAATTAGCAGATGGCATGTTGTTGTAATCTGTTGTTATAACCCAGTTCCACAGGAAGCCTACACTCTCCAGAGTGACGTTAAAACTCCAAAACCAAGTGGAAGGCTGATTGTTTTTGCATGGGGCAGTACAATAACATGGAAAAAAGATACTCTGGTGATTCATGTACTGCTCTCAATCCAAATAGAGGAAAACATTCCTGACCTTCAGGAAAAGGATGACTTTCTCATGTTTTCATGCTGTCCAGTTTTTTTCCAAGCTTACTAGTTCCATCCCTTCACAGTATGAACGAGGTCTCTGAGCTGTAAACTGCAACAAAGAAGTCAATGATTTTTGTTGTCATGTAGAATCTGCATCGCACAAACAAAATCATTCAGACCAAATGATTAATGCGATCTTTCTCATTTCAAATTCTCAGCAGTGTAAAGAAATTCCTCCTAAATTCTGTTCTATAATTATGCTATCCTGTGGTTAATTTCCCCCCTTTTCTCTTTTCTTTTAGATGGATCCAAATTAGCTTACTGGCAGAAAGCTGTTTGTTTGTGTGACTGGAGGCCAGTGACATACCACGAGATCAATGCTTGGTCCCTTATTTGTGATATTCATGAATGATATGGTTGAGGATGTTGTGGAGAGGGGAATGACAAGTTTGCAGATCACAAAGATTGGCTGGTTGACAGGTCTCAGGTTGCAGAAGGATAGAAATGGATTGGGCAGATAAGTTGCAGATGGAATGTAACCGTGTAAATATGAGGTGATGGACTTTGAATATTCCCTTTGTCTTGTTATTTCTTCCAATGAATGACAGGACACTAGGAGGCTTAGCAGAACAGTGGGACCTTGAGGTGCTTATCCACGGATTCCTGAAGGTGTCAAGGTAGGTTAATAGGGTAGTTAAGGCATTTGTGATGCTTCCTTTGAGTTGAGGCAGAAAGGTCATGTTGGAAGCTGTACAGAATTTTGGTTCGGCCCTAGCTGGAATGGTGTGTGAATATGATAACCACGCCATAGGAAGGGTATGATTGCACTGGGGACGTACAAGATATTTACCAACATTTCAGCTGAGAAGAGAGGCTGAAAATGCTCGGGTTGCTTTCTTTAAAGCAGATAGAAGTATAAGATTGTGAGGGGTGTGGATAGAAGGCAACTGTTCTCTTTAATTGAAGGGTCAAGAACAAGGGTAGGCACTTGCAGCTCGGTGGTGACAGATACTTGAAATGCACAGTCTGGGAGGGTAATTGAAGTGGGTAACCGCGACCTTTTCAAATGTTCAAGGCTAAGGTCCCAGCGTGGGGAAAGTGAACTGGGTAGGTAGTAGTGTATTTTTGGTGGTACAGACTTGAGGGCTGAAGGATCTCTTCTGTACTGTATTCTTTGATTTTGCTCCAATTATTTTTCCTGGCTTGAGTCCAGTTCAGGCAAACAATGTCCCTTAGTCATGCCACCTTCCTAGTGATAAATAGTCAGTAATCTTAACAAGCTGGTCAAATTCAGCCAACATCAAAGAGTTTTAAACAAATATTTTATCAGCAATATTTTGCCCAATACTACTCGATGTGCAGCATGGAAACAGACCCTTTGGTCCAACTCATCCATGCCAACCAGATATTCTAAATAGATCTAGTTGTGTTTGGCCCATATCCCCTAAACATAGGGATATGGGCCAAATATTCATAGTTGAGTGTGAGGTACTGGGCATGTGCTGCCTGACCTGCTGTACTTTTCCAGCACCACACTCTCTCTACTCTAATTTCCAACATCTGCAGTCCTCACTTTCACCTCCTTCCTATTAATATACCCATCCAAATGCCTGTTAAATGTACCAGCCTTCACTACTTCCTCTGGCAGCTCATTCCAAACACTCAACATCCTCTGGAAGAAGTTGCCCCTTGAGGTCCCTTTTAAATCTTTCCCCTTTCACTGTAAACCTATGTGCTCCAGTTTTGGACTCCTCTACCCCAGGGAAAAGACATTGTCTATTCACTCTATCCATGCCCCTCATGATTTTATAAACCTCTATAAATGCCACTTGCAGCCGCTCTCTAGAGCTCAAGCCCTCCAACCCTGGCAATTTTCTTAAATCTTTTCTGCACCCTTTCAAATTTCACACATCCTTCCTATAGTAGGGAAACCAGAATCGCATGCAGAAGCGGTCCCACGAATATCCTGTACAGCTGCAATATGACCCCTCAACTCTTTAACACAGTGCACTGGCCATTGAAGAAAGCAAACATTACCTTCACTATCCTATCTACCTGCAATTCTACATTCAAGGAACTATTAACCTGTACACTAAGGTGTTTTTGTTTGGCAATGTTCCCCAGGACCTGACCATTAAGTGTGTAAGTCTTGCCCTGATTTGCCTTTCAAAAATGCAGTGCCCTTCACTCATCTAAATTAAACACTATTTGCCACTCCTCAGCCTATTGACCCATCTGGTTAAGATCCCATTGTACTCTGAGGTAACCTTTAGCTATTCACCACATCAATTTTGGTGTCATCAGCAATATTCACATCCAAATCATATATATAAATGACTATTTATACACACACACACACACACACACACACACACACAGATTTAAGTATGTATATTTTAGCCAAAGGTATAATTGACTTTTCCATGAACGAAAGTAAGTTGAAAATTGGGATTGAGCATGTAGTTTGTTTAACAATTATTTGCATAGCACATCTCACTGGTTCTGGGTTGAACAAATAATTTTACTCCAGTAGGGGAGGATCAGTCCATTCTCTTGAACTGATGAATTTCTGCTTTGGATTTGTGTGTGGTAGTTGCATTTGAGTAAGTACACTGACATGGAGACTGGGCACCCTTAAACACTCAGTCTATGTAGGATCCATGGTAACATCTTGTAGGAAAGATCCCAAAGCATTTGTAGATACCAATTCCTGCTGGTGATCTGGAACCAGGCTGATGAGGAGTAATGTCAAATGAATTAAATAGGGAAAGAACTGAATCAAACTGAAATACTTACAGGCCTGTCCCTGCTCAGCTGGTACAAGATTGGAAAGGGTGACCACTGGAGAGGATCTGTAGGCCAGCTGTAAATGGATAAATCACTGTCTTTCCCAGAGTCCCCAGCAAGCTCATTGATGCTGTTGATACTGATGTCCAAGTTGTTTTGTAAACTAAAAGTATAAAAAAAAACCAAATACTATGAATGATCAGTCGCTGCGCTACTGAAATGTCCCTGAGTTGAACTAGCAGCTAGTTGTTGGGTATCTCAGGTTCTGAATGGTTATCGTCTCCCCTTCATTAACGTCTCTATGCACATTTCCCAGTGGAGCTGTGATCAGGTATGGAAATGTGGGCTGACTTTCTGGGCACCCCCCCCCCCCCCCCCCCCCAAAACTCACTCTGTTCCTTCCCCACATCTCTCAATCTTTTATACCTCCACTATTTATTCCCTAACCACTAAGGCTTCATGGAGTCTGGTCTTGACTTGGGATGGGCCTCATCTCACAAAGAAGTTGAGCAGGGAGTAACCATTTGCTGAGAGTTTAGGTTGTGTAGATTGCAGCTGAGACTGTCCATCATAAGTCATGGGTCCTCCCTGCCATTGTCGTGTTTATTTTAATAAGATTAAGTGGGTGGAACTGATAATTATTTAGTGATATCTGTGGAACTGCACTCTGCTCTCAAGGGGCTTAATAAACTAAAGGTTAAAACAACAAGCAACTTTGGTTCCTTTGATAATACTGAAGAGACCGCATGGGCTGGTCTGCTGAGGTGAGGAAACGCTTTTTGTCCCCCACCCCTGATCACCATCTAAATCTCACTCTGCCACAAATGCTGAAATAATATCCAATCTTCCCAAATCGACCAGTTAACTGTATTTTGGAAACAACTTCAAAATTGACCAGGAAGTTGTCATAGTACTGATTGTTGACCATAAACTTGTTTTTATGTTAAGTCATAAGCATTTGAAGAGCCCAATTTCAGGAATGCACCTACGAGGCTAGGCTGTAGCATTTCAGAGGGGTAGGACTCTGTACAGGGCTCACAGTTTAGCTTCTGAGCCATAAGACTTTAAATTCAATTCCAACTCCAAAGGTGAGCACAATATCCAAGTGATGTTCCAGTGCTAACTAAGGAAGTGTTGCACTGTTGGAAATGTTGTCAGGTGAATAAACTATGATATGTTGTATTAAAGATGAGCAGTGGTGTTATTTCCATTACTGAGGCAATATTTTTCTGTCAACCACTTTAACAAGACAGAATTTTAGTTGATCATTCACATCCCACAGCGTGGGCAATGTTACTTGATCTGTGTCAGCCCAAACCTGGATGATGTCCAGTTTTTGCTGTATATGAACACAAGCTGCTTTGTTATGTTTGATGTTGGAACATGGTACAATTTCAACATCTCTATTTGCAAATCACACTTCTGACCAGCTGCATCACCAGTAATCTTTCCCCCCCCCCTTCATATGAAGATGTTTGGGCTGAGGACACGACCCTGTGGAACTCCTGCTGAGATAATTGACATCCACAACTACCTTTGTGTTAGGTTTGACATCAAGTAATGTTCATTGGCAATATCAACAAACTAGTAATAGAGACCTGAGCGAATGCACTTGGAGGTGGCGGGGGGCTGGGTAGCTGATGTAATTTAAATTCAAATAATAAATGAAGGTGACAATGCAACTATTGTTGATTGTTGTAAAAATATCTGAGGAAGGGAATCTCATCCTTACCTGTGACATGAGACCCATAACATAGTGATTGGATCTAAATTGTGCTCCAAAATGGCCATTCACTTTGAGGCAACTAAAGGAGACTAAGACTAATGCTAACCTTACCAGAAATCCCTACATCTCACAAAAGATGAATGAAACATTTAGTCTACCTTTTCTACATTAAAAGTAACTACATTCCAAGATGCTTCACAACAGAAATAAATTTGAAATGTCCTGAGTTGTGAAAGGCCCAGTATAAAAACATACATGTGTCTGTCTTTGTTTTTGGAGAATCAGGGCACCAGAGTGTGATTTTGACACAGCAGTCTGGGCTTGAATCTGAGTATTTACCTTAAATTTAAAATAAGGAATGGCAGAATTGTATAAAAGTTGTTCTCTTACTACTGATCTTTACCTGTGCCTGAAGGTTGAGTGACCATGTGGAGTTGTCCTCCGGCTACTGTAGATATCAGTCAGAGACTCCTCATGACAAGAATGGTAACTACTGTCCAACATCTGCAGGTGGATCAGTTCATCAGAGTTACTGAAGCCAGGATTGTTCAAAGAACTGACTGAGTAGTTGAGCCAAGACTGAGAGTGGTATTGACTGGAGAAATCATCAAACTGACTGAAGCGCTTGTAACTGGAGAGGGAAAATTACAAAGGTTACAACATCCCTTCCCTAAACTGTACTGAGTGAAGTTATTCAGTACTTCGTTTGAACTGTCTGATATGACAGTTTCAACCCATGTTTCTGCCTACAAGTCAGACCTGAGTGTCAGCTGCTATTATGAGAGAGAATTGGATCACAGATAATTTTTAGTATGGAATTATAATTGTAACCTCCAAGGACCTTTTTTCTCTTTCTGACTGGTTTCAGATGGAGAAGGGGAAAAACTGAAAAAACTACATTGTCTCAGTGTCAATGACTCAGATAGATCTTAAATGTGTATATCTCATATTACTTATTGTTCTGCCTGAAGATGGGTCCTTGGTTCATTCTCTGTTCATGTTCATGTAAATGCTGAGCCATATTCATGACAGTTTGTGTCTTTGCCTTCAATCCTTGGAATAGGGTATGGAGACAGGTTCCAAATAAATCTCAGCAAAACTGAGAATCAAATGGCTCTGGCCATTATTCTGAACAACACAGCCAGGCAGACTCCGACATCAATTTAATAAATAAATAAATAAATAAATATGTACACACTCCCACTGCACTGTCATCCAAAGGATATGATGTTGGTTTGATCTGGTGCTGCTGTACATGTCTTTGTTTCTCTCCAACTCTCAGGGGCTTCTTAGTAAAAATTCAACAATAAAAAGGAAAATTTAAGACAATCTTCAAGGACTTGCAGAGTTTCAGCAGCTACATAACTTGAAATAAATATTCATTTCCACCAACACACCTTAATTTCTATATAACCACTCAGCTCAGCTGTAAAACAGCATTGTTAAATGACAACATCCCAAGCTAATCTTATTTCAGATTTGAAAATATGTGGTGACGGAAGCTTGATAGAATTGTCAAATCTCACACTGGTTTTAACAATTGGGGCAGAACTGAACTTGACTGAGCCGAGAACAATGTAGCCAAAGGTGGATGCCACCCACATCAATGGGAGAGGTTTTCATGAGGGGATTTTAAATTAAATAGTGCGAGCATGGGATTAAATTTGGTCTACATGGATAATCCGAGTACTGCATCGGGAGTGATATTAATACAGGAAATGATAAACAGACTAAGACTAGAATTTACAAAAGGTTAAAACTAAAGGTTCTGTGTTTGAATGCACATAGCTTCCTAAACAAAACACATGAACTAAAAGCAAATAAAAACAAATCAGTATAACCTGGTAGCTATTACAGAGACATGGGTGCAGAATGATATGGAATGGAACCTGAGTCTTGAAGAGTGTAGTACATTGAATAGGAAAAGGAGGCAGGATAGCTCTGTTAGTTAATTATGGTATGAATACAATAGAGAGAGATGACCTAAATTCATAAAACTAGAACGTAGTTGGCGGTGCTAACAGCAACTGTATTATGGATTGAATTTTACATTCTATTTGAGAGAGAGGGGAGTGGATCCAAAGCACTTTTAAAATATCTCTATCAGGGCAATAATGATAGTTGAGCCAACTCTGTTTTCATGCTAAGATAAGGAAGTAAATGAGGCTAAAGCATAGATCGACAGAAATGTAAGGGAATATTTTGTAGTACTTTTTCAAATTATCCATTGCATAAATATTTCAAGGAACAGGTCCATTCATTGTTAATGAGAAATGTTAAAGATACCAAATTAAAAGAAAAGCCATATAGCAGTGCAAAGACAGGTCAAGATTTTGGGTAGAATATAAGAAACAACAAAGAACAACCAAAAAACAACGCTGGGAAACACTGGAGTATGAGACAAAGCTGGCCAGAAATATAAACAGTGTTTCTACAAATATTTTTAAAAGTTAGCAAACCGAGTGTTGGTTCTACAGAAAGTGAGACTAGAGAACTAATAATATAAAATAAGGAAAGATCAGATTAAGGTGAACAGATCTTTTGCATTGGTCTTCACTATAGAGGACAAAAGTAACATCCCAGAAGCAGGAATAACTCAGGGAATAGAAGTGAGGGAGGAACGTGAGAAAATCACAAGCACTGGAGAAATGGTAATGAGTAAGTTGTTGGAAATATAGGCTGGCAAGTGCCGAGGTCCTAGTGAGCTTTATCCTAGGTCATAAAATAAATGGCTAGTGAGATAATTGGTGCATTGGTTTTAATTTTCAAAAATTTCCTTGATTCAAGGACAGTCCTATTGTAAGTTGCAAATATAATACCTTTACCAAAAAAGGGAGGGGTCAAAAAAGCAGGAAATTGCTGGGCCAGTTAGCTTATCTGACATTGGGGAAAATGTTAGAGGCTAATAATAAAGTTTAAAACAAGGCACTTAGATCAAGGTAATCAGGCAGAGTCAGCAAGGTTTTATGAAAAGGAAATCATGTTTAATCAATCGATTAGAATTATTTAAAATGGTGCTATATACTGTGGATAAAGAGGAGAGATTCATGTACAAACTTAGAATTCCAGAAGGCAATTAATAAAGTGGCAAAGGCTACTGTGGAAAATAAATGCTGTTGGTGGAGGGGATAAAATATTGGCATCGATGTAGACATAGAGGATTGGCTGGCCAATAGAAAGCAGACAGTGTGCATAAATATTTTTTAGGTTGATAAGATGTAGTGAGTCATGTGCCATAGGGATTGGTATTGGGATCTCAATTTATACACACTCTTAAGAAGTGCTTTGATTAGTGTTGACAGGGTAAATGGGGAGAGGATGTTCCTCTTATGGGATAACCTAGAACTAGGGGTCACTGTTTACAAATTAGGGGTCACCCATTTGAAAGAGAGATCAGGCAACATCTTTTATCTCAGAGAGATGTCTTTGCAAGTCTTTTCCTGAAAGATGCTGGAAGATCTGTCCTTGAATTTGTTTAAGGCAGAGGTAGAGTGTGGCAGGGTATCAGGCAGGAACATAGTTTTGAGGTTATAATCAGATCAGTCATTACCTTATTGAACAGGAGAGCGGGTTCAAAGGGCTGAATTACTCACTCATTGAATCATCATAGAATCCCTACAGTATGGAAACAGGCCATTTGGCCCATCAAGTTCACACCAACCCTCTAAAGAACATCCAACACAGATCCAGCTTGCCCTAAACCTATTCCTGTAACCTGGCATTTCCCATAGATAATCCACTTAACCTGCGCATCTCCAGACACTATGGGCAATTTAGCACGGCCAATTCACCTCACCTGCACATCTTAGTTCTGTGCAAGAAAATCAGAGCACCCGAAGGAAACCAACGCGGATACTGGGAGAGCATGCAAACTCCACACAGACAGTCATCCGAGGGTGGAATCAAATCTGGGGTCTCTGGCACTGAGCCACCATGCCACTCTGCTCCTTGTATGTTTGTTCACACTTCAAAATAAACAGGATACAACCATCTTGTGATAAAGTCCTGTCACCTAATATATTTGTAGCTGAACTCATTGTGTACATGAGTAATTTCACTGTCTCAAGTTGTACCCAATACTCATCAGCCATTTGTACAGAGTACTGGACAGTGGCCAGGACCTAGGAAACTTTCCTCAGCATATTGACATCTATAGCAGTGGAAAGCAGAGTTGGAGAGATTCAGAAAATGCTGAAAATGAGTCAGCAGCTGAAAGATCTATTCTTTGGGTTTGTTCATCTATTTATGACACTGCCAGAAGAAGAGGAGAGGGGTGGGGGTCAGTGAAAGAAAGGAATGGAGATGATAGGACAAGGCAGGGACAGGGTAGAAGTGGGGAAGGAGAGCAAGAAAGGAGGTTGGGATCAAAGACTAGATTGCCTATTTCTAGGGCAGATGTGGAATTCATCCAGCTCCCAGTGATGCAATGCTGGACGCCGTAACTAAAACCAAAAGTTTTGAGACTAGCAGCTGGGGAAATGTTGCTCAGGAAAGAAGGAGATGAAGAAATGCTTGAGTCAGACGGAACCCTGGTCATTATCCCCAGCAGAGCTTGTGTTCTTGTTATTAACCCATGTGTAACTGAGCTCGATTCTTTTTCTGTTCATGAAATCCATAAGTCATAATTCCTGGTTCTTCTCCCCACTGTCTGCTCCTCTCCCCTTCCCGCCATCCAAATAACTCATAGAACAGTCTAATTCTTATTCCCTGACTGGTAGCGGAGATAGAACTTGGAATCTTCATGCTTTCTGTGTGGAGTGTTGAGCTCTCTGGAGCCCATTCCATCTCGATTCGCACTGAGTGGAGTGGGCAGACATGTGGCAGATGAAATTTAACACAGAGGTGTGAGGTGTTACATTCAGGTAGGAAGAAAAGAGGTCTGTGTAATTCAGTGTATATGCATACAAACCATTGCTAGTGGCAGGGCAGGTTGAAGAAGTGTTTGAAAAGGCGTACAGAATCGTGGACTTTATAAGTACAGGCATCAATTACAAAAGCAAGGAAGTTCAGATTAATCTCTATAAAACACTGGGCTCAGCCTCAGCTGGAATGACACTTAGGTTTGGATTAGGAATTGGCTGGCTGGAAGGAGACAGAGGGTAGTAGTTGATGGATTATGTTCATCTTGGAGCGCAGTTACTAGCGGTGTACCACAAGGATCTGTTTTGGGACCATTGCTTTTTGTTATCTTTATAAATGATCTAGAGGAAGGACTTGAAAGCTGGGTAAGCAAGTTTGCGGATGACACAAAAGTCGGTGGAGTTGTGGATAGTGAGGAAGGAAGTGGTAGGTTACAGCGGGATATAGATAAGTTGCAGAGCTGGGCGGAAATGTGGCAAATGGAATTCAATGTAGCTAAGTGCGAAGTCGTTCACTTTGGTAGGAATAACAAGATGATGGATTACTGGGCTAATGGTAGGCTACTTGGTAGTGTGGATGAGCAGAGGGATCTTGGTGTCTATGTACACAGATCTCTGAAAGTTGCCACCCAGGTAAATAGTGCTGTGAGGAAGGCATATGGTGTACTGGGCTTTATTGGCAGAGGAATTGAGTTCCGGAGTCCTGAGGTCATGTTGCAGTTGTATAAGACTCTGGTGAGGCCTCATCTGGAGTATTGTGTGCAGTTTTGGTCGCCATACTATAGGAAGGATGTGGAAGCTTTAGAACGAGTGCAGAGGAGGTTTACCAGGATGTTGCCTGGAATGGTAGGAAAATCTTATGAGGAAAGGCTGAGGCACTTGGGGCTGTTCTCATTGGAGAAGAGAAGGTTTAGGGGAGATCTGATAGAAGTGTATAAGATGATTAGGGGTTTAGATAGGGTAGATACTAAGAATCTTTTACCGCTAATGGAGTCAGGTGTTACTAGGGGACATAGCTTTAAATTAAGGGGTGGTAGGTATAGGACAGATGTTAGGGGTAGATTCTTCACACAGCGGGTTGTGAGTTCATGGAATGCCCTGCCCGTATCAGTGGTGAACTCTCCTTCTTTATGGTCATTTAAGCGGGCATTGGATAGGCATTTGGAAGTTATTGGGCTAGTATAGGTTAGGTAGGATTCGGTCGGCGCAACATCGAGGGCCGAAGGGCCTGTACTGCGCTGTATCCTTCTATGTTCTATGTTCCAATTATGAACACTTTGGGTAAGGTGTGAAGTCTTTAGAAAGGGTGGAAAGAAACATTCTGCCAGTGGTTCCAGGGATACGGTTTGGTGGATATATTGGAGAAGCAATGGTTTTATTTCTTTGAGAAAAGAAGATTAAGAGAAGATTTGATAGAGGTGTTTAAAGACTAAAATAGAAACTGTTGCTATAGGTAGCACACCAATTTAAGCTGACTGGTGAGAAAAACAATTGACATGAGGAAGTAGTATTAGGTAGTGAGTGGTTAGCATATGGAAATTTAATGTCACAGTCTGTGGCTTTCAGAAATAAATTAGAGATGCACCTGAAAATATAATGCAAATCTTTGAGATAAGGGCAGTGGAAGAGGACTAGGTGAGATTTTCTTACAGACAGCCAGCATGGAGAAGACAGGATGAATGGCCTCATAAGGTGTAATGAGGAATATAGTGAGGAAGAAAGACAGGATCTGACAGAGTTGGGAAACGACAAACAGGAAGAAGCATAGGAACAGTAGGAAGGCAGTGTCTTGTATCCTTTATGCTGCTGCTTCTTGTGGTGTGAGGTAATTTAACAAAGAATAAATCTTATTTAGAAAACCCAGTTCTATAAATCTGTCTGAACAGCACAAACTAACAAGGTATAGCCACGAGGCAGAGAGGCCAATAAACCATGCATATTAATGAAGCAATTTGCACAACATGTTGGTTCAAATTAACCTTCAGAGGTGCAGCAGATGAAGCAGTTCTCATACCTTATAAATCAGACCTGTCTATGCTCTAGCAAGAAGCAGGTCAGATCCTAATGATTAATGAATGCTTGCTGTATGTTTCCTATTATTGTCATCTTTTTCATACTCGGAGATCCCATATAGCTACCTCTCCATTTTAACATGGTTTTTGATTTAATTTCTATGCTAATTAAATTCGTTACCTTTGATCTCAGAGATGTTTTAGCTGGCAGTGTTTCAAACCAGAGGAAGTAAGATCATCAGGGAATCATCCTACATGCTGAGAGCGTAGTTTTGAGAGCAGTAGTTAAGAGAGTTGCCTACAGGAGTCACTTGGGTAATACCATGGTCTTGGGGAGGTCCATGGATAGAAATTACATCCCTGCTCTCATGAATTAGTGCATATCATGGCAGTTCCTGTTAAAATGTGTGAACAGTATTTATAACACAGAAAACAGAATACAGAGGAACCTCCATTATCCGAAGGACACGGGCGGGGAGTATTTTGTGCGGTTAAGGAGTATCAGAAATAAGGTGGGTGAACTTAAGGCGTGGATCGGTACCTGGGACTACGATGTTGTGGCCATCACGGAAACGTGGATAGATGAGGGACAGGAATGGTTGTTGGAGGTTCCTGGTTACAGATGTTTCAGTAAGATTAGGGAAGGTGGTAAAAAAGGAGGGGGGGGGGTGGCATTGCTAATTAGAAATGGTAAATCGGCTGCAGAAAGGAAGTTTGAGGGGGATCTGCCTTTGGAGGTAGTATGGGCTGAAGTCAGAAATAGGAAAGGTGCAGTCACCTTGTTGGGTGTTTACTATAGGCCCCCCAATAGCAGCAGAGATGGGGAGAAACAGATTGGGAAACAGATTTTGGAAAGGTGCAGAAGCCACAGGGTCGTAGTCATGGGCGACTTCAACTTCCCAAATATTGATTGGAAGCTCTTTAGATCAAGTAGATTGGATGGGACAGTGTTTGTGCAGTGTGTCCAGGAAGCTTTTCTAACTCAGTATGTAGATTGTCCAACCAGAGGGGAGGCCATATTGGATTTGGTACTCGGTAATGAACCGGGACAAGTGATGGGCTTGTTAGTGGGTGAACACTTTGGTGATGGTGACCACAATTCTGTGACTTTCACCTTGGTTATGGAGAGAGACAGGTGCGCACAACAGGGTAGATTTTACAATTGGGGGAAGGGAAATTACGATGCTGTAAGACAGGATTTGAGGAGCATAAGTTGGGAGCATAGGCTGTCAGGGAAGGATGTGGTGGAAATGTGGAACTTTTTCAAGGAACAGATACGACGTGTCCTTGATATGTATGTACCTATCAGGCAGGAAAGAAATGGTCGTGTGAGGGAGCCTTGGTTGACGAGGGAGGTTGAATGTCTAGTAAAGAGGAAGAAGGAGGCTTACATAAGGTTGAGGAAACAGGGTTCAGACAGAGCAGTGGAGGGATACAGGATAGCCAGAAGGGACCTGAAGAAAGGGATTAGGAGAGCTAGGAGAGGGCATGAAAAATCCTTGGCAGATAGGATCAAGGATAACCCCAAGGCATTTTATGCGTATGTGAGAAACATGAGAATGACGAGAACGAGGGTAGGTCCGATCAAGGACAGTAGTGGGAGATTGTGTATTGAGTCGGAAGAGATAGGAGAGGTCTTGAATGAGTACTTTTCTTCAGTATTTACGAATGAGAGGGACCGTATTGTTGAAGAGGAGAGTGTGAAAAGGACTGGTAACCTAGAAGAGAAACTTGTTAGGAAGGAAGATGTGTTGGACATTTTGAACAACTTGAGGATAGACAAGTCCCCCGGGCCTGACAGGATATATCCTAGGATTATGTGGGAAGCAAGAGAGGAAATTGCAGTACCGTTGGCAATGATCTTTTCGTCTTCACTGTCAACGGGGGTGGTACCAGGGGACTGGAGAGTAGCGAATGTTGTGCCCTTGTTCAAAAAAGGGAATAGGGATAACCCCGGGAATTACAGGCCAGTTAGTCTTACTTCTGTGGTAGGCAAAGTAATGGAAAGGGTACTGAGGGATAGGATTTATGAGTATCTGGAAAGACACTGCTTGATTAGGGACAGCCAGCGCGGATTTGTGAAGGGTAGGTCTTGCCTTACAAGTCTTATTGAATTCTTTGAGGAGGTGACCAAGCATGTGGATGAGGGTAGAGCAGTGGATGTAGTGTACATGGATTTTAGTAAGGCATTTGATAAGGTTCCCCATGGTAGGCTTATGCGGAAAGTCAGGAGGCATGGGATAGAGGGAAATTTGGCCAATTGGATAGAAAACTGGCTAACCGGTCGAAGTCAGAGAGTGGTGGTAGATGGTAAATATTCAGCCTGGAGCCCAGTTACAAGTGGAGTTCCACAGGGATCAGTTCTGGTCCTCTGCTGTTTGTAATTTTTATTAATGACTTGGATGAGGGAGTCGAAGGGTGGGTCAGTAAATTTGCAGATGATACGAAGATTGGTGGAGTTGTGGACAGTGAGGAGGGCTGTTGTCGGCTGCAAAGGGACTTAGATATGATGCAGAGCTGGGCTGAGGAGTGGCAGATGGAGTTCAACCCTGCCAAGTGTGAGGTTGTCCATTTTGGAAGAACAAATAAGAATGCGGAATACAGGGTTAACGGTAGGATTCTCAGTCACGTGGAGGAACAGAGGGATCTTGGGGTCTATGTACATAGATCTTTGAAAGTTGCCACTCAGGTGGATAGAGCTTGTAAGAAGGCCTATGGTGTATTAGCGTTCATTAGCAGAGGGATTGAATTCAAGAGTCGTGAAGTGATGTTGCAGCTGTACAGGACTTTGGTTAGGCCACATTTGGAGTACTGTGTGCAGTTCTGGTCGCCTCACTTTAGGAAAGATGTGGAAGCTTTGGAGAGGGTGCAGAGAAGATTTACCAGGATGTTGCCTGGAATGGAGAATAGGTCGTACGAGGATAGGTTGAGAGTTCTCGGCCTTTTCTCGTTGGAACGGCGAAGGATGAGGGGTGACTTGATAGAGGTTTATGAGATGATCAGAGGAATAGATAGAGTAGACAGTCAGAAACTTTTTCCCGGGTACAACAGAGTGTTACAAGGGGACATAAATTTAAAGGTGAAGGGTGGAAGGTATAGGGGAGATGTCAGGGGTGGGTTCTTTACCCAGAGAGTGGTGGGGGCATGGAATGCGCTGCCCGTGGGAGTGGTGGAGTCAGAATCATTGGCGACCTTTAAGCAGCAATTGGATAGGTACATGGATGGGTGCTTAATCTAGGATAGATGTTCGGCACAACATCGTGGGCCGAAGGGCCTGTTCTGTGCTGTATTGTTCTATGTTCTAATCAAGTGCCAGATAACGTAGTTAGCCAAGCTTCAGGACGTTGTGATCTTGTTCGGATAATCTGAAATTTGGTTAATCAAATGCCAGATAATCGAGATTCCTCTGTATGTAGCCCTAACAGACCCCATCTAACAAATATGGATTTTTGAACCCAGAGGTTGGTCACAGATCTCTCTGCACATCCCATCCCACCATAAGCCACACACCCATTTCAAAAATTGGTGCAAACTCACCTTACGGATGTGAGACCAACTGCAAAGGGCAATAGCTTACCTGCTCTTTGTCTGATCGATTTTAGCTTCAATCAACAAGATCTTGAACCTCCTCAGGACAACGACTGCAACAGCTGTCACGACCAACAGGACACTGAGTATGACACCAAACACTATTCCAATCAAGCTCTGCCGAGTCATCCTGTGGTCACATCTGGGACCCATGAACCAGTAATCAATGCCAACAGGGCACCTACAATAAAATGTTCATTCTTCATATAGGTGGCTTCATGGAATCTTACATCAGTAGCTAACAAAAATAAAATACTTCAGTCCATCTTGCCTGCGCCAGCTCTGAAAAGGCTTTCCTACGAAGTCTCACAAAGCATTTCTCTTGAACCCCCCCAAATTAGTTTTCAAATGTCCTTATTAAAAGTTCTTTCAAAACTGTTTCTCTCACCCTTTCAGATATTACTTTCCATTTCATAACAAGCTGTGAAAAATTTCTTCTCAAGTTCTTTTGCCAATTTTTCTCAAAAATATTTGTTAATGAGATTTGACAAAGTCAGCCTTTTGTCCCCACCGCAAATTGCCTTGATGAGGTGGTGGTAGGAGATTGCAGAATTATGTCCCAAAAGGAATGATGGTATATTAATGCTGCCCTTGTCCTTCTAGCAGTCAGGACATTTGAAGGTGCTGTTGAAAAGTTGTGTGAGTTGCTGCAGTGCATCTTGTAGATGGTACACAGGACAGTTATATTGTGCTTGTACTGGAGGGAGTAAAATGTTTAAAGTCATGGATGGTATTGTAACCAAATAAACTGCTTTGATCTGGTGTTGTCGGAGGTGCAGCAAGCAGGGTGTGTTCCAGCTGAAATTTGCCTTTTCGGTAAACAGGTTTTGGGGAATCAGGAATAAAGCACTCACTCGAGATTTTCCAGCCTCTGACCTATTCTTGTAGCTATTGTATATATATTGGCTGGCTTTGTAGGATCATTGGATCGAAAAACAAAGACATAATTCTGAATGTGAGCCCAGGTGGGCCTGGGAGACCAGTCCCGGAGGCGAGTCCCGGAGCAGGAGGCAGTCCAAATCCTGGAGGCAAGTTGCAGGCCGGAGCCAGGAGCAGGAGGCAATGAGGCCTCGTGTTCTGAAGTGCATTGGACACAGACTCAGTGAAAAGGACTTGAGTATTTTTGAAAGATACTTTTTATTCTCATCTGGACTTTGAATAAATCAAGTACTTTTTAAAACGTTGTATTCCTATGCTAGATTATCTTTTTACTCAATTCTGTAACCAACAGAAAATATCTGTACCTAGTTAAAAATCACACAACACCAGGTTATAGTCCAACGGGTTTATTTGGAAGCACTAGCTTTCGAAGCGCCGCTCCTTCATCAACCACCTGATGAAGGAGCAATGTTCCAAAAGCTAGTGCTTCCAAATAAACCTGTTGGACTATAACCTGGTGTTGTGTGATTTTTAACTTTGTACACCCTAGTCCAACACCAGCACCTCCAAATCATATCTGTACCTAGGTAGTCTGTACCAAAGATGGTGCCAAAGCAGCGACATTACAAACTTTTCACAGCAATTATTTGAGTGCACATGAAAATAAAGGCTATTCTATTCTGTTCTAAATCTGGTTACTGTGGTACAGATAATGTGAATGGCTCGTTAATCATGATCTTGATTGTGAGGGATTTGACGACGGTAATGCCAACATGATAATTAGGTGCCAACAATAGCTAGCTAGGCTGTCTCTAGTTGGAGATGTCATTGCCTAGCTTTTGTATGTTGTGAATGCTACTTGTCACTCATCAGCCCAAGCCTGATGTTGTCCAGATAGAAATGCAGGTGGTCACAGATTGCCACATTATCTGAGGAGTTGCAAATGGAACTCAAAATTGTGCAATATTCAGAGATATTCTCACTTGGAAGGTACATGTTTCCTGAAAGAGATGAGAAATATTTCGAGCCGAGATGACTGCCCTGAGAACCTTTTTGTACAGTTGGTGGGCTGAGAATGATTGGCCTCCACAACCATAATCTCAACCACAACTACAATTACAACCACAACCACAATCACTACAACCACAATTACAACCACAATCACATCTACAACCACAATCAGAACCACAATCACATCTACAACCACAATCAGAACCACAGCCACAATTACAACCACAATCACAACTACAACAACAATCAGAACCACAGCCACAGCCACAACCACAACTACAATCACAACCACAATCACAACTACAACCACAACCACAATCACAACTACAATCACAACCACAACCACAACTACAATCACAACTACAACCACAACCACATCTACAACCACAATCAGAACCACAGCCACAACCACAATTACAATCACAACCACAACTACAACCACAATTACAACCACAACTACAATCACAACCACAATTACAATCACAATCACAACCACAATTACAATCACAACTACAACCACAAGCACAACCACAACCACGTTCCTTTGTACTAGTTAGGGCATCGGTCGATCGAATGGTTTCCCTCATTCCTGTTGACTTGAATTTTATTTGGCTTATTTGATGTACATTTAATTCAATTCTGGCTTTGGTGTTAAAAGCAGTTACACCCATCTCACCTCTGGACCAAGATCGTAGTGAGGATTTGGGTCAAGCGATCCTGGAGAGCCAAACTGAGCAATATTGAGCAGGATATTGATGAGTAAGTGCTATTTGGTAACACCATCTATGTGGTAACCACATTAAACCATTTCCATTCCTCCCTCTATTAGGTCTCCCCCATAAATCTAATCTGCTCAATAGAAAACAATGTCACCTTCTCCAATCTCTCCCCATAACTGAAGTACCTCATCTCTGGTATCATCCAGATAAACCTTCTCTGTCAGGTCTTGACATGCTTTCTAAACTGTGATGTCCAAAATGTTACACTATACTCCAGCTGAGGTCTAATCAATGATTTCGAGTCTGAGAGATGTACAGCATGGAATCAGGCCCTTTGGTCCTACTCACCCATGCCAACCAGATAGCCTAAATTAATCTAGTCCCATTTGTCAGCACTTGGCCCATATCCCTCTAAACCCTTCCTATTCATATACCCATCCAGATGCCTTTTAAATGTTGCAATTGTACCAGCCTCCACCACTTCCTCTGGCAGTTCATTCCATACACACACCACCCTCTGTGTGAAAAGGTTGACCCTTAGGTTTCTTTTATATCTTTTCCCTCTCTTCCTGAACCTATGCCATCTCGTTCTGGACTCTCCCACTCGAGGGGAAAGATCTTGTCTATTTATCCTATCCATGCCCCTCATGACTTTATAAACCTCTATAAGGTCAGCCCCCAGCCTCCGACGCTCCAGCCCCAGCCTGTACAGCTTCTTCCAAAAGCTAGAAAGATTTGGAATGATGTCTTTGTTTTTCTTTCGAATGACTCTATAAAGCTGCACTTTCCTGAAGGAGGGCTCATGCCTGAAACGTCGATTCTCCTGCTCTTTGGATGCTGCCTGACCTGCTGCGCTTTTCCAGCAACACATTTTCAGCTCTGATCTCCAGCATCTGCAGTTCTCACTTTCTCCTATAAAGCCAGCGAAGTTTCCCATACACGTATACAGCTGTCTTGTCAGCTGATTTGCAACCATTAGGAATTGCTCAATATGCACCCTTACATACCTGCCATGTTCTTTCTCTCAAAGGACGTCTCTTAACCACCTTAAGCTGCACTTTCACGTTCATGCATAAATTAGCAATGTTATGAATAGTGAAGTTAATCGCAGACTTCAGGAGTATGCAGACAACAATGCCAAGTGTTGTATTGTCTGCAAATTTTAAATTGTACTCCCTATACCAAATCCAGGTCATGTATCACATATTCCCTACATTGCGGAAAGAGGCCTTTAGTCCAAGTCTGGCCCTCTGAACAGCATTGCACCCCTCCACCCTATCTTCATGCCCCTACATTTACCATAGCTAACCCACCTAGCCTGCACAATCCTGGACTACAAGACAATTTACAGTCATACATCACGGAAACAGGCCCTTCAGTCCAACTCATCCATGCCAACCAAGTTTCCCAAACTAAACTTAGTCCCTCTTGCCTGTGTTTGTTCCATCTCCCTCCAAACCTTTCTGGTTCATGTACTTATCCAAATGCCTTTTAACTGCTGTAATTGTTCCATCACTTCCTCTTCCAATTCATACCACATATGAACCATCCTCTATGTGGAAAGGTTGCCCCTCGGGTCCCTTTTAAATCTTTCTCCTCTCACCTTAAAAATATGCTCCCTCGTTTTGAACTCTCCCACTCCAGGAAAAAAAAACTTTGCTATTCACCTTATCCATGCCCCTCATGATTTTATAAACTTCTATTAGGTCACCCATCAACTGCCTATATTCCAGTGAAAAAAGTTCCATTATATCCAGCTTCACCTTATAACTCAAACCCCCCCCAGTCCCAGCAATGTCCTGGTAAATCTTTTCTGAGCCTTCTCTAATTTAATACTATCCTTCCTGTAATAGGGAAACCAGAACTATACAGAGTACTCCAAAACTGATCTCACCAATCACAACATGACATCATACTCATTGGTATGAGCAATGAAGGCTAGCGTACTAAATGCCTTCTCAACCACCCTGTCTAACTATGATGCAACTTTCAAAGAACTATATACATGAGCCCCTAGGTCTCTCTGTCCGACAACACTACCCAGGGCCCTATCATTAACTGTATAAGTCTTGTCTTTCTTCGTTTTACCAAAATGCATTTATCCAAATTAAACTCCATCTGCCATTCCTCAGCCCATTAGCCTAAATGATCAAGATTCCTTCCTAATCATGGTTCAAAATCACATAACACCAGGTTATAGTCCAACAGGTTTATTTGGAAGCACAAGCTTTCGGAGCACTGCTCCTTCATCAGGTGGTTGTGGAGAACCACGACCACCTGATGAAGGAGCGGCGCTCTGAAAGCTAGTGCTTCCAAATAAACCTGTTGGACTATAACCTGGTGTTGTGTGATTTTTAACTTTGTCCATCCCATTCCAACACTGGCACCTCCAAGTCATTTGTAATCATGGGTAACTTTCTTCAGTGTAGCACCAATTTTTGCATCATCTGCAAACTTACTAACAGTGCCTGCTAAATTCTCATCTTAATTGGTAATCAAAAGGACAAACAATAGCGGACCTAGCTTTGATCCTTGCAGAACAGCGCTGGTCCAGTCCTAAAAAATGACCCTCCACTATCACCCTTTGTCTCCTACTGTCAAGCCAATTTTGTATCCAATTGGCAAGCTTTCCCTGAATCCCATGTGATCTAATTGTCCTGATAAGTCCACCAAAAGGCTTTATTAAGCTCATGCAAACAATGTCTACTGCTCTCCCTTCATCTATCTGTTTGGTTAAATTCTCAAAAAACTCAATCAAGTTTGAAAGACATGATTTCCCATGCACAAAGCAAGGCTGACTATCCCTAATCAGTCCTTACCTTCCCAATTGCATGTAAATCCTATCTCTCAGAGTCCCTCCAACAGCCTACCCGGCACTGATTCTGGATCAGTGGTGCTGGAAGAGCACAGCAGTTCAGGCAGCATCCAACCAGCAGCGAAATCAACGTTTCAGGCAAAAGCCCTTCATCAGGAACCCAGCACTGATGTCAGTCTCACTGGTCTATAGTTTCCAGTCTTCTCCTTAGCCTTTCTTAAATAAAGGCACAACATTAGCCATCCTCCAGACCACTGGCACCTCGCCCATGATTGTAGATGATATAAAGATCTCTGCTAGGGGCCTCACAATTTCTTCCCTAGCTTCCCACAACATCCTGGAATACACCCAATCAGGTCCCAGACATTTAACCACTTCTATGTTTTTTAAGACCTGCAGCATTTCCTTTTCTGTAATGTGGCCTGTTTTCAAAACATCAATATTTATTTCCCCAAGGGCCCCTGTCTCCATATTTTTCTTTACAGTAAAAACTGACGTGAAACATTCACTTGGAATCTCTCCCATCTCCTGTGGTTCCACAGGTAGATGACCGATAAATCCCCCTGACCTTAACATTTTTGGACTGTGGGAAGAAACCCACGCAGACACGGGGAAAATGTGCAAACTCCACACAGTTACCTGAGGCTGGAATCAAACCTGGGTCACTGGTGCAGTGTGTATATCAACTACTGCATTCTTTACTCCACCTAGATATACATTTGTTCACCACCATTTTCTGCCCTGTATCTCTTAGCCAAATAAACACCCAAATTACCACCTTCCCTTTAAAAGCCGTTTAAAAGTCCCTATGTGTAACGACTGCATCACCTTCAACAAATTTAAATTCAGTTAATCGCATACAGATAATTTCATTTAAAAAAGCATACTTTTATGAACAGTCCATATTAACACATGCTTCTCCAAATGAGAATTAATTTTGACCTCAATAATGATTTCTATTGATTTGTCCATCACCAATATTTAACTGACTGGACTACAGTTAACAGCTTTACTTTTCCTCTCTTTCTTGAAAACGGGGGGCTTATTTGTTATCTGACTGTTCTCTGTCACTACACTCATTCAAGGAGGATTGAAAGAATATGGTCAGAACTTCTGCTGTATCCACCCTAGCTTCCCAGAGCAACTCCAATACATCCCATTCAGGCTGAGTCAAATGTTAACTTTGAGAGACGCCAAAGCACTCAACATCTCTTTCCATTTTTATCCTACCTATCTATTACCCAGCAACACCATCTTCTTTCATAAAAACCACTACATTAGTATTTCTTCCATATTTCCTGCTACAGGAAAGCTGTTGCCAAATTTGAAAAGGTTCAGAAAAGATTTACAAGAATGTTGCCGGGATGAGAGAGTTTGAGCTATAGGAAGAGACTGAATAGGCTGGGGCGTTTTGCTCTGGTGCATCGGAGGTTGAGGGGTGACCTTTTAGAGGTTTATAAAATCATGAGGGGCATGGATAGAGTAAATAGCTAAGGTCTTTTTCTCATGATAGGGGAGTCCAAACTAGAGGGCATAGGTTTAAGGTAAGAAGGGAAAGATTAAAAAAAGACCTGAGGGGGCAACATTTTCACGCAGAGGGCAGGGCATGCATGGAATGAGCTGCCAGAGGAAGTGGTGGTGGAGGCTGGTACAATTACAACATTTAAAAGCCTCTGGATTGGTATATGAATAGGAAGGGTTTAGGAGGATATGGGCCAAGTGCTGGTAAATGGGACTAGATTAGCTTAGGATATCTGGCCGGCATGGACCAATTGGACTGGTTTGTTTGGTCTGTTTCTGTGCTGTATAACTAAATGATTCTATATCTCAGTCATGTCCTCTGCCTTCACATGAAGCTTTCCATTTTGGCCTCTAATCAGCCCCACTGTCCTTTAACTATGGTTTTACAACTTACACTGTATATATTTTGAAAAATGATAGGGTTCCCTTTCATATTCCCAAAATGGTTTCTCATTCTCTCTCTGCCATTTTTATATCCTTTTCCAAATTCTGCAATCTCCTTTAGGCTGGCACCAAGGAGAATATGTTGGAACTCACTCTTGCGTTTACAGAAGTGACTATCTTCCCAACTATCTGAAACCCTGGCAGAAACCACAGTGCTCACTTCCTTATGCAGCCAAATCTCACAAAGTGGCACAGATTGTTTTCTGACTATATGTCCCAAGGTGTCATCATCATTGCTGGTCATCAACATCGAACTCTGATTTGACTGTACCGCACTCCAGGGAATTCCTGCACTTTCCGCCAGCTGGTCACTCAGTCCATTTTCCCCGAGTTCATTCCATAGCCAAGGGGGTGAACACATCCTGAAACATTTTGCTATCCATAAAACTCTTAACTTCCTCAATGCACTGCAGTAATGCCAACCATCTTTTGTGCTCAGAAAATCTGAGTTCAAGTTGTAACTTAAAGTAATTTGCAAAAGTAGAAAATGCAGCCTGGGGAAAAAAAGCCCTTTCACATTGCAAGTAGTTAGGCTCTAGGTTGCACTGCCTAATGCATGGTGGAGGCAAGTTTAATCAAGGCATTTAAAAGGGCAACGGATATTTATGTAAATGAAAACAATATGTAAGACAATAGGTTGGCACTAAGTCACTTTGCTCATTTGGAAAGGATCTTCTAGGAGAAAGTGAGGACTGCAGAGGGCTTCTCTTCAGGAAGAAGGCTCATGCCCGAAACGTCGATTCTCCTGCTCCTTGGATGCTGCCCGACCTGCTGCGCTTTTCCAGCAACACATTTTCAGCTTTGCTCATTTGGAAAGCCAGGGAAGACATGATGAGCTAAATAGCCTCCTTCTGCACCAGAACAATTTTATACCCTGAGCTTCCAGGATGCATTATCGGAGATGCATGCATTGGAACCCAGTTATTCCACCACATCACCCGAAAATAGATTCCTCTTGTTAAATGGACCAAGGGATAAATTACATCTATTTACAGAGACTCAAAGAACCAAGTACTTATCCATTCACTCACTGCCAAGAATCTCAATAATTTGCACTCTATCTTATTCCTTACTCAGAATTGTTACTGCTTTGATTCTTCTCCCTCCTGGAATAAGGTTTGGCCTGCTGGAATTCTGTGCAGTGAGAGTCAGTGGGAAGAGTCTGGGGTCATTGAGATTCTGCACAATGTATATTAATGGGAAGAAGTATATTCCATTGGGTAACAGTTCTGAGAGCTGGCCTGATTCTGTTCTGATTTTGGATCCTATTTAAGTGGCTAGGATTCACAATGAGTCTGTATCAGGGATACGACTGAATCGATTGAAAAAAACCCTGAATTTAACTGAACCTGTGAGAAGGGGAGTAAAGAAAGTGAACCAATCATCAAGTTGATGGGAAGAAATGTTTAGACTTAAAAATATTTGCTTTGAATTTGGAAACATAATCTCTTCCCAAATCCCTCCCTATTCATGATTTACTAGATATATTACAATGATATTGGGTCTCAAAAGGTTAACTATGAGATAGGTTAAACAAACTCCTGTTGCACAGTCTTGAACTTAGAAAGTTAAGAGATTTTAGGAAGGAGAGTCCCAAAATTCCACTTTTCCGTGTGAAAAAATATTTCTAAATAAGGCCTAGATCCAACTTTTAAAGCAATGCTTGTTTGCATCCTGTCACAAGCTTTTCAAACTATTTAGGGTAGATTGGGATAAGCCATTTTGATGAGTTGGGGAGTCTAGGGCTGAGGGCACAGCCTTAATAGTAGGAGGTAGACATTTTGGGAAATTCTAAATGCAAAAGGCAGCAGAAGTTTGGAATGCTGTTTAACAAATAGCAATTGATGTTAGATTAATTAACTTTAAAACAGAAATTAATAAAATCTTTTGTTAAACAGAAAGTATTCAAGCACATAAGGCAAAGGCCGGAATACCAAGTTGAGTTCCAGATCAGTCATAATCTATCTGAATGGTGAACAGGTAAGGAGTTAAATGCCTATTTTTGTTCCTTTACTTGAGTGTTCGTCAGATCGCTGCTGGCACAAAGTTGTTTTCAGTTTGCTGTCCATACTAAAGCCAACAATCACTCCAGGTGAACGCACAAATGTGTTACTTACTGGCACATGGGCTCCCGGCCCCGGGTGTGAGTGCAGATGCCACTGTTTTTGCAGTAATCAGTGTGGCAAAGGGAGGTGCAGGTCACATTCCTTCTGTCAGTATGAATGCACTGGAACCCAGTTTGGCAGGAAAACACCTGACCACATAAAGCATTGAAACCCTCTGTAGATAGAGACAAAAATGTGCAAAACAATTCAATTCATTCATCACTCCAGTCCATTTCTCCCTATTATCCCTAAGGTGCTAGCTCTAACTGATAAGGTCCAGTGGAGCTTTCCAGCTCCCCAAAGTGGGAATTGCATAACAATGAGGAAACAGGAAGACGCTATTCAGCTCATCCAGTGAGATAAATCAGCACTTCCAGCATGTTCTGCAAATCAGGTACATCCTTGGTTTTATTCTTTCATAGGATATGGTGTCGCTGGTAAGCCATTCCTAATTGTCCCTGAACTGCTTAGAGGGGAGTTAAAAGTCAATCACATTGACAACTACATCCTGTCTGATCAGTATCTTAAATCTACCTATCCCTACCTTTGCTTTGTCATCCTTAATCGCTTAAGCAACAAAAAGCTTTTGAACTCCATTTCCAAAGTACGGTATTAATTAACCCCACAGAATCCAAAGAATTTTAGGAAGGAAAATCCCAAAATTCCACTACGCTGTGAGAAAAAATATTTCTTAACATTATCCAAATAAGACCTAAATCCAATATTTAAGGTAATGCTTCTTTGCATCCTGTCACAAACCAGAGGAGTACTTCTGTCTGTATCTACTTCATTAAATTCTTCAATCATTTCAGTTAATTTTGATTCCCTCCCACCACCCGGCACCCCACCCCACTCCACCCCTTGATCTTCTAAACTCAAGAAGCTTGAAAAGAGGAGGAGGCCTTAAGGGAAAGGTGCTGTATGAGGGGAGATAAGGGGAGTTATCCTAATCATGGAAGGCAAGATAGGAGTGTGTCTAATTATGTGTCTGACTGTGTGTACGTGTTTAGAGAAGGTATGCTTTGTACAGGAATTAGGTGACAGTTACCTGAAACATATACTCTCAATACCTGAGCTCCACCAATCTCAAACCCATTAGCAATCACATCATTCAGTCCAGTAATATTGATGATCAAACTTGGGTCCAGTAGATAACCTTGGATATCCTTTGCAATGAAGACAACGTCAAACTCAATCAATACGCTTCCTGCCCTGTGGAAACAAGATGGTGAATAAGACAAGAGCTGGAACTGGACAGACACACACAAAGTCCACAGATATCACTTATCACAGGGAACACAATACCCAAAACATAGACAATGTTCGCTAATGCTCTAGACTACTAATGATGGAGGCATTAGTAGACAGTATTAATGATGGAGGAAAGGCAATAAGTCATGTTAGAAGTTCTGTTAAGTACCAATTTTGCACTCAACAAAAGGGAAAAGAACTCTCAATATCAGACATTGATGATGAATGAATCAATCAATTGAATTTTAATCACCTGAAGTGTTTAATCAGCAACTGCTGAAATCCAGGAACTTTCTTATAAAACGGAGAGACCTGCAGAAAATTGGATTGAAATGATCTCACTTTCCTATAAGATTATGTAAAAACTATCAATGTGCGCAGTCAACCAGCAATATGAGCAGTGTAATGATTACTCAGTGTTGTACCAGTAATGTAACACTAAATGCAAGCAGTCATCCAGCATTACATCAATTGAGAGGACAAAGAATAATCAGAAGCCCTGGAGCCATGAATCCAGTTTATCTAAAATGCTTGAGAATTAGTAACGTGGTAAATGAACAAGTTTAGTCTGTCAGATCATCCTTAAACCATTGACTAAATAATTGAGGAGCTCTCAAGCATACAGTTTCCACATTTAACATTGTCCTGCACAACATAGTTTTGCATGAACGTCATTGTTAAATGTATATCCGCCTCGCACAGCATTGCTGCTGATCTGTGTTAATGTCACTGGGAAGGTCCTACTTAACGTCCACACGGCTGTAGGAACTGTAACCCATAAGAAGGCTTTCACCCTTTTTGTTTTTGCTCACGGGATGTGGGTGTTGCTGGCTATGCTTACATTTATCGCCCATCCCTAGCTGCCCTGCAGGAGGCAGTGGCAAGCTGCCCTCTTGAATCACTGCAGTCCTTGCAGTGTAGGAACACTCATGGTGCTGTTAGGGTGGGAGTTCCCCGATTTTGACCCCATAACAATGACGGAACAATGATGTAAGCCCAAATCTGGATGGCGTGTAACTCGGAGAGGGACATACAGGTGGAGCTGTTCCAATGCATCGGCTGTCCTTTTCCTTCCAGATGGCAGAGATTATAGCTTTGAAAGTGCTGTTGGAGGAGCTTGGTCAGTTACTGCAGTGCATCATCACTGCTGTGCTGCCAATGTGCATCAGTGTTGGAAGGAGTGAGACCGAACCAGGCAAGTGGGGAGTATTCAATCACCCTCCTAATTTATGCCTTGCAGATGCTGGGCAGTGGGGCATCAGAGAGTGAAGTGCATTACTTCGTGCAGATTTCCTAACCTCTCACCTGCTCTTGTAGCCACAGTATTTATATGGCTCGTTCAGTTCAGTTTCTGGTCAACAGTAATCACCAGGATGATAGTTGGGGACTGAACAATGGTAATGCCATTGAACGTCAAGGGTTGACTATTATAATTCACTCTTGTTGGAGATGGTCAATGGCTGGAAATTATGTGGCATGAATGTTGCCATTATCTAGGGCTTGCTGCATTTGAACATGGTCGAGAGTGTAGTGCTGGAAAAGCGCAGCAGGTCAGGCAGCATCCAAGGAGTAGGAAAATCGACGTTTTGGGCATAAGCCCTTCATCAGGAATCCTGATGTGGACTGTACAGTATCTGAGTAGTGGCAAATGGGCTGAACATTGTACAAACCCCACTCTGGCTTTCTGATGGAGAGAAGGTCATTGATGAAGCAGCTGAAGATGGTTGGGCCTGAGAACCTCCTGCAGAGATGTCCTGCAGCTGAAGCTACAGGCAATATTGTATTGGGAGAATTTGGAAAACCTTTAAGTACTTTGAGCTGTTCCTAGACTGTGGTGTGCTGTACACTACAGTACTGTGGTGTGCTATACACTACAGTACTGTAATGGTCTACAGTGGCCCTTTTGAGGACCACTGGTTAAGTGATCACAGTCTTGTAGATATGGCAGTGTTTGTGTCATTTTGTATAACACACAAATTAGCATTTCTTCCTGTTGTCATCTTGGTTCTCTTGAATTGTTCATTATTCAAATGGTTCATTAATTTGCTCATTATAAGCCATTGCTAATGAAGTGCTTTCTGCTGAGATAAGACAACAAAAACAAGTTATGCTTCAAATGAAGTCCGACCTTACAATGAATGGTTGACAACATTAGTACTCTGAGATTGCCAGCAGCAACTGAGAGAACAGTTGTTAAAAAACACGGATAAAATAAAAGTCTGGCAAATTTACATTTTTTTGGTAGTGGTTAAGTAGAAAAAAAATCAGATTGCAACTGTCTTGGACATGAAAAGAGTGTTAACCATTGCCATCTCACATTAAATTCTGTATCACATGTCTCTTACTTTAATGCTAATTCAAGAAAATGCTTCAAGTTTGTTTCTAGAAAAACCATAAAGAGCCACAATCCACAAAGAACCATAGGCACAACTTTCCATCAGAAGTCGAGAGAATTTGTTCTGCACAGCTTGAACATTGCGTGAGGTAAAGGACAAAGCAGGTCACCATCAAATGTTGTCTTTATTCCGCACCACACTCTGGTAATCTAGCCAACTAACTTTCCCAAACAGATCGTGCCAAAGTTCAAATTTAAAACCATTTGGTGTTACTCATGGGTTATTTATAAGGTATAAAAATCATACTAACTTGCATAGGTGGAGAGCTTGCCACTGCTGATTTAAAACATTGTGTAATCACAAAGGCTGAGCTGAGGTGCTAGTGAGGTTGAAAGGCCTCGTTTATTCTGCAAAAGAATGTCTTCCAGGCCATATATTTCAACAATTATGTATACCAGGCTTTAAAGCAGCTCAGGATCATGTGATCTTGCAGCAAATGATTCCAACATGAAGCCAATGCTCATGTATCATTCCCAAAATCTCAGAACAATTAAGTGCTATTCAAAGTACAAGCCACCTGTTATGTGGAGACCAAATGAAAGAGACATAGATAATATAAGCAATTTTTGAGGATGATTTTGCAACCTAACAACTCGGTCCCTCTACGAAATGATAGCTGATCTGATTATGGCATTGTGGCCACATTCTGTTCTACACCCAATAATCATCCACTTTCTTTGTTCTAGTTGTGTCTAGCAATCCTAGATCATTGGTCCACTAAGAATCATGACAAAAAACAATGCTGACCTTCAACAAAATGGTCCTAGGTACTTGATGATCTCAGTGACAATGTTAACATGACCTTTCTAGCACCACCTGGATTTTTCAAATTATGGATCAAAGGATTATTGCAATGTTCAAGGTTGATTAGCACAGAATATGTTTTGGACAAACCAACCAGGAATCCTAAGGTACAATGCTCCTACCTTGAAGGAACACTGAAAGAATTACAACTACGTCAGGACCATCCTTAACATCTGTATGGCGATGGCCTGCCATCTACCATAAGTGGGGTGTGGAGAAAGTTGTGACCAGACTGCATTGGAGCAAAGGACTTTATTGAACAAGAGATGATTGTGAAAACATGCAAACAAATGGGGTTGGGTGCACTCTACACTGTTGATGTTGCAGTTTCTTGCCTCCCATTTTACGCAGGATCTGAAGGAAGTGGAACAACAGAGGGCTGATGAGGAAGTAATTTAGCACAAGATCACTCTCTGGTGACTTGGAAGAGCTTAAAGCAGCATTTGCCATCTTTGGTGAAGATAGAGAGTGCATAAGGCATAGAAGCAGAAGTATGCCATTCAGTCCATTAATCTTACTCTGCCATTCAGTAAGATCATGGTGATCTGATAATCCTTAATTCTACTTTCGTGCCACAACCCTATAACCCTTGATTCCCTCACTGATTAAAAATCTGTCTATCTCAGCTTTGAATATACTTAACAATGCAGCCTCAACACCCCTCTGCAATAAAGAGTTTTACAGAGTCACTACCATCTGAAAGAAGGAATTCCTCATCTCTACCCTACTTGAGGGACCCTTTACCCTGAGATTATGCCCTCTGATCCTAGATTCTCCCACAACGGAAACAACTACCTTTCCAAATCCCCTAAAAATCTTGTATGTTTCAGAAAGCTCACATTCAGGAAGCTCTTCTAAACTCCAATGGGTACAGATCTAAAGCATTCAACCTCTCTTTTTTAAAAGAATCCCTCCATTCCTAGAATCAACTTAGCGAACCTTCTCTGGACTATATCCAAGCCAATAAATCTTTCCATACATAAGGGGAATCAAAACGGTTCACAGTATTCTAGGTATGCTCTATCTATTGCTCTGTATAGTTTTAGCAGGGCTTCCCTATTTTTATACTCTATTCCCTTTGTAATAAAGGCCAACATTCTATTTATGTTATTTAATACTTGTTAAACCTGTATGCTAGCTTTTTGTGATTCATGGACAATGACTCCCAAATCCCATTGTAGCTTTCTGCAGTCTTTCTCCATTTAAATAATAGCCACCTTCCTTAGTCTTCCTGCCAATTTAACCTCAACTTTCCCACATAATAGTCCAGCAACCAAGCTTTTGCCCAGTGGTTTAACCTGTCTGTATCCCTCTGTAAACTGTGTCATCCACATCACTTGCCTTCCCATCTATTTTTGCCTTCTCTGCAAACTTGGCTATGGTACATTTAAATTGCTCATCCAGGCCAGTAATATATATTGTAAATAGAGTTCTAATCCTTATGGTCGTCCACTAATTACAGATTGGCACCCTTATCCCAATTTTCTGTGTTCTATTAGTCAATCCACTATTCATGCTATTATACTAACTCCAACACAATGGGGCTTTTACTTTATTAAGAATCCTTACATGCGGTAACTTATCAAATAACTTCTGGATATTCAAATATATTAAACCTACTGTTTCTCCTTTATATTTATTCCCTCCTCAAAGATTTATAAAAATAAGTGTAGTGAACAGATGTATTGATATTGCAGTTAACTGCTAAAGGGAGCTCTACAGAGACAAAATAAAACAAACTGTAGCTGTCATGAAAAAATATATCTTAAAAACCTACTGCAAAAGAATCCTTTAAAGGTTCCTGCATAAAGTCATGAAGATTACTCAGTGATGTATTTTGATAGTAAGACAGATGATAGAGTGCAGTTTCTGAATGAACTGAAGTACTAATAATATCTTTCAAAAAAATCCTCAAAATATCACCTCAATAAGCCCTCCCAAAGTCTTCCCAAACTCCAGTAACACCCATCTCCAATACCATTCATCAGTGAGACAAAAGCATCACAGCTTGGTGAGGACCCAATTTTTATGTTTTCACAGTTTTCTGACAGTTGGATAAATCTTTGTTGGCAATTTCATGTTTTCAAAAGTTTTAAAATGTTAATGGACTTGCTGGTTGGACCTTCCACCAGGAACAAAATCCCATTAATAAAATCACATTTTCCAGGAACCAATTAATGATGTTAAGTAAGTATCATTGTTGTAACTACACAAACCGGAAAGACACCCCAGAAGCCGCTAATGAACTGTCAAAACACTTTTTAGGTTTTAAGTGAAGGAATGGCAAAACACATTGTGTAAAAGCAAAGTCACACTGTCTAAAAACAACTAACACTGTTGTACAAGACAGTGACTGGGACAGGGGTTTTATGGAAAAAAGCATGATTTTGAAACCTCACTTTGTGTGTGAAATCCTTGGCCAGATTCTGGTATTCATCAGATGTTGGGTCTCCCAACTGGAGGGTGAAGTTCATGGCCAGAATGAGTTTTGTTGGTATCTTCAAAGTGGCACCCTCTGAAAAAGACAGAAAATTAAAATTTCATCCTTCTGTCCAAATACCCCCATGGCCTTGTCCATCCCTAACTCTGTAATATCCTTCAGCTCCACAACCCTTGAAGAAATCCGCACTCCTCCAATTTGGTCTTCTGCATCCTCCAGTTTTCATCATTCCACAAAGCTGCGAAGGCCCTAAACCTCTTCACCTCACTTCCTATCCTCTACAAAGTGACTCCTTTTAAACCTACGTGTGACCAAGCTTTTCGTCAACTGTCCTTACCTAGCATAGTATCCATTTTCTGATAAGGTTATATTCCTATGGAGTGTTTTACTGTGATAATGGTGCTAAATGAATGCAAGTTGTGGGAAGATGACTATGCTTAAACTCTGCACAGAAGACATCGCGCAAGGCACAAGAGTGACCATATGACACAATGCAAGAAAGAACTTGTATTTTTCTTGCTTGTTTCTATAGTCCAATTTTAAACAGTTTCCAGTGTCTCCAATTTATATTTCAGTGCACTTTCCATAACCTCATGATCTCCCAAAGTTCTTTACCGCTCCTGAAGTGTTGTCAAAAACCAGGAATCATAAATACAAGATAGCCAGTAATTAAGCAGGAGAAAGTGATTACTCTCTGGACAAATTACTATGCGGAACTCACTACCATGTCGCATAGTTGAAGCAAACAGATACATTTAAAGGGAAGGAGCAGAAGGATTATGCTGATCAGGCTAGATAGAGAAGGGTGAAGGAAACATTATCAGAGCATAAATATCAGCATAGATCATTTAAATGAAATGGTCTGCTTCTGTATTAGAAACTGTAAGCAAAATTCAATCTTGGAAGAAAGTGAACCAAAGAAGAGGCCTGACTAAGACAGAAATGATGAAATACTGTATTCTGTGACAGACAGACTGGCTTGTGGAACATCCGACTGAAGCCTAGAGTTTGCACACTGGCTGCAGTCCAATATCAGGGTTGTTTTATTGATAAAAATGTTGGAAACTGTGATCATTTTTCCACATCAACATTTTAGACCAAACCCTAAGCAAGTTGAGGACTTGTTATGATTTCCCTTCCATTGTCAGTGTGATATTCCTGATTAAACCACACCCCACCCCAGCATGCTCCCACTCAATACTGCCACTCCTGCTCTTCAAATTTCTCCAACTTTCAACTCCTCACATGATCCCTCCTTAATTTCCCATTCCGTAAATATCACCTCCTTTTACTAATGTTTCTTGTGTATTCTTGCTATATCCCACTGCTCCCAATGTCTTCTCTCTATATCCCATTGTTCCCGACACCTGTATATACCTACTGTTCCCACAGTCTATGTCTCCATAACACACTACTAGATCAGTCTTTTGTATAAACTAAGGGCTAATCAGAAACACAAACATTAATTGCTGGGACAACTCAGCTGGTCTGGCAGCATATTGGAGAGCAAGCACAGTTAATGTTTTGAGTCTAGAGACTGTTCTTCATAGTCATTGCAAAACTTCAGAACTGACCGATATACCAACCTTTTCTGAGCCAATAGAAAATTCTGAAGAAGGCTAACTGGACCTAAAACATTAACTCTGCTTTCTCTCCACAGATGCGGCCAGACCTGCTAAGTTTTCCCAGCAATTTCAGTTTTTGTTTCTGGTTTCCAGCATCCACAGTTTTTTTTTTCTTTGCTAATGGCTCAATGGTCCTCTCAAATCCTATATCACTGATGTGAAAAAGAACAGAATTACTTCATTAGCCGCAAAGTGGATATCTTCAGAGACAAAAGGCACTACATGAATGAACATTCTTTTTTTATTCCCAGACAGCCCTGGTTCTACAATTGATATTGCTGTTTCACTAATAGTGTCTATGTGACTACATGTCCAGAATTTCAATGATGTCCATTGCTTTCAATGTCCCAGAGTCCAGAAAAGTTCCTAAAAGTAGTTCACATGTCTCAGTTTCCATCCTGTCTCTTGTTGTCAAACATAAACTGGGTCAGCAAAAGAGAAAAGATGTGTGAAATTTTGTGCGCCTTCCTGTGAGCTTCCATTATCATGCATTACATTATATTACATGCACTGTATCCCTCCCACTATCAGTCCCATGACACTTCCAAAGGTTTGTGCAAATGGCTTCACTGTTGAGAATATCTTTTAATGATCCGCAGAATAGTGTTGCCAAATCTGGATTAACATATTCTGACAATGTTATCACACTGACTTCCCACCTTCGGCTGCCCCCTCCCCCAGATCCCTGCCTTCCATCACCTCTCACAATCATCACATCACCTTCCCACGGCTTTACAATACCCAATTTTGACTTTTGACCCCATCACTTTGGACAATTCTATTGAAAGTAACTGAGGAAACCATCAGTTGCCTCCAATCATCTAACTCCCAGGGAACGACTTGTACTGGATTGCCCTATACACAGATTGTCAATGTTACTACTCAATACAATAAGCAGAGAAACTCTGACCTGGGGTCAGAGGGCAGCTCTGACCATTCTAACTGAATGGTTAATTCACCTTTGATCATCGGCAGCTCATTTTCCACAATGAAAATGCTTTTGTGTCTCTCCATTGGAGTAAACGACAGGACTGAATTCGACAGCTCGAGTGTGGCCGGGACATATTGCTGCGTTGCAGTTTGTACAGCTCTCTCTGGTGGCGTTGTGTCGGTGGGCAGGTGCAGTGGCCAAGACGTTGGCACTGGTGACGTTGATGTTCCGGTTCCGAGAGTGGGTGAAAATAGAGAGGGGCCACCCATCCCTGATGTCCAGCTATTGTCACTGCCAGGTGTTACAGCAGTGGGATCTTTGAAAGTGGTCACAGACCTGGGTATCATTGTAACTGCTGGATGTGGTGTGGTTCCTTCAGGGGGCGCTGAAGACCCTGAGGTTGGTGCTACCCCATGACTGATTGATGACGTCTCTAAATCAGACCAATTCCAAGTCCAAAAGTGCTCAGTTATGACAGTGTGCACAGTAGCAAATGTTGACAATATTTCTTTTTGCCACCATTCATTTGCCCAAGGCTTGACTGTTTGAGCAGCATCACGTTGAAGGTCCTTCGTGTCAACGCGTGTGACACTGGGCCCGAGAGAACCATCAACAGGTTGCGATCCTGACTGGTTCACCTGCAGGGCCCAAGACGAGGGAGATCCCACACCAGTTGCAATAGTTTCTTCCTCTTCAGCAGCAGAAGAAAAAGCTGGAGGTGAAGGAGGTGTAACCTTCAAATTCACAATGTTTTGCCAGGTTGTTTCCCTGAGATCTGAGACACCAGAGGTTTCCGAGGGGCTGCTGAGCATTTGCGAATGCCCTGTGCCAGTCTGGTCAGATGATAGTCGAGATGCTGTCTCAAAGGTGGATACAAATGGCAGAAGCTGTGGAATGTCTGTCACTGTAACAACAGAGGAGGTCAGTCCTGGGAGTGCAGGGGATGCCATGGCTCGGGAATCAAGCTGCATTTCACTCCAGGATCCTTGGATCAAAGTTGGTGTTCCTGAGGTAACCACTGGTTTGTTCAGTACAGTTCCCTCCTGGAACGTTTGGTTCATTGCTGTGGCTGAGGTCTCTCTCAGCCTCTCACCATCAGACATTTGGGGCTCCAATTTGCTATATGGGAATGATATTGTATTTCCCCTGGACACTGTGGTATTACTTGAAGTTGACGCAATGGTTTCTCTGACACTGGTCAGGGGTAGAGGTTCCTCGAAGCTTGTTGAAGGTTGCTCTGGCAACTCTGAGAGTGACAAGGTTGGAAAGATCTCCCGAGATGGAGATGCACTGTGATCATCTCCAATAAATAGTGAGCTTACATTTGCTACTGTCTGTGATGTGATGGACTCTGGTGCAGGTGTTCTTAGGTTGAACAATGGGACTTTGTCTCTAGATACAACATTATGTCCAGTCGAAGATCTTCCTGTATTTTCTCCTCCAACATTTGGTGGTAAAATGGTTCTTCTCTCAAACCAAAGGGGTTTTTCAGAAGGCTTTGTGTGAGCCATCATTTCAGTAGCACTGTCACGGAGAGTATTCCCTCTGCCACTGTCCTTTTTGGCCATTGATATGCCAGAAATTACCCAGAATCCTGTACTGCCTTCAGCCCTCTGAGTAACCTCTAACCTTTGGCTGTGATTGGCTGATTCCTTAGTCATCCTGTCTTTGGTGAAGGTGAATTGTGTCACATTCCCATTATCCTTAAGGGTGGTGTCTCTAACAGTCAGAGTCTCAGACTCCCAGCCTGTAACATCACCACCACCCCCTGTAACTTCACTTGACACTATTTCACCTCCACTTGCAACATCAGAAATGGCTGTGAGACTTATACCTGAAGTGAATGAAAAGGATCTGGGGAATTTGTTAGTGGACATAAGGTCATTGTCACCCGTTACTGCCGACAATGGGCGAGCTCTCTGTGTTGTGTCAGCACCACTCAGAGAGCTAACTGCCGAAACTATTTCAGGGAGACGTGCAGTGGGCCCTGACTCAGAGTTCACTGCTGCTGTATCTGTTTCAGCATCATTAGCAACTTCCTGTCCTGGAAGATTTGAAGAATGGGTCATCAATTCAGGAATTTCAAACATGTTCCAGGCACGGGATGTCGGTTTAATCACTACTGGGCCAAAGGTTTGGGTAAAAGATCCATCAAAATCTGGTGAAAAGCCTTTAAAATCCAATGTTGAATGAGTGTTTTCTAACGGATTCGCTGACCCTGCCACCGAATCTATTTTGAGGTTATTTACAAGAGATTGTGTGTTTATATTTTGAGTGGAGAGCAATTCTGATGTAGGAAGGTCAGTGGGCTGAGAGAAGGAAAGCAAGTGTTGATCTGATTCACTTTCCTGTTTCCTGTCCTGGTCTGGCTGAGGTGTGACAGGCTCTCCAGGGCTGGCAGGGAGACTCGGAACGGAGTTTTGGCTCTGGCTCTCACTCTGTGCCGTGTCACTTGCTGTACTGGATCTTTCCACCCTACTCACAGAACCACTCCCCCGGGACATCTCTACCACACCCTGCAGAACACTCAGTGGGGTTGAAAACTCATGGGCTGGAGTCGAAGTAACTGGAATCTCCACTTCATCCTGTAACTCAGATTGTGTCACTAGGTCAACCTCATAGCCTGCCGAAAGAGCAAGTCCACGTTCGGACGAATGGTCTTGCTGCCTGCTCCTCCCTTGGTGATGGAAAACCTCATCACCCGGAACATTAACTGGGACCAAGGACATTTCAGATTCCATTCCAGGAGGTTCTGTCCTCCTACTTGCTGATTGGTTTGTTGATTTTTGAACAGTTCTTGGTGAAATGCTTGTTAAAAGTTCTTCTGAAATTTTAGGCAAGACATTTGGTTCTCCCCCTGAAGTAATGACCAGATTGGTATTTGCATCGCTTGTAGTATCCACACCTTCTTGGCTCATGTTGATCTTTGTGGGGCCCACAGTCCCTGTGCTGGTCAGTGGCCACAGGCCTGAGTTGGACTCTGTGAAAGAGCCAGAGGATAAACCCCAGACTCCTTCTGATGAATCCACGACAGGCTGGCTGCTCAGTCTCGGTCTACTTTGACTCATTACATTTTCTTGGTCTTCTTGTGGAGATGTTGAAGACGGACCTGATAAATTTTCAAAGATATTGTCAGGTGGTAGTGAAGAGAACGGAAGGTGAGGGCTGAGTAGTAGGGTTGAGGTAAGGTTTGACCTGAAGGTGAGGGATGAAGTCGTAGAAAGGGAGCGTGGAGCAGGGCTGGATGGAGAGGGGGAGCTTGAAATAAGGATGGACTGAGTTGGGGTGCTCCGATATGGAATGGAGGGGGAGCTCCAACCTGGGCCGAAGGGGGAGCGAGTGCTTGGACCAAGGCTGGAGGGGGAGGGAGCACTCCACCTGAGGCCAGAGCGGGAGATCGTTCCCAGACTGAGGTCAGAGGGTGTTGGACTGAGACCAGAGGGTGCGGGGACGCTCAGACCGAGACCGGAGGGAGCGCTTGGACCAAGGCTAGGGGGTATCGGACCAAGGCTGGAATGGGAGGGGGATGAGGTGTATACACTGGGGCTGGAGGGGGAGGGGGGTGAGGTGTATACACTGGGGCTGGAGGGGGAGGGGGATGAAGTGAACACACTGGGGCTGGAGGGGGAGTGGGGTGAGGTGTACACACTGGGGCTGGAGGAGGAGGGGGGTGAGTTGTACACACTGGGGCTGGAAGGGGAGGGGGGTGAGGTGTAGACACTGGGGCTGGAGGGGGAGGAGGATGAGGTGTAGACACTGGGGCTGGAGTGGGAGGGGGGTGAGGTGTACACACTGGGGCTGGAGTGGGAGGGGGGTGAAGTGTACACACTGGGGCTGGAGTGGGAGGGGGGTGAGGTGTACACACTGGGGCTGGAGTGGGAGGGGGGTGAGGTGTACATACTGGGGCTGGAGGGGGAGGGGGAGGGAGGTGAGGTGTACACACTGGGGCTGGAGGGGGAGGGGGGTGAGGTGTAGACAATGGGGCTGGAGAGGGACGGGGATGAGGTGTACTCACTGGGGCTGGAGGGGGAGGAGGATGAGGTGTAGACACTGGGGCTGGAGGGGGAGGGGGAGGGGGATGAGGTGTACACACTGGAGCTGGAGGGGGAGGGGGGTGAGGTGTATACACTGGGGTTGGAGGGGATGTGTGAGCGTGGACTGGAATTGTAAGAGGATAATAATTGTATAATGGATGTTAGGTAAGGATGGGGCCTGGTGTTGGATTCTGAAACAGCAGCAACTTTAGGGCTTGCAAGACTTGGTGAAATTTTTGGTTTTTCCTGGGAGGTTTGACATCCCAGAGATTTGGGGTGAAATTTGGTTCTGGAATCTGACTTGGAATTTCTTCTTTTTGGGATTTCTCTTGGCTGTGACTGGGTTTGAGTCCTCTGTCTCTGTCCTGATAGAATGCCTGGGAGCTTTGGACGTCTGGGATACCAGGAAACCTGATGAATCCAGGGAGACCCCGGTCTCTCTTGCACATTCGACGTCCCGGGGTATTGTGAAATAATCAGCTGCCCTTGTCCAGTTGATGTTGAGTACATCCCACCTTCTCGTTGACTGAGATCCTGCTCATTCTCTGCTGACGGTAATGGAGTCACAGTTCGTAGCTCCAAGGCTCGTGCGTCAATTTCTCTCCGGTTAGGGTCTGGTATAAGCACTGAGAATGAAAACAAGAAATGATTGGAATTCCATCAGCAGAGCCATGCATTCAGAGATATAATTGGCATTTTAATATCACTCAAGCTGCATTGCTCCCTCATCCTTTATACCATGTTGAACATTTGACTGACAAATAGAATGCTAACCATACCTATACCAGTTAGTGACAAACACTTTAAAAGGGAGCCAACACACAGAAAAATACACAAACTGCATTCACGTAGCACCTAAAGGATCTCAAAGCATTCCTCTAGCAGCACCATCAAAGCCACATAAGGAGGTAAGCCAGCAGACCACAAAATCCTCTGTCAACGAGACAGGTTCTATGGAACACCTGAGAAGAGAAAGAGAAACAATGCAGAGAGGCTTATGGATGGAATTGTGCAGTTTATGGTCTGAAGGTGGTCAATAGTGGCAATGTTTAAAAAAAAAGACTAGGTTTGGATCAAGCACTGGAGAGTGGGATTAGTTTTATAAAGGTGTTTCAGCGAGCAAAGCAGGCAATGGGCCGAATAGCCTAATTCAATGCTGAAATTTTCTGTTTCTGTGAGTCAGACACACAAAGATACAGATATGGTTACATGAGACACACCTAAGAGTGAGGGAGGTACAGACAGTTAATACAGATTGACAAAGGCACACACAATTCAACAGCCTGAGGTGAAAGTTACCACTGCATCATCGTCCATATCACAAACTGCATCCTTTTCATAGCTTTGTTGCATTAAGGATACTATTAAATTGGAGAAGGTTCAGAAGAGATTTACCTGGATGTTGCCGGGAATAGAGTGTTTGAGCTATAAGGAGAGGCTGGATAGGCTGGTACTTTTCTCACTGGATCATAGGAGATTGAAGGGTGACCTTTATAGAGGTTTACAAAATCATGAGGGGTAGAGATAAGGTGAATGGTAAGTGTCTTTTGCCTAAGGTGGGGGATTTCAAGATAAGGGCCATACTTTTAAGGTGAGAGGAGTAAGATTTTAAAAAGGACATGAAGGGCAACTTTTTTTTGCAGAGAGTAATTTATATGTGGAATGAACACTCAGAGGATATGGTGGATACAGGTATAGTTACAATGTTTAAAAGACATTTAGATATGTACATGAATAAGAAAGTTTGGAGGGATATAGGCCAAGAGCAGGAACATGAGACTAGTATAATTTGGGATTATGGTCGGCATGGACTGGTTGGACTGAAGGGTCTGTTTCCATGCTGTATGACTCTATAATCCTTCAGTACACAGGCTGCTCTCTGAGGTATCTGATGGTGAGCTTAACCTGAGGGTCACCACACTCAGGCAATAGGCAAGGCTGAGAGAATGGGGCCTTCACAGAGATTTCAGTAGGTCCAGGAATTGAACCGCTCCACATAACACATCAGTCTTTCAGCTAACTCAGCTACCAAGCCTCTATTTCATGCAGAAGGCTGTAAACATTTCTAAACGTGGTTTATAATGTATCATAACTCACGCGAGTATCGAAGTGCAAATCCTTGTTTCATGCCATAAGCTGTTTGTAAGGTAACGACAGCCGTCCCTTTTCCTCGGAACACCAGCTTTCTGCCAACTTCAGGAATACTCTGGAATGGGTCACAGAACCGCCTTTCCTTCTGTGTTGGTCCCAGTATGATGGCCAGGTATGTCGAGGTACAGCTGGCATCTGTCCAGGACACAGTCTGGTAGGAGATAACCTCTAACTCAAGAGTCTCTGTTGAGGCTGCTTGCAGAATCCAGGAGCACTTGGTTCCATTGACAGAGTTAGTCATCAGCAGGGCATACCGCAGGGTATTATGGGTGACTGTGGGCAGCAGAACACCACCACAATCTGGCTGCATTGAAGAGGGCAGAAATCCTGTAGGACATAGGCTCCTGATTAGTAACTTGTCTTAGTTCAGACAAGTTTGAATTCTTGATCAATAAAATTCAGGCTCTTTGTTAAAACTCCTTGAGGAGCTCACTGTAACTGTAACCTCCTCCAGCCCTACAGGCCTCTGAGATACTTGCATTTCTCCTCTTGAGCATCCTTGAGTTTAACCACTGGTGGTCAATCAAGGTCCTGAGCCCTACAATCTCCTCCCCAAACTTCTTGGCCTCTTTCTCTTCCTTTTCTCAACAAGTTAAATCCTACTTCTTAGACCAAGCTGTTGGAAATCTATTCCATTATGTCTCCATTTAATCCAATGTCAGTTTTGTTTGCTAATGCTCCAGTCACATGCCTGCTACACTTTCAAAGTTAATTAATTCCTTCATGTAATGTGTGTTTGTGTCACTGGCAAGGCCAGCATTTGTTGTTCATCCCTGATTGTCCTTGAACTGAGTGGTTTGTTGGGTCATTTTCAAGGCAGTGATGAGTTAGTCATTCATGTGGTCAAAATAGATAAAGACAGCAGATTTCCTTCCCCAAAGAGTATTAATGAATCATCTGGATTTTTATGACACTCATCAATAGCAATTTTATACTTACTGACTAGCTTTCAATTCCAAATTTTATTCATTGAATTCAAAACTCAATCATGGTCAGGTGTGAACCGTGAGCCCCTAGATTACCAGTCCAGTGATATCACCAGTGTGCAACTATCTTCAGCCATGTTAAAAGTGCTATAATGGTACAAGTTCTTATGTCTTTATTTACGAATTTCTCCTATTATCACTTCCCATAGGCATCAGTTCTTGCCATGTTACCATTCAGCCACCATCTGCCCTTTTATACTTCATCTACAACTGAGCCACAGTCCTAGTCTCAGAGGATCAGAGGCTCCCAAAACAAAGCACCTAACCCCTGAGCACAAAGAAAGAATTCAGTCTGTTACTTCCATAAGACCTTACACAACATTAGGGCAGGCTAATGGAGTGCCTTTGAAATGCAGTCATGTTGTGAAGGGGCAGCCAATTTGCATACTCCTAGATTTCAAACAAGAACAATTTGAAAATTAATCTTAACATCATGGCATGGACAGAGAACACAGGGGGCTAACACCTTCAACACATTGTCTAGCCACGACCATTGTTAACAGATAACCTGAGAATGCAACTTTTTTTTAAAAAAAAGGTTTTGTGATTTACACATGAAATAAGTGAAACTGTCATGATATTCTAACAGATGACAGGCTTAACAGACAATCAATATTTCAATGTATAATTTCAGTTACATCACACTGTGAATTTTTGCTATAAATTCTGTGTGTTAGGATTGAGCCCTCCACTACCACCTGATGAAGGAGCGATGCTCTGAAAGCTAGTGTGCTTCCAATTAAACCTGTTAGACTATAACCTGGTGTTGTGATTTTTAATTTTGTACACCCCAGTCCAATACCGGCATCTCCAAATCAAGAACAATTTGATAATGGTCAAATGATCCGTTTTAGTGTCATTGCTCAAAGGTTAAATATATCAACCCAGGACATAAAAGACAATTCTCCTACTCACCTATGAAATACTCCACTGAGACCTGTTATCACCTTTTACATACATGCTCTATCTTGTTTTCTTCTTTTTTTTGTAGACACCCGGGCTCTAACGTAAATCTCTTGTTGTTTTTTCCCCCGCACTCCCGCCTAACTGCAGTAGTGCTTATTTTTTCCCCAGCACCCATAGTGATGCTCTATCTTGTATAAACATACCCACAATTTAGTCTGTGTCAGGACAGAAAGAGCTGGAATATTCAGACCTGTCACATACACAGTCAGTGCTCAACAGTTAACCCTGTTATGTAGACATAATCAGTGCATGACAGTCAGGCCTGTTAATAATATACAGTGCAAGATAGAAATCAATTACATACACACCGCTAGACAGAAGGCCCCACTGCGAGCACAGAGTTCCAGGTTGAGGGCCCTGTTATGCACACTTCTTCAGACACAGTCACAAACAGTTCCGTTCTGTACGGTAGCATATCAAGGAAACAAACAAATATTGGAGTTTGACTCTATCCACACAAACCAAAGACATCTCTTACTTGAACCAGATTACATTTACCTGCATGTGAGGCACTGGGAAGGTCCAATAACTGAAGTGCCATTTAACTTCAACAAAAAGACCTCAGACAGTGGGCTTCCCCCACTGAACCTTGGCAGCAGCTGCCCCCACACGTTAATGCATCTCACAGCACATAGTCCTATACCTTAGAACATGCCAGTCTGCAACATTTGGTCAGGCTCAATTCCTGTTCTGGAAGACCAACAAGTTTCGGGCAGACCAAAGAGCATTTTTCACGAAGTTGATGGTTCTCCAAGCACAGTCAATGTTTGTCTCAGTGTGCATCTTGGGCATCAGATCGTACAGCACAGTATCCTGTGTTACAGAGCTGCTTGACAAAATCCACTGCATCTCTCTCCAGACTTCCTTAACAAAGGCACATTCCAGGAGGAGATGTGTGACAGTCTCCACCCCGCTCCCCTTCCCCAGCCGCTTCTCGCCTTGGTGATACACTCCTCCCAAGTCATACCCCGTCCCTCTGAACCATATTCCCAGGTAATCTGCCCCGATGGTGAAGGGGATAAAGGCTCAGTCAGCTCAGTTCCCAAACAATATGGCTTTGATTTACCTTGGCTCCCAAGGCCAGATCTGACAGCAGATCCGAGCAGAAAGCAGCGACATTATCCACGTACAGGGAGGCTCTGACCAACAGGCCTCCGCTGCCCGGAATAATCATCCCTTTCAGGCTTGCATCCTTCCCGATGGACTCAGCAAAAAGCTCTGTACAACTCAAAAACAAGGCAGGAGAGAGTGGGCAGCCCTCCCTGACTCAGGAGTGATCAGGAGACTTTCTGATTCCCAACCATAGATTGAGACTGCACTAACAATGTTGGCGTAGAGTAACCAAAAACCAAAAGAACCGCGCGTGCTATAAATAAGAAACAAAAAACAGGAGCTGCTGGAAAAGCTCAGCAGATCTGGCAGCATCTGTAAAGAGAAATCAGAATTAACTTTCGGGTCTGGTGACCCGTCATCAGAAATCCTGGATGTGTGTTACTGTAGAGCAGTCGGATTCCCTCCTCAAAGCCAATTGTGGACAATTAGTCCCACTGGTAAATGTGCTATATCCTGTCCAAGGCTGCACCCCCCTTAACCCCGTCATGCACCAAGGCAATTGTATCCCTGAGGCTCTCAGACATCATCCAGCCTGGTATAGGACAAGTTGGATCAGGGTGAATCACCGATCCCAGATCAGATCTGACCAGGTTGGCGATGACCTTAGACAGGATTGTGCAATTGTCCTATTACACACAGCTCAAGGCAGAAAACCCCGTTACACACGTGGACAGTGTTAGATAGAAAGCCCTGTTAGGGTTACTGTTAGAACTCTCCTCCCTCATACAGCACAGGGGACCAGCAATTTCTAAGTACTATGATTTGTAGGGTTAATACAAACCCCCTCCCCCCTTCACCACAAACACAAAATGCATGAATTGCAATACACTGCAATGTAGCAGAATAAAATTTGATACAATAAATACATTGCAAACTAATGCGATATAAAGTAGATTTCCCTTTTTCCAAACCCAACCGCTGTATAACGGTGCCGGAGTGAGTGAGTGCTGGGGTTACCTGAGCTGGTGAGAAGCAGCATCAGCAATTGCCAGACCGCCCGGGCCAACATGGTCCGGTGCTGTCCCGTGGCTGGAGCGCAAGAAGCCGAGGTTCCGGGAGAGCGGAGCTAGCGGTGGCCGGTCTGGGAGCTGCATTTATTTGAAGCGAGGGTCAGAGCGGCAGGAGGATGGCTCGGCGCTGTCGATATCTCAGCGCTTGTGCTTGGGAGGCAGCCCTGAAAGGATTTCCGTCTGAGGGTGGTCAGAGGAGAAATCCGCATGACCAAGCTGGGGGAGGGTTGTGGGGAGGATAAAGGACTGATTGGGGGAGAAAACTGCACAAGAAAGAGAACGCAGCCCGAGAGGGGAAGGAAACGAGAGCAGGAAAAGACAGTGTGCTGGCAGAGATAGAGGTGAGGCGAGAGGAAAAAAAAGTCTAGAGGAAACATCCTGAAAGATTGGGCTGATCGTGCCTGTACTAACTGAAAGCTGTCCAGTTAGTCCCACTATAGGCTTTTTGTTTTTTTTAAAAAAGGAGCATATACGGATAATTGATTGCCTATTCGAGGGATTTAGCGTGCCATGAAGTGCTGTATATTTATTCGAAAATACGCCTTAAGGCGACAAAAAGGAATTCGGAGACATTTCCTTTCCTCAAGCGCCCTCCAGGTTTTTCAGGAACTCGAAGGCACGCCTCATACTGAACTCGAGATAAAATTCCGACTCACTGCCCTCTGTGGACAGGCGCACGTCGGCTGCAGATCACTTTCTAATAAAGCTGACAGCATAAATCATTCCTGTTTGTAAGCTACAGCCGTATTTCTAGCTCATTTTGCTTGCTCTTCCTGAGATTCATCGTGCTATTCAAACATCTATACTGAGCACAGTTAAGGGCGGGAAAATAAATCACACAACACCAGGTTATAGTCCAACAGGTTTATTTGGAAGCACTCGCTTTCAAAACGCTGCTCCTTTGTGCAGCGTGGTGGTTGTGGAGTAAAAGATCGTAATACAGAATTTATAGCAAAAGTTTAGTGTGATATAACTGAAATTATATATTGAAAAAGACCTGGATTGTTTGTTAAGTCTCTCATCTTTTAGAATGAACAGGTTTTCAGTTCTTTCATATGTAAATTCAGAACATTTAAAAGTTACATTCTCAAGTAAGATTAGATTAGATTCCCTAAGAGTGCAGAAACAGACTCTTCGGACCAACAAGTCCACACCGACCCTCCGAAGAGTAACCCACGTAGACCTCTTCCCCAACTCCCTACTAATACACCTAACACTATGGGCAATTTAGCATGGCCAATTCACCTTCCCTGCACATCTTTGTGACTGTGGGAGGAAACCCACACAGACACGGGGAGAACGTGCAAACTCCACGCAGACAGTCGCCAGATGCTGGAATCGAACCGGGACCGTAGTGCTGTGAGGCAGCAGTGCTAACCACTGACCCACTGTGCCACCCAAAACTTTAATAATTGGTGTTATGGCGGCCCAGATAATGCATTTAAGGTGTGAGGTGTCCTGTATGAGACTGTCTGTGCCATAATGGTCAGCCTGATTTTAATCTAAAAAATGGATTTACAGAATCTTACATGGGTTCATGCAGTTTTTGAACAAAGTAAAATGTAATTCTGCAAGTACAAATTCACCTCACAAACTTGTGTGTGTGTGTGGGGGGGGGGGGGTGGGGGAGGATTTAGGAGTGTCTGTGAGAGAGTGTATATTTGTGTGTGTGTAAAAGGGTATAAATCTGTGAATGGTGCACATGAGAGACTGCATGAATGTATGGATCAGTAGGCGAGTGTGCGTGTTTGTAGGAGTGTGAGTGTGTGCGTGTGCGTGTGTATAGTGCAATGAGGTCACCTGTAGTGTAACATGAACCCAAGGTCCCAATTGAGGCCATTCCCATGGGTACCAAACTTGGCTATCAGCCTCTACTTGGCCATTTTGCGTTGTTGCCCGTCCCGCATACGCCAGTAACCCCACATGACAGCATTGCATCAACAACCTCAGTACTCAACACTAACAACCGCCAATCTCTGAACACCGTCCTGCAAATCATTTGCTTTATCCTCGACCACAACATTTTCACCTTTGACAACCAATTCTTCATCCAGACACACGGAACAGCCATGGGGACCAAATTTGCACCCCACTATGCCAACATTTTCATGCACAGGTTCAAACAAGACTTCTTCTCTATTCAGGACCTCCGACCAAAACGAGACACCAGGTACACTGACGACATTTTCTTCCTCTGGATCCATGGACGAGGAGTCATTAAAACAACTACAGTGATATCAAAGAGTTTCATCTCAACATCAAACTCACCATTGATTACATTCTAGATCTCTCTCATTCTCGGATACATGCATCTCCATCAAGAATAGGCACCTCAGCACCTCACTCTACCACAATCCCATGGATAACCCCATGATGCTACACTTCTCCAGCTTCTACCTGAACCATATTATTCAAACAGCCATCCCCTATGCATACACAGGATCTGTTCTAAACTTAGTGATCTTGGACTAAGCCGCACTCTCTGCAACTGGATCCTTAGTTTTCTGATCCACAGGCCACAATCAGTGAAGATTGGGGACAACATTTCATCCTCTTCAACACTGGAGCCCCCCAGGGGTCTGTATTCAGCCCCTACTGCACTCACTGCATATCCATGACTGCATCGCCAAATACCAGACTAATGCCATTTACAAGTTCACTGATGACACCACCATAGTCAGTCGAATCTCAGATGGCAATGAAACAGACTACAGATGGGAGATGGAAGACCTGAAAAAATGGTGCACTGAGAACAACCTAGCTCTCAATGCCACCAAAACCAAGGAACTCATTATTGACTTTCAGCGGGATGTTACTCATGCCCCCCCCCATACATTAACAGCACAGAGATGGAATGAATGGAGTGTGTCAAGCTCCTGGGAGTGGTCATCAATAACTAGCTTTCTTGGACTCTTCATGTGGACATGCTGGTTACAAAGGCCCAACAACGTCTCTTCTTCCTCAAGCAACTGAGGAAGTTTGGCATGATGGCGAATACCCCAGCCAACTTTTATAGGTGTGCCAACAAGAGCATTCTGTTTGGACGCATCACTACCTGGTATGGCAACATTCAAGATTAAAGACAGTTACAAAAAGTGGTGAACTCAGCCCGGACAATCACAAAGGCCAACCTCCCATCTATAGAATCCATCTACCAGACCCGCTGTAAAGGAAAGGCCGCCAGCATTCTCAAAGATCTATCCCACCCGGGGAATGTTTTCTACAACCTCTAACATCAGGGAGAAGATGCAGAAACCTGAACACACACCAGCTGGTTTCATAGCCGTTTCTACCCTACTGTTGTTAGAATACCGAATGGACTCAAACTCTTAACATTCACCTGTACCTGTGTTTTTGCTGCTGGTTACCAATTATTTACTCATCCATGCTACTTAACTATCTGATCTGCCTGTATTGCTCACAAGACAATGCTTTGCACTATGCCTCAGTACACAACAATAAATTCAATTCACTTCAGATGAGGAGGAACATGACGGACATCTGGAAGTTCTCAAGGATGTCCTCATCAAGATGGGGTACGATGCTCATCAACCACCAGTTTCAACGTGCCACAGCGAGAAACCATAATGACCCCCTCAGGAGACAGACAAGCTGCAAGTGACAGGGTACCCTTCATTGTCCAGTAGTTCTCAGGAGCCAAAAAACTATGCCACATTCTTTGCAGCCTGCAACACATTATCAATGAGGATGAGCACTTTGCCAAGACCTTCCCTACACCACTTCTCACCTTTAACCAACCAGCAAACCTCAAACAGATCATTGCTTGTAGCAAACTGCCCAGCTTTCAGGCGAACACCATACAACCTTGTCACGGTGGATGCTGCAAGATGTCAGTATCAACATGCATACCACCATTATGCGTACAGACATCTCCCACCATGCACATGACAGGTACTCGCGCAACTCAGCCAATGTTGTCTCATACGCTGCAGGCGAGGATGCCGAGGCATGGTATATTGGAAAGACCGAGCAGAGGCTACGCCAACGGATGAATGGACACCACACAACATCAACAGACAGGAGTGTTCCCTCCCAGTCGGAGAACACTTCAGCTGTCCAGGACATTCGACCTTGAACCTACGGGTGACTGTCCTCTAAAGCAGACTTCAGGACAGGCAACAACGAAAAGTGGCCGAGTAGAGGCTGATAGCTAAGTTTGGTACCAATAGGGATGGCCTCAACCGGGACCTTGGGTTCATGTCACTACAGGTGACCCCATGGCACTATACACACACACACACACACACACTCTCCTACAGACCCATTCACTCACGTAGACCCTGAAAATGTGCTGGAAAAGTGCAGCAGCTCTGATCTCCAGCATCTGCAGTCCTCGCTTACTCACGTAGACCCTCCCTCACATGCTCACACATACACTCTCTCAAAGACTTGTACCCCTTTACACACTCACAGACACTCAACCCCACCCCACCTCCCCTCCCCACGCACACATACACAAGTTTGTGGGCTGTATTTGTACTTGCAGAATTACATTTTACTTTGCTCAAAGAACTGCAGGAATCCATGCAAGATTCTGTAAATCCATTTTTTAGATCAGAATCAGTCTGAACATAGGGGCACAGACAGTCTAACACAGGGCAGCTCACATCGTAAATGCATTATCTTGGCCAACATGACACCAATTGTTAAAGTTCACTTGAGAATGTAACTTTAAAAAATGTTCTGGGACTTACATATGAAAAAACTGAAACCAACACGTTCATTCTAAAAAGATGAGAGACTTAACAAACAATCCAGGTCTTTTTCAATATATCATTTCAGTTACATCACACTGTAAACTTTTGCTATAAATTCTGTCTTACGATCTTATACTTCACAACCACCTAAATGAAGGAGCATCGCTCCGAAAGCTAGTGCTTCCTAATACTGTAAAACCTGTTGGACAATAACCTGGTGTTGTGTGATTTTTAACGTTGTACACCCTAGTCCAACACCAGCACCTCCAAATTACAGTTAAGGGAGGCTGGACTGGGGACACCAGAGCTTTAATGTCCCAGAGCCAAACTTGGAACAGAACCTAGTTCTGATCTCCATGTCACACAAAAGAAGAGGAATTAGAAAAGGTACAAAATAAAACACAACAGAATTAAGAGGCTCGAGGAGTTTGCAGAGATTTACAAGAGTTATACCAAAAACATGGGGATTGTACATCAGGAAAGAATTGGCAGCCTGGTCTCTGTCTTGAGAAAAGGCCAAATGCAAATTTAATATGGGTCTTTAAAACAATGATAGATTGGCTGAGATTATGTAGAAATGGGAAGGGCATGACCAGAAACCATCAGTATAAGGCTGTCACCAAGAAATCCAACAAGGTATTCAGAAGGGACTTTACCTAGAGCTAAAAATCACACACCACAAGGTTATAGTCCAACAGGTTTATCTGGAAGCACTAGCTTTCGGAATGCTGCTCTTTCTTCAGGTGGTGCGGAGTAGAAGATCATAAGACACAGAATTTATAACAAAAGTTTACAGTGTGATGTAACTGAAATTATATATTGAAAAAGACCTGGATTGTTTGTTAAGTCTCTCATCTTTCAAAATGAACACGTAGGTTTCAATTCTTTCTTATGTAAATCACACAACTTTTTTAAAAAAGGTTACATTCTCAAGTGAATTTTAACAATTGGTGTCACGTTGGCCCAGATAATGCATTGAAAGTGTGAGGTGCCCTTTGCGAGACTGTCAGACTGATTCTAATTCAAAAAACAGATTTACAGAATCTTACATGGATTCATGGATTACCTAAAGCTGTAAGAATATGGAATTTATTACCTTGGAGAATGGTTAAAGCAATCACATTTATGCATTTAAGGGGAAATAAAATAAGCATATGATAGAGAAGGGAATAGAGGATTATGATGATCCATTTAGAGGAGATAAAAACATGAATGGAAACTTGAGCAGAGCACAAATACTGACATGGACTAGTTGGGTTGAATGCCGGTATTACTCATCCTATTTGATTCTACTTTAATTAGATCTATAGCAATGCCTCCTTCTATGACTCAGTGCCAATTTTTGTTTGATCAATGTTTATGTGAAGCACTTTGGGACTATTTAAACTACATTAAAAGGTGCTACATAAATACAACGTGTTGCACAGCTCGATTACCTAATTGGCAAAATGAATGTAAATAGCCCAATAATTAATATTCATCTCATACCAAGAACATAACAGTACAGCAGTGAAATCAAATTTAAAATCATTTGTCTAAGAAAAATATCAAACAGACTGAAATTAAGCTAGAGTTTCAACTTGCCTCTACCAGCTGTTTTGATAGAGACCAGCGACATCTAAAGAACAGGAAAAACCAAGTCAATTCAGTTCCTCAAGCCTGTTCTGCCATTCATTTAAATCATGGATGATCAGGATGTTACCTGCTACCAGTGCAACTTTTCCCAGTTCAAAGCAACAGAAGCAACTTCTTTTCCCTGGAATGTGGAAGGTGGAGGGTGATTGGTTAGAATATTTTTACATAACTTTGAAAGGAAATGATTAAGCAGCTAAACAGAAAAATCCACCTTTTAGTGGGTGACAAGAGCCAAACTATTTAGGAAAGAAGTTCAGAAACACTTTTACATTCAGTGATTAAAATGTGGAACCGTCTCCAGCAAAAGATGGCAGATCACACCTCAATTAATAAACATGAATGCTAGCTGAATTAACAACTTTTAAAATCCAAGATCAGACTTTCACCAGCCAAAGCTGGTAAATGGAGTTAGGACAGGGATGAGTCACACTGTCATTGAAAGGTGGAATGGATTCAAATGTGCTGAGTGGCCTCCAGTTCATAACAAGGAACAAGAATATCCATCCACTGATGCTCATCAATCTAGAATTCATGTAGAGGTAGAGTATCAAAGTTGGTGGGTGAATAAACAGCGCGTACACAGATCCAGGTTCAAGAGTAATTTATTAATTCCTGAAATCAAGTGTTCAAGAACTTGAAATATCACTGGCAGAACAAACATAATCAGACAACAAAAACCATAGACCAGCACTTATGCACCAAGAAGTGCTTGTGATCCCTCACACATTGAGTAAGCTCCCAGCAGCAAGTACCTGCAAAGCCAAAAACAGGTTTTAGAATTTATTTTTTTTTTAAAAACACTTCAAAAACATTTCTGGAAATCACTGACAACTATGAAGTCAGTATTTAATAGGGTAAAGTAGCCTTCTTTCAATGCCAGGTTTGAACTTTAGGTTATGCTGAATTTAGCTGGATCTCTAAAGAGGGGACAGTCCTTTCGACTGCACAGGTTTGGGGGTTCTGGTTTGGAGAAGGCAATGGGATCCAGTCAACTCTCTCAAGATGTACTGGTCTCCTTGCTGAGGGAGATAAGGGAAACTTTTTATTTCATCATCAGTGAAGAACTGAGTGAAGTGTGTAGGTGATTTATTACTGCCATCCCAACACCTGTCGACCATAACTAAAGGGCCAATTGTGGTGCCGGTGTGCTGAATGATTCAGAGATCAAGGTCCTTTTTCGTGGTTAGGATGCATATGTTCCAACCTCTATTCTGAGGACTAACTGAAGCCCCAAGACAGTTTCAAAGCACCAATTCCTCCACCACTCAAATATTAATGCAAACAATATTCCTCAGACACATGACTCAACAATACGATTTGGTGCATGAGCTTTATCGGTGGGAGAACAGTCCCAGTCAATCCTCCTTCACCTGTCAAAGAGCATGTACTTGTGACAAAGGACAAGTTAGAAAATGCACACTTTGCTTCCCCTTTTAAGAACTCATCTAACAAATTCTTACCCTCTTTTTGTCTCCAGGAAAAAAAATTATTCATATACATCCTTCTTATCTGCGATATAAGTTACAATCTCATCAGGCGTCATCAACTTTTCTGCATCTACATCTGGAATTTCAAATCCTTCAAAGAGAGAAAAATGAAGATCAATGACTCCTAAAGACAAGCAACATGGCCAATGTACACATTAACACTCTTCACATTGCCATATTGGGCATATAGCAAGCCCTTCAACAACCCTCTCATACAGAATAATTTATCACCAGATTGAATCACCTCTAATCGAGATCTCACAACTATCCTGCAGTGATGCAACTCTCAAGAACTACTACCCAGTGTTGTTCTAGACAGTCATTGTTACAGGTTTGAGAGTTAATGTCAAATAAGCTTTGGAGGGTTACAATAATATGCCTAATAGATGCAACACAACGCAACCACCCCTTCCTCTCCAGAGATGTATCTGCTGGTAGAATCACTAACAATGTTGTTCTTGTTAAGGGGAAGTGGTTCAGTATCCTCTTGCTGGAGATAGTCATTGACTGGCTGGTATTTATGCGGCACAAATGTTACTTAGCACCTGCAAGTTGAGTCTGAATGTTAACCAGATGTTATTGCATGTAGGCTAAAACTATTTCATCAAACAAGGATCTGAAAATGGAGCTAAATGCGATGCAATCTTTGGTAGAGTTCTCATATAAGACCAGACAGTCTGAAGCCCATAAGATTGATTAGGCTGAATGTGTCAGGGCTCACAATGAACAATTAGCTACTTTATTTGCAAGAGGACATTAATGACTGTGAAATAGACACCTGCTTACAAATCAAGCATCTTCAGTCAAAGGAGACAGAAGATTCAGTGAATCAAAAGAACAGTTAATAAACAAAGATTCTGAGGTGGTTGGATTAAACAAGATATCTTGACACATTACAACCTACCACACACACACACACACACTTACCAAATTCATCTTCCATAGCCATAATGATTTCTACTTGATCCAAACTATCCAAACCCAAATCCTTCATAAAATGAGAGGTTGGTAGAAGCTTTAAGAAAGGAAATATTGTAACTACAGGAGGTTTCAGAAGTACAAGAGAAAATCCACAAGCAATCAAGACATTAAGCTCAAACAACAGATTTGATCCTTTGAAAACAGTGAACAGATAATCTGATGTTTCCAGTAACCCCTGAGCAAAACTGAGTTTTCCTGTTTCAAAATTAGCTCAAAAGACAGGGACCACATATGTTACAACTGTCCCTTTGCTACCTGGTAGATGGTGCTGATAAAGTTCATTCTTACTCACTGCCTGACGAGACAGTACACACATCAACAGCTGTGTGAACCTTCTGAAATAGCTCAGCAATTTGTAAAGCCTGTAACTCATTCTAAGGGCTGTGTGCAGCAGAAACTCAATGGATCAGCCACATAAACATTTTGGCTTCAAAAGAGCTGGAAGGAAGCTCATTATTTAACAGCAACTAACTCACCTCATAACTATCCTACAACCCCTCCAAAGTCCAAAGTCAGGCCTTTGATAGAATATTTCCCACTTGCCTGGATGAATGTCAATGGGACACGGTTAGATTCTTTCTAGTTTAAAGTGATCGCTGCCTGCTCTTGTGAAGTGAGAATATTATTTTCCAGCCCTCAGTTCATGCCTGAATGTTATCCAGAACTTCCTGCATTCTTGGTCTTCAAGGAAACCTGAGGATTTATTAGAATATTCACAAAGAATCTGAGATTGGCTAAAAGGACCGTCAAACTGACATGATGGTACACCAGGAAGGTTTTACATATTTATATTTGTTGTGTTTTAATGTTAGTAAAACAATGGGTCAGAGCAGTAATAAAAGCTTAGCGGAAATTACCTCCGTTTACTCTGGAGGCAAAATACAAATACCAAACTGCAAGAATATTCACACAGTATTGATATGTTACTCCTTTTTGCAGAGATAAGAAACATTACACCTATAGCCAAATTTGAAACGTATCATGTTTGCACAAACTGTATACAATGAAACATCTGAAGGTGGCTGTTGACACTGGCCTGATAGTTCAGGGCTACATGCTAATTTTTCATGGTCCTGCTGCTCGCTTCTGCTCCAGTCTCTGCAACCGAGTCTGCATCTCATCACCTTACCTGTTTTACTTTTTCAGCACCTTGCTGCTCATTTTTTAAAAAAATGTAAACGAAGAAAGTGTTGGCAACTTCATTTCAAAGAGGTCACATTTTCTCAGAGTGATCTCATTTTTATTTCAGAAATTCAATAAAAGGTCAGTGACATTGTTTCCTTACCTTGTCAGGATTAATTTTATCATACAATTTTAACACGTACAGCACACGTTCCTGGATGCTGCCAAGAGTCAGAGGGGGCAGATCCCCATACTGACGCAAAGACTGTAGAAACAGACTACAACTCTGCAAAAAGAGAAGAAAAAAACAGGTTAATTTATAGTGGAAGTTGCATGACCTGAAGACTTAATGCTGGCAAACAAAAACACCATTGCTTTGACATACAGTAGTGTTATGCCTCGTTGGGGTAGCTCAATCAAGTCTTGTTAGAGTTGTCATAAAAGTTAAAGATTTAATAGAAACACACAAAATTCCCCAAAGTACTTGATAGTAAACATAGATCAGGTTTCTGAATTTAAGAATCACTATTTTATTACAAATAGATTCCAACTAAAGATAAGCAATTATGAACTAACTTTACTGCTCAGACCTTTAGAATATAGGAATTGGGAAGTCATGTTGAGGCGTTTTCTGGAGTAGTATGTCTCGTTCTGGTCACGCTGCTGCAGGAGGGATATTATCAAGTTGGAGTGTTCAGAAAATATTTACCAGGATGTTGCCAAGAACAGAAGGTTTGAGTTATTGGGAAGAGGCTGCACAGGCCTGGACTTTTTTCACTGGAGTATAGAGGCCCGTAGAAGTGACCTTAGAGGTTTTTTAAAATCATGAGATATAGGTAAGATGAATGACATGTGTCTTTCCCTTTGGTGGGTGGATTTAAAGACTAGGGGGCATATATTTAAGGAGAGAGGAGAAAAATTTGAAAAAGACATAAGAGGCAACTTTTTCCACAGAGGATGGTTCGTTTCTGGGATGAACTTCCAGAGGAAGTGTCAGACACGAGTACACTTATACCATTTAAAAGGTACTAGATAAGTACAAGAAGAAGAAAGATTTGGAGGGATAAGGGATATGCACAGGCAGGTGGGAATAGTTTGTGATTACAGTCGGCATGGTCTGTAGGGTTTGTTTCTGTGCTGTACGACTTAATAACATCTACTAGTTCAAACTCTAACTTCCTTATACAACTTCACCAACATAATTTACAGATCAAAAAAAAGGCTGTTATGGGCAGAGGAAAAGTGAGAAAACAATTTAGTGGGCCCTGACCACAGGATTTGCTGAGATAATCCTTCAGAAATGAATGAAAGAATGATGATTTACTGTCACTTGTAGCCTACAATGAACACAGTAAAATACAATGCTAAACTTCAACTGTCACCACAATCTGGCATTATTTTGAGTAGTTTAAGAATAAAAAGATATAGCAGAGTCTATCTCCGCTTTGCTACCTGTGGCGTGAGTCCTGAGCTAGCTGACATACGACACCTGAGCTGCCACCCCTCCGCTGCCTTCATTGGACCCATCAATGGCAGCATTGCCACTCAAGGCACCATCTCTTAGTCGCTGAGCCCTCATCGCCAACAGGCCACCAATGCCTGGATCTCATGCTGGACCCACACTTACCCAGCAACCAGGAGTCCCTGGGTCTGTAGCTGTCATCACCTTGACAACAGCTGGAGTCCACTACTCTGGGAATACCACTAACATGGCTCCACTGCTAGGACAGGCTGCCACCTCACCAAGAGTGCTCCTCCAGCCACCCTCCTCCATAATATCACCTTCTCCACTGCTGACAGGACGAAGAAGATAAAGAAGTATGCCAAAAAGGGGAAGGACAGAAGGGAGGAAACAGCTGATCTGGAGTGGATGAGCCCAGGAGCCCGGATGCTGTCTACCTTGCTGGCACCGCTAACATGAATTACCAGGACTGCTGCTCCTCCAGCTTTCTCCTCCATGTAACTCCCCTTTTTGCAGGAGGAACATGGCAAATGGACATTTATAATGTTACCGATTTATTGGGCGAGAGCCACAGCTTAAGCAATTGATGAGGGATAACAAAAATAACCCAAATAACTGCAGAAGCTGGAAATCTGAAATTGCAGGAAAAATTTAGCAAACCTGGTAGCTTCTAAGGAGAGAAAGCAGACTGAATATTTCAGGTTCAGTGACCTTTCTTTGGAATTGAATGCATTTGGGAGAAGCTTGGCCTATATGCTGGTGGGGGGACTGGGGTTGGAGGAGGAAGAGTAAACGATAGGTCGAGATCAAGCCCAAATACAGGGAAAACCAGTTAAGCAGATTGCTCATCTTCCTCCCCATCAACTGCTCCACCCTCCCCACTGACCGATCACAATCACTTCCCACCTGCACCCACCTATTAGCATCCCACCTACCTTCCACCCCACATCTCTATGTATCTGTCAGCCCCCTTCCCTCCTCCACATTCCTGATGAAGGGCTTATGTTCTCCTGTTCCTCGGATGCTGCCTGACCTGCTGTGTCTTTTCCAGTGTTACACCTTTCGACTCAAGACAAAGGAATGAGTAAAGGTCAGCCTGAGAGAATCAATAGCCGCTAATGGGAACTATTAGTGGCTGACAATGGATTGTTTGTGGTAGCAGTCCAAGTGATGACACGGTCTAGTTTGACAGGGTTGGGGTAAGGAGATGGGAGAATGTGCTCAAGCGTAAAACTACATAACATGATATTGAGTCCAGAAGGCTGCAGGGTTCCCAAGCAGAAAATCAGGTGTCATTTTTCCACCTTCCACTGAGCTTTGCTGGAGTATGGGCAAGCCCAAGAGATGTTCCAGACAGAACCGGCATCTACATCCATCAGAACATTAGCCGCCATTTCCTTCACCTCCAATGGGAAACTATCATTAGACACATATTCCCCTCCCTTCCCTTGTCAGCATTCTCTCCAGAACACGCCGGTTCACTCCTCCTTCACTCCACATACGTTTCCCCAAAGCCCCATGGCACTTTCCAATGCAACCACATAAGGAGTAACACCTGCCTGTTTACTTCCTCTCTCCTCATTATGCAGGGACCCAAACACATCTTCCAGGTGAAGCAGCATTTTACCTGTACTTCACTCAATCTAATCTACTGCATTCGCTGCTCACAGTGTGGTCTTCTCTACACTGGGGAATCAAAGTGTAGACTGGGTGACTGCTTTGCATAACAACAATGTTCTGTCTACAAAAAAGACCATGAGCTTCTAGTTGCCTCCCACTTGTTCTCTGGCCACCATCTCTGTCTCAGGCTTGCTGCAGCACTCCAATGAAGCTCAGCACAAGCTGGAAGAACAGTACCGAATTTTTCGTTTGAGAACTCTACAGCCTTCTGGAATCAATATTGAATTGAACAATTTAAGGGCTTGAGGCACCTTTCCCCATGTCCTTACTACAACCCTCATAACATCCTTGTTATCACATGGTCTGCTATTACATACAACCCATTGTTAGTCACTAATAGTCACCATTCATTCTCCTAGGCTGCACCATTATCCACTTCTTTGACAGTCCAACTGTTTTTGCTCTCTCTTTCGGCTCTATCCCCTACCTTCTACATAAAAACAAGTTTTGCCAACTACCATCAACTCTGAGGAAGAGTCACTGGAAATGTTATTTCCAATTTCTCTCCACAGATGCTGCCAGAACTGTTGAGCTTTTCCAGCAATTTCTGTTTTTTGTTTCTGATTTCCAACATCAACATCCATTCAATTTAAAACCTCCATATGTCAGAGTAATAATACCAGGATTCCAGAAGAACAGCCTAAAGAGTGACCCAGGAGTTTTGTTTATATCCACTATGGGAAGACAGAACCTCAGCTTAACACCTGAAAGTTGACAATTTTCGCCAATGCCGCACACTGCATGAAACTGGATCAGAAATGACTCCTCAATCAATACTACTCAATCAAATTATCCAATCATTAGCAGAGTTGTTTGTGGAAAATTAATATGCATAATGGAAAATTACTCCACATAATTTGACACTGAAGTGCCGGTGTTGGACTGGGGTGTACACACAAAATCACACAACACCAGGTTATAGTCCAACAAGTTTATTTGGAAGTAGAACATAGAACAATACAGCGCAGTACAGGCCCTTCGGCCCTCGATGTTGCGCCGATCCAAGCTCACCTAACCTACACTAGCCCACTTTCCTCCATATGCCTATCCAATGCCCGTTTAAATGCCCATAGAGAGGGAGGGTCCACCACTGTTACTGGCAGGGCATTCCATGAATTCACGACTCGCTGAGTAAAGAATCTACCCCTAACATCTGTCCTATATCTACCACCCCTTAATTTAAAGCTATGCCCCCTCGTAATATCTGACTCCATACGTGGAAATACAAGTTTTCAGAGCATTGCTCCTTCATCAGGTAGCTAGTGGGACAGGACCATTGGACACAGAACTTATAGTAAAAGATCAAAGTGCCATAAAACTGACACAAAGTATTGAACAAATCTAAATTGCTATTTAGTCTTTACTCACTTAGAATGGGAATGTAGGTTTCGATTCATTAATATGTAAATCCTAGAACTGCTTTCAAGTTACAGCCCTGAGATAACTTAAGGTTTTATTAAAAAAGTGACAGCTCAAACAATGCATTAAAGGTGTGAGGTTCAAGTCTGTTTGAACCCCAACCTTAAGTCAAACTGGGCCTATTTTCAAAGTAGGAACTTATAAAATGTCACATAGACTGATTGTGTGTTTAACCTTAACCTCACACCTTTAATGTACTGTCTGAGCTGAGATGTCACTTTTTTGTTATAAATCCTTAAGTAATCTCTGGACTGTGACTTGAAAGTAGTTCTGGGATTTACAAATTAATCACGCAAAATCTGCATCCCCATTCTAAGTGATTAAAGACTTAACAGCCATCTAGCTTTGTTCAATTATTTACATCTACTGTATGATAATTTGATTTTTTAACTAAAAATTCTGTGTCCTATGATCCTGCCCAACTTGCTACTTGTTGAAGAAACAGCACTCTGAAAGCTTATACACATAATTTTGTTCCCACTTTCCTCACATTGTAGACTTCACTTCAAAGAGGGTTATGGAACATGTGGGGTAATAGGGCAGAAAACTTAATTTCAGATTAAAAGATGAGAAAGTTTGTGAAATTGTCAGAGGATTGTGAAATTTCAAATTACCTACCCCAGAGTCCTGAAAATACTCCCAGTACTTTCCAGATACAGATGAATGGCTTTTTTAAAATTAAGCAATTCAACAAATCTGGGGAATCAGCAAGGAAAGTTTAGTCTATGTAGAGGTTCCGTCACGGTTTTAACAGAGGGGCTTGAGGGGTCGTATGCCAATTCTGCTCCTACTTTTGTTACTACAGAACGTCCTGAAGTTTTTCATAAATGCATTGATTTTAAATCTTCTTACCCAGTTTGAAGATTTGACCCTGACAATTAAGAATACAGAGGAACCCAAGTGCACTTTCCCCGAAGGCTAAAACTCTAAACTCCACAAATTGATTTGGGAGTTGTAGCATTGTATTTCTATCTGAAATCAGATTTCATCGAATGATGAAGGATTTTTAGCGCAATCTCCTCCGAAGCAGCTGGCACTTGGGGTTATGCTACACCCGCTGCCTCAGGGTCCGGCCTAGTCACCAAACTCCAAATTACCTGAGCCCGGGGCGCCTCGCCAACAGCCCGCCTGCTGCAAACGTGTTGAGAGTAGCTGCTGCCGGCTCCAGCGAGAGGCTGGGCCCCGACGCTCGGGCCTGCCCTTGACCTACTCCAAGGTTGCGGCCACCGGCGGACGCATCGAGAGAGAACACGCAGCGCCATCTTGGAAAGGACTGTGTGTCCAACGTGCACCGCGGCGGCTGTGACAAAGGCAACAATACCCATGCGCGGCCAGGCCTGACCCGCCCCAGAGCGCTACACCTTCCGCCATAGGTGGCGCTGTCCAGGGAGGGTATGCAGTCTTCACCTATTCCCCTCAGCTGGCTTCCCCCCCCACCTTTATCTGCAGCTGCCCTGACACCCACCTCCAGTCATGAGGCTTACCCTGGATTTTTTGAGTTTTTCAAATACTGATGTTGCCTGACCTGCTGTGTTTTTCCAGCACTACACAATCCAGCAGCTACCATGGAACTTACCTATCTTTGTGGAGATAGTAGTGTAACCCAGGTTACTGCACTGTGGAGGCATAGATCATGATACTCCAGACTCCAAGGGTCCCTAGTCTGAGCCAGAACCTCTGGCTAAGGTTGATCAAAATAGATACTCCAGATTTTAATTTTAACTTAGTTGATTGCTTGTCTTGCTTGCATTTGGGAAGATCTAGAGGGTGATACTCTGGCTTATAATGAAAAGCTCTTCTTCAATGATTAAGGTGGGGAAGGTAGTAATACAGAAACCCAGACTAATGTTCTGGGGACAGGGGTTCAAGTTAATACAATCTGGAATTGAAAGATAGTCTCAGTAATAGTGCCGTGAAACTACCATTGATTGTAGTTAAAACAAGTATGATTCATGGATGTTCTTTAGACAAGCAAATCTACCATTCTTATCGATTCTGGTCTACATGTGATTCTAGAAGCACAGCAATGTGGATTACTCTAAAACTACCCTGAATTGTCTCAGCATCCACTCAGTTGAAGAAGAATTAGGAATAGACAACAAATATTTTGTTCTGACCTCAACATTCCTCTTTGATGAAAAGTTAATAAATGTCCCACTTTTTGTTTCTTCCAAGGATTTTATAAATTTTTTGATTTGGAGGTGCTGGCGTTGGACTGGGGTGTACAAAGTTAAAAATCACAACACCAGGTTATAGTCCAACAGGTTTATTTGGAAGCACTAGCTTTCGGAGCGCTGTTCCTTCATCAGGTGGTTGTGATGAAGGAGCAGCGCTCTGAAAGCTAGTGCTTCCAAAAAAATCTGTCGGACTATAATCTCTGATGCTGTGCGATTTTTAACTTTAAACATTTTGCTCAACAGCACTGCTATTGGCCACAAGATGGCAGTGGTTTGGAGCATCCAGACAAGCAGCAGAAGGTACATACATCCAACACTATTTTTAGGGGGTAAAGTGCATCAGGAAGCAACAGTGCACCACCATCTTTATAGGGGGCAATGTACAACAGGAAACATGTACAACCATCATTTTATAAGCAGCCTGGGTTAGAAGCTGAATGAGAGGGCCCTTCACCAACTAGGAATTGTCCAGGACTCTCCCATTATTTTCCTTTCTACCTGGCATCCCAGGTCAAGCCTTCTGAGACTCATTTTGGCCTGAGTTCTGTACTTGCAGTAACAGTCTCTGCTCTCATCATCTTGAGAACACCCTTTCCTCCAGTCTATTCCTAAGTCCCATCAATAATGCTCGCATGGTAAAGAGCTTTTCACCCAGAATTGGTCACCTTGTCACCAACTCTTTGACTAATGGTAAGTTACTTTGACTGGAATTACCGAAGTATAGAAAATAATAACTCTTTACTAATTAAAGTCCAAGTTTTCTTATTTATACAATGTATAATATCAATATAGTTTGAGAAGCACTGGTTAACATAACACCCCCTTGCTTTTATACCAACACCACATGGAGGAAAAATCAGTTTAAAAAAGTAATACTTGAAAATGAATATATTGGTCATACCGGAGCAATGTTCTACACTATAGGAGACAAGTTGGGCTAGAATGCATCATTTGCAAGATCTACTGTTTTTTTCAAGTGTTCCCCCCCTCCACCTAATTTCATAATCACATCAGCACAATAAACCCCCCATCAAAAAGTGTTCTTTATTTTATTTAAGAGTTAGTTACCCACTTTGTATTGTTGACCATAAACCACCCATAATAGATTGGTAAGAAAGAATACTATAACAGGATTTGATTACAGAGACTGCTTTGATATGAAGTACTTTTGAGAAAAGACATTCAGTGAATGTCATATTCTGAAGGAACAGGTAGCTTTGAAATACAGTTGCCAAAGATCTTGACCAATAAGAGTTTTTCTTCCTTATGAATTATATGAATTTGCTGTGGACTAATTGAGAAAACAATCATTATGATTAACAATTGATCATTGTTTTAATTATGTAAAAGTAAGTTTTTTTCCCCCAAGGCAAAGTAGGTGATCCTTAGCTTTTGTAGTCTGAGGCAAAGTTGAATAGACAACTAGAGTTCAACTTGCTTGATTTAATTGAAGTATTCAAAGTTCAAAATGTTTTCACAATATTCTATTGTCAACATTTCTCCTTCAAGCAACACCACAAAAAAACTAGAGAAATTTTCAACCATTACTTTGCTCTCACAAAAAACAAATTACTGCAGTCATGGGTTGTGCCACTGGCTGGGACAGCATTTATTGCCCATTCCTATCTGCTTTTGAGAAGTGTGGTGGAGAGTTGCCTTCTTGAACCACTACAGTCCAGTTGGTTTAGGTCGATGCACAATACCTTCATGGAGGGAATTGCAGGATTTTGATCCTTCGAGTATTGAAGAAACAGCAATATATTTCTAAGTTAGGACGGTGAGTGGTTTGGAATGAAACTGCTGGGTGCTGGTGTTCCCATGCATTTTTCCCTTGTCCTTCTATATGATTGTGGTCATGAGTTCAAACAGTCCAACTTAAGGATCCTTGGTGAATTTCTGCGATGTATCTTGTAGACACTACATCCTACTACAACTAAATCATCAGTAGTGGAGGGGATGAAGGGTGTACGTGGTACCAATTAGTGAGCTGTGTTTTGCTGGATATTATCAAGTTTCTTGAGTGTTGTTGGAGCGCATCTAGGCAATTGGGGAGTTTACCATTGTACTCTTGATTTGTGCCTTGTCGATGGTGGTCACAAAATTCTATATTGGGGAATCAGGAGGTAAGTTAGATGCTGCAGGATTCCTAGCTTCTAATACGGTTTTGTAGCCACTTATTTATATGGCTAGTCCAATTCAGTTTCTGATCAATGGTAACTTTAGGATGCTGGTCATGAGGAATTCAGTAATGATGATGCATTGAATGTTAAAGGGCAATGGTTAGATTATTTTTTGTTGGAAATGGCCAGTCCCTGGCATTTGTGTGGCATGAATGTTGTCACTTGTCAGTCAAAACCTGAAATTGTCTAGGTCTTGCTTCATTTAGACAATGTCTATTTCAGTATTTGAAGAACTAAAAATCATGCTGAACATTGCGCTATTAGCCCAATATCACCATTTTTGACTTTGAGACGGAGGGAAGGGCATTGATGAAGTAGCTAAAGACAACTGAGGCACTGACACTACCCTGATGGACTCCTGCAGAGATATCATGGAGTGTAATGACTAACCTCCAGTAACTCCAACTATCTTTCATTGTGCCAGATTTGACTCCAACCAGAGGGGACTCACCCACTACCTCCACCCCTCCTGATTCTGTGACTCCCATTTTGTTAGAACTCTGAGATGCCCTACTTGGTAAAATGTGGCCTTGGGTAATCACTGTCACTTCATCTCTAGAATTCAGCTGTTTTGTCCAAGGTAAGAATGAGGTCAGGAGCTGAGTGGCTTGGAGTGTCAGTTAGCAAATTATTGTTAAGCAAGGGCTGTTAGATAGAACTATTGACAACGTCTTCCATCATCTTATTAATGATCAAGAGCAGACAAATGGGACGGTAGTTATCCAGGTTGGATTTTTATGTATGGACACACCTGGGTAAAATTCCACATTGTCAGGTAGATGTCAGTATAGTTACCGTACTGGAACAGCTTGGTTAGGAGTGTGCTAAGTTCAGGATCATATCTGCAATACTTTGCGAAAATGCTGTTAGCCTTTGCAGTATTTAGTGTCTCCAGCCATTTCTCAATATCATTTGGCTGAAGATAGGCATCTTTGATGATGGAGACCTCTGGAAGAGGCCAACATGGATCATCCACTTGGCACATGCTGAAGATTATGGCAAAATGCTTCAGCCTTTTCTGTTGCACTGATGTTCTGAGCTCCCCTGCTTTTGAGAATGAAGGTGTTATGGAGCTTCCTCTTCCAGTTAGCTAATTGCCTATTACCATTCACAACTGGATGTGCCAGGACTGTAGTACTCCATCATAGTAGTAATGATTAATGAGCTGATATGGGGGGAGCATGTGGGATTGTGTGGTTCATGGTAATTAGCAGATTTCCTTGTCTGTGTCTGACCTGATACCACGTGGCTTCATTGGTTCCGGGTCAACACTGATTACTACAACTGCTCCCTCCTGGCTGTGTAGCACTGTGCTGCCACCTCTGCTGGTTTTGAGCTGTTGATGGCGTAGACTTGTGATGGTTGTCTGGGACATTGTGTGTAGAGTATGATTCCATGAGTATGACTATGTCAGGCTGCTGCCTGATTAGCCTGTGAGAAGCCCCACTGACACTCCAAAATCTCCCTTTACCAACATCTGGGAGAGCTATGTTTGCTGTTGTCTTTCCTGCTTTAATCAATGTCTTGGTGCATCTAGTTTCATTCCTTTTTAAATTCCTAGTGGTTGGCACTAGTGAATGCATCACTAGAGTGGAGTCCACCACATCACTGAATATATAGCCACATGTAGGTCAGACCTGGCAAAGATAGGTCTCTGAATTATTAGTCCCTTGAAATTACCATTAATTCCTTTTGAAGTGGGGAGGCGTAATGATAAGCACTTAAGACATTTTGATATCATAAGATGTGATCGACCTACAAATATAAATCAAACTTCATATCGGTATCCTACCTATTTTACATATCACAAAAATGTTCTAATAACCTAGCATTGGGCTTATTCCTTCAAGATGTCTACATTCCTCTAATTGTGGGCTGTAATGCCTCCCAAACTTTAATCATTCCACTGGTGGCTAAACCTTCTGTTGTTGAAGCACTAAGATCTGGAATTCCCCTTTACGAGCAACCCTGCCTCTTTTCTACAATAAAACAGTCCATAAAGCCTTCCTCACCAGCTTTAATATTTAATGTAGGTCAATGGCATTTGTCAGTGGCATTAAATAAATGTTCTTGTTCCAATTCTAAACTTTAAAAAATGTTATTTCCTATTCTTCAGTACAGACAAAACATCTGCAAGTTTTGAAGAGGTAATTTAGATTAGATTACTTACAGATTACTTACAGTGTGGAAACAGGTCCTTCGGACCAACAAGTCCACACCAACCCGCCGAAGCGCAACCCACCCATACCCCTACATTTACCCCTTACCTAACACTACGGGCACTACGGGCAATTTAGCATGGCCAATTCACCTGATCCGCACATCTTTGAACTGTGGGAGGAATCCGGAGCACCCAGAGGAAACCCACGCAGACACGGGGAGAACATGCAAACTCCACACAGTTGCCTGAGGCGGGAATTGAACCCGGGTCTCTGGCGCTGTGAGGCAGCAGTGCTAACCACTGTGCCACCGTGCCGCCCACATTTGTAGCAAGTCATTCCTTGGCCCAAGTCCTCATTATAGTTATTTCTTAAATACCAACAAATCACTGTTCCCAAAAAAAAGTCTTCAATATAAATCACATTTGTGCCTCACAAATATATCATCGTAAGCACAAACTTATTATATTTTGAAAACACCAACAGACTTACTTTTTCCTGCATCACAATACAATGTATAATGGTTATCAGGTATGGAAGCATGACATACAGGAATGAATGAAATCAGAGAATGATCTCATATGTATTCAGGTAATCTTAGTTACACAATTAACTTGATTTTAATTTTTTTTTAAAAAGCATTTTCAAAACATAAGGACTGAAGATGAATACAAAGCATTTGTTTTAGGTAGTCATAGACTCTATATTTCTAGAATTTAAGTTTCTAGTGTTTACAATTTACTTTTTGTTTCAAAGAAGAGGGTTGCAATATGTACAATATCATTAGCTTTAATTATAATTACTCTTTATTATTCTTTATCATTAGTGCTTTTACACTTTTCATTTTTTAATTCTCTCCATGCTGGGTCTCACTTCCAATCAAAAATTTATAATAGATCAAATCTTGGATCTTTTATTTCTGCATAATAAAGTATTTAGGTTCTTGGTTTCAAACCTCATGCAAAAGTCAACATTCCTTCAGTAGAGCCCTCAAGTATTGGCACAGATTTCTGAGCTCAGGTTTCTGCAGTGGACTTGAACCTACAACTAACTTAGCTCTGACTGTTACAACCAGCAGCGTGGAATGGGCCCAGATTCTTCTTTTATCATTCTTCCAACAGCCACTGCCTGAGCAAAAGCTGGTACCTCTCCATCCACCCTCTTAAAGTATTAATTCAGGGGACTGCAAATGGAATTGTCCAATCATACATCACTGCAGATGTTATGACAATTCTCAATAAATGCAAACTGCTTGAAAATCCCAAACTATCTACAACATATTTCCAACTTGTTTGAATTGTCAGTCTTGTCAACAATATTCTTCATATCTAGTTTTTTAGGCTGGTGTGTCTTCAATCACTGCAGGTAAGTACTTGCTTATATTCTCGCATGCAATATTTCTATCTGTTCTTATATTCATATTGATTGTTCTGTGGACAGTTCATATTTGATTAAGTGAGCTAGAGTTCTTGATGCCTTGACAAATGCTGCTCTACTAGTAAGTTGTGACTGGTGATAATTAACTTTCTAATACTGAGAGGAAGCAAGGATGTTTTCTAGCCACTCTACTCACCATTTCTTGGGACAATATTAAATGATGCCCCTTGCAATGATGCTGTCAACATACAACTTTACCCTGATCAACAATACCTGTTCATAGACAGCTGCACAATTGAAGGAGGCTGGCCACGTGAATGAAGACAGCTTGTGAGCTGGAACACAGAACTGATTGGTCATCTATCTTTCATTATTAGTAAACAGCTGTGATGGTACTACTGTTCTTACTCATACTTTTACACTCAAATGATCAAAACAAAATATATGGTGATATCCCCTTACTCGTTTCAAGCTGTAAATCCCAAATTAACTATAATGGTTTTTAACATGTGAAGATAATGCAGATGTTTCCATCTGATATTTTCAGGACTGAACTCTGTTAACAAAGAAAAACCATTTGTGAAACTGAGTAAGAATGATCCCTTCAATGTAAAATTATGACACAGGAAGTTCACAATACTTATCTCAAATTACCTAGACAGTACATTTGGAAAGAAAAATGGTGTCTATTACTCACCTAAAGGGGATTTTCTATATCGTACACTAAGTATCCTCCGAACATTTTGCTGAAATTGGCCAGTCCTGATTTCAAATCTGGCTTTCCCTGACAGCAATAACAGACACTATACAACAGTTCAGTACATCAATCTAAATTGTAATACAACTTTACATAGTACACAGCAAACAAAAGTAGTCTTCTTCACACTGCAATGTTTTGTCCTAAAAACATATTATTTGGTGCTTTCATTCAACTGATTAGGTAAAAGATTTCAAATAAATAAATAGATGCAGAAGCTGCTTTTCTTGCATCTGTCTTGATGCAGTAATACCATCATACTTGATCCATTCCAGTTCCCACATATTTATAGATATATACAGTTTGGTCATTCTTTCTGGCCAGGAGGCAGGAATTGGCTTCTGCCCAGTGGAAAAGTGACCAGTATGCATTGGGGCCATGGTGTAGAATGGTCGTGATGTGGCCAGAAAGTACATCCCAAAGAATCAGGGTTCCAGGGGTTACAATTGCTGCAATGGACTGATCTTTCACACCTCCGACAAGGTACCTGTTCCAGAAATAAATACATTTAAAAGGAAAAAAGCCATGAGAGAAAAATAGCTATTTTATTACTGAGCTAAGTAAATAAAACATCGCAGCATAATCCCTCAATTTTGGAAGAATCATTTTAAACTAACATACCCAGCAGGGGACCAATTGGATTGGATCAGGAACTTGCTTTACACCTGTGCCCAATTTTAATTTCCTTCAAATTCAAAGGAGTGTAAAGTTAAGTTGACTGCAAAATCAGGAATGTCAATTAGATTCTTCCAATGGATGGTCATTACAGCAACCTCTTGTACTGCTTCATTCCAAATGCAATACAGTGGGATTTCAGTCAGCAACTGGAGTCTCATTTGTTTCTGTCATCTATTTTAGAGCTTTGTATTGCTGGATAGATAAAGATCTCATTTGTTTATCCAGTAATCCTGCTGCTTCAGATAGTAGAATTGGGGATTGTGCTTAATGATACCTTAAAAAAGTCACAAAGAATGTGATTATAAAATGGAAGCTCACGATGATGGTTGATACGACACAGAACCAGATTCTCACTTTACTTAATTCTGGATCCACATATCTCATATAGATAGCCTCACTACACAACTCTGATTCACAAAATTGACAAGAGTTAGTTTTCTTGGAAGGCTGACTTGTTTAATTATGCACCAAATTGAGGAGGACGGCACTTAAACAGAAACCTTTTCAGAACAGCTGGATTAGCACATGTTTACGATGAAAGCATTCTAATGAAATCCCCCTGTTGCGGTCTGCTAGTTTAACAAACAGGGAATGAACCAGAGAACTTTGAGTCTGCCGAGGCCCATAACACTGAGGATTGAGTGGGACTTTCCCAAAGCAGGACATTGATTTCTATGCAATATAGAATGTATCTTACCTTCCGTGGCATTCCAGTGGAAGCATATAGGACATGACAGGTCTACTTTTACCATTCATAGGATTGACACCAACCATTCTTAAAACACAGACTCTATTTCCACCAGATCCATCACAATTGCCAACATACCGATGACTGAAGAGTACGAACAATATGCCCTAAAACACAAAATTAATTATTAAATATTTTAATTTGAAAAGGACTATCAATTTTTATTTTGATGGAGGTGGATGGAGGTGTCAGTGTTGGACTGGAGTGGACAAAGTTAAAAATCACCCACGTTATAGTCCAACAGGTTTATTTGGAAGTACAAGCTTTTGGAGTTCAAAGTTTCAAACTGCTGTGTGATGTATTGAACAAATCTGGATTGCAATTATGTCTTTAATCACTTAGAATGAGTTGCAGGTTTCAATTCATTACTTTGTAAATCCCAGAAGTCACATTCATGAAATAACTTAAGGTTTAAAAAAGGTGACATCTCAGCTCAAGACAATGCATTAAAGATGTGGGTTTATCCGGTCTATATTCCAACCTTGAGTCAGACTGGTTCTATTTCCAAAGTAGATATTTATAAAATGTCACGTGGACTGACTGCCTACAGATTGTGTGCTTTTTGAACAAAATAGAATGTATCTGCAAATAAAAATCAGCAAATACAAATTCATCCCAAAGATTTGTGTGTGTGTGTGTGTGTGAGAGAAAGTGTTTGTGTGTGCGTGCGTGAGATGGAGTATATGCCTGTGAGAGGGTGTGTGCGTGAATGTTGAGTGTGGCAGTGTGTATCTGAGAGATAGCATGTGTATGAGAGAGGGTCTGCGTGAGTGTGATCGTATATAAGAGTGTATATGTATGGTGTAGTGCAGTCACTTGTCTTGTGACATGAACCCAAGAACCCAGTTGAGGCCATCCTCATTGGTACCGGACTTGGCTATCAGCCTCTGCTTAGCGACTCTGCGTTGTTGCACATCCCAAGGTCTGGCTTGGACATCAGTCACCTGAAGATCCAAAGCCGAATGTCCTTGACCGCTGAAGTGTTCCCTGACTGGGAGGGAACACCCTGTTTGGCGATTGTTACACAGTGTCCATTCATCCATTGTAAATTTTTATTTACTGCAAGTTTTTACTGCTGCTTTGGAAGCTGCAATCATAATTCTGTTCAAATGCAGTTACAGCCCCTGCTTTATTATACGTAAATCACTGCTCTGTAGATTGCATTCTGTATTTTCTGCATTCTGCCATTTTCCAGTACGACTCATAAAGCAGTAGCTTTTATTATTTAATTTGGACAGAAATGCAGCTGCAAAGATAAACAGACTACAGATTCCAAAAATATATCCGTAAAAGTCAGCATTTGTACAGTACGGAAAATACATTTCAGCTATTGACTCTGTTCAAACCTCACATTTGTTAGAGGATTGATATGCAAACATTAACTTGCCTTTTAAATTCTCACTGATGCATTGGGTCCTGTTGTGAATTTTGAGTAATTGCTGCAAGTTATTTAATCAAATGGTTGGCCAGTCAACTGGTCCAGACCTCGTAAAGTTCTCATTTACCACATTGCAAAGAGAGTGTAAATAAATAATTGTTATTCATCCAAGGTTGTGAAGACTGCACCATAGGTGTATGTCCATATGCAGTTTATTCAAAGCAAACAGCCCACTTTTGCTGTATTTATTTATTTATCTATTTTCTCATGGGATGGGGGTATTGTTGGCTTTGCCAGCATTTTTGCATAAAGGGCAGATTAAATCAACAAGAATTGTTCTGAAGCCACATGTAGGTCAGAAGGTAAGGATGCCTTTAAGGATATTAATGCATAAGATGGGAGCAAAATAAACCACTCAGCTCCTTGAGCCTAATCTGCCATTCAATAAGATTATAGTTGATTTGATTACTCCATATTCCCAGCTATCCCTATAATCTTAGGCCCTTTTGTTTATCAAAAAGCTATTGGTCTGTAGCTTAAAAATATTCAAACATTCTGCTTCTACTATCTTTTGAGGAAGAGAGTGACAAAGATTTTCTTATTTTGAAATAATTATTCTCAGCTCTAGAATCTCCCACAGGAGGAAACATCCTCTTCACATGCACTCTGTCCAGAACCTCAGGGTTTTATATTTCAATCCAGTCACCACTTACACTTCTAAACTCCAGCAGATAATAGCTTGCCTGTGAAAACTTTCCTTATAAGGCAATTCAGTCATTTCTGGTATTAGTGTAGCGAACGTTTTCTGAACTGCACAAATTAGTAGCCTGGGACCACTTTTTGCAGTAATAAAGATAAAAAATATTGCTCCTTACAGACTCTGAATAGGCCTTCTGGCAGACAGTGCCCGGGTAGCTTTCACTTAAATGGATTTTCTTCAGAAGATGTCCAGTCTTTAAGTTCCTAAGAGAGATAAATAAAAGTTAATCTGAACAGAGTTTCCCTCATGACCAACAGTCTCTGAATAGTTTCATGTCGGAATCATTAGAGCAATGAGGCAAAGCAGAGAGAAAATAAGCAGAGAAGTTCAGCAGGAGGGGCTGTGGCAAGGCTTAGATTAAAACACTTTCAGTAGTTTAAAGAATGCTTTTGCGATGATAATTACCACTTTTGTCAGAAATATCCAAGTAGCTTCGAAAACATTTTATTCATTTTAAGTATATTGGTATAGTATATGTGGCAAATTTTATTTGTACAGCAAGATCCTTTAACAACAGTGGATTAAACATTTTTATTACTTCAAGATTTTTTATTAATAATTTCAGCCTCTTTGTTCAAATTAGTCGCAGGAAACAGTCAGACTGGACATGGCTAAAAATTAATAAATGAATGAATGAATTCACAAATGACTTGTACATCTACTCTCTATTCCAGTTAAATGGAAGCATGTACTTACCAAATGACAATATTGCTCATTATTGTCGATCCAATCAAAGCTTCTGCCTCTCCTTTGACTTCACTGAAAGCTAGCACCATCTCATTGGGTGGAACCAATTGCATACATTGTTCACGCCTAACCACAAAAATTCAGGCATAAAACAAATCACAAAACTGCTATTACCTCGTGACATTTTTTTCTCCTCCCCTTACATTATCTCTTTGCTCCATAAAGACAATATTCACCAGCTCGGGCTCTCTTCATGGGCCTTAACCAATACTGGGTTTGGGAAAGGAGTTACAATGTAATTAGTCAAGGGAACTGTGGTCTCCTGGATCTTGCTTGATTGTATTACTTACGTCTGTATTATCAGACTGGGATCACTTGTCTTTGATCAAGTATTAACTTTTGTGACAACATTCTACGATGAAGTATAAGAAATGCATAGTTAAAGTTCATGTTATCACAGTTAGTAAGGTCTAAAAAATATTATAACTAGACTGGAATAAAATTGACAACTTTTCCAGTCACATCTCCAGCTAATTGCTGACATGCTAAACTACATTGTAAAGGGTTCAAAACATTTCTATGTAGAAATTAAAATCTAGATTTTTTGCTTACTACAATTTTTACAATTGCCTTGCTATGAAATTATACTTTTGTCACAAAAAGAGAAGGATTTGTTTTTGTATCCATCCTATTTCGCTTTACTATGCTGGAATTATTTTGTATTTGGAGTAATACTTCTCATTTCAGTCAAGGAAACAAAAATCTGGGACTGAATAAATAATTTAGATCTTTTGCTCAGAGAAAGAATTTGGTGTCACGGATTTAAATAAAAAATATTGGCAGTAATTCTATCAACCTGGGTTTTACCATCCTGGCGTCTTTTACATATTACTGCATAAAATCTAACAGGTTTAGTTTTATAATGTTTTTCAGCAGCTTATCCTTTAAAAATAAGTCAAAGTTTCACAATGGTTTTATTCACATCTCAATTATCTTCTCTTATTTAAAGGTTTGACTTTGAAGCACATTCTAGGTAGATGCTCACTTTGTCCACGAAGTGTTTTATTGAATCTGTTGAATCATATTCCCAAAAAAAACAAACTGATCAACTTTACAAGGACCAGAACTAGTAGGTGTCAATTCTTGCTATTACTTGGTGTTGTAATGAAATGTTATTTACTATCTGCCTTTAGCATTGACCTGAGTGCGAAGTCAAAAAAATTGAAGGAAAATAATGAGTAAAGACTCAGTCTGGGGTATGCATATAGCTGGGGCTTTAATTAATAATAGGACTCCTATTTATCCCCACAAAATAAACATTTAAATTATGGCATATCTCTTTTAGCTCAAGGCAAAGCAAACCAACAAGTAACACAGTGAAAAAACACTAATGATTCTGACCTTCCTTCTTTGGATAGGATGTTCAATTCTATGTGCTGACTTTGAAGTGTGCCACAAGAGCAGACCAGCCTCCTTCCAGGCAACCCAAGCAACGCATTTATATCTCCTGTCTGCAGCAGGGTGTGTTCCAAGCAGTTTCTCTCCACAGAGTGCAATACTCTTAAAAAAGGCCAATAAAAAAAATTAATCAGCCAGGTTGCATTTCCAATTGGCCTATGATGAAAATTGTTGTAATATTCTGGGTAAAATTATTTTGTTGATATATACACAAAAAGCATTTGATGAAATGTGGAAGGTGATCTGTGCTGGGAATAGAATAGTTCACCACTTTTCAAACAATATTAAAAACAAATCTGGTGCAATTAATTTTAAGTACAAGGCAAAGCACCCCATGCATTAAACATATCCAATGGCAGGTACAAGCACAGATTAGATACACAATAAAACTTTTTACAGTGCTTGAAGCACAGTATTTTAAGCAAAAGCAAAGTAATTTTCTATTCAAAAGAAGTTTAATACACTAATAAAATTAATCACAATGGAAGGGATGTGGGCGTCACCAGCAAGGCCTGCATTTGATGGTTGCCCCTGACTGCACTTCAACTGAGTATCTTGCTTGGACGTTTCAGAAGGCATTTCAGAGTCAACACATTTCTGTGGGTTTGACTCATCTTTAGGCTAGATGACAGATTTCCTTCCCTAAAGGACATGAGTGAAACAGATAGACTTTTTATATAACAATGGTTTCATTGTTGTCATTAAGTCAATGTTTAATCCCAGATTTTCTTTTTAATCAAATTCAAATTTTCCCCTGTGTCATGGTGGGATTCAATGAACATTCACCTCTGCCTCTAGATTACTATTCCATGTACATTATCACTATGCCACCGCCTCCCCTATACTCCAGTCTTAAGGTCTAAATCTGTATTCTTGCCCCATTATGTAGAAATATCTAGCCTCTGCTCTGGTTTCACACCTTAGCAGTATTTAAGTCCACTTCCCACTTTTCCAATGCACTACACACAGGTAGTGCGAAGAATAATATAAGGAAGGGTGAGAGTCAATTCCAACTAAAATAAACTGCACAACTGATTATTTTTATGAAAATATTGTTACCAAAATAGTAAAAATAGATCAATGAATTTAACTTCCATCAGTTGCTAATTGTATCTAATAGTTCTTAGATTAAAGTTTTTTTTAAAAAGTACAAAATATGGAACTAAACTGGCTGCACTGGATGACTCGATTGCAGATTGAAAAGTTATTCAAAAGTGTGCAAAAGGTAAACTGTGTGCACTGAAATTATTATTTTCAACAAAAGCCAGTGAAAGCAGGCAAGGCAACTGAGTCAGCTTCAAGAAATTCACAACTCCTATTTTCTTCAAATGTGCAAGATAATTTCAAACATTGGGAGATGAACAACCAAATAATCCAATTTGGAAAGACAATGGAGCTAGGTTCTGGAATACACATTGAATTACATTTCAACAGCTGTTTTTGAACAGCAGGGCAGAAAGAAGGATAAATGCATTTGTGACAACAGCTACAACTTTAACTTCTTCTCATCAAATTGCAAAACAGAACCTGGTGGAAAAACAACTTGGAGAAATAACCATTCACCGAGAATTCAAAACTATAGTACTCACAGATTCTGTTACTGATGCAGATCTTTACTCATTATTGGTCAATAACTAACCAATCCTAGCCTCAGGCATAGAATCTAACACCTCAAAGATACCGAAGGCTTTTAAACTGTATGACCTTAGTTCTCCCAGTATGTAACAGACTGTTTTTTAAACTTATTGCTCATGCTTATATGCTTCTGGAAATGTCACATTTTATTACTTTTTCCTTGGGGTTAGTTGATAATAAAGTCTTCTTTCTTTTGCTCAAGAAAACCTTGTAATTGTCTCCTTCATTTAGATTTAGATAATTACATCTTATGTGATGTATTTGCATGCTAAAAAGAAAAAAAACGTTTGTTGCAACTGACTGAAGGGAGGGGTTTCTCCTCACCTTGTCATAACAATAGTTGGTCCGTGAAAGTCTAATTACCACAAAAACACCATGTTTCAGAAAAAACATGTCAGGATACAAAATTGAAGTGAAGTCACCATTGTCATACCAAATCCTAGGGCTGCTTTCTCATTAGAGAGAGACAACTAGTGGTGGTTAAACCGGAGGGTCACTGGGTGAGAGGAGAGGCTGCGAAGGACTCTCTCGGTAACCTCATTTGATTGTGAAAACAAAATTACTACGTTTAAATGTAGTGCAAACCCTCACTTCTCTGTAAAATACTGAGAGTGTAAACAATCAGTTCTTTCCATGATTTTGTCAATATGCTTTGTTGTCTTACTTGACTTCTCTTATCTCCAGATTTCCAAAGGCCACACACAGGATGTTCACAGCATCTGGAATGGGGATGAGTTCAATTATTGGAACCTGCAAGAGTGGGGAAGTGTAATCACATTAAGGCAATATCAGTATTTTTTTAAAAGACATAGGAGGGTCCTGTTCATAATCCACTAATCATAACAACAACAGTCATTCGCTTTAGCACACTTTTTGATTACCTTCGACTCTAAAACACAATATGAACTGTATATGAAGCCGAACAGTTGTCAATTGGCTACTGAACATAATCAACTGAAAAGGCTGTCCACATTTGTGATGCAAAACCAGATTGGAGCATTTAATAGATTTGAGACTCAAATAAATTCCTGATTGCAGCTTTATCATATTTGGGCTCCTGCTGGGCACATCCCTACCAACCTCTCACAAACAAAAGACGACAAAGTGCTTGAGAAAGCAAAAGTAGCTGATCCTGAGCCTGCTTTTGTCTGTCATCTATCAGCTGACTCAGTGGCATTGGTTCAGATGAGGGGGAGGCAATACATTCTTCTCCCCTGCCATATTAATCCTGTCTGGTGAATTAAGGTTAGAATTTTCTTTTTTGTAAATCCATACATATATTGTGTAACATCTCTAAAGGATCTTGTGTGGAAACATGGAATTAAGACTTCTCCCAACCTCAGGGGAGAGAACTTCAGGTATATAGGGCAAATCTAGAATATCTTTTGGGATGAAGAGAGGAGAACAATGAGACAATAGGTACAGTGGTGTTAAATTTCAGTCTGTAGCACCAATTGCACTGTAACACTGTTTTTAACTACATCATTCCAATCTTTTCCCATTCTAAGTAGAAGATGGTTATTAAATGGTTTCATATGCAGGTTTGCAGATATTTGATAACAAATTAATAAGGCTTTAAACTTTGCAATTTTGACAAGGCATTCAAAATTCTGACAGAATTTAAAGTAATTGATTCAAACATGTACTTTAACGCTGTTCAACATAAATTATTTAGCACTGAATACTAGATTGTCAGATCAGAGTTAAGGCAATGCACAAAAAGAACTGGTATCTTACTTTATCAAAGACCCACATATGGATATTAGTCCACTGGCTTAGCTGCTGTGGGGCCCACAAGAACACTGCTGTTTCACAAGCACAGGCAATGCATAATGTTTTAGCCTCTTTCACCATCCAAAATACTGTACATAAGTCAATAATACAGGAGGTTGATGGATTCTATAAAGACAAGTGAGAAAATTATTTAAACTCCAAATATGAGCACAAAGAACTATTGCTATTGAAGAGCAACTCTACTTCACAACAGCAGTCAAGGCTGCTCCACAGGAAAAATTTTCTCAATAATGAGCCTCTTCCAACCGTGCGCATATTGTGAAATCATAGAGGTCACTGATAGACGTGCACTTTCTTAAAACGAGCCTCTACACAGAGGAGCCTCTACACAGAGGAACCTCGATTATCCGGCATTCGACTATCCAAATTTTCGGATTATCCGAACAGGAGCGCAAGGTCACGATGCTTGGCTAAACTATATTATCTGGCATTTGATTATCTACACAAAATATTCCCTGCCTATTACAACACATGGTAAATCCTCCTACTTAATTTAAACTAGCAACACAAAAGATTTATCCTGCGCAGTAATCTGTGAAAATTCGAGAGGCCAAGAATGATTCAAAGTAAAAATTAACAACTTTATTTCTTAAAGTATAAGAGAATAAGAGAATAATTAACTCAATTATTTACACTTCCTTTCTCTAACCTATCTTGACCTTCCATTCGATAATACTAGTCTGATAAAACTCTCAATTAAGATTTACAGGAAAGTTCAAATTTTAAAACCAGCCAGCAGCTGAATCTTCTCTTTATCTTCATTGGTAGATTGTCTCTCCAGGTTAGTGTTGAGGTTTCTCTCTGTGCAAACTCCTTCTCTAGACGGGTACCTCTCAGAGTTCTGACTAGCAGTCTACAGCTAGTAGATCAATTGTTCAATTTTCCCCGGTCTTATACCCCAACAATCGGATTGTCAGTGGCTTTTGTCAATATACTCAATTCAAACGTGATTGGAATTCGGTTTTTTTTTTGGAGTATAATTTAAACTGATTGGCCAAATTAGAATTGTTTTATCTTTTCCAGGCAAAGAGCTACCCCAGTAGCTGGAGCACATGTTATATTGTATCTTATTGAGAACACTTGGCACTGTCACTGCTTGCTTTTACTCTCTTAAAGGTATAGTATACCCACATCTTCATAACACCTCCCCCTTAAAGAAAAATGAACCATCATAATAAAAAGATGACTTCATTCCTTTATCGCTACTTTTTATATACATTACCCAACCTACAGATAACTTTAATATAAGTTCACCTTAATTTCTTCCCATAGACCTTATATATATAAAACATTAAATAAAGACAAATCTCATCTAAACTCTCAGTTAAACCTGCAATAACACATCTGCAATTACATTTTTTCGACCCCTAGATGTACGATTTTCTTGTCTTGAAAGCGGATTGTGGTCAGTGTACACAACTGTCTCCGATATCTTGTTCATGACACACATTAAAATATTGTAAGACCAGTACCAAACTCAATAGTTATTTATCGACCATTGAGCATTTCCTCTGGTGGATGTTGATCTTCTTCGAAAAGTAACCAACTGGCAGTTCAATCCCATCCTCATCTTCCTGGAGGAGTACAGCTCCAACTCCAATGTCACTAACATCAATGGCAACTTTAAAAGGTTTTGAAAAGTTTGGTATAGCTAAAATTGATTTCAAATGTTCGAATGTCTCCTGGCGTGGTTCTGTCCACAGAAACTTCATGTTCTTCTTCAGCAAATCGGTTAACGGTGCCACTACACTGCTGAAGTTTGGAACAAACTTCCAATAGAATCCGCTGAGTCCAAAAATCGAAGCATCTCTTTCTTCGAGATTGGTCATAGAAATTCCTCGATGGCCTTCGTCTTTGCGTTCCATGGGGTCAACCTTCCATGACCGATGTTACGTCCCAAGAACTGTTTTATTTAAATTTATCACCAGTTTTGCTTCTTGTAGTCATTCAAAGAGCTCTGCCAATTGTATCATGTGATCATTCCAGGACTTAACCCAGCCACAACTCTGTTCATGAGTCTTTGCAATGTGGCGGGTGCATTCTTCATTCGTAAGGGCATCACTTTAAACTAATAGACCCATTTGGGGTTACAAACGCAGAAATTTCTTTCACTGTCGCTGATAAAGGTACCTACCAGTAACCACACATTAAGTCCAATTTGGTGACATAACTGGTTTGTCCCACTTTCTCAACACAGTCCACCAATCTAGGAATTGGATATGAGTCCAATTTTGTAACGGCGTTGACCTTCCGATAATCCACGCAGAATCGTTGAGACCATCCGGTTTGGGAACTAAGACGATCAGCGAACTCCACTTGGTCTGGCTTGGTTCGATGATGTCCTCGTCGAGCATGTTCTCCACCTCCATCTGAACCTGTCTGGCTTTGAAATGATTAAGCCAATAGGGGTGTTGATTTATCTGAGCAGTATTCCCTCTGTCTACTTCTTGTACAATAGCATTAGTCCTCCCCATCTGATTCTTACATATGTCATTATACTGCAGTAACAAATCTTTCAATTGCGTTCTGTGCTCCTGAGACAGATAGCTTACTAATGTATCCCACACTGCAAGGACTCCTTCATTTTTAAATCTATTTTAAGGTATATTAAAATCCACATCATCTGAATTTGACTCCTCATTCTGCGGGGCGGTAACACCTGTTTGTCCAGTTCTTTCTCTCATGTATAATATGATTTCAACATGTTCACGTGACATACTCGATACCATTTTTTTCTATCTGGCATCTTAACTAAATAGTTCACCTGACTCAAGAACTTCTCAATTTAATAGGGACCACTAAACCTGGCTTTGAAGGGATCTCCTATCACTGGTAACAGTACTAACACATCATCCCCTTGGGACAACGTCCAAGTTACAGAGCTTTTATTTGCCACCTGCTTCATTCCACACTGTGTCCACTTTAGATGCCGTTTAGCTAACTCACCTACTCTACTAAATCTGTCCCACACCTCTGATACATTATCTAAGTGTGAGATCTCTGACTTTCGTCCTGTCAATTTTTCTTTATTTTCAAAGGGCCTCTCACTTCATGCCCGAATATTAACTCAAAAGGAGTAAACTGAGTAGGTTCGTTTGGGGTATGTCTAACGGCAAACAATACGTATGGGACACCTTTATCCCAATCATTCGGGAAATCCTGACAGTATGTTCTCAACATGGTCTTCGAGGTCTGACGCCACCTTTCTAAAGCTCGCTGGGATTCAGGATGGTAAGCACTGGATTTAAAGTGCTGTATACCTAACCTATCCATAACTTCCTTAAACAGCCTAGCAGTAAAATTTGACCCTTGGTCCAAGTGAATCTCTCTGGGTAACCCATACCATGTGAAGAAAGCTACTATCTCCTCTACCACCTTTTTTGCTTTGATACTCCAAAATGGAATTGCCTCCGGACATCTGGTAGACACATCCATTATGGTTAACAAATACTGGTTCCCACTTTTAGTTCTCGGGAGGGGGCCTACACAGTCAATTATAACCCATGTGAAAGGTTCTTAAAATGCAGGAATTGGCAACAAAGGTGCTGGTTTTATTATCGCCTGTGGCTTACCTACCATTTGGCATGTATGACACTTACTTCAAAACTTAATTACATTCTTGTGCATTCCAGGCCAATAAAAATGTTTCTGTACCTTAGCCTGAGTCTTTTGTACCCCTAGGTGACCTCCTACAGATAGCTCATGTGCTACCCATAACACCTCCTGTCTGTATGCTACCTGCGATACAATTAGGTGCACTTCGGACCATTTCCTCTCTGTACTAACCTGCCATTTCTGTCTTAGGATTCTATCTTTCAAGTAATAACCCTCCGGAATATTCTCTGCCTCCTTTCAGAGTACGCATCCACATATGTATCTTTTATCATCTTGTCTTGCTGTCTCTTAGCCTTCCAGGACGAAAAACTTCTGTCTGACCCTCTGCCTGTTCAGATTTTTCCTGCACTATTATGTCAAATAGGCTATCTGCTAACTGAACTTCAACTCCTTTATCTTTCTCTTTACTTTTTGCTTTGTGTTGTGACTTATGATATTGGGATCTGGTTACTACACAGTCTGGGAAAATACCAGGATATTTCTGTTTTAACTCCTCAGTTTTTTGATCTTCCTTGGGCTTCTCCACGAGGGGTATCGCTCCCACCTTGGATCCGGCCAAATCATTCCCAAGAATAAACTGAATTCCTGGAACTGACACTCTGTCAATTACTCCCACTGTTACTTCCACAGTCTTGAGTTGGCACACCAAACTGATGTTACATAAGGGAACGCTAAATTTCTGTCCATCTATCCCACATATTACCACACTCTTGGGTAACAGATCAGAAAGACTGCATATTCACTCACCTCTTACTATCAGCGACTGGTTAAATGCTGTATATCTCAAAATTATACTTTCTTGTTCTTCTCCCCCTGTTCTTTGAGGAAACTTTACCCACTGTGGCAAATTCTTTGTAAAGATCAGGTACTAACTCCATACCCAGCCCCTGCCTAGGCTGTGCACACTCCTGCAGCTCATAGGCTCTTCTTGAAGTTTCCTTTACTACCTTGACTAATGCCACTGGCTTCGCTTCTTTTACCTCATCTTTTCCCACAGTGCCTTTCTTTAACGACCAGCACTGTGACTTTACGTGTCCCACGTAACTACAATGGAAATACCTGAGGTCTTTTGCCTCCCTTTCCACCCTCTTGAGCTTCTTTTTTATCCTGTGGTAAATTCTTACCAGTGCTCTCTGCTCTTGGTTTCGTAGTGTAGGATCTCCCTTTCTCCCAATTTCTATCCCTCACAGGACGAAATTCTGGCTGGAAGCTGTCTAATGCACCAACCTGCACTCATCTGCAATTCTGTTGCCCTTCTCACTTCCTGAACTTTCTATTGCTCCACATGAATTTTTCCAATCTCTGGAAGTAAGTTTTTAAACTCCTCCAGCAAAATAATCTCTCTTAGAGCCTCAAATGTCTTATCTATTTTCAAAGCATGCACCCATAGATCAAAATGACTATGTTTAATTCTTTCAAACTCAACATAAGTCTGACCCGGTTCCTTCTTTGGGTTTCTGAACTGATGTCTATATGTTTCTGGTAACAATTCATAAGCACTTAAAATAGTCTGTTTAATCTCTTCATAACGTCTTGACCCCTCATCTGACAGTGCAGCAAATACCTCACTAGTTCTGCCTACAGTTTAGTCTGAACCAGCATTACCCAGAAATCCTCAGACCACTCCATCTGCCTAGCCAATTTTTCAAATGAAATAAAGAAGGCTTCAACATATTTCTCATTAAAATGTGGCAGCGTTTTGACATATTTATATATATCACTACCTTCACGTTTAATTTCCACCCTGTTAACTTGACTTTGCTGGCTAAGTTAAAACCTCTCAAGTTCAAATTCTCTTTCACTTTCCCTTTCTTCTCTGTCTCTTTCTCCTCTGCCTCTTGCTCAGCCAAAAACTTTTTCTTTCTCTGTTTATCTTCTAACTCCATTTTTCTCAATTGTAATTTAAGTTTTTCTACCTCTACTGCACTTGTCTGTTTCTCTGACACACCTAAGTGTTTGTGTAACTCACTCACAATTTCAGCTTTACTTTTGTCCTTGGTTAAACCAGAATCTAACATATTTGCTCATTCTAAAGGTATGGCCTTTTTGTTTCCTTCTAAACTTTCTTGGCAAATTTGAGAATAATCTTCAAATCCCAGAACCTCTTTAGCAAGTTTAAGAACCATTTCTCTCACTTTTAATCTAATCAGTCACAAGTCACCAAAATTAAACAAATTGTTTCACCTACATTTTGTTTAAAGATCTTGGACACTAACCTGCAAGTGGTTACATCTGCTCGGATTATTCAAACCCCAAATCTATTCAAATTTGTCTAAACCGGTTCAAATCAAGGACCCGAACCCCAAATCTATTACGACATGGGGTAAACCCGCCTGCTTAATTTAAACCAGCAACTCATAAAGGATTAATCCCGTGCAGTAATCTGCAAATTTTCAAGTAAAAATTAATAACTTTATTTCTTAAAGTATAACAGAGAATAATTAACTCACGACTATTTACACCTCCTTTCTCTAACCTATCTTTACCATCCCTTCTATGATACTAATCTGATAAAATTCCCAGTTAGGATTTACTGGAAAATTCAAATTTTAAAACCAGCCAGCAGCTAAATCTCTTCATCTTCGTCGGTAGATTCTCTCTCGAGGTCAGTGTTGAGGTTTCTCTCTATGCAAACTCCTTCTCTAGACAGGTATCTCTCAGAGTCCTGACTAGCAGACTACAGTTGTAGGTCTGGTGGCAGTTCTCCCCCCAGCTGTTCAATTTTCCCCAGTCTTATATCCCAAACGTCGGATTGTGTCATTGGCTTTTAAGATTGTCAATATACTCAATTCAAACGTGATTGGAATTCGATATGTTTTTTGGGATATAAATTAAACTGATTGGTCAAATTCAAATTGTTTTGTTGTTTCTAGGCAACTAGCTACCCCAGTAGCTGGAGCACATGTTACATTGTATCTTATTGAGAACACTTGGTGCTGTCATTGCTAGCTTTTACTCTCTTAAAGGTATAGTACATCCACATTTTCATAACACCGCCCATGTCATTTGGGTAATCAAGGTTCCTCTGTATCTAGATTAGGTCTTGCTTAAAGCAGGTATAAATTTGCCTTTTTGAAGGACCAAATGTTCACATTTCTTATTTAAAAAGAAAACAATTGTTCCTCCTCCTGTTACAATGGATACTTCCTTGGACTTTGTTCAACAAAACAGAGAAACATGGAAGTACAGTAAACTATGAGAAGGACAGTGTAGGACTGTCTAGGATGTAGACAAGTTTGTAGAGTGGGCAGATTGGTGGCAAATGGGTTCAATGTGGAGAAGTGTAAAGTGATTCATTTTGATAAGAAGAACATTCGAAGATAAAATAGGGGTTACAATTCTAAAAGGGGTGCAGGAGTAAAGGAACTTTGGTGTATATGTGTACAGATCACTGAAGGTGGCAGAACTGGCTGAAAGAGCAATTAATAAAGTAAACAGTATCCTGGGTTTTATTAATAGGGACAGAGTACAAGACAAAGGAGGTGATTTTGAATTTTTAAAAGACAACTGATACATCTCAGCTGGAGTACTGTGTGCAGTTCTGAGCACCACATTACAGGAGGGATGTAAACGCATGGGATTAGTGCAGAAGCGATTTACAAGAATGGGTTATGAGGAATAAATTGAAGTTGGGACTATTCTCCTTGGAAAGAAGAAGTCTAAGAGGAGATGTGGTAGAGGTTTTCAAAATCATCAGCAAGCTTGAAAGAGTAGATAGAGAAAAACTTTTCCCAGTTGTTAAAGGATCAAGAACTAGAGGGCACAGATTTAAAGTGATACGCAAAAGGAGTAAATGTAGTGCATGAAGAAATATTTTTCACACACTGAGCAATTACAGTAAGAAATGCACTGCTTTTAAGTGTGGTGAAGGCAAATTAAACTGAGGCATTCAAGAAGCTATTGAATGATTATTTGGATAGAAATTATATGCAAGACAATGGGGATAAAGTAGGAAATTGGCAGTAGGTAATAATATTTATTTGAAGAGCCAGTGTAGACAATGGACCAAATGGCCTCCTGCACCATAATACTTCTGCAATTACCGGCATCATTCCTGGATCCAGGTATATAACTGATCAATAGTCTGAATGGGTTTATAAATCAGGCTGTTTTATAGGTAACTCAGTCACTTTGTAAAGAAAACATTATCATTTATAATCTGACATTGGCTACTGTTTACTAACCTGTATCTTGGAAATTAGGTGCAATGTTTGCCTCTCTGGCTTTTGCTGTAACCGGTTGCCAAGCGGAGGAGTCAATGCATCATTATTCTCCTATTAAAAAAAACCCGTAAAATTGAGTTAAAAGACTCTTTCACCATTAAAGAATTGTTATACACAATCTGTTCAATAGTATAGAACTGTCAGACTTTAGGTGAGTCAGCAGCCTCTCATCTCTATTTCAAAAGTAAATGTAAAGTAAAAGTTGCCAAGTTACTGCATTTTTTTAATTAATGCCGTATCCTGCCCAAACCATTTTGGATAACATTGAAGGGGGCTAGGAAACTATTGATAAAAGTAAAAGATTTAATATTATAATAATAATAATAATCATCACATTTTTTTTTGTTTAGGGTGGATAACACAGAATGACTAGTAGAAATTGCTGTCCTCGGCAGTAGGAACAGATCTGAAGTACCAAACAAAAGAAAAAAAAGTGCTCTGGTATTCATTCAATTCTACATCTCTAGCACACACCTTTCGCCAGAGGGGAGACAAATTGTAGCAGGCTGACTCAGTAGAGTGGTCCAACAGTTGATCTAGCCCTTGTCAGATAGTTTTTTTTACCTCTGCAGTTTTGCCTCATCAACAACACTCAAGATGAGGGAGTCAGTATGCTACACTACAACACTTAACGGCAACAATCTCACCATAACACTAAGCAGCATACTAAAAGAAAACATACCTCTTCAATATATTCCACAGCATTATCCTCATTCACCATCTCTGACTGATTGACATGGCAGCACTCTGCAGGTTGTTCTTCCTTTCCTAAATATTCCCTTGCAGATGGAGTGCCTTTTTCATTTGTTAATGGCACCTCTCCTTCACCAGATGTTTGTAACTCTTCATCACAGTTGCTATTATTCTTAACATCTTTACATGTGTGTGGTAGTGTGCCAATTTGGGATGTGTTCTGGTTTCCACAGCTGATTTGAGAAAGGGTTGGAGAACTAAATGCAGGAGTTAAACCAAGCGAAGGAAAAACAGGGCTAATTGCACCTTGTTCACACTGGTGGATCCGCCCTGACTGTGAAGTACAGGAAGGTGTTGACAGCAGAACACTAGAAGATAATTTATGGTTAGGTGTACGTTTTGGAGTTTTCTGACCATAAGGACAAACGACATCATTTAATGCTGGTTTTTCTGGGGTCCTGTTCAGTTCCTTACAGTCAAAACTCTCTAGGTGAAAAACATGCATAAATTAGTAAGTTCAACATCAACTAATGATGATTAGATTCTCTCCAGTATAGAAACAGGCCCTTTGGCCCAACAAATCCACACCGACCCTCCGAAGAGTAACCCAAATAGACCCTTTCCACTACCCTGTATTTACCTCTGACTAATGCACCTAACACTATGGCCAATTCACCTGACCTTCACATCTTTGGATTGTGTGAGGAAACCAGAGAACCTGGAGGAAACCTTCGCAGACACGGGGAGAATGTGCAAACGCCACATAGTCGCCTGAGACAGGAATCGAACCCGGGTCCCTGGCGCTGTGCATGCCACCCTCAAATTTAGTTTTAACATGGATAACTAGTATATATTATCTAAAAATTCATTATAGAACATGAGTGTCAGAAGCAGGGATCCATTTTGCAGAATGGAGGTTCAAGATTTAAAGTCCCCCAGGTCAACATTTATTGTCTTTCCTCAGATGCTCTAAGATGTGATAAGTCATTTTCCTGACCTCCTATAGCCACTGAGACGAAGATACAGGGCAACCCCGTATCCGCGGAATCGTTTTCCGCGGTTTCAGTTACCCGCAGTTTCCTGCGGGCCGAACATACTACAGGGAACCTTCTGGAACCAAGGAAAAGGAGGTTGCCGGGAAAGTAGATTTCCCATTAAAATGAATGGGTTCGCTCCTATCCACAGTTTTGGGTTCCATGGCAGGTTGGGAAAGGTATCCCACACGGGTACAGGGGGACCTCTGTACTCTCAACAGTAGTGGAGGGAGAGAGTTCCAAAGTCTTGCCCAGTGTCAGTGAAGAAACAGTGATATATTTCTGTATCAGATATCAAATGACACATATATGGCAACAACCAAAAATAGGAGGGGCACAGGAAAGATAAGGAGTAAATGATAGGTAGACTTAGAGCCCAAAGACGGAAGAACAGTTGGACTGTCAAAGATGTGGATAACTATCAGCCTAGGAGAATGAATACTTACTAATGAGGACCAAAAGTGGCTAAAAATGGGTAGTGTGTAATAGCAGACTACGTGATGACAAGGCCTGGTATGTGGAGGTCAGGGTAAGGACATGAGAGAAGGTGACTCAAGTCCTACAAGTGTTGAACTCAACATCGAGTCAAGAGAGCTGTAGAGTTCCCAAACAGAAAATGATGTGCTGATATTCCAGCTTGTGCTGAGCTTCACTGGAGCACGGCTACAAGCTGAAACAGAGATGTTGGCCAGGGACAAGGTAGTATGTTGAAGTGGGAGGCAACTGGAAGCTCAGGGTCTTTTTTGTGGACAGAATGTAGATGTTCTGCAAAGCAGTCACTCAGTATATACTTCATTTCCCCAATATACAGGAGACCACATGGTGAGCATGGTAGACTAGATTGATTGAAGTTCAGGAAAAGTGCTACTTCATCCGAGCCCTTGAATACTGTGGAGAGAGGAAGTAAACAAGCAGATGTTACACCTTCTGTGACTACAGGTGAAGCTGTCATGGGCCTGTGTGGGTGAGTGGTAGAGGGAGGTGAACGAGGAGTGGACCAGGGTGTCCCAGAAGGAATGGTCCTTACAGAAGGCTGGGGGGGTGGGGTTGTTGTTGGTGGTGGTGTATGTCATGGCATTGTGGTGGAAATGGCAGCCAATAATCCTCTGGATGTGGATGCTGGTGCAATGGTGGGTGAGGGCAAGGTGGACCCTATTGTAGTTATGGGAGGGAAGATAGGGGCTGAGGGGTGAAGTGCAGCAGATGGGTTGGACCCAACTGAGTGCCATCAACTATGGCGCGGAGAAATCCTCAGTTGAGAAAGAAGGTGGACATTTCAGAGGCCCCCTTGTCAAAATTGGTATAATCAGAATAGATGGGAGAATGGAATAGAGTCTTTACAGGAAGTAGGACGCGAGGATGTATAGTCAAGGTAACTGTGGGAGTCAGTTGGTTTGTAGTGGATATTGGTGGCCAGCCTATCCAAATTTCAAATTTACTTTCATTCAAGTCAGATGCCAAGTTCAATCTGAAGGAATTTCCTGCAGTCTGTCACTATCACTCATATCCTCAGTTATTGGAGAACTATGGCTGAGCCTGCACATTGACACAGAATATCTTTACTGAAAATGTGTTGCTGGAAAAGCGCAGCAGGTCAGGCAGCATCCAAGGAGCAGGAGAATCGACATTTCGGGCATGAGCCCTTCTTCAGGAATGAGGAGAGTGTGTCCAGCTAGCTAAGATAAAAGGTAGGGAGGAGGGACTTGGGGGAGGGGCGTTGGAAATGCAATAGGTGGAAGGAGGTCAAGGTGAGGGTGATAGGCCGGAGTGGGAGTGGGGGCGGAGAGGTCAGGAAGAAGAATGCAGGTTAGGAAGGCGGTGCTGAGTTTGAGGGATTTGACTGAGACAAAGTGGGGGGAGGGGAAATGAGGAAACTGGAGAAATCGGAGTTCATCCCTTGTGGTTGGAGGATTCCTAAGCGGAAGATGAGGCGCTCTTCCTCCAGCCATCGTATTGCTATGGTCTGGCAATGGACGAGTCCAGGGACCTGCATGTCCTTGGTGGAGTGGGAGGGGGAGTTGAAGTGTTGAGCCACAGGGTGGTTGGGTTGGTTGGTCCGGGTGTCCCAGAGGTGTTCTCTGAAACGTTCTGCAAGTAGGTGGTCTGTCTCCCCAATATAGAGCAGGTCACATCGGGTGCAGCGGACGCAGTTAATGATGTGTGTGGAGGTGCAGATGAATTTGTGGCGGATATGGAAGGATCCCTTGGGGCCTTGGAGGGAAGTAAGGAGGGAGGTGTGGGCGCAAGTTTTGCATTTCTTGCAGTTGCAGGGGAAGGTGACGGGAGTGGAGGTTGGGTTGGTGGGGGGTGTGGACCTGACGATCTTTACCACTATCACACAATATGCACACACTTTGTAGTTAATACATACATAAAGATTTGTACAAGAAGGGTGTGATTTATAAATAGCACCAACAGTAAGAAGAGAAATCTGCATTATGAAGTATTACTTCTCCTAACTCTGTCAATATATATTAGTTAATAACAAAAAGTAATTTAACAGAGAGAATAAATATTGGGTATTTAACAAAAAACATAACTGATATATTTTAAAGAATACTGAGATCTCTTGTTTATGGGAATGACTGGGCCATCTTACTTTGTAGCAGGTGTTCTTCAAGGTTTTCTACAGCTTGACTGATGTCCTGGGAATGTGGGCTGTCACATTTTCCCATATCCCAATTCTCAGTTTTCACCTGTGTTCCCACAGCACCATTAACCATATTGTACTGCGAAGGATGAGATGATTTCTTCAATGTCTCTGCTCTTAACTTCTCTTTAAGTTGACCATATTCCTCATCAGGGAGATCAAAATCCTGGACCTCCAGACTGTGAAAAAGCTTTTGGATGATAGGCTTTTTGACAGGGAGTAATGGTTCTGAACACGTCAGGGTTCCCTCGTCAAGTCCTGTGTTGAACTTCCTAGAGATGGCACGTGTTTTGCGATAAGAGTTACCTATTGGGCAAACAGAAGTCATAATACATTAGCAATCGCAATGCATATGGAAATTGACAGGCTGGATAAGGCCAACTGGTCCACCAAGCCTGCCCCACAATCTAACCACACTGAGGCTTCCATAAGCATAGAAGTTCAGTAAATCATTACATTGGCAGTCTGAATATACAAGTCAGAGCTAACCACCTAAGTTGTTATTTAATTCTACTTACAAGGCATCTTTGACACCAGGATCCCTCTACCATTAGCTTGCTCTCTAATACGGAGGGCAGTGCTTAAATTATCTATTTTTTGAACAGCGGATATTTCTGGTATCTGATCACTTAAATTTTCACCCCACTGTTGTAAAAACCATATACCTTTCAAACTGTTATGGCTCTTAATAAGTCAGCACATGATTTCCTGTTTTTGATTAAAGAGAAGGCTAAGCAAAAAATGTTTTTATTTAAAGATGAAGCTGTACACACAAGACACTCGTAATTTAGGGGCTTATTAATAACTATAATAGACATGCTTAACTCCTTTGTATTACGCCAAAATCCCTTTCAACTCCCATCTGCTCAAGTTAAGATCACTGCAATTTCTCTGGTCATGATCTCCAACTGTTATATAGTGACTACTGTATTAAATGTCACAAAATACATCTATTGGCTGTAAAGCTTAAAGACTTCCTGAGATTGTAGAAAAGGTGCTCGTGAAATGCAAGCTCTTTCCTTCTCCTAAATAAAAGCTAATAAGCATTATCCACTCTGTAATGTCAGAATTAATAAGGAGACCTGTAGTCAAATATTTTAAAATTCAATAATGCAAGTTTACTTTGAGCTTACCTTTTGTCAGCCTCACTCTCCTTTTGGGCTGAGACACTTGGCACAAAGATTCTTCTGTCTTTGAATCAATTCCCAATGGAAAAGACTGCTTTGTACCTCTGAAACTCTTCTTCCTTGCTGTGCTAAAAAACGAATCTTGCTGAGTCTCTGGGATCAATTCCTGACTGTCAGTATCACTATTTAAGTTTAAATGATGCTCTGACAAAGTCAATGCAGTGTCCTCTTGTACTGTTGATGGATCAATTGAATCCTCTTTGAAAGGCCCTACTAAAATATCACTGGTCTGGCTTTCGGCGTTCTGTAGTGAATCCACAATATGGTCAGAATCATTTTGAGACAGACTGGCACTCTTCATAGTAAAGTCAGTAATATTTGAAAAAACACGATCATCCAACTTATTTACAGCACTTCCACACAATTTGTTAGCATCGGTCACTGGCTGACAAGAACTACTTTCTTTCTCCTTGCTCTCTTTCTTGCTTTGAACTTTAGAAGACATAGCACATTGAACATCAGGAATTCTGGGGTTATTTAAAGTCCATGCTACAAACTCATCTTTAAACACTTCAGTATCTGTGAGCTTGGATTTTATAGATTCTTCTCTACTACTGTTTCTCCTTTTTTCAGGATTTGATTTAATATCCTGAGAATCAATGTCAATATTCGAGGGGTATATTGAGTCCTGCTGTGAAGAAGCTGCATCAGATCCAGCAATACCATCCTCCTGACTGTTAAAAAGTAATAATGTGTTGTTGAGCTCTCCCTCAGCCTTGGGGAAGCCTTTTACAGGATTGCTCTGTTCATGTGAGGATTTCTTATATCTTCCTTTACCACCATTTCTGCACTTTCCCAAGTGGCTGTGAATCACTGCATCCAGATCCACTTGTCGCTGACAGCTGGTCATGCGTCGAGTTGTTCGTACATAGTATTCAACAGGGAAGAGAAGGCCCTCGACAAGTGTACATGAGTTCAGTGAGGTCTCTTCTGAAACTTCAGCTACAGCAGTACTTGCCTGCAGACAATCTGAATCTAACATTATTGACTCTTTTGCAAGATTGCTCTCCAAAGCTTCAGTGAGATCCTCAGAGCAGTTTTGCTTTGCTTGCTGTTGTTGGGCATCTTCAGTTAGGACCTTTAATTCCCTAGGACTGAAAGCTTTATTTTCACAAGTAGACACTATTGTAGACTTATCACCAGAACTGCAGTAAACAGAGCCATTCACAGTTCTGCTCACAGGTAAGGTTAAACAATTGCCTTTCACCTCTTGTACTCCATTTTTTAATAATTCAAAATGTTCTTCACCTTCAGGAGAACCAAGGAATATTCTATGTTCCACATTCTCCTTTACACCTCCACATACTGATTTAGAGACATTTTTGCCTCTGTTAAAGATGGAAGATCTTACAGACTCTTTGTTAACAGGTGAATTCAGTTCCTCTATTTCTTTATCACAGGATTTTCCATCAGCAGCCAGAGATTCATTCTGCTCACTTGCTGCTTCCTTTCTCAGTACTTCACATGACCTCTTTTTTTTCAGTTTTAGGCGACTGTGAACTTGACTGTCTATATTTGTGATGGGAATCGTTTCCACAACTGGGGAAGGGAAGGGTTCTGCTGAAGGCTGTTCAGCAAATTCAAATGTACTTGTCAAAGTCACATTTGGGCTATTAATGACTTCTATGATTTCCGGTTCAAGATTAAAGGTCACTGCTGATTTTCTCTCTTTACTTTCTTCTACTGGGACTTGACTTCTTTGATGTGAGGTGCTTGACTGATTTGTATCCAAAAATGATGAGGCCTCACCTTTTTAAAAAAAGAGATTAAAGAAATACATTAGGCCCTGAATTTATTTTTGTTGTGGGAGGGGGAGAATAGAGAAGGATGCAGCTAGATACACAATCTGAATACAAAGACAAGCATTGCCAAAACATTTTTTGACAAGACTGACATAACATCTCTAAATTTACCCAAAAGTAAAAAGGCTTGAGAAATCACAGGATCCCTACAGTGCAGGAAGAGGCCATTTAGCCCATCGAGTTCACATCTTCTCCTAATGCTAATCAGCATGCAAGTGGAGTGGTTGAGTGATATGCTAAGGTGCTTTGTTTCACAAGACACGACTCCTACCAGTGTCATTTACAAATCACTTGATGACAGCAGAGAGCAAGTTAACTTGTACAGAATGCAAGTATAGCCCAACCTGTCACTTTACAGATTCCATTTCCCATTGGAAACCCTACAACTGAGGCCATAATGACTGAGAAGAAGTCAAGTGATCCATTCTAAAGTTTAAATCATTTGCTGAAAACCTACCAGTCTCGAACTGAGTTATGGTCTGCTCTTCCAACAATTGATTCTGATGAGTAATGGTGCTTTTAACATGATTTCGCACCCGTTCGGCTTTCTGCGCACGCTAGTGATAGAAAATCAAGGAAAAAATAAGTTTAATATCAGACTGGCTAACATAAATTCAGCAAGAGGGAAGCCTTGATTATCGGTTCCAGTCCTTTAGCTAGGATTAAACCTACAGTCTCTAACACAGAAGTACATGTCATACCAACAGGTTTGGATTTCACCAAGATTAGAGTGGTACTGGAAAATCGATGTTTCGGGCAAAAGCCCTTCATCGCTGATGAAAATGTGTTGCTGGTTAAAGCACATCAGGTTAGGCAGCATCCAAGGAACCGGAAATTCGACGTTTTGGGCATAAGCCCTTCATCAGGAATGATGAAGGGCTTCGAGGATGCCTTCCTTGAAGAAGCTCTCTTCCTCCCTCTACAAGGATTTCAGTGAGTGTCTCTCTCACTGCACCCCCCAGGTCACCTCCTCCGCACAGAAGCTCTTCAGCCACGTTCTCACAGACTCGTTACCACAGCCACATCTCCTTCCTCAGCACCTGCCTACGGAACCGACTGACACCACACGGACTCCGAACTACATTCCAACCAACAAAATTTGGACCTCATTCCTGATGAAGGGCTTATGCCCGAAACATCGAATTTCCTGTTCCTTGGATGCTGCCTAACCTGCTGTGCTTTAACCAGCAACACATTTTCAGCTGTGATCTCCAGCATCTGCAGACCTCATTTTTTACCAAAAGCCCTTTATCAGCAACTAATCCATTCCTCGATTTTCCTGCTTCTCGGATGCTGCCTGACCTGCTGTGCTTTTCCAGCACCACTCTAATCTCAACTCTAATCTCCAGCATCTGCAGTACCCACTTCTGCCTTGTATTTCACCAAACTGGATTATAAGAAAACTATGCTCCATCACATTCACCTTTTGTAGTCGTTGAAGTTGTATGACATAAAAAGTACTTGAATTACTAACGAATCACTGCATTCCGTCATTAGTTTGTAGAAATTTGGGATCCACAATCACCTGTTCCACCCAAGCCATACTGCACCCTCATCGTATATATTTGGTCTCAAGGATAAATGTATTATTGTGAGAAGGGGGCATTTACCTGCAACTTATGGACAGTTTTTGCGTATTCTTTCTTCAGCAAGGCCAACCTTTCTTTGAGCTGTAAATGAAATGATTAAATTGAGTTTATTTTGCTGTGGTTAAGTTGTTGTGAAGTTGACGGTGTTGGTTTTGTTTTACCTGCTCCCTGGTTTCCCAGCTCAGGGTTTTTTTCATGCTATGTTCCATTGTGTATTGATGTTCCCGGGGTGAACGGTTATTAACTCTTCCTCGGAGTGTTAGTAAAGCTGAGAGAGGAAGGGAGGGAGAAAAGCCGCCGGCCGACACTTTACTCGGGACGGGCTGAGCTATAGATGCTGGAGACCAGCTGAGTTGAGCAGAGGTAGCTAACGGACTATCGAGGATCCCGCCAATTCCAACCAATCAGAGCACAGGCTCCCCACTTGTCCCGCCTTCCCCTCCAGCCGATTGGAGAAACGGCGACGACACCTTTAGACGTTATTGGTCATTGACAACATCAATCATTAAAGGTACCGGTGCCTCTCCGAGCTAAATACGACATCTCTGAACTGCGGCATTAGAAAAATATTGTTCATTATTCGGAGATTAACGAAGGGAAATTAAAAGAAACGCGGGGACTTTTTAATTTTCATTCCGGCCTTTCCCTCGGGTCGATTTGTCCCCGGAAGTGTGAGTTGTGTTTCCGGGTGAAGCGGGGAGCGGTCGCCCCGACAACTGAGGATGGAGCTGTGTGAGATTCTGTATAACAAGGCGGAGTACATCGAGACGGTGAGGGTCTCATGGTGTCGCGGGTGTTTTTGTTCTGTTTTCAGTAAGAGAGGATTCGACATCAGTTCGGGATGGTGAATGAGAGATGGGCAGGGAGGATTCCCCCACAGCCGGAGGAGCTGCCTTTTGGATCAGATCTTCAGCTGACAACCCTATCTGTTTGTTTCGGTTGATGTAACATAGCCCATGGTGCTACTTCGGCGAAGGAGAGTTTTCCTTCGTAGTAATTGGCTACAGAATTTACTACCTTGTAGTGGCGACTTCAAAATTATTTCAATAGCTGTACTGTGCTTTACAAAGACCCGAGGTTAAGAGGCATTTTCCATTAATGCAAATTCTTTGTTTACTGGGTGTACAGTTAGGAAAGGCTTAAGTAGATGCTGCGCTAACGTGCATTCACTAAGGTAACTTTCGTTAAGCTACTCAACATGATAAGCCCTTGGTGTTGGGATAGTGTATTGGCATGGATAGAGGATTGGCTAACTAATAGAAGACAGACTTGGAGCAAGAAGGGCATTTTTGGATCCCTGTAACCAGTGAAGTGCCACAGTGTTCAGTGCTGTGTCTGTAATTATTTACAATCCATATTAATAACTTGGATTAGGGGAGTGACTGTATGATAGCCAAGTTTGCAGATGACACAGAAATAGGTGGGAAGGCAAGTAGTGAGGATGATGCAAAGTATTCACAGGGATGCTGATGAAGTGTGTGGCAGAATCTTAGCAGATGGAATATAATATGAGGTTATGCACTTTGCTTGGAACAATAGAAGAGCTGAATGTTTTTCAAAAGGGGCTGCAGAAATCTGTAGCACAGGGATTTATGTGTCCAAATGCATAAATTTAAAAAAATGCAGGTTCAACAGAAGCAAATAGATGGTTGGCCTTTAGGGAAGTCTCACTAAAATTGTATAGAGTAATAGTTAAACAACACCTAGAATGCTGTGAAGTTTTAGTCCCCTTATCTAAAGAATGATATCTTGCTATTTGAGGCTGTATAGAGAATGATTGTTTTTTATTCCAGTGGTCATAAATTTCTTTACTGCAGAGAGATATTGAGGCTGGGTTATTAAGTGTGTTCAAAGCTGAGATAGACAGATGGTTATAATCTAATAGAATTAAAAGTTATGGGGTAAAGATGGGAAAGTGGAGTTGGATGCCAGAGCAGACTTGAGTGGCCAATCAGCCAATTTCAGCTCCTGTACCCACTGATGAGACAGATTACTTTGTTGATCTGATGGCTTTTGTCTGACTTTCTAGCTTTAGTAGCTGTCTGAGTGAGAAAGTTCTTTTATCTGTAACATGGGTGACTAGAAGATGGTTCTTTGAGACCTTCATAGCATGTTAATGCTTGAACTCTAGATAGTACACTGGATTACCTTAGCCTGTTGGGATACACAGGAACTTCAATCCTGCCAGCACACTCCAACACAGTAGAGTTGAAACTGGCCTTTTAAACCCTGTCCATGTGTGGATATATTTTGATCCATATGTTCAGGGATGTTATATACTTCTGGAACATGTGAGACTTGATCCCAGGGCTCTTGGTCTAGAATTATTGACACTATCACTACACCACCTCCTGTCCTTGTGTAAAACACCAATGTCACATAACCTACAGGGTTGGAGGCTGAGGGGTGACCTTAAAGAAATTTATAAAATCATGAGGGACATGGATAGGATAAATAGACAAGGTCTTTTCCCTGGGATGGGGGAGTCGAGAAAGAGAGGGCATTGGTTTAGGGTGAGGGGAGAAAGATATAAAAGGGACCTAATGGGCAGCTTTTTCATAGAGGGTGGTGCATGGGGCTGATACAATTGCAGCATTTAAAAGGCATCTGGATGGGCATGTGAATAGAAAGGGTTTAGACAGATATGGATCAAGTGCTGGCAAATGGGACTAGATTAGGTTAGGATATCTGGTTGGTACAGACGAGTTGTACTGAAGGGTTTGTTTCTGTGTTGTATGTCTATGTGACGCTATGACACAGATGGTGGTTTGTCTTGGTGCAGGGTTGTTATTAGCCCTGCATTATTTTTTGTCATGAGATTACTGTACAGCCTAATTTGCTTTGACTCTTTTCCCCCCTTTTTGCAGAATGATTTTTCAGATTACCTTTTCATCTTTAGGTGTGACATTCTCTGGATGTCTGTCCAGACAGCCATTAGTCTGTATGGCTGTATCAGCACTCTGTAATTTGTTGTTAGCAACTATGGTCACGACAGTACTGACTGATTTTATAATTTTTCCTGTCAATATGAACTAATATGAAAAATATGACTTGTGTCTACAGGCCTCTGGCAACAAGGTGAGCAGGCAGTCTGTGCTTTGTGGAAGCCAGAACATTGTCTTAAATGGCAAGGTAAGTGGACTGGATGTAGGAACATTCAAATGCCTCTTTTTAAATGTGTTTGGACAACTTTCTCAGTCATGACAAGCATCAGGGTCTGCTCACTTATTACCATAATCTTGCTGACCTATTTGGCTCCTGGTCTGACACCACCTCAATTGTAATTCCTTATGGTAGTGTTCATAGTTATATACAGCCCCTTCCCTGCTTTCCATCTATAGTAAATGGTCTTTTTTTTTAAATTTCAATTTCCTCCAGCATCTCTTTTTCAATTCTGGCCTCGAGTTTTCGCCCATTAGTGAATACTGTGTATTCAGTGTCTCAGCCCCTGATTCTTAAATTAGGTAGCTGAAACTTTCTACACTCTACCCTTCTTTCACCTGCTTTGAGGCACTCCTTAATTTTTTTTAATCTCTGAGCAAGCTTTTTGTTACCTGTCCTAATATTTCCTCATGTGCCTCAGTATTAGTTGGAGATGCTTTTTTTTTTATCGCGTATATGCAAGACATGCATGTTACTTTTAAGGCCAGCATTATTTCCAATCCTTCATTGGTGGTGAACTTGCTTCATGAGAGGATGTAAGGGGATACCTAGGCTATTTCAGGGAGAAGTCAAGAATGACCAGTTACTGTCAATTTGTAAGGATTGTAATTAATTTCAACACTCCTGGATCTGGAATAGGTGCAATAATGCAGGTCTGGAATTACATTAATGAACCAAGTGAATTTTCACATCAATCTAGTATCATGATCACTTTTTAATGATTCTTTTATTTTAGTAGTTGATTTATATAATTAACTAACTGAATTTGAATTCCTTTTTCTGGGTCATTAGTACAGGCCCCTGGGTTACTAATCTAATAATAATAATTACTAATCTAATAAACCTATTTTGTACCCCATTGTATCTCCCAACATTTGTGAGTGGAGACCTTTCAGTGCTTCTGACAGGTTTTTTTTGTATTGCTGTAGACCCAGGTTTATTGAAATGAATATAGGCCAACAGATTGTAGCTATGGAGCGATCAGGTAATTGCACAAATCTGGGATCGTCTGGTATGCCTGTCTCAGTACCACACCTGAACAGTGTGTGGTATACTTGCCCACAGAGAAACCAGGAACTCCCTGGAGTAGTTTACAAGGATGTTGAGTTCAAATCTATTGATCACTTCAAACCAGTAAATACTTCATCCAGAGAATTTATTATAACAATGTTATTTTAAAAATCAGACTATTGTTATGAACGATTGTATCATCCGTGGAGACCTGGCGAATGTGAGGGTTGGACGGCATTGTGTCATCAAGAGCCGAAGTGTCATACGCCCGCCTTTCAAGAAATTCAGCAAAGGGTGAGGCAAATGCATTGTACAGACATGGAAATTACTGTAACATAGGACTGGAAAGGTTTTATACATCAATCATATCTAGAAATTAGCATTTTGTGGTGTGGTTTCAGTGTCCCTAGCTCTGGGTCAGGAAATCCAGATTCAAGTTCCATCTGCTTCAGAGATGTTGTTCTATTTTGAATGAGTTCATTGAAGCTTTAAAAATACTGTCTGCAGCAGAGATTTTACTGCACTGAGATGCAAAGGATTTAAGAAAGTGATTACAGAATGGGTGAGACAGCACAAGGTTATTCCCTATTTTCATTGTTTGCCAACGTCCTTTCTCTGGTCATTAGCTCCAGCCCTGTGGGACAATCCCACCTCTCAAGTGCCCTGCCATGGTGACAGACTGCAGGAGAAATATGTGGAATACAGGAACTGGTCAAGTCCACCTTCATTCTTACTTTCCAGCAAGAAACTTTACCAAGTGGTCAGAACGAGGAATGTTTGCAGATAGGTCTTTTCTCCCTGATGAGTACAAGGAAGATGTGGTTACGTATTTGTTGCCCCAGCCAACACTGGCAGTAGTGAACTAGCTGCACATGCACCAGTCAACCTGGAATCTTTTAGCTGAAAATTTGTTAAAGCTCAGTTTGTTGGTTTGTCCAACTGAATAAGTGTTCTCTCCACTTAGCACCTCTGCATAGTGAAACACCTTGGAATAGAATGAAGAAATACAGCAGCCTTTTGGCAAGCTGCTTTCTTATAAACTTATAAATAGGTAGTTGTTTCATATTAGACCAGTACACCCACTTCTTCCAGACCCAGAATCAAGTTCATCTTCCTGGCAATGTTGAGAAGCTCTAAACTTCAGATCTCCTGAACAAGAGTGGTTATCGAGGAAGAGCATGATAAACTTTGATTTTCTGCATGCAAAGATACAGGGGTCCTGTTGTATTGTATTAGTTGATTTTTAGAAGCAGTTGGATTGCACTCTATTCGCATGGCATGTGGGACTAAGTCATTTGTATATTAGCTTCCTATTGACTAAGATATCAATTATATCAGACATTTCCTCTGCAATACAGAGTTGCCTTTTTCCCACTGCACATTGGTGACCATGTGTTCATCGAGGAAGACTGTGTGGTAAATGCTGCTCAGATTGGATCCTATGTTCACATTGGGAAGAATTGTGTTATCGTAAGTAAATTGCCTCTTCTTAATGCTGTTATGCTCATTCTGTCTGTAATGCAACTTCCTGTTGTGTGGTGTACAATAGAAGCCTGTGAGAGACAGTAGCTTGAAAGAAGAAATTATAAGACCTTCTGAGAATTGGGCCTACCCAGGCATGTTAGAGGAATTCGGCTGTAAAGATTATTTTAGGGGAGGGGATGTTGGAGTAGCTATCTCCAGGACAGGTGGGACATGAACATTCACCTCTTGGCCCAGAACTTAACACTTGCCCAGTGGTATACACCTATCCCTTTCTATCACTAAGAATGAAGGAGGAGTTAGAGTCTTGGGAGATATAGAAGGTAGATGTATTGTCTGAACCTGAACTGATTTTATTACTGCTTCAAGAAATCAATTTTTTATTTCAGTAGTTGAATACAAAGACCAACTTGTCTTTAACCCACTGAACAGATGTCTATTGTTGATCATTTGTCAGTGGTCCATGGTGATAAGAGATTGTTCAGTCTACGACAGATGGAGTTGTGCTTGGTAATTATTTGTTTCCAGCTGCTATTGTTCTTTTAATGACCTAAACTGATGTATTCTCAACGTGGACTCTGTCACTCCCTCACTCAAGTGTACACACACCAGCACACAGACTAAGTTGTTTTTGTTGACTGACCATTAATTCAAGGATAGTGTTAATTTGGGTTGAGTTTCTTCTAGGAATTTTCATATCACTGAGCAAGTCTATTCTCAGATTTGGGCATATGGGCAAGACGTTCCAAGATTTAGTGGAATCCAGGATGAAGGATTTGTTTGCTTTCTTTTAATCTATACCGCTGCTTTACTCATAATTTAAAAATTGGGATTCAAACGCCCGATATGTAATGCTGGATATGATGTCACTGAAGTGTTGATAAAGTACAGGTCAGTAGCTTTTAATCAAAAATAGCTAATGAGGTGTTTTTATTTGTTCATGGCTTGTTGGCCATTCAAATTTCCCTTGTGAATATAGTGAGAAGCCTTTTTGAACTACAGCAGTCCTTGGGGAGTGGGGATCCTCAGTGCTGTTAGTGCTGTCTTGATCCAATGACAGTGAAGGAACGGTGAGTTGGTTCTAGGTCAGGATGATGCATGGCTTGGAGAAGAATTTGCAGCTGGTGGTTTTCACAAGTATCTGCTGCCTTATTCTTAGTAGAGGTGGTGGGTTTGGAAGTTGCTGTCAAGGAGCTTGGCAGTTTATTGAAGTGCATCTTATAGATGATATATACACTGTTACTGCTATGTGTCAGTGGTGAATAGAGTAGATATTATTGGCTCCCCATTCAATGTCAGTCATGTGGACTGCTTTGTCCTGGATGATTTATCAGCCAAAGCTTGGTTGTTCTTCAGGCCTTGCTGAATAAGGACATGAGTTGCTTCAGTACACGAGAGGTTGCAAATGGTGCTGAACACGAACAGTAAAGATCCTCACTTCTAACTATAGTATGGAAGGAACATCATTGAAGCAGATAGAAATGGTTGGATCAAGAAAACTATCCGGAGGAGCACGTGCAATTATTTTCTGGGTCTAAGATGGTTGACCTCTGACAAGCACAACTACCTTCCTCTGTGCTAGGTATGACACAAAACAGCTGAGTTTTATCCTTAATTCCAATTTTGCAATGGCTACTTGATGCTATAACTGTACAAATATGGCTTTGATGTCAAGGGCAATCACTCTGACTCGCCCCTCATGTTAACCTCTTTTAGAACATTATAGCGTGGTACAGCCCTTCAGCCCTCAATGTTGCGCTGACCAGTCACACCAATCTGAAGCCCATCTAACCTACACTATTCCATGTACGTCCATATGTTTGTCCAATGACAACTTAAATGGCGAATCTACTATCGTTGCAGGCAAAGCATTCCATACCCTTACTACTGTCTGAGTAAAGAAACTACCTCTGACATCTGTCTTATATCTCTAACCCCTCAATTTAAAGCTATGCCCCTTCGTGCTCATTGTCATCATACTTGGAAAAAGGCTCTCCCTATCCACCTATCTAACCCTCTGATTATCTTATATGTCTCTATTAAGTAGCATCTCAACCTTCTTCTCTCCAATGAAAACAGCCTCAAGTCCCTCAGCCTTTCCTCTTAAGACCTCCCCTCCATACCAGGCAACATCCAAGTAAATCTCCTCTGCACCCTTTCCAAAGCTTCCACATCCTGCATGTAATGTGGTGACCAGAACTGTACGCAATACTCCAAGTGCGGCCGCACCAGAGTTTTGTACAGCTGTCGCATAACCTCATGGTTCCGGAACTCGATCCCTCTATTAATAAAAGCTAAAACACTGTATGCCTTCTTAACAACCCTGTCAACCTGGGTGACAACTTTCAAGGATCTGTGTACCTGGACACTGAGATCTCTCTGCTCATCTACGCTACCAAGAATCTTACCATTAGCCCAGTACTTTGCATTCTGGTTACTCCGACCAAAGTGAATCACCTCACACTTGTCCGCATTAAACTCCATTTGCCACCTCAGCCCAACTCTGCAGCTTTTCTATGTCTCTGTAACCTACAACATCCTTCGTCACTATCCAAATTCCACTGACCGTAGTGTTGTCTGCGAATTTACTAACCCAACCTTCTACGCCCTCATCCAGGTCATTTATAAAAATGACAAACAGCAGTGGACCCAACACCAACCCTTGCGGTGCACCACTAGTAACTGGACTCCTGGATGAACATTTCCCATCAACAAACACCCTCTGTCTTCTTTCAGCAAGCCAATTCCTGATCCAAACTGCTATATCTCCCACAATCCCATTCCTCCGCATTCTGTACAATAGCCTACTGTGGGGAATCTTATCGAACACTTTGCTGAAATCCATATACACCACATCAACCGGTTTACTCTCATCTATCTGTTTGGTCACCTTCTCAAAGATCTCAATAAGGTTTGTGAGGCATGACCTACCCTTCACAAAACCGTGCTGACTATCTCTAATCAAATTATTCTCTTCTTTTTGATTAGAAATCCTATCTCTTATAACCTTTTCCAACACTTTACCAACAACTGAAGTAAGGTTCACTGGTCTATACTTATTAGGGTTGTCTCTACTTGCCTTCTTAAACAGGGGAACCACATTTGCTATCCTCCAGTCTTCTGGTACTATTCCTGTAGACAATGACGATTTAAAGATCAATGTCAAAGGCTCAGCAATCTCCTCCCTGGCTTCCCAGAGGATCCTAGGATAAATCCCATCCGGCCCAGGGGACTTATCTATTTTCACACTCTGCAGGATTTCTAATACCTCTTCCTTGTGAACCTCAATCCCACCTAGTCTAGTAGCCTGTATCTCAGTATTCTCCTCAACAACATTGTCGTTTTCTAGAATGAATACTGTCGCAAAATATTCATTTAGTGCTTCCCCTATCTCCTCTGACTCCACACACAACTTCCCACTACTATCCTTGATTGGCCCTAATCTTACTCTCCTCATTCTTTTATTCTTTAAATACCTATAGAAAGCCTTAGGGCTTCCCCTGATCCTATCTGCCAACAACTTCTCATGTCTCCTCCTGGCTCTTCTGAGCTCTCTCTCTTTCAGTCTTTCCTGGCTACCTTGTAACCCTCAAACGCCCTAACTGAGCCTTCGTATCTCATCCTAACATAAGCCTTCTTCTTCCTCTTGACCAAAGATTCCACTTCCTTCGTAAACCACGCCTCCCGTGCTCTACAGCTTCCTCCCTGCCTGACAGGTACATACTTATCTCGGACACTCGGAACTTTTCCTTGAATAAGCTCCACATTTCTCTTGTGTCCATCCCCTGCAGTTTCCTTCCCCATCCTGTGCTTCCTAAATCTTGCCTAATCTCATCGTAATTGCCTTTCCCCCAGCTGTAACACTTGCCCAGTGGTATACACCTATCCCTTTCTATCACTAAAATAAACATGACAGAATTGTGATCGCTATCACCGAAGTGCTCACCTACATCCAAGCCTAACACCTGGCTGGGCTCGTTGCACAGTACCAAATCTAATGTGGCTTCACCCCTTGTTGGCCTGTCTACATACTGTGCCAGGAAGCCCTCCTGCACACATTGGACAAAAACTGACCCATCTATAGTACTCGTACTATAGTGTTCCCAGTCAATATTTGGAAAGTTGAAGTCCCCAATGCCAACTACCCTGTCTCTCTCTCTCTCTCACTCATATCAAGAATCATCTTTGCTATCCTTTCCTCTACATCTCTGGAACTATTCGGAGGCCTATGAAAAACTCCCAACAGGGTGACCTCTCCTTTCCTGTTTCTAACCTCAGCCCATACTACCTCAGTTGACGAGTCCCCTAACATCCTTTCTGCAACTGTAATACTGTCCTTGACCAACAATGCCACACCTCCCCCTCTTTTACCATCTTCTCTGTTATTACTGAAACATCTAAATCCTGGAACCTGCAGGATTTTGTGCAGATTTAGGCCAAGGCTATAATGAGATCATAAGCTGAGTAGCCCTAACTGAACAGAATTCAGTAAGCTGTTAATCTTTGATTTGTGCTGCTTCATCTCACTGACAATAATCCTTCATAATTTTAATAGCCTGATTTTGTGATTAAATGGTTAGGTTGTATTTGACCTGCTTTGTGGGCAGGACATACCTGGGCAATTTCCCATATTCCTAACTAGATGTCACTGTTGTAGGTGGACTGGAAAACCTGGGCTAGGGATACAGCTGAGGCACACATCTTCAGTACTAATTCTGCAATGTTATCACTGCTCATAGCATTTGCAGTATCCAGTGTCATCTGTCAATTGTTGATATCACATGGAGTGAATCAGTTTGGCTGAAGGTTGTTATTTGTGATGCTGGCAACCTCAGGAGGAAGCTAAGATGGGATCATCACGTAGCACATTTGGCTGAAGTTCTTGCAAGAGCTTCTGGCTTGTCTTTTTTGCTGATCTTCTGATCATCCCCATCATGGAGAGTGTGGAGCCTCCTCCAGTTAGATGTTAATTGTCTGCCATCATCGTCAACTGATGTGGCAGGACTGCAGAACTTGAATCTGAGGTGATTGTTGTTGGATTGCTTAGCTCTGTCTATTGTAAATTTCTTGGAGTATTTGCATGCCAAATAATATAATGTTCTTGCTTCACCAGGTGTCAACCATTTTAGTTATGGCTGGTGCTTTTCCTGGCATTTGATACTGCATTCGGCAATAGCAGAGTGGGAGATGCGCTGGGTCATGAAATTACAGATTGTAGTCGAAAACAATTCTTCAGCTGCTGATATCTCACAGTGACTTTGAATCTTCAGTTACTAGATCTGCTGACCAATTATCCCATTTAGCAGGTGCTCGTCCCATGTAAAAGATTGAGGGTATCTTCAATATGAAGAGAAGATTTTTGTCTAACAAGGGATGTGCAATGTTCTGCTATTGTCATGTATGGATATTTGTGACAAGTAGATTGGTGATATCAAGGAGAATTAGATTTTCCCTTGTTAGTTCCTTCACTACCTATAGCAGACCCAGTCTAGCAGCTATGTTCTTTAGAATCTGCAAGCCCTGAGAGTACACGGACTTCACTCAGAATCATAGTCATACATCACGGAAATGGATCCTTTGGTCTAACCAGTCCGTGCTGACCATAATCCTAAACTTAACTAGTCCCACCCGCTTGTTCCTGGCCCAAACCCCTCCAAACCTTATCCTTTCATGTACTTACCTGAATGGCTTTTTAATGTTGTTGTAATTGTACACAAGTTCACCACTTCCTCAGGAAGTTCATTCCACACGTGAACTGTCCTCTGTAATACATTTGCCCCTCATGTCTTTTTTTTTTTTAAACCTCTCTCCTCTTACCTTAAAAATATGCCCCTATTCACAAATTTTCATCCCGCCTTATTTGCTACAGTCCACATATTTGTGGGGTTGGCTGCAGAATCTTCACCTAATTGATAGTTCCTAACAGATTGCGTGCTACTTCATGGTAACTAAGGAATTTCTATTGTAGCATTATCTGTGTTTTTAATGTTATCCATGGGAGGTCCATGCTCCTAGCCCTCGCGGATAAGAAAGATTTAGTATAATGCTGCTACCGAACTAATTCCTATGCCCTTGCCTTCCTCTGTTCTACTCCCAAGTCCTGATCCCTCATCTGAGGAATGATGGTGGTAATTAATAAGAGATTTCTTTGCCTCTGCTTGAACTGATGTCATGAGACTCCGTGGGGTCTGGAGTCTATGTTGAAAACTCTCTGGCTACTGTGTGCAAATGCACAATGGTGAATCCATTTTGATTGTGGGATAGGACACCCCTTGGGGTGGCAGTGTGTATGTTGGCTGTAATCTGTTATTCTATGGCAGGCTAAGCTACGGACAGGTCGCCAAATTTGGCACAAGCCCCAGATGTTTTTAAGTACCCTGCAGAGAAAACTAGCCTGTGTGTGCTCTTATTGTTTCCAGTGCGAGGGATTCAATTCCACTTCATTCCTAATTGACCTTACTGTGGCAGTATGATACCACTGAGTGAGTAACTTTGTCATTTCAGACAGCAATTAAGATTGTAGGTAAGGTGGCAAGGACAGTTGATTTCTTTCCTGAAAGGGCAGTAATTGATCAGATGGATTTTTCTGACTATCAACAATGGTTTCATGGTCACTATTACTGAGTTGAATTTCATATGTTTATTAATTAAATTCAAGTTCCACCAGCTGCCATGGTCAGTTTCAAATTCATGTTCCCGAGTAGTGGTCATTACCACTATGCCAATGCCTCCCTGAAGTGATTCATTTAAAAAAAAAACGAATAATAGGACCACCGTAGCAGCTAGCTCTGTTATCCTGAGCAAGGAATTTACCTCTGTGCTATTAATATTTCTCTGGGTCCATACTTGGTTACACTATTTATTATTCCTTTGGCACACGGAGTGTGTTGTCCCTAATCCTTTTTATCTCTACGTAGGGTCGAAGATGTGTTCTGAAAGATTGCTGCAAAATTCTGGACAACACTGTCCTTCCGCCAGAAACTGTGGTCCCGCCTTTCACAGTCTTCTCAGGCTGTCCAGGTGAGTATAGCTAAATACCAACATCATACCCATGATAGCTGGAATCATGCTTGATTCTTTGGGTCAAAACTAATTCCCCTCCGTGAGGAGAGAGAGAGGCAGCTATGTTTACTATAGCTGGTGAGCTAGATAAAGTCCTGTTAGAACCTATACTGCTAAAATAATTGATGCACTAAGGTTCCACGTGGTAGACTGGGTTAGTAGGGTTAGATCAAATGGGATCCAGGGTGAACTTGAAGGTAGGAGTCAGAGGGTGGTGGAAGAAAATTGCTTATTGGACTAGAGGCTTGTGACCAGAGATGTGCTGCAATGATCAGTGCTAGGTCCACTGCTTTTTGTAATTTTATATTCACATTTACATCATTTATGCAGGAGCATGATTAAAGTTTGCAGATGACATCAAAATAGGTAGTGTCGGGTCAATGAAGGTTACCTCGGAGTACAGCAGGACCTTGGATTGGCCAATGAGTGGCAGATGGAGTTTTATTAAATAAAAGTGAGGTGTTGCATTTTGGTAAGGCCAATCAGAGCAGGTCTTGTACAGTTAATTGTAGGGCCTGGGGAGTGTTGCCTTGCAAAGAGACTAGAGATGTAGGTGTATACTGCCTTGAAAGTGGAGCTGCAGGTAGAAAGGTTGGTAAAGAAGGCATTTGGCATCCTTGCATTCATTGGTCAGAACATTGAGTATGGGAGTAGGAGCATCACGCTGTGGTTGTACAGGACATTGGTGAGGCCATTTTGGAATACTCCTAATAAGTCTGGTCAACAAGAAGGATGTTATTAAACTTGATGGTGCTGAAAAGATTTACGCTGCTGTTGCTACAATTGGAGGATTTAATTATGGGAAGAAGCTTAATAGGCCAGTGCTTTTTCCCTGGAATTTTGGAGGTTAAGGGGTGACCTTATAGAAGCTTATAAAATAATGAGGAGCATGGATAAAGTGAATGGCCAAGGTGTTTTTCCTTGGCTGGGGAGTCCAAAACTAGAGAGCATAGAATTAAAGTGAGAGGTGAAAAATTGAAAGGGACCTGAGGGATAACGTTTTCATGTAGAGGGTGGTGTATGTTTGCAATGTGCTGCCAGAAGAAGCAGTGGAGGCGGATACAGTAACAACTACTAAGTTTGCAAGTGACACCAAAATATACACACTATACTCATGCAGAGGGACAGGAGCAGATGGTATGGGAAAGTATTTAATTGGGGGAGGGGAATTACAATGCCATAAGGCAGGAACTGGAGTGCCTAAATATGGAACAGATGTTCTCTGGGAAATACATAACAGATGTGGATGTTGCTTAGGAAGCACTGGCTGATAGTGCTTGACAGGTTTGTCTCACTGAGGCAAGCAAGTGATGTGGGTGACAAGGGATGTGGAACATCTCTTCAAGAGGAAGAAGGAAGCTTACTTAAGGTTGAGAAGGCAATGATCAGACGGGGCTTTAGAGGATTTCAGGGGAGCCAGGAAGGAACTGAAGAATGGACTTAGGAGAACTAGAAGGGGGCATGAAAAAGCTTTAGTGGGTAGGATTAAGGAAAGCCCTAAGCTGTTCTACACTTATGTGAGGAACAAGAGGATGGCGAGAGTGAGGGTAGAGCAATCGGGGATAGTGGAGTGAACTTGCGCCTGGAATCGGAGGAAGTAGGAGAGGTTCTTAATGAATACTTTGCTTCAGTATTCGCTACTGAGAGAGTCCTTGATGTTTGTGAGGACACCATGACACAGACTAAAATGCTAGAACAGATTGATATTAGGAAGGAGGATGTGCTGAAAATTTTGAAAAACATAAGGATAGGTAAGTCCCCTGGACCAGATGGGATATACCCTAGGTTACTACAGGAAGCGAGGAAAGAGATTGCTGCACCTTTGGCGATGATCTTTGCGTCCTCACAGTCCACTGGAGTAGTACCCGGTGACTGGAGTTTGGCAAATCTTATTTCCTTGTTTAAGAAAGGGAATAGGAATAATCCTAGGAATTATACCAGTTAGCCTTATGTCTGGTGGACAAAGTACTGCAGAAGATTCTGAAAGATAAGATTTATGATTACGTGGAAAACTATAGATTGATTAGAGAGAGTCAGCATGGCTTTGTGCAGGACAGGTCATGTCTCACAAACCTTATTGAATTCTTTCAGTATGTGACAAAAAATGTTGATGAAGGTAGAGCAACAGGTGTGGTGTACGTGAATTTTAGCAAGATGTTTGATAAGGTTCCTCATGGTAGGCTCATTCAGAAAGTAAGGATGCAAGGGAAATAGGGAAACCTGAGAGTCTGGACACCAAATTGGCAGACACATAGAAGACAGGGGTGTTGGTAGATGGAAAGTATTCAGCCTAGAGCTTGGTGACCAGTGGTGTTCTGCAGGGATCAGTTCCAGGATTTCTGCTGTTTGTGATTTTTTTATAGATCACTTAGATGAGGAAGTGAAAGGGTGAGTTAGTAAGTTTGCCAACAACAGGAAAGTTGTGGATAGTGTGGAGGGCTGTTGTTGGTTGCAACAAGACATTGACAGGATGCAGAGTTGGGCTGATAAGTGGCCGATTGGAGTTCAACCTGGAAAAGTCATTCACTTTGGAAGGTCGGATTTGAATGCAGAATACAGGGTTAAAGGCAGGATTCTTGGCAGCTTGGAGGAACTGAGGGATCTTGGGATCCAAGTCCATAGATCCCTCAAAGTTGCCACCCAGGTTGATAGGGTTGTTAAGAAGACATATAGTGTTGGCTTTCATTAGCAGGGATATTGAGTTTTAGACTGCAAGGTTATGCTGCAGGTCTATAGAATCCTGGTTAGACCACACTTGGAATATTGTTAGTTCTGGTCACCTCATTATAGGAAAAATGTGGAAGCTCTGAAGAGAGTGCAGAGGATGTTTGTCAGGGTGCTGTCTGGACTGGTGGGCATGTCTTATGAGGGAAGGTTGAGGGAGCTGGGACTCTTTTCATTTGAGCGAAGGATGAGAGGTAACTTGGTAGAGGTGTACAAGATGTTGAGAGGCATAGATAGAGTGGATAGACAGACCTTTTCCCATGGCAGAAATGGCTATCACGATGGGGGCAAAATTTTAAGGTAATTGGAGGAAAGTTTAGGAGAGATGTCAGAGATGGGTTCTATACACTGGTGTAAAGTGGCAGGTGTGTGGAATGCACTGCCAGCAGTGGTAGTAGAGTCAGATACATTTAGGGACATTTAAGTGACCCTTGGAAGTTAGTACAATGAAGTCTATATAGGTTAGTCTGCTCTTTGAGTAGAATAAAAGGCTGGCACAACATCGAGGGCCGAAGGGCCCAGTACTGTGCTGTACTGTTCTATGTTCTAAAAGGCATCTGGGTGGGCGTATGAATAACAAGAGTTTAGAGGGATATAGGCCAAATGTTGGCAAGTTTGCTATATGATGCTATAATGGTATGGCATTACATGGGAATATGAATACAGAGGAAATTGCGTATAATTCAGTATCTGAAGATGTTTTACAGTGGGTAAAGGCACTATATAAATATAAGTTTTTGCAGTTGCAAACATTTCTGCACTTGCACGTTGCACATTGCATCAATCAGATACTCGAATATTCACATTCACATCTGAATGTAATAGTTTCTATAATCTTTGCACTGTTTGTAATGTTTTTGCTTTGCTTTACTTCAAATTGTGGGGTGGGGATGTTTGTTAATGTTGAGGCCCTTGGTAAAAGAAAATCACTTTGTTGTTCTCCTTCTTCTGATATCCTCAACCTTGTAGCTTCTCAAATGATCCAGTCCAGAGAGACCGTGCAGTTGACTATGCTTATACCCCGATTGGGGAGAAGAAACTGATTACCAGAAGTGGACTGTCATTCCTAATTATTTTGAATCATTTGCCTGGGGTATAATTTGTGTTCCTCAGATTGTGGACTGTCCTGTTTGTTTCAATGTCTAGCCATGGTTCAGTGGGTAGCATGCTCCTCTGATTGAAATTGGACTTGTACCCACAGTGACCTGAACCAAAAATCTAAGGTGACCCTTTCAGTCCAGCCTTTATGCAGTATTGAGGAGCTCAACTGAGGTGCTTCTTTCAGATCAATAATAAAATAAGATCCTACATGAAGGGAAAGTGACTTTCAAAATTAGAGTGTATTTGGATAACTTGCCTATGTAATTGCATAGATCTTTACCTCACCCTATTCCATATTTGAGACACTCTGGTAGATCATAAGACTATCTTTTTATATTATTAATTAATTAATTCAGTATTTCAATGAAATTACGCTTTACTTTTTTTAGTAGACATATTATATTCCACACACAGATCCTTCATGGAACTTAGTACAACCAAGTGTATGTAGGTTAGTCTGATCTTAAAATAGGATAAAAGGCTGGCACAACATCAAGGGCCAAAGGCCTATACTGTGCTGTATTGTTCTATGTTCTCTGACTTGCCAGGTGGATGCAAAAACATCCATGGCACCATTCAAAGATGAACAAGAGAATTATTCCCAGTGACCTAGCTAATCTCTCCAACAGTATCTTTAAACCAAATTATTTAATCACTATCAAATTGTTGTTTGATCGCCATGTTTCATACATTTATTCTGTTTCATTTAAACTCATTTGGCTGTCATACACTTTGAAGTATCCTACAATTCTAAAAGGCAATCCTTCATGTACAAAATAACAGTGCAGTCTACTATTAATTACAAAGTGAGGTTCCTACTTTATATAATTTAAAGAATTTTGTTTTGTTTTCTGACAGGCCTGTTTGCTGGTGAGCTCCCAGAGTGTACACAGGAGCTTATGATGGATGTCACAAAGAGCTACTACCAGAAGTTCCTGCCACTGTCTCAGATATGAGGTGTGGCTTTACTTCAGAGCACTACAAATACAGGTAAGATGATCGGAGGTGCCTAGTGCTAGTGAAGCTTTAAATGAAAGTCAGCATTTACCTATATTTTGAAAACGAGATGAGACCTTAATATTTAAGCTGCTCTTGTGTCACTCCAGCCCTGTCTGAGTCCTTGGCCTCCAGGGTAGATTTGAGACCCCAGTTCTCTTTTTCTGTTGGCCAAATCCTGAAACATTTTTCTTGGTAATTTGCTTGTCTGTTTCCAGCACCTACAGAAATATTGTTTTTTAATTTTAAAAGTAGTTTCCTCTGAAGGCTGATGATCTGTCTCACCCCTCTAAACTGAATGAAACACTTTAGAGTCTAGAGGAGGTCTTGTTCTAAAAAGGTGAACTGAGCTAGGAATTAATAGATAAGTCTGTGGAGACGACAGTGCTACTGACTCAGAAGGGTTCCAGTTACATGATGACTTGACCATTCTGTCAGTACTCTGTCTTGATAGAGAACTAAGTTGTCACAGGTGCCATCTCCCAGATGTGACATGAAACTAAGGCCATGTCTTCATGTTAAAGCTCTCTGATTCCATGACATCATATGTAAATTAATGAGTTCTGTTTCATGACAGCAACCTCTATCAATAATGATGATCATCCATAATCCAGTATCTGTCTGTACAAAATAAACATAATTTATAGCTCTGTAATATTGTCTAGTGCATTGTAATGAAATATAAAGCATTCTAGGAAATTTGTGATGAAATGTGTGCCTGTAGTGACTCAAACTATATTACTTATCTGACACAGCATTTCTCCCCTTTCCTTCCACAATAATTTTGAAAAATCATTTATTCACTTACAAATTTTGAAACATTGATTTGGAGGCAGTGCTTATTTTGTCTTGAAGGTTTGGTTTAGGTCTCCTATAATTTACAAGATAACAATGCTGAAGCAGGTAGCTGGATTCATTTGTTCCCAAGTCTGCACATTTCCAATTCTGTTTGCTATGGGTAATTTAAGAATAATTGATTAAATTTTCAACTATCTACAGATTACATGTGTTACCTCACTGGATATGTTAGGTCTGGTAGGTTTATACAATCTTAACTCTGCCCTCCATATTTTTTATTCTTTATATAAACCAGCTGAATGTTTTCTTTAAGACTCCAGTTTTAAACCCATTCTTCCCGAGTGTCCATCGTTATACATTTAATTTTACTTTTCTTGTTGCAGAATCCAGTTAATTGGGGAACTCAAAGTGAACAGCTAGAAAAACAGAGGGCCCAAATTCTGCCTGAGCATTTCAAAGTGATGGAGTGGCTCTAACATGAGGAAACACAAGTTTTCTAAATGATAAATGTGTTCATCTTTAGTCTGATGAAGATTGCTGCTCCTCTACACTGGGAGTGATTCTCTGTCTGTGTAGTCTTCAGTTCAATGTTACAGCATAACACCAGAGAAAATCCAGAGTACTGGGCATATATTTATTTGTTGAAACGTTAAATCACTGATCCTCCGACTGGGTTTAATCCACTTGGAAAAGACTTCAGTTGTGACTGAATGTAAAAATTGTATGAGTTCTCTCTTTCGTATTCACTTGTATTAGGCTTAATGTCTGTGAAATGCCATTCAGATTAACTGCTACCTACTATTTGCAAAGTTCATGAGTTTCATCTGCTTAACCACCAACACCAGTTGGAATTCTCATTGCTGCAATAACTTGAGCTCTGTACAAAGTAGAATTCTTGGACATCAATGAGTAGTGCAGCATTATTTCAGGACTTGGCTGTTTCTTGGATGCAGCTGAGAACTAGGAGGTGAACAGGTAGATAGGAAGTTGTCACCCCTTCCAACAAAACAGTAATGGTGCTTAGTTAGCTAAAATGTAACCAGTTTTTATGACAGAACTTTCATTAAGGACCAATTCCTCCGGCAAGGCGCATTGATAAAATAGTATGACTTAAGGGAATTTACTCCACAGGGAAACCAAGGATGGACAGCATTTTTCGTTTGGGCTTTAACTCAAAATAAAATTTAGTTTTTGAGGTCACTGCAGCAAGCAATGTATGTAATGAATTTAAGTCAAGACTATGGTACTGGAAAATAATAGTAGGTCAGGCGGCATTAGAGGAACAGGAAAATCGACGTCTTGGGCAGAAGCCCACCCAAAACATCGATTCTCCTGCTCCTCAGCTGCTGCCTGACCTGTTGTGCTTTTCCAACACCACACTCTCGACTCTAATCTCCAGCATCTGCAGTCCTCACCTTTGCCCCATAATGAATTTAATCCTACTTATGTGCACTTTATAGAAGGAATAAAAAACATGACAGTCCAAATTTGGGGACCTTGAGGCAAGGCGATAGAGTGCAAGCCAGTGTTAGTTTTGGGCACTAGGAGTTCCCTGATTATTTGGGTGTTTATGATTGCTCCCTGAAACCCACCCACCCACCGACCACCACCACAGCTAACAGATGTTGGAGAACTGAGGAATGCTTTACCATCTCCAGGAGATGCCTGCTTCACTCAATTGAATTGGTCAGTGCCCATAAGTGGACTTTGTGGAAGGCACTGTGTAATGCTATAATTCTAGGAATACAGCTAAGAGTCAGAATTCTGCCAGATTGTGAAATACAGGGTTTACATTTAAGATGTCAGTTTGTTTCTTTTTCTTATCACCTGGTTATCATTTTGTAACCATTCTGATATGCTGCCAATTCTTTGGATAGTAAATGAGTTATCCGAGTTAAGCAAATGGACAATGGGAAGTCAGAACCTGCAATGTAACTGACTAATTGCAGTGGTCCAACAATACAAGAAACACCCCATAGTAAATGGATATCAATGTTGCTTCATGCAGTACATATTATGCAATTTCGCAGTACCTAGTCCCACCCATAATGCACATTGAGTGCAACTCAAATTTACTGCTGTTATCAACTGGGTGCACTACCTAGTTTATCTACCTTTTCTTTAGGTGGAGAACCAGATCCAAACTACTTTCCCATGCCAGTACTGTCCAGCAGTGTTTTCAAAATGGTTCCTTCTGCAATCCACTCTGTCTGCAACACCTCAAAGGAAACTGGGACACTAGACCACAGCTTGGACCTATTGTATCAGTCACATCTGTCAAAGAATTATAAATTGGAGAGGTCAATGTGCAAATGTAATAAATATTCATGGTAATCTTTTTTAGTTTGTGTAAATTGTAAATTTTCTTAATATATAAATGAAACATGACAAATTGCAGGATATGGGGGAAATTTATAGAGCATGAAGGCTAGGTAAGGGAAAGATGTACAATCTACAACAGGGTCTGTAAAGACTCATTCCAGCAAGCTTTAGAATCACAACTTTGCAACACAGTAGGTTATTTAGCACACTGTCAGTAACAGCTTTCTGTGAACCAGTTCAATTTTTCCAATTATCTTGTTACTTCACTATTCTATTTTTCAAATATTTATGTACCTTTTCTATTATTTCAATTCTACATGGAGATAGTTAGTGTACTAGAAGTACAAAGTTTGAATGTTTATTTTCATTCTTATCTCCTCAACAACTGTCCTGTCTAATTTCAGTTACTGCTGCTGGTGATAGTGGAAATGTCTACAATATGGGCTTTTTGATTATGCCAGTCTGGCTGTTTTATGCTGAGGGCCTCCCCAATCTGATATGACTATGTAGTGTGACCCAGGCCACATCAGCAAGTAGTCTTGCATAATAATAATCTATGTATCATCTTTTACTATCGTAAAATCTCAAAACACTTCAATAATTGAGCCTAATTTGACAACAAGCATATAAGGTATTGAATTAGATGGCTTAAAATCTACTTTTACTGACTTTTTGTGGTAAATAACAAAGTTTGGGGAGGGATTTTGGGAGTTTGGGGTGAAGACAATTGGTAGGTAAAAATATTAGGGAATGTGTGGGAAGCCATATTTGGAGGAATGTAGAATCCTGAAGATTGGATAATATGACACACTGCAACTCTGGAACAATGTACAATAAAATATTTTGCTTTTGAGTGCAATCACTTGCTGTTTTGAAAACTATATGTAAAGTGTAAGTGTAGTTGATACTTGGCTGGTGGTGATAGTGACACTTTTGTTTTTCTTCAAGTGTGACACGCAGAGTAACTATTTGCAAAGAATAATTTATTACCTTATCTGGAAATGGCACGTCACTACTCCATTTGCTCATACTTCAGTGACTAGCCGATATTTTATTCTCTGCTTTTTATTTATTTATTTTTTGTTCTTTCATATGATGTGGTATTTGCTGGATAGAATTTTTTGTTTTGCTATCCTACATTACACTTGGGATGGTGGCGGTGTGTTGCCACATCCAAGTGAGGTATGTATGTTGAGTGTTTTCAGGACCTAGGCAGTACTGACTAATTTCTCTGCGAACCTATGTCTCAGACCATGCTGTGTATTTGACTGATCCGAGTAGTGTGTGTGACACCTGATTTTTGCAAAATTGCCTCATCAGGCTGTGTGTCACCCAGATATGTTAGACAAACAACCTAACCAGAATGCTAGGAGATATTAATGAGTAAAGGAAACTGAAGTTGATATTGCATAATCCTAACCTGCTCCACCCTCTGCAGTAATCTATTACCTTAACCTGCAGTACCTTCAGTATGGATCAATCTGTCATTTTAACCAGTCCCATCTTTGGAACAGATCAAACCATCATCATAACCTGTGCCACTCTTTCCATGCATCAAAGTGTAACCATGATTTGCCCTGCTGTCACTATATGCATCAAACTTTAACCAGCCTCACCCTTGGCATGTCACCTGCCTTACCTTCAGGATGTAAGGAATAGGGGGTAGAGTAGGCCCTTAGTCCCCTCATGTTTGCTCTGCCTCTCAGTAAGATTATTAATGGTCTGATATGGACTTACCTTCACTTCCCTCTGCCTCTCCCATAACCTTTGATTCCCTTGTCAACCAACTATCTAATTGAGCCTTGTATATACTTGCTGGAGAGAGAATTCCAAATATTAACAAAATTGAAGAAAGAACTTATTACAGAGATTATTAGGGTCAGCTGAACCAAATACTTGAGGTTTGTCAATAAAGAGACAATTTTTAAATGTATTGCTTTACTTGACTGGAAGATAATTTAGGACAAAGTGATAGCTAACTAGACTTGACACGAGTAGTAAAGACACAAGCAAAAGAGATTTTGGTGAACTGAAGTTTTTGCGAGGGTAGATGTGGGAGGCCAACCAGAAATATGTAGAAATTGTTGAGCCTAGAGGCAATGAAGGCTTGAATAAGGGTTTCAGCAGCAGATGAATAGCTGCGGGGATGTGAAATTGATATAGAAATAGGCAGTCTGAGTATTGGTACATATATGCATGGAGGCTTACTTTGGGGTCAAACATTTAAGGTTAGCAAACAAGTTGATTTATCTCAGACACTAGCAGGGAGAGAAATTGGGGGCAGAGACCAAATAAAACAGAACGAGGAAAGAACATGAAAATATTTGAAAGTCGCACATGGGCAAAACCATATCCAGGTTAGTTTACCACTCAAACAAACACACATCCAGGTAAACTCAGACAACCTTGCATTCTAGTAAGCCCATAGCTCAGACAGATGCATACCTATGTACACCCTCAACACAGATAAACGCACATTCAGGCAAATCCATAGCTCAGTCAATTCCACACTTGGTCAACCCTGAACACTGGTAAATTTGTACAGAACATACTTAGTGTCTGCAAATGAATACAGAAACAGGTTATTTTGCTGCCTAAAGCTGATGTTGCCATTTGTTGAGCTCTTGATTTGGGACTAACTCCATTTTCCCAACTTTGCCTACCTTTAATACCAGCGAATAACAAAAGTCTTTCAATTTCAGTTTTAAAATTAGCAATTAATTTAATATTGATTTCTGGATGAAGAAGAGAGTTTTGTACCACCTTTTGTGTGAGAAGCATTTCCTAACTTTATTTCTATAAGACTGGCTCTATTTCATTTCTATGTAGCTAGTCCTGGAGTCTCAAGCTAGCTAAGTAATTTCTCCCCATCTTTCTTCCTCCCATTATATGTTGAAAATTAATCAGATAACCTTTTACCTTCTGTGTTCGAGTTTCAGTCTCCCTTAATATTGAAAGGAGGAGGAATTTTCTGTCTGTACTGCACCGGATGTCAGTTGTGCAATTTGCCAAATTGGAAACAGTATATGGATCAAGATAAGTGCTTGTGAGGTGGAGGTGGACATTGTCAGCATAGGTATGTAAATTGACTTGGATGTGAACATAGGAGGTATGATTAGTAAGTTTGCAGATGACACCAAAATTGGAGGTGTAGTGGACAGCAAGGAAGATTACCTCAGACTACAACAGGATCTTGATCAGATGGGCCAGTGGGCTGAAGATTGGCAGACAGAATTTAATTTAGATAAATGTGAGTTGCTGCATTTTGGAAAGGAAAATCAGGGCAGGACTTACACACCAAATGGTAAGGTCCTGGAGAGTGTTGCTGAACAAAGAGACCTTGCAGTGGGGCTTCATAGTTCCTTGAAAGTGGAGTTGCAGCTAAATAGGATAGTGAAGAAGGCATTTGGTATGCTTGTCTTTATTGGCCAGTGCATTGAGTATAGCAGTTGCAGCTTTACAGGATATTGGTTCAGCCACTTTTGGAATATTGAATGCAGTTCTGGTCTCCATCCTATAGGAAGGAAATTGTGAAACTTGAAAGGGTTCAGAAAAGATTTAGCAGGTTGTTGCCAGGGTTGGAGGGTTTGAGCCATAGGGAGAGGCTGAATATGCTGGATTTTTTTTTCCCTTGGAGCATCAGAGACTGAGGGATGACCTTAAAGAGTTTTATAAACTCATGAGAAGGGAGAGACTAAATAGGCAAGGTCTTTTCCCAGGGTGGAAGAGTCAAAAACTGGACAACGTAGGTTTAAGGTGAGAGGGGAAAGATTATAAAAGGGTTCTAAGGCGCAACTTTTTCACGCAGGCAGTGATGCGTGTATGGGTAGAGCTGCCAGAGGAAGTGTTGAAGGCTGGTATGATTACATTTTAAAAGGCATCTGGATGGGTGTGTGAATAGGAAGGATTTGGAGGGAGCTGGGCCAAATGTTGGCTAATGGGACTAGATTTATATAGGATATCTGGTTGGTACAGACTAGTTGGACCAAAGGGTCTGTTTCCATGCTGTATATCTCTAAGACTCCATGTTGGCAAAGTACAGCATGTAGGCGAGAGATGGGTGGGGGTGTCATCATCAGAGATAACTGTGGAAGTGGGAGGATGCAAACAACTCGTAATTGCTATTAGGATAGAAACAGGTCAGTCCCAGAAACATTATATTTAACATCTCATCTGAAAGTCAGCATCTCTGTCAATGTCAGTCTGATTTGGAGATGCCAAATGTTGGGCTGGGGTGTACAAAAGTTTAAAAATCACACAACACCAGGTTATAGTCCAACAGGTTTGCTTCCAATTCAACCTGTTGGACTGTAACCTGGTTTTGTGTGATTTTTAACAATGTCAGTCTGGATTACGGCTCCATCTGGAGTGGATGGTGCTCAAACACCTGAATTTCTGGCTGCAATGCAAGGTTATTCCCCATTGCTATTAATGTCCTAAACTCAATCAGAAGCATTTGGGGCGGGGGGGGGAGTTGAAGACACACGCGGGGAGCCTTGAGAGGGGTTCGTGAGCTCGAATCCCCACCCTCTTCCCTCCGTTGCTCAGGAACCAGCCTACAGGTTGAGGTTCTCGGCTGTGATTGGCGGACGTGGCTGTCAATCAGCTCGGTCGCCGGGCAGCGGGCCTGGGGGTGCATTTAAACCGTCCTCCCGGCATTCAGCCGGGTCGAGGGTTCTATTTAAATAAAACCGACCAATCAGGAGCGGCGCACGGCTCGCTAACTGCCGACGCTCCAGATTTGAATCAGAGCCCGCGAGCGTCTGAGCCGGGACGGACACGGTTTGCAGCGGCCTCTCGGTGTGCAGACACCAAGCTCTTTACCGCTCCCGGGCAGGAGTCCATACAACTTCGGTTCACCCACTGTTTCCCCTCCCTCCCTCCACCAGCCCCCCCTTCCCGAAGCTGTGAACCGGCCGAAGCATGACCACGGTGGCCGGTAAACCGTCCGCCAAGCTGGGCTCTGCCGCGCCGCCGCCGGTCGCCGCTCCGGTGGCCAAGGAGATCCCCGACATCCTGGTGAACCCCAAGACCATGAAGAGGTACGTGCGGGGCCGCTTCCTGGGCAAGGGCGGGTTCGCCAAGTGTTACGAGATCTCCGACATGGAGACCAACGAGGTGTTCGCCGGCAAGATCGTGCCCAAGACGCTGCTGCTGAAGCCGCACCAGCGGGAGAAGATGTCCATGGAGATCTCCATCCACAAGAGCCTCAGTCACGCCAACGTGGTCGGCTTCCACGGCTTCTTCGAGGACGATGACTTCGTCTACGTTGTGCTGGAGCTGTGCAGGCGGAGGGTGAGTGTATATATTTAAAAAATATATAATACACACACACACACAGTTGTAAACCGGGGAGGGAGGACGGGCACAGTCCCGGGGAATGGAGCCGAGTGGCAGCGTCCACACTCCCATCTCCCCCCATTGGGACCATCTGTAACAATGTGGGGCGCGGGCTCCCCCACAGCTCTCAGCGATCGGTGAGGGATTGGTAACAGGCTCCGAGAACCCCCCTCCCCAGGGGGCAGCCTTCAGGCTCAGTCTGAGACTCTTTCCCCCCCCCCCCGGGGGGGGAAGGGACAGCAGCTCCGGTTCTGTTCTCCCTCCCACCCTGGGCCGGGGTCTGAGCTCGGGTTAAAGTGACCCCCTGCCTGCCCCCCCCACCCCGGGTGTATCCTTCTCCCTCAGGATCCCAGCTGGAGGCCTGTCCGTTGCTGACTCTGTCCCTTTCCTTTTTTTAAAGGGAGGTTGGGGTTTGTATTTAAAATTCCGGGAGCTCGGAGCCGGTTGGCTGACGGGGTGCCTGGTATTCAAGAAGGCGGAGCCTTGGCTTTGCAAACCAGAAGGAGCAGCCGCCTGTCGGTCTGATCGCAGTTCATCTTCCCTTCCCTGCTCCTCACTCCGTGTTAATCCACCAAATGGCTCGGAAAAGCCGCAGTTAGTCCCCTCCGTCTAACCTGGGGACGCTTGTCCGCAAATTTTGCTTTCCCTGGGACCGCCCCGTGTTGTTGATCGGCTGCGGCCAATAATTCAATAAACTTTTCAATCTTTTTTTTAACAAAAATTTCTTTAATAGCGAAAAATGTCTGGTTTAGTCTTTGCTAGAATTGCACAAGAGGCGAAAGGCTGTCACTGAGCCCGAGGCCCGGTATTACCTGAAGCAAATTATCCTGGGCGGCCAATATTTGCACAACAACAACGTTATTCATCGAGATCTCAAGCTTGGCAACCTTTTCCTCAATGATGACATGGAAGTGAAAATAGGTAAAGCACCGCACCCGGTTGTCGGTACTCTATGGCCTGTTCTTGAAACCAACATCTCACTTAGTCATAAAGTTGCGCACCATGGAAACAGATCCTTCGCTCCAACTCAGCCATGGCGACCAGACATCCTAAATTAATAAGAGCCTCATATCCCAGCCTATTATTCTTTCCCTTTAGCTCAAATCTGGTAACCCTGGCAATATCCTTGTAAACATCTTACTGTAGCAGGGAAACCAGAATTGCAGACACTATCTCAAAAGTGGCCTCACCAATGTCCCACACAGCTGCAACATGACCTCCGAACTCCTGTACTTAACGCAATGACTAATTAAGGTTAGTGTACCTAATGCCACCTTCACTACCCTGTGTACCTAATGCCACCTTCAGTACACTGTGTACCTGCAACTCCAGCTTCAAGGAATTATGAACCTGCACCCCAAGGTCTCTTTGTTGTGGAAAACTCCCCAGGATCCTACCATCAAGTGTATAACTGTCCTGCCCTGATTTACATTAACAAAATGCAACACCTCACAGTTATCTAAATTAAACTTCCTCTGCTCCACTCCTTGGCTCATCTGATCAAGGCATTTGCTTTTCTCTTACAAAGCCTTTAGTATGCACACACTATTTTTAACCAAAAATGATTAGGGAAGTTGATTACTGTAGTCATTTCTTTGACAGTAAAGCTTGAATTGGCCCTAACTTTCCTGGGTTTGGTGGCAGGTTTGCACGTTAGTGGTTCTTGAATGGGCACTGCTAATCCAGCAAGAGGGGATATTCGGATTGTGGAAATTGCCAGTGCCATTTTAAAGGAATGGAGGATTTCAAGGGAATACGTAGACTGGCACGGTAAATTTGAGTGCATGACTGAGAGAGACAGGGAGGTGTTATTCCCCACTGGAGACAAACAAACTAGTAGTAGATGGTTCAGATCTAAAAAGGTACAGCTTGATAGTGTCAATCCAAAAAACAAATTGGATCAATCTCTAAGAGAATGAGGAGTACAGTGAAACTACGGTGAAGGTGGGATGATTTTAAGTTGCTATATTAGGGAATTAGCACTAGTCAAATTGCTCCCTGTGCTGTCACCAATTTGTGATTGAGGATAATCATGGCTTATGATGTGAACTGTTTTGAAGGTGACTTTGGCCTGGCCACGACTGTACAATATGAAGGAGAACGCAAGAAAACCTTATGCGGGACCCCCAATTACATTGCCCCAGAAGTAATCGGCAAGAAAGGGCATAGTTTTGAAGTTGATGTTTGGTCTCTAGGCTGTATTATGTGAGTAAATCATCTCTGCTGTTGGGTTATTTTAATTTTTAAAAAACGTATTACATCTTGTCACTTTTTAACTCTGATTTCTCCACTAATACTTGAAGGTATACACTGCTTGTGGGGAAGCCGCCATTTGAAACTTCCTGTCTGAAAGAGACCTATTTGAGGATAAAGAAAAATGAGTACAATATTCCCAAGGTGGGTGCATTTAACTATTATTCTGGGAAAATTGCTCCAAAAATATCTGTAATGTGAAAGCTAGTGTTAAACAAGGTTTGGTGCACACTAACCACTATGGGGTGGGAATATTGTTGTTTTCTTTGATTGTAACCCCTGCCATTGTCACAGACAAATCAATTTTAAGGCATAAAATGAAAGAAAAATGACTAGCCAGTTTGACTGACTGTTTCAATGATGAGTCTGCACCTTTTCTGAAATTCCATTTGCATTGTGCAGACTTACAGGCACGTGGGATAGGCTCTTGGTTGAATTCTAAAGATCTGTCAAGTACTATTCACAATCGTACTGCCTTCTGCCTAACAAAACCAGTTCAACATATGTTTCTCTTTTTGTGCTCTGACGTTCTTTGTTGAACTGATCAGCATTGGCCTCATTATGATGGTGTCTCTTCACATCGAAGCTGCTAGTATTTGACCATAATGCATTTTAGATGCTGAGGCATTGATGGTAATCTCAGAACGATAACCTGCGATTAACTTTCCAGGCAGTCTTGCCAGTTGTGGGCAATCTTAAAACAATGTGCTAAAGGCAATGGCTGCACAAATATCTCCATCCTCCATGATGAGGAACACTGATTTAGTCAGTCAGACTAATAAAAATATGGCACTTATTATCACATGAACTGGGTGAGTTGAATAATGTACACTTTTGAAGAGAAAGCTAGGTCAGACGGTGGGGGGGAGAGAGAGAATGCAGAAATAGATACTGTGAACAGGTGGGTCTGGATCAGTTTAATTGTCTGTTTTAAATTCTATAAATTCCATCTTCAGTTTGTAACCATTAACTGATCTGATCCCTTTTCTAGCATGTTAATCCTGTGGCTGCCAGCCTCATACAGCGGATGCTTCGGTCTGATCCAAGTGCACGGCCTAACATCCATGAGCTGTTGAATGATGAGTTCTTTAAATCTGGCTACCTACCTGTCCGTTTGCCTACAACCTGCTTGACTATGGCTCCCCGATTTTCTCTTGCGCCTGGTGGGATTGATTCTAATCTGAGACGACCTCTCACTGAACTCAACAAAGGTATCATATGTTGAGCGGTGCTGGTCCTTGACTTGTATTGTGTACATATTGTGTTGCATGAATTAGGACTTCTGTCAATATAACAACACTAGATTGGAATGTAAGCTATAAGAATGATGTGCTGTGAAGACTTTCACACGTGGAATGGACAACAAGGGGAACAGAATATGTGGAATACAACAAAGGCAACATGTAATTCCCTTCATTTGACCACCAGTGACCACTGAATACTTCATCCACTGTTATGCAAGATGTTCAAAGTCCAAAATGAAGGAATCAGTAATGATACCGTTGCTCAGCACTAAACTGAGCCAAGTGGTTCAAACTGATGTCTCACAGTACCAGGGACCCAGGTTCAACTCTAGCCTTGGGCAATTGTTTGCATGTTTTCCCTGTGTCTGCGTGAGATTCCTCTGGATGCTTCAGTTTTCTCTCAGTCCAAAGCTGTGCAGGTGAAGTAGATTGGGAAACATAGTGCCCAGTGATGTGCATGCATGGTAGATTAGCCATGGGAATGCAGGGTTACAGGGATAGGGTTGCAGAGTGGGTCTGGATGGGATACTCTTCGCGTCGAATGGCCTGCTTCCACGCTGTACGGATTGTATGATTACTATCTGGCAACTTTGCTATATTCCCGATGTCACCACTGAGGCTTCCAGTTACTCTATCTGTAGAATGATATTAGGTGACAGCTGACTGAAACCTCTGCAATGAGAGCATTAGCACTCTGGCTGTCTCAAAAAGAAATTGGGAACAATTATGTTAATGCCACACTCTTAAATTACCTTGCGCTGTTTGACTTTTTGGTTCTGTTCTATCATGGCTGTGAGGCTTGGTTGAAAAAGCTTTCTGGGGCAAGTTCCTTCACAGCTAAGTAACTCCGAGTAGTTAATAGGATAGTGTCAAAACCTTGACCCCCATGTTGGGAAAACTTTTTTTTTAATTTCATTGTTTTTTTTTTCTATTTATATTCAACACCCATATTAGAATGCATAAATTTTGTTTTGTTTCAAGTGAGATGTTTTTAAGTGCAGCACTGTTTTGTGTTATTGAATTAGCAATTTTTAATTGCAAGCTGGTCTCACCACTACATTTCACAACTTGCTAAAAAGATTATAATTGGCAACGTATGTTTCTGCCTCTAGTCTAAAAGAATTGGTCTGTGATTTGCCTGCATTATCCAATCTGTTCTGATATAATGTGATTGTTCCTGTGCAATCCCATGTTACAAGAAAATCTCATAATTGCAGGCCAATTTAAACCAATTGGACCAGAATCATGTCATAGCCAATACACTTAAAGCAAGTTTGTGTTGTACAACTAATGGTCTAAATTCTTCAATTGTGTTATACCCAATTTGTGTTGATGAAATGCACATTATAACAGTTGACTGTAATTCCTGACCATATCAGGACAGTCCATTGAAAATCACTTCCTCTAATGACTTGAGATTCTCTAAAAATTATGTCTTAAGTTATTGATCCTTCTAATGTTAACCCAATAGATGTTGCAGCTGGTGACAGACCAGGCAAGTCAGAAGATGATGGAGTAGCAAGGTAAATAATACCCTTTTTTTTTAAACTGGTATTTTGCCTTCTGAATTGACTTGTCTCATGCAAGTCAATGGAAGTTTTTAAATAATATGGGAAGGAGATTCCGGTCTTAATGCTTTGGACCTGTAGTATTTCATTATTGTTGGAAATGTAATTTTTTTGGGGTTTTTTTTTAAATTCACTCATGGAATGTGGGCATTACTGTCTGGGCCAGCACTTGTGGCCTACCCTTAGCTCCCTCAAGGCGTGACCCTGGTTCTCTTATCCAGACACATGGGGACTATGCCATCACATTCACCCTTGCAGATAGGGAACAGGCTATGGGGAGTATGATGAGTTGTTTACTGCAGGATTCCTAGCCAGTTTGTGGTGAATGGTAACCCTCTGTGATAATAGTCAGGAATTCAGTAATGATGATTGGTGATTCAACTATCTCTTATTGGAGGTGCTCACTGCCTGGCATTTGTGTGACACAATTGTTACTTGTTCCCATTTCAGCCAGAGTTTTTAATCTATGGACTTCTATACCACTCATGCTATGCACATCTGTTTAAATACAGGAAGGGAATTTTAAAGGAAGACCTCCAATAGTATTTCCAGATACCATCCAATACTCAGAATTTTCTGAACTGTAGGTCATTGGTACTGTATTGCTCTAATCAAACCACAAATCTGAGCAAAAAAATCCTCCTGTTTATAGGATGACTTGTGTTTTTGACTTGGATTAAACCGCTATGTACTGCGATTGCTTGTCTTCAAGCTTTGTTGGTTGTGCAAGATGTTGCAAACATTTTTTATTCCTTCGTAGGACCTGGATGTCGCCAGCATGTGTTGGCTATCCCTAACTGTCCTTGAACGGATTTTCAAGGTTGTTTAAAAGTTAACCACATTGCTGAGGGTCTAGAGTCCGACTGAGTTGGCCAAACTGAGTGAGAAAGGCAGACTTTCTTCTCTTGAGGATATCGGTGGCAATTGTTAATAATGGTGACTGTTAAACTGAGGATAGCTAAAAATTCCACAACATTACATTTTGACTAAACTTAATTTATATTTTCTACAGGGATGGCGGGGAATGCAATGATTTCTACCTCTCTGATCTATTGCAACAGTTAAGCAGTGTAGTAGCAGCAAGGCCAGCTGACAAACCAGTCATCAGACAAGGTACAGAAACTGCCTTCTCCTGAAAATGTTTGTTTTTTTAAATGCATTTTAGGCTACCTTGATCTGGAATAATAAGACAGTCTAGTGTGAACAATTAATCTCCCATTTAATGGCAATGGGATGCAGCAGGTTGATCATGTTGTCAATTGTTTTGTATGTTGTGAAAATATTGTGTATTGAGTTTAACAAATTATTTAAATTTCTTGATCAATTCAAGTAATCACTATATTTTTCTTTTGTGGATGAATAAGCATGCTGTAAGCAGGAGATCCTGTGTCACAGTATGATAGGGTCCCTGTCTGTGAGCCACAAGCTCCAATTCCAGGACTTGATGACCCTGCAAGTGCATGGCTGAGGAGCTGGTGTATGGGAGAAGGATTCACAATTTTGGATCATTGGAATCTCTTCTGGGGTAGAAGTGACCTGTACAAGAAGGACTATTGGAAGGGGACTAACATACTGGCAGGGAAATTTGCTAAAACTGTTTGGGAGGATTTAAACTAGTAAGGTGGGGGGTGGGACCCAGGGAGATAGTGAGGAAAGCAATCGATCTGAGACAGGTACAGCTGAGAACAGAAATGAGTCGAGCAGTCCGGGTAGGCAGGGACAAGGTAGGACTAATAAATTTAAACTGCATTTATTTCAATGCAAGGGGCCTAACGGGGAAAGCAGATGATCTCAGGGCATGGTTAGGAACATGGGACTGGGATATCATAGCAATTATGGAAACATGGCTCAGGGATGGGCAGGACTGGCAGCTGAATGTTCCAGGATACAAATGCTACAGGAAGGATAGAAAGGGAGGCAAAAGAGGAGGGGGAGTGGCATTTTTGATAAGGGATAGCATTACAGCTATGCTAAGGGAGGACATTCCCGGAAATACATCCAGGGAAGGCATTTGGGTGGAACTGAGAAATAAGAAAGGGATGATCAGCTTATTGGGATTGTATTATAGACCCACCAATAGTCAGAGGGAAATTGAGAAACACACTTGTAAGGAGATCTCAGCTGTCTGTAAGAATAATAGGGTGATTATGGTCAGGGATTTTAACTTTCTAAACATCGACTGGGACTGCCATAGTGTTAAAGGTTTAGATGGAGAGGAATTTGTGTGTACAAGACAATTTTCTGATTCAGTATGTGGATGTACCTACTAGAGAAGATGCAAACCTTGACCTACTCTTGGGAAATAAGGCAGGGCAAGTGACTGAGGTGTCAGTGGGGGTGCACTTTGGGGCCAGCGACCATAATTCTATTAGATTTAAAATAGTGATGGAAAAGGATAGACCAGATCTAAAAGTTGAAGTTCTAAATTGGAGAAAGGCCAATTTTGATGGTATTAGGCAAGAACTTTCAAAAGCTGATTGTGGGCAGACGTTCGCAGGTAAAGGGATGGCTGGAAAATGGGAAGCCTTCAGAAATGAGATAACAAGAATCCAGAGAAAGTATCTTCCTGTCAGGGTGAAAGGGAATGCTGGATGACTAAAGAAATTGAGGGTTTGGTTAGGAAAAAGAAGGAAGCATATGTCAGGTACAGACAGGATAGATTGAGTGAATCCTTGGAAGAGTATAAAGGCAGTAGGAGTATACTTTAAGAGGGAAATCAGGAGGGCAAAACGGGGACATGAGATAGCTTTGGCAAATAGAATTAAGGAGAATCCAAAGGGTTTTTACAAATATATTAAAGAGAAAAGGGTAACTAGGCAGAGAATAGGGCCCCTCCAAGATCAGCAAGGTGGCCTTTGCGTGGAGCCACAGAAAATGGGGGAGATACTAAATGAATATTTTGCATCAGTATTTGCTGTGGAAAAGGATATGGAAGATATAGATTGTAGGGAAATAGATGGTGATATCTTGCAAAATGTCCAGATTATAGAGGAGGAAGTGCTGGATGTCTTGAAACGGTTTAGGGTGAGGGGAAAGATATAAAAGAAACCTAAGGGGCAACGTTTTTACGCAGTGGGTGGTACGTGTATGGAATGAGCTGCCAGAGGATGTGGTGGAGGCTGGTACAATTGCAACATTTAAAAGGCATTTGGATGGGTATATGAATAGAAAGGGTTTGGTGGGATATGGGCTGGATGTTGGCAGGTGGGACTAGATTGGGATGGGATAGCTGGTCAGCATGGACAGGTTGGACCGAAGGGTCTGTTTCCATGCTGTACATCTGACTGTATCCCCACATTATCAAATTGTAAATCTTACCAATATGCCTCAGACAAGCAGTACAAGCAAGAAACTCCCAAGTCAGCAATATTTCACATGGTGTGGCACCCCTCAAACTGACTTCTAGTGACCTGTTTTGGGAGGTGGGTGGGGGTGGCAGAGTAACTAAGGAAATGTGCATAGGCAAGCGCTTTGGCTGCCTCCACTGCTAATGAGGAAACAAAATATTGTACTGTGAAGCATCCCATAAATCAATGTTCCTGATAGAGGTTTTTTTTTAAAAAAAACTACTTTTAAATAGTTGGTAAGTTCAATGTGTTGACTCTACCCCAGGATAACTGTTTACCTCCCTCCCTGTTTTTGTTTGAGTTCTCTCGATTAAATGCAGTATTTACCATGTTGTTTCCCCTTTGTAGAGGAGGCTGAAGACCCAGCCTGTATACCAATCTTCTGGGTCAGCAAATGGGTGGATTATTCAGATAAATATGGTTTAGGTAAGTAATGTTCTAAACAATACTATTTCATAAAACTTGTGTAATGCACTAGGATTGTAATAATTTATCTGCTTATGTCTGATCTGTAGTCAATTTACTGGATATCATCAGAAGAAAGCTCCTGCAATGAGTGAAATGTTGGATTTTGCCTCAAGTAAGCTATAACTGTCCTGTAGTCCAGTCTGATCTAGAAGGATAAGTGGAGATACAGATATTGCGACACTGGTTCAGGACCTTTTTTGCATTCTCCATATTTCAGTTTATAACCCTGTCGCTTGAGACTTTTGTGGATTTTTTTTTTAATTGGTGTCTTGAGACACCTAATATACAAGGGAGCTATTTTTCTCCTGGTCAGAAGCTGTATCTTAAGTAGGTAGCCTCCTACATAATGTCTTGTTAATTTACCTTGTAGCAGTACACTGACTGGAAATCAAATCATTCTCTAGGTTATCAGTTATGCGACAACAGTGTTGGTGTACTCTTCAATGATTCCACTCGTTTAATTATGTACAATGATGGGGAGAGTCTTCAATACATTGAGCGTGACATGACTGAGACTTACCTGAACTTTCGATCTTACCCTCCCAGCCTAAGTAAAAAGGTGAGTGTCACTGAAGCATTGGCAGAATTTATTAGCCGCCATCATAATTGTACTCGAGGCCCTGATCTGCCTTATTAATTATAAGCATTCGAGAAATTCAAGCAATTCCATCCAATTTGTTGTACGCATATGGTCTGTCTCCTGTTAAATGTAATGTAACAGGGAGGAAACTTTTTTTTTAAATCTTGGTGAAATCACTCTTGACTCTGACAGGAGGAGTGGTTTTGAACTCCAACCTAGACATTTCTTGGCATGGATATGTTTTAGCTCTGAATTGCCACTTGATGTTCTGCAATATACGTAATGTGTGCACATGACACCCCATTCTAACACTTGTCAGAACCTGTTCTTAAAATGTCATCCTACAGTAAACAGCTCACTCGCCAAGACCCCATTTGATTTCAGCATGAGAAGTATAATTGTTGGGTCTGTGAGGCTATTAGTCCATCTGAGTAATCCTCCTCTGAGTCGGAAGGTTTGTTTTCAACTTGGTGTTGGTGACCTTATAAATAGTGCTTCACCGGAGGCTCACTGTTTACCTAGTATGGTGACAATGTCTGAAAATGAACCTTCTGGCTCAGTGAGCAAATTTACATCCAGAACTGTTTGATAACACAGTTTAGGGACAATCAAAATCAGAGCCACTGGTTCCTGTAGAACTGTGGAAAGGATTGAGCCTGGCTCATTCCTTTTTGACAATTGAATTGTTGTCATCTTGACTCTGACTTATCTAAAGTAGGAGGATGGTGAGTACCTGTCAAACTGTTGCTTTCTCCCCGAATGGTGATATTCGAAATGACCTGAATTAGGTGACAACTTTTTTCACCTACCCCAAAACGAAAGCATGGAAACGAACATATTGAATTTATAGCCAGTAGGTGTGTTGCTCATAAGAGTGCTCTTCTTGCAGGCAACTCTACTCAAATACTTCCGTAATTACATGAGTGAGCACTTGTTGAAGGCAGGGGCCAACATCACTCCCCGGGAAGGTGACGAGTTGGCACGGCTTCCATTCTTGCGGATCTGGTTCAGGACTCGTAGTGCAATTGTGTTGCACCTCAGCAATGGCACTGTTCAAATCAACTTCTTCCAGGTGAGTACCTCTTTAAATTGCCACTTAAAGTTACTGTTGGTGAACAAATGCAACATGAAGAATCTTTAAAACTCACTCTTCCAGGACCACACTAAAATCATCCTGTGCCCACTAATGAATGCTGTAACCTATATTGACGAGAAACGAGAATTCCACACATTCAAGCTGAGCATGATTGAGGAACATGGCTGCTGTAAGGAGCTGGCGAGCCGACTGCGTTATGCACGCACCATGGTGGAGAAGCTGCTCACCACAAAAACTATGGGAACACGGGTCAAACACTCAGCATGAAGACTGGAGCTTCTGGCTGGCTGACTTGAGTGCCCCCATTGGACCGATTCTTTCCTACTTTAGGGGGCAAAAAACTTGTGTAAATAAATCCCTCTTTTTGTACGGCTCGGTTTTTTTTTGTATTAAAACACTTTTTTGAAGTAAACAAGTGAACAATGTGTTTGAATCGAGTAGGGGGGAGGGAAGAAACATGGTGACTCTCCATTATGTGTAGTGACTCAGCAGATGAGATCATGTAAATTTAAGCTGTACATTGTGTGTACCACCAAACTTGCTTTACACTCCTCTTTGCAGGTGTCTAGTTGTTCTACCTTTTTATACTCTGGCAACAGCACTTTACAACCTTGATCAACTGCTTCTCAGGCAACAGTTGTGTCTTGCACTTTGTATTTTCTTGCTCCAACCCCTCCTGTTCTGATGAGGAACTCTAGTGGTTGAAGAACAACACCTGTGTTGGTGTTCTAACAACAATAGGAAATGCAGTGACTGATTTCAATGGGCGTGTAAAAGTGCTTAGTTGAAAAACAAATTAGAACTTGATATGAATATATTTTGCTAAACTTTTTTGACCCTATTTCCATCCAATAAAACCCACCCTGAATACAGTTGATGAACCTTTTAGGAACAACTATTTGTACAGCTATTAACACTGGTCTCTGTTTAATGGGAGAAAGTTTTGTACTTAATACATTTTAAAAATTGTAACATATTAAAGTAATAAATCTGTTCTTGAATAATTATTGTAGTGTTTAATTTAGAGATGGAGTGGAAGAAAAAAGACAATATTTAAATATGTTGGGGCCTCCTTTTTTTTTGTTAGCTTGATGGCTAGTACCTCCTGAAGGACCTCTAAAACTTACTCCTGGTAAGTAGGCATACACATCGATCAACAGAAACAGCAGGTCTGTCTCTGCCTTACAGAAAGTGAGAAAACAATACAAAAAGCTGACTGCTACCATTGTCAAATTAACCTTTTCTTTTTCTCCCCCCTATGTGAACACTTCTGCTCCTTGTAGGAAGAAAGCATAGCACTGTTGGTGTTTAGGAATTTTATTTTATTGTTTTACTTTCCAATACAAAAGATTTTTGCTCCTATTTACAGTGTAAACTCTATGTACAATCAAAGTTGAGATACAGGAAGGTGAACTTTATTTAACACAATCATGTGCCATAATTCTGTTTCCTACATATTAAAGATAGGTTCTATACAGTCAGTGTTGCTTAAAAACTCACCACAATTGTTTAGCTTGATTTGCTCTCTTTTATAAAACATTTATCTGAATGGAAAAGGAATATAAATGGAGTAGGATACACAGCACTAATAAATTATGCCCTTTAGTGGCCGTAGTAAGCAACTTATTGGAAACCAGAAAGGGTTTCAGCCACCAAAGCAGTCAGAGACCAATGAACTCCTGCAACCTGTTGAGAGGGATGTGTAACACAAGACTGAAAGCACAACTGTTTTTAGGATGGGCTCACAGCAATGCTTGTGCAGCAAGTTTCCAAACTCTCAAACCACCCAGCCAGTGAGACTGGGCAAGAAAATAATGTGCGCAAGCTTTGCACACACAGAGCATAGCAGGAAAATAACAGTGTAAACATATCAGGTACTGCAGGTGTTGACATGTCAACTATGAAAGAAATCCAAAGAGCAGATGTCAAACACTTATAATATCAATATAGATAATTTTTCAGCAAAGCAGCTAGCAATTTAAAATGATGAGTAGAAATAAACCAGTTATCTTAATATTTGTATCTAAAACTAAATATATTGCACTTCAAATTCCCAGTGTTTTCCCAAAGTTCTAAATGCATCTATTCCTACAATTTATCTGCAACAAACCATTTTTAATCCACCCCACATCTTTGGCAGTTTGATTTTTCAATTGCATTTAAGAATACACTAAAACTACTGTCACTTATTTCCATTAGCAGAGAGATCAAGAACCACAAGGCACAGCAGAGTTTTTTAAAAACAATTGGCTGAAGGAATTGATAATCTTTTTCACCCAGAGGACTGTAAAGACTTAGAACTCATTGCTGTATTTAACTACTTAAAAATACTTGACTATGCACGTGAAGTGCTATAACCTACATGGCTCAGTCCAAGAGCTGGAAGATGGAGTTTGAATGGACCTTTCTGTGCCATATACTTTTCTGTAGATTTAAAAAAAACGAACACAAGAATATGTTTGACACTATATCAGCTCTCACATACCAGCAGCAGTACAGGTTACCATGTACCTGGTTTCTCCTCTCCCTTCCAAAAATAAACTTCACATGGTCAAATGTCCAAATAATAGATACAAGTACATTCACTCCCAATTGTGCAGAGCTCATTTTAAATTATGTCCTACTTCACTATGTAGGCAATGTATACAGCCCACAGAAACTTCCACTGAATTTGTACAATTATGAACCCAAATAATGATTGGCCCTCCCCTGATGTGCTGACAAAAAGAGTGAGTAGCTGAGTTACAGAACTGGCAGTAATGGGATTTGTGCAGAATTAGCTGGGAGATAGCAGTGGTCCAGCAAAGTCCTGAGTTTTGTGGTTTCCATTCTTGATCACTATCGACTACCCACTATACTCCCACCTCTTCTTACAGTATATTAGTTTAACTCAGCAAAACAGCACTGGCTTCAGTACAGCAGGGTTAATGATGGTAGTTATTCCTACTGACATCAAGGGATGATCATCTATTCCTGATATGAAAAGTCACTTTGGTTGTTCAAACAGAATTAAAATCTTTTTTAAAAATTAGGTTGCATTAATTACTCTATGAAAATAATCTCTGCAGAAAAAGACCTGTCGAATCATTGGTAATAAGATCATGCTGCAGCAATGTTACCCTATAAACCTTCATACCAGTATCACAAATAGCAGATTCTTCACAAGTCACAAGAGCACTGATGACATTTCCAGTATCAATTGTTACAGTGTGGTACAAATTGTTGTTGGGATTCTACCGTGTCTCCTCTTTCTGGAGTTAATGACAAAGCAGGAGTCTTATCAAGTAACTTGTCATTATTTTTAGTTACTATAGAAATCATTCTTGTAGAGCAAAATTATAGATACATGCAATGAAACAACTTGTTCAGGCATCTTTAGCTGCTGCCTTCCAGTCTTCTGCAATGGTCAGTGATTATGTGTATGGCACAAGTATGTTGATGAGTCAATTCAGTTCATTTATGAATATTAGTCCTGACGATGCTTCCAGGAAAGAGGCCTCCTTGACAGAAACAGTTTTGCTTCCCCAGAGGTGACATCATTGTTAAGTGGTACATCATTATCAATAGGTCACTTCTCTCCACCTTCTGTCTTAGTTCCCCATCGCTGTGCAGGACAGTCCATTTGATGATTGTATACCACAATGAGTGGAAGTATTAGCAGGGATCTCACCTAATCTGTCATCAATTTTACAATATTTATTGTCTTCCTGTCCAATCTTAAGAATGAAGTGCAGCAAAGCAGTTTGTTGTGGGATGCTAAGTTCCAAACATAAATCTGTGTCAGTGCAGGGATTAAGCAAGCCAACTTTCTCCTGTTTTCTGAGGATGGAGTCCTGTTCTCTACATGAAGAATCCAAAAGTGAAGAGCAGTTCTCTCAGTTTCACAGGATACCACAAGCATAACCGTGGGATGCTTGGAGCATTTCTTCCTACTTCTCTGGCTTTGGAAAGTTTTATGTTGGCACAGTTGAAATGCAGGGAAGTATAGTGGTTAATTTTTCCCTGCCTCCAGCTCCCTGATGGTAGTAAGGATGAAAAAGTCTCTCATGGCTGCATATCTGCATTGCATTGTAAGTGTGCAACAGCAAGTTTGGGAATCGAAATGTGAAGTACTGCACAAACTGGTCAGGTACCTCTCCCAGTGTCTCCTGTACCTCCAGGGGTAATTCATGGTAGTGATGTTTCTGTGAAGAGTTATTTTACATGAAATATGTGAAAACAACTTTTAAAATGTTAGTCTTTAAAACAAAAATATGTTCTTTTGCTCATTGCTTATGACTGCACTGGCAAAATGGAACACTTCTATTTCAAGCAGCCCCCGGCTGCATCAAGTCTATGCTGGGAAGTAAAACACAGCTGCATGCAAAGTATAGCTCCCTCCACTTGCATCAATCATCTTAAATTTTGAAAATCTTCTCCTGACTGCAACATTATGATATTCTCTATTTTCCACACCAGCCAGTCTTAAGGCTGTCTGAACAACATTAACAACTGGTAGTTTATTAGGAATACTGGTGTGGTATTTTCTCATGCCCACAAGGTACTGACTCAAGATCACTCAGACGAGTTTCACACAAAATCCCTTACAAGTATGAGGTAAACAACATCACATGAAAATGAATGGGATTTTATTGGCAGCAGACCTTGTTTTAAAATGTATACTTTTGTTAATTTTTATTTGTTTTATTGAAGATATATAGCTCAACAAACCTTTTAACCCAACATAGTAGCACACATCACTATTTCTGAGATATTACTCTGCTGTGTATGCATCTTTATTAACTAAAAACCTTCAACCATTGAAGTCCCACTTTTTGGGATTCCATTTCCTCTTCATCACATCTCTTCATCTCCAAAATCCTCCTTATACACTCCCTTTTAAAAGTGGCTTTAGTCCTCATCCCTAGTTCTTCTTTGATACAAAAGCTGGCACATTGGTGTAATTGAAAAGCTTAACATTGTCATATTGTACTGTATATAAGCTTGTGATGACAAGTCTTAAATTGCATATCTCTTAAATGCCTGCTATTGTAAAGTGGCTTTAAGACCAAAACAAAAATTGAAAGTTATAGCCAAAAAGGGTTCAGACCACCACATGTTCTGGGGCATCCTGTTGAAATACAGATATAGCCAACAGTTAGAAGGCTCACAACATTGACTGACTGAAATAATTGGCCTGAGCATTATAACTGTGAGGGGTTACAATACCTTCTAGTTGATCAAAAGTCAGAAATATGGATTTGGAGTCATTAATTATGAGGTTTATAAAATAGAGTTACGTTAATAAGATCTTTGCATTTGCTAAGCAATAGCATTTTGGCAAAGGACACTTGCTAGCAGGCACTTATGAGGAGAGATAAAGTTAGCAAGGGTAAAATACTTACTTGTGTGGGAAGGACGCCAGTATAAATTTGTATAAAGTGCAGCTTAGCTTTAATAGTTAAGATAGACCGAGAAGTCTCAAGGGGCAAAGGAATGTGTATACATGTTAAATTTAACTTAACTAAGTTAAAATAACAAAAGAAATTGTGAATCAAGAGAATCAGGTTCAAGGAATCAAACAGAAGACCTCAGAAGTCCAGAAATTCACAAGAAAGACAGATCAACACTCATTAAACCTATGTATTGTGCCATATCTCAACTAGTGGAATGTTAAGTATTAGTTTTTGTTCTCCAAAAAAACTTGTTAGAATTGCTTTCTAAGTTATTAACCGTCCTCGTTGTCAGTATGATTAAGTTCTGATCATTGGTTTAGAATTAAGTCCAAATCCCAACAGCTATATTCTTAGGTCTTTGATTTGGCGAAGAAACCCGAGGACGTTCCTCACCTTATTTCTCATGGCTCGGAGAAGGTCACGCACAGAATTTCCTTTGTATGTCCGAAACTTTCTCAAATCTGAGGAAGAAAGAAAACATACTGTAAACTGAATCTTAGTTGTATTTATAGCTATTAAGCAGGATCATTCAGGGATAGCTCACCTGTTTGTAGAGGGACAGAGATGTGCATCCTCCAGTTTGTCCTCACCACCATTCTGCCGTTGCACTCCAATCTACCAACTATCTGCCCTTCTAATGGTTCCTTTTCTATCCGGTCACTGACATCCTAAACACAAAATGAACTTTGAATATAATATTTCAGTGCAGTAACTTTCCAGTGTTATATTTCCATACTTGTTGATATTTGCAAGTTGTGTCAAGTAATTCAAAGTATGAAAACAAAATATCAGTCCAGCAGAACAATGTGTAGCAGACTATAACATTCAACTCTACTGAGCTTCAAACAATTGTAGCTGAGTCATATAGACCTAAAGAAACCCAGCTTCAAATCCTTGTTAGTGCTGAGTTACACTATACTAACAGATTACTTGTCCATAACATAACATAACCACTAACTACCCCACCCACAATGTGGATATGGTAACATAGTGGTTACGTTACTTGACTAGAATTCCAGACAATTGATCTGGAGACATGAATTAAAATCACCCTACACTTACTGGGGAATTTTAATTAACTAATTCTGGCATAAATTCCTATCAAAACACAGCTGGTTCTGAAAGATCTTTACTCACTCTGATCTGTAAGTAATTCCAGACCTCATTAAATGTGGTTGATCTTTAAATGCCCTGCTAAGTATCTTAGTTGTCCTAAGAAGATGGTTCACCAGCACTTTCTCAAGGACAGTATGGGTGGGTGATAAATGCTAATAATGACTGTGGATTTTTCTTTGAATTTGTTGAGGTTAAACTCATACAGTATAAATAGAAAGTCTATTGAAGTTCACTTTACTTACGAGAATAAAGATTTGTACTTGTTGCAGACTTGTAATTTAGGGCATTACATGTTACAAAATTAAACCAATCCTACACAATGAGCAAAATCATCACTAGATTATAATTAATATTTCTTAGTCTACACACTTCAGATTTTTAAAATTAATTCACAGGATGTAGCCATCACTGGCTAGATCAGCATCTATTGAGTCAACCACATGCTGTGGGCCAGACCAGGTAAGGATGGGCAGTTTCCTTCCCTGAAGGACATTAGTGAACCAGATGGGTTTTTCTGACAATCAGCAATGGATTCATGGTCATCATTAGACTCTTAATTCAAATTGAATTCAAGTTCCATTATCTGTCTTGGCAGGATTCAAACCCAGGTCCCTAGAACATTGGGCGGCACGGTGGCACAGTGGTTAGCACTGCTGCCTCACAGCACCAGAGACCTGGGTTCAATTCCCGACTCAGGCGACTGACTGTGTGGAGTTTGCACGTTCTCCCCGTGTCTGCGTGGGTTTCCTCCGGGTGCTCCGGTTTCCTCCCACAGTCACAAAGATGTGCGGGTCAGGTGAATTGGCCATGCTAAATTGCCCGTAGTGTTAGGTAAGGGGTAAATGTAAGGGTATGGGTGGGTTGCGCTTCGGCGGGTTGGTGTGGACTTGTTGGGCCGAAGGGCCTGTTTCCACACTGTAAGTCTAATCTAAAACATTACCTGGCTTTCTAGATTAACAGTCAAGCGATAATACCACTTGGCCATCTCCTCTCCCAAAGAATTCTCCTGGGATTATGGCATTAAAACAGGTCCTTTGGCCCAACAAGTCCATAACAATATTTATACACCACTTGGGCTTCTTGTTATCATTCCTCATCCAATCTACCATATAATTACTACTGTCTACTCCTTCATGTGGCTTTCGCTTAATGAAACTATACTATTCACTACAATGGTTCTTCTTGGTATTAAATTCACAGTCCTTTCATACTCTGGGTAAAGATTTTTCTTCTGTGTTCACTACTGAATTTCTTGGTGAGTATCCTGTATTATGATAAGCCCAAACTGTGCTCTTTTCCACAATGTTCTCTGCATCCACTCTAAGAAAATAATAATTTTAAATACTTTTTAGGTTTCTTCTCAACACTTTTTCCCCAGTAGAAGAAGGCACCAGCTTATCAATCTCTTCCAAATACTCAACCCCATGTACTTCTGGCATTATCTTTCCAATGCCACTTCAGTCTAGTTATGATATGGTGAGCAGAAATGCACACAGCACTCCAAGTGTTGTCCAACTTAAGGTTAGAGCAGGTTTCCTCGCAATTTATCCCTCAAGAAGTAAACCTGGTGTTTCATTTTCTTTTTCTAATATGAACAAGAAATGAGTATGCCGCTGAGCCCTTCAAGCCTGCTCCATCATGCAATAATGTCATGGCTGGTTTTAACGTCTAATCCTGCTTATTACCAATAATCCTTCATCCTCGTGGTAATCAAGAATCTACCTAACTGTCTTAAAAACCTTTAAAGATTCTGCATACACTACCTTTTGAGGAAAGGAATTCTGTGGTGTAAATTTCCATGATTAATGTATTTATACTTCATGACCCCTTTGCTGTTCTACCCCATCTAAAAACGTAACTCTAAGGAGTAAGTGGCCTCCTAGTGTTTCCAAAACATATTACCTCATTTATCTGTGTTGAACTTAATTTGTCAATTATTACAATTTGACAAGTTATGCTGTTATGACCTGAACTCAGGCAACTAAAATTCCATCATTTAGGTGAAGAATTTAAATAGGAAATGCATAACTGGCTGATTTACATCTTAAAAGGAAAAGTGAAAGTTTTGGTGGAGTGTGACTGTCCATCAGAACATTGTTCCTTCTGTCCTCCTTTAGGTGCTGGCTAGTCTGCTCAAACACTGCCTATAAATTTACTTCAAAGTTCAACATTCATTTTATTTTGAAGTCTCGTTCAGGGACAATTATATCACATTATCTGCTATGGCATTACATCAAAATGTAGTTCCAAGTATCATTAGTAACCTGTATATTTTCTTATTACTTAAATTTTCCTGCAAATTAATTTCAGTGGGTCACAAACACAAATGATTCAGAATATTTCAGACTATGCCACAAATTTATGACACTGGTAAACGATGTTCAACACAAGTGAACTCTAGTTTAATACTTCAGAATATAGTAACAGCCATCCACTATTTTGTAATGTCAGTTATTGAATGGTGGGTCTTCCTTTCATATCTCAATGGCTGATCCTCTGAGAACTGGTAAATTGAAACTACAGGCATGATTCTCCGGATTTTTGATTCTTTAAAATTCAAGAGTGGAAAAATATGACAGGCAGTCCTGGGAATTCCTGATCTGTAATTGTACCAAAGCTTTGTGATAAAGAAACATTTGGAAAGGGAGCTTGGTAAATATTGTTCTTTTTCACACTCTGTTTCATGGAAGCATCATTAACTTTGTCGATTTTCCTTTGAGAAATCTTACCTGAAAGAATTGAAGCTGCTTTTCTTTAGTCCAGAAAAAGGGATGTTTCAGGACACACTGAGCAGAGGGCCGCTGCTTTGGGTCTTCATCGATCATTTGTTCGATCAAATGTCTGCCCACAACATTCTCTAAAAAAAAACGATAGGTTGTAATTTTTCAATTTTAAAATTATCTAAACTATTGACTGTAAGGTTACCACAGCCAAGTCGAATCCTCTCTTTACCAATGTAAATATGTTCCTGTTCCACCGAGAACTAATGAACAATGAGAGATCTTGATTGATTTCCTATTGCTACACCATTCCCACTTAACACAGCTTCCTAACATCGCTCCTAAATGGAGTGGCCCTAATTTTCAGACTATACTGCCTAGTTCTGGAATCTCCAAAAAAAGGGATCTTTATCTTCATTTACCTGTTTTTTCCTGTAAATATCTTGAAGACTTTGATTAGATCACCTCTTAACCTTATAAATTCTCAAAAAACCATGTCTAATTGGTATAATCTCTCCTCATAACCTAACCTCTGAAGCAGTAGACAAGGTTGCAGAGGTGAAATGCCAGCAACAGCTAAGCTGCATCTTGGCATCACATGACATTCCACGGCCCTAGGCTTCAGATTGACTAAATAGATCTGTTCCTGTATTTTCATTTTACTGTTTGAATTTCATGAACTTGAATATTTAATTTCGAATATGTTTTTCTTGGTCATTAAATCGTGAATCATAATACCTCCATCTGTTAACGCTGATAATGTAAGATTGGTAAAAATCTTGTATTATCTAGAGGATTGGGATGGAAGGATACAGAAGTTGTTGTGGTTCTGTTCGCCGAACTGGGAATTTGTGTTGCAGACGTTTCATCCCCTTTCTAGGTGACATCCTCAGTGCTGTGAAGCAGGAGGCTCCCAAACACTGAGGATGTCACCTAGACAGGGGACGAAACATCTGCAACACAAATTCCCAGCTCGGCGAACAGAACCACAACAACTTCTGCATCCTTCCATCCCGATCCTCTAGAAATTATAAGTATTCCACTAGCTTTTTTCATTATTTTTTGAAAACCCCAAAGTCTTTTTGGACATTTATTGTATTTGGCATCATACCATCTAGAAAGTACCCTGACCTATTTTTTGGGTCCAAAATGAATAACCTCACATGTACTTACACTCCATCTACCAGTTTTGCCCATTCACTTAGTCTATATACATCGCTTTGTAATTTTATGGCATCATCTACACTGTCTACGATGCTGTCTAACTTTATGTCATTAGCAAGTTTGGAAGTATGATTTGTATGCCATTATCCAAATCGTTAATAAATAATGTGAATAATTGAGACCTTAATACAGATCCTTATCGGAACCACAAGCTATGTACTGCCAATTTGAGTATCTCCCCATTGTCCCTACTTTCTGCCATCTGCCACTCAACCCATTTCCAGCTACAACAATAACTTATACTCAATTCTGTGGTCTTCTACCTTAGTTAATAGTTTCTTATGTGGCACTTCATCAAGTGCCTTCTGAAAGTCCATAGAAACAACATCCATTTACCCTGTTCACTTCCCATTCGCACATCCACTGCCTTAGTCACCTGTTCAGAAATTCCAATGACGTTTGTTAGGCATCCATGCTGGCTCTCCCTGATTAACCAAAAATGTTCTATGTGTTCAGTTAACCCATCCTTGATTATAGCCTCGAACCCCCTTCACAGACGTTGGGCTAACTTGTTTGTAATCCTTGGTTTTCCTCTTTCATTCTTTTTGAAAAGTGGAGCAACACTGAGCAATTTCCTAATCCAGAAGGATAACTCCTGAATCTAGGGAACTCTGAAATATTATAGTTAGGGTGTCAATGTACTTCCTTTACTCCCATACTTTCTTTAACACCCTCAGAAGGAAACTGTCGGGTCCTGGACATTTGCCACTCTTCAATTCCATTTATTTCCTCATCACTGACATTTTACTTACCTTAATTTAATTCAGCCCCTCTTCCCAATCCACTTCTAATTTCCTCAAGACTTCTGGAAAGCTATCATCCTTTTCTAATGTAAATACTGAGGCAAAATAATTATTTAACGACCTTTGCCTATTCCCCATAGTCATTGACAATATCCCCACTTAAGTCTTTAGTGCTCTGACACCTATTTTCAATTTATGTGACTATAAAATCTCTTTTCTCTGATTTTGATGTTTCTGGCAAGTTTTCTTTCATAATCCCTTTCAATAGCTCTTATAAGATGCTTTGCTGCCCTTTTCTGGTTTTACCATTCAACAGGTTGTGTGCATTTTTTTGCATTTTTGTATGTCCTTTCTTTTATTATCCAGAATATTAGAATATTCTGCAGCAGAAAAGGAAGAAGCCAGAATTGTGGTACACGCCAATACCAGACATAAACACAGTAGGTATCAATTTTCTATGGTCAGACTTTCAGCAGCTAGGGTGAAAGTTAAAAAGTAGGCCCTCAAAAGTGATAATCCCTTGATTAGTTCTATGCTTCACTCCAGTGAGAATAGAAATAGGGATATAAGGAGGAGCAATGTGTGGTTTGAGGTATGAGACAGAACAAAGGGTTAGATATTCGTTGGACATTGGGTATAGTTTTGGGGCAATTGATACCTATTCAAAGATGAGTTGCACCTTGACAGAACTGGGTCCTTGTAGGGAGGTTCACTATGTCATTGTGGAGGATTTAATTAGATTGGCACATGGATGGGCACCAGCATGTAGAAGTAAAAAAGGGGAATAAGGTGGATAAAGGGATCAGAGTATAGACATTGTGGACAGCAAGAAGTTTTTTTTTCCCCAGGGAAGGGGACTCAATTACTAGGGCTCATGAGTTCAAGGTGAGTGGAGGAAAGTTTAAGGGAAATATACGTGTAAAGGTCTTTATGCAGAGGGTGGCAGGCACCTGGAATGCGTTGCCAGCAGAGGTGGTAGAGGCAGGCACGATAACATCTTTTAAGACGTATCTAGACAGAGGAGCAGAGGTGCAGATCACTGGAAAATAGACAACAGATTTAGATACAGGATATGGATTGGTGCAAGGTTGGAGGGCCGAAGGGCCTGTACTTGTGCTGTAATTTTCTTTATTCTACTAAACGAGGGAATACTTCCACATTAGTAGTAGTTTAGGAAGTACAATGAAGAATATCGAGACAGTTTAGAATATGTATGTAAACACTGTGCAGTCAATAAGTTTTATGAGCTACAAGTGCAAATAAGCATGGGAGAATATGACATAGCAGCGTGAGAACAGTGACAATTACAAACTTGATATTCCCAGATCTCAGCAATAACAGAGAAGGAGCAAAAGGCAGTCAAATTATAGTACTGATTAAGGACATCATTGTGATGTTGGAAAGAGAGGACATCCATAATGGTGCAAGGACAAATCTACTTGGTTAGAGCTGAGAAGCAAAAAGCTTATGATTGTCCTACAGGTGGAATTCTATATTAGCGAAGTTTTGAGAAAATTTATTGCTCAGGTTGAGGTTCTGGATGTAGATTTGCTCACTGAGCTGGAAGGTCCGTTTTCAGATGTTTCGTCACCATACTAGGTAACATCATTTCCTGTGGTGACATCATTTCCTGTCATCAAGTAATGATGTCACCACAGGAACTGACAACACCAACTCAAGGAAACCCAAACACATAAATAGAAAACGGGCCATACCACCAGTGCTTCATCCAGAGGCTCACTGATGATGTTACCTAGTATGGTTTCGAAACGTCTGAAAACGAACCTTCCAGCGCAGTGAGCAAACCTACATCCAGAATTCTATATACCACAAAATAATGAGGGAGAGAAGAACAAATCTTCAAGAAAATTGTAAACATACAATTTTTGAGAATAGTTATTTTAGGAGACTTTAAGTATGCATATACCAATTGGGATAATATTGGAGTAAACAGAAAAAGAGAGGCATGAATTATGAAGGTTGCTCAAGAGAAATTTCTTGACCAGTATATTCTCATTCCAGCAAGGAAGAATCAATTGCTGAAAGAGTTGATTCAGATACAGAGCTATGTACATTCCAACAAGAAGGAAAAATAGGGAAACTAATTTCAAGGCTCTTTGGATAATAAAGAAGGTGGCAAATATGATTAAACAAAAATGGAGAATGCATAATACATGTCAGAAGAGGTTCTGGACATGTCAGAAGAGGTTAAAACGCATAAAGGTGGATAAGTCCCTGGATCTGATCAGGTGTATCCTAGAACTCTGTGGGAAGCCAGGGGAGTGATTGCTGGATCCCCCTTGCTGAGATATTTGTATCACTGATAGCCACAGATGAGGTGCCAGAAGACTGGAGGTTGGTAAACATTATGCCACTATTTAAGAAAAAAGTGTTAAAGTAAAGCCAGGGAACTATAGACCAGGGAGTCTGACATGAGTAGTGGGCAAGTTGTTGGAGGGAATGCTGAGGGACAGGATTTACATATATTTGGAAAGGCAAGGACTAATTAGGAATAATCAACATGGCTTTGAGAGTGGGAAATCATGTCTAACTGACTTGATTGAGTTTTTGGAAGAAGTAACAAAGAGGATTGATGAGGGAAGAGCAGTGGACGTGATCTTTATGAACTTCAGTTAGGTATTCAACAAGGTTCCTCATGGTAGACAGTTAGCAAGGTTAGATCACATAGAATACACGGAGAACTAATGATTTGGATAAAGAACTGGCTCGAAGGTAGTAGACAGAAGGTGATAGTAAAGCAGTGCCTTTCCGAATGGAAGCCTTTGATCAGTGGTGTGCCACAAGGATCGGTGCTGGGTCCACTGCTTTTCGTCAGTTACATCAATGACTTGGGTGTGAAAATAGGAGGTATGGTTAGTAAGGTTGTAGATGACCCAAAATTGGTGGTGGAGTGGACAGCAAAGAAGGTTACCTCAGAGTATAATGGGATCTTGGCAGATGGAATTTAATCTAGATAAATGTAAGATGCTGTATTTGGAAAGGCAAATCAGAACAGAACTTGTATACTTAATGGTAAAGTCTTGGGGAGAGTTGCTGAACAAAGAGACCTTAGAGTGCAGATTCATAGTTCCTCAAAAGTGAAGTCCCAGGTAGACATAATACAGGAGCAAGTTACTGGAGATGCTGGAATCTGTACTGAAAACAAATGCTGGTGATCACAGCAAGACAGACAGTATTAGATTGGATTCCCTACAGTATGGAAACAGGCCCTTTGGCCCAACAAGTCCACACCAACCTTCTGAAGAGTGACCCACCCAGATCTATTCCCTTACCCTATATTTAACCCTGACTAATGCACCTAACACAATGGGCAATTTAGCATGGCCAATTCACCTGACCTGAACATCTTTGGATTGTGGGAGGAAACTGGAGAATCAGGAGGAAACCCACGCAGACACAGATAGAACGTGCAAACTCCACACAGTCGCCAGAGGGTGGAATCGAACTCAGGAATCTAGTGCTTTGAGGCAATAGTCCTAACCACTGAGCCACCATATCACCCTAAAATACCCTAGTCCCTAGGTCTAGGGTGGCTGGCAACTTTGTCATACAGAGGGTGGTGCATGTATAGAACGAGCTGCCAGAGAAAGTGGTGGAGGCTAGTATAATAACTACATTTAAAAGACATCCGGATGGGTGTATGAATAGGACAGGTTTAGTGGGATATGGGCCACGTGCTGGCATGTGGGACTAGATTAATTTAGGATATCTAGTCAGCATGGATGAGTTGGACCAAAGGGTCTGTTTCTGTGCTGTACAACTCTATGACTCTCTATAACTATAGCAAATGCCAACAATTGAGAGGAGAGGGAAAGGGAAAAGTAAAATCAAACTGGCAGAAAAGGGCATATTGAAATGGTCTACCAGGTAAACTAAAATTTTCCACGATGTAAACAGTAATGGGTAGCAAGAAGAGGATAGAGTCCATTCAGGGCCAAGAAGGTAGTTGTAAGGTAAAACTACAATGTTTGGTGAGTACTTTTATTGGTGTGTATAATGAAGAGGATAGTGATAAAATGTAGACAGAAGCAGAAAGGTGATGGAGAAGGTGAAATTTGGTTAGGTGGGTTATACTTGCAAAGTTAGAATAGTTAAGCCGAATGGTCTGGATGACTTACGTCTCAGATCGATAAGAAATTGGGGTGGTTGAAAATAGTGCAAGGGCTAACTTTAATCTTCCTAACTTTCCTAGACATAGGGCAGGATATCTGGATATCAGAGGATTGGAAAGATGCAAGTGTTCAAGAAAGACATTCATAGTAAGTATAAATCTATCAATCCAACGAGTAAGGTTTTTGAAACAATAACTATCAGAAAAATTAACAGTACTTCGAAAAATTTGATTTGTAAAATGCATATCTTACTTGACTAATTTAAATTACATTTTTTTGATAAAGTAGCAGAAGAGGTTCATGAAGGGAATGTGATGAATGATGTCCACATGGCTTTTAATAAAGTATTCGACAAAGTATCACGTAAAAAGCTGTGTATCAAAATGGAGGCCCAAGGAATAGGAGAATATGTTAGCTGATTTATGGACAGAAAATAGCAGACTGTGGTAAAGAATTGTTTTTCAGACTGGAGGATTTAGACACTGATGTTCCCCAAAGGTCTATGCTGGGATTTGTTTTTGATAAATGACCTGGATATTGGAATACAAAGTAAAATTTCAATATGTGCAATGGTACCATTCTTGGAGGTATAACAAATATTAGGACAATATCAATCCATTGTAAACAGACAATAGTAAATACAAAGAAGTGGAGGTATCATATTTTTGCAGAAGGGTTAGAGACAGGTAATATAAACATTTAAGGGCACAATACTGAAGATAAATAGATGTGCATGTGGGGCAAATGCTGGCAAATGGGACAAGATTAATTTAGGATATCTGGTTGATTTGGACCAGAGGGTCTGTTTCTGTGCTGTACATCTCTATGACTTCATGTGCATAGAAGTTGAAGGTAACAGGACATATTGGAAAAGTAGTAATCAAATTACATTGGACCTTAGGATTCATTAATAAAGGTGTGAGCACAAATCAGGGAGTTACAAAGTTCTGATTAAGCCACAACTAAAAACTTGCCTCCAGTTCTGGGCACATTTTAGGAAGAATCTCCTTTACGGAGGTATTTAACCAGAATGGTTCCAGGTATATAAGCAAATCTGGCTATAAGGTTAAGGTGGTGAAGCTGTTTTTTTTTCTTTTTGGCACAGAAGAGGTTGAGGGGAGATTTAATAGAAGTGTGCTTGATTATGTCAGATTTAGTTCGATAAGGTAGACAGAAAAAAACTACTCTTACTAGTTGTCAGGCAAAAGGGCCTGTTTCTGTAGGGAATCTAATCTAATCCAATCTAGTTGATGATATAAGGATTAGAGAACATAAATTTAAGGTTTTGTTCAAAGATTATGAGAGATATTTAAGGAAAAACATTTTACATGATCAGTGATGACCTGCAACTCGCTGACCATAAGGGCAGTGAAAGAGAGATGATAAATGATTTCAAAAGGGAATTAAATAAGCACTTGAGAGAGTTAACCTTGCAGGGTTTTGGGTACAGAAATGGGTAAATAGGGGCTGGCTGGATTGTTCTACAGAGAGTTCACATGGATTTGATGAGTTGAATGGTGTTCTGCACCATAATTACTTGATGCATTAGTGTTGGAAGAACTAGTCTTTGGTATCTCCAGTTTAGAACAGGTTGTCACAAAATTGTGCTGGCCTCTGGATGCTGGTATGCAACTTGGATGAGGGAAATGAATGCAGTGTTGTCAAGTTTGTGAATGACACAAAAATAGGGGGAAAGCAAGCGATGAAGATTAAATAAGGAGTCTACAGAAGGATATAGGCAGATTACATGAGTGGGCAAAACTCCCCAGTAGAATTAAATATAGAAAAATGAGAGGTTATGGATTTGGCAGGAATAATAGAGAAATATTGCAGAAAGCTGCAGCGAACAGGGATTTGGGGGTTTCATATGCTAGATTTTGTGATTTATGTACAAGTTCAATGAGCAAGAGGGAAGACAAATGTAATGTTGGCCTTTATTTCAAACGAAATGGAATATAAAAACAGAGAAGTCTTTCTAAAACTATACAAGACAGTGATCAAATTCTCTGATAGAATACTGTGAACAGTTTTGGTTTCCTTATCTAATGAAAGAGGTATGGCATTGGAGACAATCCAGAAAGGGTTCACAAAGTTGATTTGGGGTATTAGCATTTTCCTTAGGAGGAGAGGTTGTGCACATCATTAGTGGGCGGCACGGTGGCACAGTGGTTAGCACTGCTCCTCACAGCGCCTGAGACCCGGGTTCAATTTCCGACTCAGGCGACTGACTGTGTGGAGTTTGCATGTTCTCCCCGTGTCTGCATGAGTTTCCTCCGGGTGTTCCGGTTTCCTCCCACGGTCCAAAGATGTGCGGGTCAGGTGAATTGGCCATGCTAAATTGCCCGTAGTGTTAGGTAAGGGGTAAATGTATGGGTGGGTTGCGCTTCGGTGGGTCGGTGTGGACTTGTTGGGCCGAAGGGCCTGTTTCCACACTGTAAGTAATCTAATTTAATCATACTCATAGTAGGTAAAAAGAACGAGAGATGACCTCATTGAAAAATATAAGATCCTTAGGGGACTTATCAGGGTTGATGCTGAGAGGTTGTTTCCATCGTGGAAGTGTCTTGGACCAGAGTGCATAATTTCAGAGTAAGGGAAATTTCCTCTCTCAAAGGACAATGAATCTGTGGTATTCTTTATCAAAGAGAGCTGTTAAGGCTCCATCGTTAAATATAATCAAGGGTGAAGTAGAAAGATTTTTAATCAGGAGAAAATCAAGGGTTATGGGGAAAAGGCAAGAAAGTGAAGTTGAAGAATATCACATCATTGAATGGTGCAGCAGACCTGAAAGGCGGAATAACTTATTTCTGCTTTCATGTCTTATGGATGTTCAGATAGCTTCTAACATAGGATCTTTATTTGAGTGTGAAGGTAAATGCTATATTAAACATTTACTCCAGGAGATCCATTCAAGAGATGTGATGATTTCCAACTTTCACTTGCAGACCAAAAAAAAGCTTAACAAATATTCTAAATCTATTTGAACAAGGCTGGAACAATAATTTGAATGACTGCATGTGAACCATTGGCTATACTCTCCAGATTTCTGATGAGGTAAGCTGTGGGTGCTAGACCAAAGCTATGCAAAGAAAGTCCTTACCATATACCTCTTGTTCAAAGTGCTGTAAATTGTATTTTCCAAGTGCTATATTGCTTTGCCGCCTCAAAGGATCGCCAAACGGATGTTTTCCCTCTGAAATAACGTAGTAGAAGACACAGCCCGCTGAGAAAATGTCAATTGCATATGTCTGTTGGGAAAATACAAGTGCTTTTTTTGAAGTGGTTCTGACTCTGAGCACACAGTACTCAAAAATGACATAACACAAGTAGAATTCGATCATTCATCCTTTTGAACCTGCTCCTCCATGAAATAAGATCATTGCTAATCGAGTTGTGATCTCAACCCTACTCTCCTATCTCAGAGAGAGTAGGGTTGAGATCACATTTGCAGTTACCATTACTACCATTCTCAATATGGACAGGCTAAAGTTTTAAGTGTCAGTTTTTTCAGAAAAAATAATGAAATCTCTAACACTTGAATGAACATACAGTTGACTAGTTAGCCACTCACTGTAAATCAGAAAATATTAGAGATCCAAACATGTTTGCTAAAGCTGAGAAAATAAAGGTAAATTTTGTCAGCACTGTTGTGACAGTTTCCAATTGAGGAGATCTCCATGAAAAAAATCAATCTTTATTTTGTCAGTCAGTTGCTCGCTGATCTGATGGCCATTTCCAGATTTTCTTTGTCGCCTTGTAATTTTGATCCTCTGAGGTTGTTTACCCAAAATGCTTAGTTTTGAGAGTAAACAGGCTATCTTTATGCCAATACTTACAGGCTTATCTTTAGGCTCCTCTCTTAAGACTTCTGGTGCGATCCAGCCCTCTGTTCCAGGTATGCCAGACCGCAAGCTGAAACTGTGATGCCCCACAGACAGTTTCTTACAGAGGCCAAAGTCAGAGATCACTGTCCTCACCTTCCCATGAGAGTTTGGCAGAGAAATAAGGATGTTGCGTGGTTTCAAATCTCGATGGACTAGAACCAGAATTCCAGAAATAAAATGATGATCAGGTTTGGCTAACAAATAGCAACTTGCTGATATAACAGACATCTGAATTTTACTGGAAATTGGCTAAGTATCAATATTGTTAAGTTTCACAGAGGGATTCTCTCCATTATTCTAATGAGATTTCCCAAGCTACATTTTAAAATTAATCTCATTACCAGTGCACCTCACCTCAATGGCTTCTTGCTTGTCATATCTTCTCTCACAGAGGCAGAAGTACTCACTCTTGCTGGGACCTCTTGGAATTTCCAGTGCTAGTGCCATTTTTAAAACCCAGTTATGCACCTAGTCAAGCAAGCTGCCAGACCTGCTAAGTTTCTCCAGCAATTTTAGGTTTTGCTGCAAGTCAGGAGTTGCCCTTCACCATGCAAAGTAGCAGGAAGGTAACCAAACACACATGCTTCCAGGGTACATTGTTAGCATGGCTGACACTTCAATGCAAATACAAGTACACATTCATAAACGTATTTCTATTTAAGGACCAAGCTACATCGCCTTAGTATTAGTCCGCCTGAGAAGACTGTCTCAGCTGAGCGACCTCTATCCCAATGCCCAGTGTAGCCTTACATCTCGCTGTTTAATGTGGGAGTATCACATACTGAAAAATCTTCAGATGGTTAAATGTATTCACTTTTATTCACCAACAAAAAAAAGCAAAGAAAAATATACACAACAGAAGCTATATCATGCAAAAGGTGACCTTTGTTCTGGTCAATATTCTTATCTTCCTATATGGAAGATCACTGTCATTCTCTCAGCTTTTCAATGACTATCACATCCTGCTCCATGTACAGCATGCTAGGGTTATGTGGTGCACCCAATCTGGAATGTATTGCAAATGCCTCCCAGAACAATCAGAATTGGAACTTCATCTTCAGCAGGCTATCATCTGCTCTAAGATAGCCCAGATCAAAGAATGGACTGCATTGTATTTTTACCTGGCCTCTGCCAGGGATTGTATATTGGAGAGAACAACCACGGTTACAGAGAATAGCTCTTGTCTCCCAGCAACTATCTTTGTAAGGCATACAATCCTTGAAACAAAGCAGCAAACTGAGAGTTCTCAGGGATATAGGCATCATTCGACTCCCAGGGTCACTTGTCTTTTAAGATGTGGTAGCAATGACTACAGATGATTTGTGCATTGACAGAATAAAATACATGATCATCAACTTTGTTACAATATGGCACTGTCAACACAATGTGTGTACAGTCTATATGCCCTCAGGATGCCAGCGATGTTGTCAAAGCATACTGCCCCTCTGCAGCCTTGACCTTAGCACAAGGAAATTAGATGAAACTGTGTGAATTTGCACAAATTACACTGGTAACTGCCTTGCTAGATTTACAGGTCCTTAGTGAGATATGCACATCTCCCCAAGGGACCCTTGGAAGCAGCCAGATGGATAAAAAATTGGCACAGCTGTCACCTTAATATCTACCAGGATAGGATGGCTACCCACTCCTCTTGTTGCAGATCTCCAGCAATTGGCAGAGTTCTGAATGTGTCCTGGGAAATCCTAGATCTGCGTTGCAACTATGTGCTTCATTCATCTAGAGGAAACAGCATCAAGGATGGTAAACTCTGGACATCCTGTAGCTCCTGTGAATCCTGAGGGTCCTTCTGCTGTGATGTCTTCATGTGGAGCAGTCACTAGAAGTAGTTGTTGGTCCTGGGCTTGCTGACCAATCTATTGTCCTCAGGTTCTCTGTGTCTTTGTAGCCCCATAGCAAATGCAACAATACCCCTGCTGCGGCTGCATACATCATTCTTGGAGAATACAAGAAACAGAAGAGGCCCTTAGTAATATAAGCAATTAGCATTTCCATCACTCTTAAGTGACAGTTTAGCATGGTCATCCCTACACTAAGACATACAGGACTTCTAACAAGGAATGTTAAAACCATGGAATGCCTCTACAAGAACCTATGACGATGGGACCTTTTCAAAATATATAGTACAAGCTATGTTGTGTAAATATAGCAGGAAATTATAAGTGCAGTATGATTTCTGATGCCTTGTCCACCACCCCTCCATTAGCTAAGAAAGACAACATAGCATAGAAAAGCATGTTGGTGAATATTTACAGTTCATGGTGAGAGGAATCAGTTCTGAGCCCTTGAGCAACTTATGAGATCTTGGAGTATTTTTGCCACTTCTAAATTCACATGTGATTACTCTTGTTTTACAGAGGTGACTGTCTTCAATCTGCAATGACTAATGACTTGGTTAAGATTGCTTGTGACCAGGATTTACATATTTCTGGCAGGGTCACCCATGAAAGTAACGTCAGAGGGAAGGAACCAGACAAAAGCAAGTCCTCAGCAGTCATTTAGATAAAAGACGCGTGTGGGACATAAACAGTTGTGAAGAGGTATGGAAGGAGCAGAATAGGGAGATCCCTAGTCATCAAGGTCTTCTTGCCACTGGATCTGGTTGAACATTCTGTCAAGGACCATGTATCTGCTAATGTGCAATAGCATTTCCACATTAAAAATGTCCTGTACAAGGTGTTTAGCTGAAGGAATACCTGGATTGACACTCACTCAGAATGTACCTGGAGGAACGTTCTATATGAAGGGAAATAATTCTTTGAGAATCAGCAAGAGAAAGTATAGAAAAGAACCTTGAGAAAAGAATACCAGTGATCTCAAGGCCAAGGACTACTTCCATCTTCCAGAAACACCTGCCAAATGTGATTGGAGTTGTCGCTCTTGGATTGGGCTCATTGGTCACGCAAGGACTCAAAGAACACGTGACCAGTGATATGGAAATTCCTACATGAACAATCATGTTTGCTTGCGAGTGATTGCTGATGACAACTTTAATCTGAATGGTGCTCGTGCCACATTAATGCAACTGACCCCTGAAAAGCCTTCCATTGCTTCCAAGTAGAGTCCTCATTCTCAGACAGAAAACAAAACTTACTCCACCCTACTTTGGGTGTCGTCTCAGCCATTTTTCATTTACAGTGCACATTTATGGATCGCATGAGTACTGAAGGCAACACAGGTCACATTTGGCATAATGAGCCATAAGCTCAGCCTGGTAATAAAAGGCAGCCCCATCCTGAACCTCCATGATTCTTGCAATTCTTGTTGAGCCCATCAGTACTGAGCTTCCAAACAATCCCATATGAATTACAACTTTATCTCTTAACATTAACCACCATGTCCCAGTCCCTACAGCTTAGTCATGCCAATTGTCATGCTCACTAATTATCCCCTCTCCCATCAAAGGCAGGATGGTTGTATTAATTGATGATTCCCCTCCCACACAACCCATGTCTTCCAATGCACTACTGCCTTCCCCCAACTTATATATTGAGTTTCCCCTGCCATCACAATTATTGTCCCCTCTACATCCCAGCATGTTGCCTCCAATCCTCACAATTAACATCCCCAACTTCATACCACAGTAGTGTCCTCTGATAGTTTTCCTTGATTTTCATTGAGCTGTCCTCTAAGATTGACAGTGTCGAAACCTCAAAAAGACTTGGATTGACAGCCCTGACTGATGAGTGCTAAGACCCTTGACTGATCTCTATCCAGTTCCATGACTGACTTACTGCAACTCCAAGGGCTGGTTGCACTGGATCTGTAGGACTGAGCATGGCCAACCCCTGGTCTCTATCGATATGGATCTCTTGAGCCTGGATGTGCCAATCAGTTTACTGACCAAGTGCTAGCCCCTAGACTGAGATGGAGGCTGACCTTGGCTGGCTGGGATTTCCTGGCTGCAAGCTATCACGTCTTGGACTATCTGAGGACAATTCTCTCGAGACTTTGGGATATGGCCATTTGGTTGAAGCACATCAATTGTTTTCTGCAATTGCTGCTAGCTCATTGTGTAGATGTGAGCTTAATATAGCATGGTGCCATACAGCAACATGTCCACCCCATTGACTGATGATTGCTGACAACCTGCCTGGGGCTTTGTCTCTGCACTAAAAGGCAGTGGCCTTTAAGGTCTGGCTCAGGGAGAAAATTGGAAAAATGCAAGGCAGAAATTTTGTCTGTTTTGCAGTAAGGGCAGTGTCAGTGAGTGCTGAGATAACAAGTGAGGAGTCCTGAGATGCACCCAGTCCAGTCCATGAGATGGATGCTTCGTCCTGTGCACAAGGCAGCAGCAATACAATAAAAGGTTCTAGTGTGTTCCAAAGTGTAGCACTGAAGTGCAGAACCATATTGTAAATGGGTCAGACATGAGAGTGCAGTAAATAACAACATCTGTGGATAGGGGTGTGCCAGTCACTGCCCTGGACTGCGTCCTTGGATGTTGGTTACTGATGTCCAAGATGGAGGCCTGGAGGAGTAAACAGTGGACTGTAGTTACTAGGAACCCTAGTGTCAGGAGTTGTTGGCATCTATCTTCTATTCAATGGTGTGAAATTGGAAAACTACATTACTGGTGTAGTGAGATAACTATGGCATTATGCAAATAGACCTCTTGCTGCTCTCTACTGAGATTCTCACCTTGTCAATCAAAACTTGGTTTGGAATTGGAATTTTATTTCTCAACAACAAGGATCGAATTTCTGCCAATCTCATTCAATTTTCCCAACTGATTCCCCAATGCCCACATTGTTCAGGGGCTGGGAAATTTCATCCAGAGTAACTGATTCCAAGGTACTTTAGTTTCAAAAGTATTTAGCAATTACAAAAGGGAGCATAAATTTAAAATAATCACAAAAAGAACTGAAGGGGTTGTTAGAAGATAACTTTACAGAGACCAAGGTTAGAATGTAGAATCGTCTGCAACAAACTGCTGTTGAGGTATCACGTAGTATTTACAGCCTGGAAACAGCCATTTGGTCCAAAATGTCCAGGTCAGTGAGCAGCATTAATTAATTCTTGGGATTTAGAAAGTTACTTCAACAGGAAAAAAAATCAAAGGGAACAAAGAAGAGATAGGATTAGACAGGGTGTAAAACACGAAGAGTATGAGGAGCAAGCAGGAAATTGAGATTAAACTAACTGGATTATTAAAGGATGTGCAGAATGAAGGAAAGAGTGGATTAGACTAACTGGAATAATAAGAACATGGAGATAGCGAGGATAGGTGGAAGCACAGTATTAAACTAGGTGGTGCATTAACAAATATGCAAAGTCAAACAGAGAGGGTTTAGAATAATTTGAATAGTAAAGTGTATAGAAAGTGAAGAAATTTGGGACTCAGCTTCGTGGAATAGTAAACATTAGGGTGAATGAAGAGAACATAATTACACTAAGTACTTCATAAACAGGAACACAAATGTTAACCTGATGAGCCAAATTAACTAAATTACTTTTAGATTATATATTGAAATGTAAGAAGGTCCTCACCAATATTGAGGGAATGCAGGTGAGCCAGGCCAGACATGGTCTGAAAAAGTGCACTTACTGGATCCAGATTAACACGATCAAACTTGGAATCTTCCACATACTGTAAACACAAGAAGTAAAATATAAAAGCAATATACTGTAGAAACTGAAACATCAACAATATTTTTTTCTTCACAGATATTGCCAGACCTTCTGAGCATTTTCAGCATCTATTATTTTTATTATTGAACTAAACTAAAAGTAGTCTGGGGGGGAGGGGGAAGGTAATCAGACCTCACCAGGATAAAATAATTATGTGCAATAGAATGCCAGTTATTGGCTCCCAGTGATAGACAAGGATCTCCTAGACCAGGAGCAAGACAGGTTAGAGATGCAGAATTTTTTTTTGCAACAATATATCATCAATTACTCCAAGAAAAAAAGGGGATAAAGGATTACATGAAGAAGGCAGGAGACTGGGGTTGAGGAGCATATTAGCCATGATTAAATGGCACAGCAGATACAACAGGCCTAATGGCCTAATTCTGCTCCAAAATCATATGGTCTTATGATCTAATAGCAAGCATAGCACAGACTGAAAATAGAGTGAAGCTCCTTTATTAAAGGAAAATTTAATGAATTAAGATCCAAATTAAGATGCATAACGTCAAAGTAATCAACTCTGGATTTTACCTGAGCCACCTGCTAACTGGCAGAGAGTCAACTAGCTCTAAGTATGGTTGGAAAGACAGAGGTTTAATTCTTGGTGCACCCGCATTGAGTAACTGAAACCTCAGGTTATCAGTCTGGAGATAACAGGAAGTGACATTAGTAAGACGACCATCACCCTTAATAAACGAATGTGGCATTATTCATACTCTACCCAACCAATCAGAAACTGATCGTGCACTGTCAAACCAATTAAAGGACAGTCACAACACAGCAGTAATGGCTGGTAAGGGTTAATAAACAGCAACTTATAGCAGCCAGGCACATAGCAAGAAGAAACAAAAAGAAAGAAGATAGATTTTGGTCAACAGAACATATCAAAAGACTCTGCCAATTGGCCAGTGTTCCAAAATGGACAGACTGCTTACCAAATTCCTTCGCTAAATGATGCATTTCTATCATTAATATGGTTAAGCTAATAAATTCTGTGAATTTTGTGAAGACACCTTCATTTGGTAGAATTAATGACTAGTTAGTTGACATTAAAAAGAGATGTAAGATTCTATCTTAATTCAATCTATAATTATATTCACTTAAATCTTACAACTAATTTAAAATGAACCCCAGATCTTACATAGACTCCACTTCAACAGCGATTTTTGAGAAGATTTACAGATCAGATTGAGGATAAGTATGTAAGTTAGCTCGAAGGTTTGTTTTCAGACGTTTCGTCACCATACTATGTGACATCAGTGGTATGTCCCGCCTCTCTACTTATAGGTCTTGGTTTCTTAAGATGGGTGATGTCATTTTTTTTGAAGGAGGTAGATAGGGTCTAAATCGATGTGTCTATTGATGGAGTTCTGGTTAGAATGCCATGCCTCTAAGAATTCTCATACGTGCCTTAGTTTCACCTGTCCTATGATGTGTGTGTTGTCCCAGTCAAAGTGGTGTCCTTCTTTGTCTATATGTATAGAAACTAGTGATAGTGGGTCATGTCTTTTGGTGACCAATTGGTGTTCATGTTTCCTGGTGGCAATTTTCCTGCTGGTGTGTCCGATCTAGTGTTTTTTTTTCAGTTCTTGCATGATATCTTGTAAATGATGTTAGGTTTGCTGGTGGTATCTATTGGATCCTTTAAGTTCATTAGTCACTATTTAAGTGTGTTGGTAGATTTGTGGGCTACCATGGTGCCAAGGGGTCCGAATATTCTGGAGGTCATTTCTAATATGTCTTTGATGTCAGGTAATGTTGCGATAGTTTTTGGTTGCGTTGTGTCTGCTTGTTTGAATTTGTTTCTGAGGAATCGGTGGTTTGTCTTTATTGGGCACCCGTTGTTCTTGAAAATGTTGTATGGATTTTTTTTCTGCTTTTTGTAGTTCTTGGGTGCTGTAGTGTGATGTAGCTCATTTGAATAATGTCTTGATGCAGCTCTGTTTGTGGATGTTGCGATGATTGCTTCTGAAATTAAGTATTCAGTCCATGTGTGCTGTTTTTAATGTAGATACTGGTTTGAAGCTCTCTGTTAACTGTATGTTTAGTTGCTATGTCTAGGAATGGGATAGCTTGTGTTATGGCCTGCTGTATTTCTTTTGAAAGACTGTTATTTTTTTAAAGTGGATTCAAATGCAGACCATAAGACAAGCTATTGCACCTTCATTAGGCCAAAAAAAAGGAAACACGCTTAATGGTCAAGAAAATAAAGCCTTAGAAAAACTTAAAAAAGACAAAAACATTGTTGTCCTACATGCAGAAAATGGATGCATGACCATTATTTTTTAAAAATCTATCTTCAAAAGGCAAATGTTTCTACCTGCAGATACTGACACTTACCAGCAGGTGGTGATAGACTCAACTCCACAGCTATTAAACAGAATCTCATCTTTTCTACCAGCACTTAAAAAATCAGGAGAATTAAACAGGACAGACTTCCAAAATATGAAACCTGATGGATCAAACACACCACGCTTCTATAGATTACCAAAAATACACAAACCAGGGCCCCCCCCCCTCAGACCCATAGACTCCCTACCTGGTACACCAACATACAGACCAGCCAAAGAACTCCACCAAAAACTAAAACACATAATTGAAGATTCACCCCACTCCATTCACTCCACCTAAGAATTCCTGAACACCAAAGACATCAAGATAGAAGAGATGAAATAATGGTCTCATTTGACGTTACAGCCCTTTTCCCATCAATTAACATTGACCTGGCCAAAGAAACATTGGCATCACTACTAGGAAGACCAGGACCACAAACACCAGACAGAAACAACTTCATCAACAAAGATAACATCCTCAAGCTAGTAGATCTGTGCCTCACCACCCACTTCACATTCAATAACAAAACCTACAAACAAGTCAACGGAACATTTAAGGGATCACCAATATCAGGACTCAAAATCAGGAAGCAGTAATGCAGAAACTTGAACAACCTGACCCTCCCATCTGTCCAACCCAAACTTTGGGTCCACCACGTGGATGACACCTTTGTCATCACAAAATTGAACAAATTAACAATATAACACCATCAACAATACCCTGACAAGCATAAAATTCACAAAAGAGGAGAACGACAACAAACGTCATTCCTAGACGTGACAGTTGAATATACAGTGAACGGAGAGCTTCAAACCAATGTCTACAGAAAAACAACACACATGGACCAAATACTTAATTTCAGAAGAAATCATCCCAACACCCACAAATGGAGCTGCATCAAGACATTATTTAAACGAGTTGCACCTCATTTAAACGAGCTACATCTCACTGCAGCACTCAAGAACTACGAAAAGCAGAAGAAACATATCTATAGAATGTTTTCAGTAAAAACAGGTAACCAACAAACACAATCTGCCGATTCCTCAGAAACAAACCCAAACAAGCAGACGCAACACAACACAATCAAAAACTACAGCCACATTACCTGACATCAAAGACATATCAGAAACGCCTTCCAGACTACTCGGACCCCTTGGCACCATGGTATGACTAATGAACTTAAAGGATCCAACAGATACCACCAGCAAAACTTAATGTCATTTACAAGATACCATGCAGCAGGAAACTTGCCACCAGTATACATGAACACCAACTAGACATCAAAAGACATGAGCTGAAAATGTGTTGCTGGTTAAAGCACAGCAGGTTAGGCAGCATCCAAGGAATAGGAAATTCGACGTTTCGGGCATAAGCCCTTCGAATTTCCTATTCCTTGGATGCTGCCCAACCTGCTGTGCTTTAACCAGCAACACATTTTCAGCTGTGATCTCCAGCATCTGCAGACCTCATTTTTTACCTTTATCAAAAGACATGACCCATTCTCACTGGTTTCTGTACATACAAAGAAGCACACTACTTTGGCATAACACACACATCATAGGACAGGTGAAACAAAGACACACATGAAAATTCTTAGAGGCATGGCATTCTAACCAGAACTCCATCAATAAACACATCGATTTAGACCCTATGTACTTTCCCTTGGGAAAAAAAGAACCGGAAGTGATGTCACCTGCCTTCAGAAACCAAGATCTATAAATCGGCTGGATATACCACGAGCACTTCATCAGAGACTTTCACTGATGATGTTACCTAGTATAGTGACGAAATATCCGAAAACAAACCTTCAGGCTCAACAAGCTAACTTGCATACTCCACTTCAATAGGCTGGGACTAGTGTCCTGGTCAATCACTTAACCAGAGCTTGTGGGCAGGTAGCTTCAGAAACCCAAAGAGAAAAATCAAGGCACATTAATGGATAAAACCAAATGGGAAGGGACAGTGAGTTAAAAAAAAATTGTACATCAGTGAACAATGTCATTGTAGGGAATAGAATTAAAGTTCTTTATCTGAATACATGAACTTCTGCGATATTATAGATGAACCGCAGGCAAAAATAGAGGAAAGTGATTTACATCTAATTGCTATTTCAGAAATATAGTTACAAGATGATCAAGGTTGGGAAAAAAATATTCCAAGGAATACAATATTCCAAAAGACAGAGAGAAGGACAAAGGAGAAGGAGTAGTGCTGATGGTAAAGGATTACAAAAGAGAATTCCTGAGAAAAAAAATCTGGCATCAGACTATGAAAAAATAGAATCAGTATAGGTAGAAATTAGAAGTAGCAATAGTCAGAAATCACTGATATAAGTGGTATATTGCACCATCACTCCAAAAACGGTTATACCACTGGATAGAACATTAAACCAGAAATCACTGGACTTCTAAAAAAGGCACTGTAATAATTAACTTTTTGAAGTATTGTACAATTAGATTGAAAAGGGAAGTCAAGAAGATGTGGGTTGTTGAATGTTTTTGTGACTGTTTCTTGGAGCAATACATTGTGGAACTGACTCAGGATGAAGCCATGTTGGATCTAGAATTGTGCAATGAAGCAGGGTTAATTATTAATGTCATAATAAAAGATTCAGTGGGAAAGTGATCATAACACTTAAATTCCATGTCACCTTTGAAAGTGACATACTCCATCACATATAAGAAACTTAAATGTGAACAAAATTAATTATATAATGATAAAGGAGAGCTTAAGGTTAATTGAGAAAACAGACTAAACATTATGGCAGCAAACAAAACATTGAAAAAAGTTCAAAATGTTCAACAAAAATACATTTAATTATAAAACTCAGCAACACCCATCCAAGGTCAGTTGAAGCCTAAGATCAACCATGAATCTATTAAATGACAAAGCAAACTCAGCAGTCCAAATCATCTAACTCTGTTCATATTTCACGTATTCTACACTATTCTATCAAACATTCAAAGACACATATGTTGGTGGGTATATAGTATAACGTTCTCTACACCGTGCCATCAAATATTTCCAGGACAAATAGAAAACAGCTTAGCACAGAGTAAAGATGCCAATACAATATCCCATCGAACACTTGTAAGATTGGCATAGGTTCATTCTCACCAACTGTCCCCTGTTTGAAGATGACACCTATGCAGAACTCTTTTACTCTCCCGGTAAAGGACTATCACTTCTAGTCAGAAGTGCCTGGGCAACCAGGCATGACCTGCTCCAGAGACAGCAGCAGGTGGGGTGTTTGATTGGGGCAGTACACTTGTCACACCAAAACACGGGTGTCTTAAAGTGAGCTTGGGGAATTCAGACAGTTCCAATGGAGCAGATGGGCAAAAGCTCACTTGATCTTGATTTTCACTACGAGTATAGACCGTGAAAGTGGGGCCTCACGATCAGAGTTGTGCATTTCTGCCACAGGTCTTCATGTGGGGAACAGACAATTCTCAATTCTTTGATCTTTGGGCACATGAAGCAGGATATATCATGAGACAAAAGGATTCTGAGTTCAGCATTTGGTACCTTTCTCCCCTGCTCTGCCACCACTCTACCTCAGAATTAGGTCATTGGGACCTAAAGTGTGATTCAGCTTGATGGACATGTTGTCATTTTGAATACTTGGTAATAAAAAAAAACACCCTGTCAATGTTTCAAGGAAAGCTTCAAGGTGTCTTAAAAGCATTTTCTTTCTCTTCCCTGGAATATGGGCCATTTGAAAGTTGAATAAACAAGATTTGGTGGGGGAGACACTTATCAACCATTAGGTCAGTCTCCAGTCCATCAAAGTTGATTTTTCAAGTTTTGCCTGAATATTTTTGCAGCTGTCAGCCACTGGTATACTCGCAGTTGTTTTTGATGGTCATCTCAGTGAATCCAGAGGATGCTTGAGACACTAACGATAGAACTTCTCTAGCAGTCTCACTTGTCAATGATAAATCCAGTATTCAGTTCCTCAAAGATTGACTGTCTATACTTTAGACTGTCTAGATGGAAAACTCTTTTATCTTAGTTGCCTCTGTGTCAAAACTAAACTGACCACCAGAGTTTGTATAAAACTCGGCATCACATCTGCAAGCCACTCTTGATTTCTTTAATAGTGCATACAAGAAAATTGGTTTGCCCTAGAAATCTGGCAAAACAAAATTTTTGTCAATGCTACACAGTCAGCCAAATATTCCATCTCTTATAAACGCTGAAGGAGAGATTCTGCAATTCTTTGAGCACTTCCCATATCTTTTCTCAAACAGCCACCACTAATGCGGAGATTCAACTTTTATCAGTTATGCCAATTCAGCCTTCTACAAACGACAGCAGTGAGCATTTGACAATGAAGATCTCGGGAAGACAACAGAACTTACTGTGTGCATAAAAATTAGAAGCAGAAGTAGAGCATTCAGTCCTTCAAGTGTGTTTCACCATTTGATAAGATCAAGGCTAATCGCTTTGTGTTTCAAATTCTGATCTATTCTCTATTCCTTTCCAAACAAAGATCTATCTTTGCCTGAAAACATTCATGTACCAACCTCATCTACCTTCTGAGATATGAGTGTTCCAAAATTGCACAATCCCCTGAGAGAAAAAAATTCCCTTCATTACAGTCCCAGAAGGATGACTCCTGATTTAAAAGTATCCTCTGGTTCTGGATGCACTCAGAACTTTCAACGCTCACATTGTCAAGACTGATCAGTACAGGGGTATCTTACAAGTTTGAATCAATCAGCTTTCATTTGTTCACTGACCTTTGAATTGTCCTTTTAACTCAAATGTAAACAAGCCCAGCCTGTGCAATATTTCCTCATAAGACAACCAGCTCATTCCAGGTATCAATCTAGTAAATATTGTCTGAACTAAGAGAAAGTGAGGACTGCAGATGCTGGAGACCAGAGTTGAGAAGTGTGTTGCTGGAAAAACACAGTAGGCCAGGCAACATCCGAGGAGCAGGGGAATCGACGTTTCGGGCAGAAGCCCTTCTTTAGGAATGAGGCTGCTGTGCCAAGCGGGCTGAGATAAAAGGTAGGGGGGAGGGAATTTGGGGAGGGGTGCTGGGAATACGATAGGTGGAAGGAGGTCAGGGTGAGGGTGATAGGCCGGAGAGGGGGTGAGGGCGGAGAGGTCGGGTAGAAGATTGCAGGTCAAGGGGACGGTGCTGAATCCGTGAGGTGGGACTGAGGTAAGGTGTGGGGAGGGGAAATGGGGAAGCTGGAGAAATCTACATTCATCCCGTGTGGTTGGAGGGTTCCTAGGTGGAAGATGAGGCACTCTTCCTCCAGGAGTCATGCGGTGGAGGACGCCAAGGAGCTGCATGTCCTTGGTGGAGTGGAAGGTGGAGTTAAAGTGTTCCGCCACAGGGCGGTTGCAGGTGTCCCAGAGGTGTTCCCTGAAACGTTCCGCAAGTAGGCGGCCTGTCTCCCCAATGTAGAGGAGACCACATCGGGTGCAGCAGATACAGTAAATGATGTGTGTGGAGGTGCAGGTGAATTTGCGACGGATATGGAAGGATCCACTGGGGCCTTGGAGGGAGGTGAGGGGGGAGGTGTGGATGCAAGCTTTGCACTTCTTGCGGTTGCAGGGGAAGGTGCCGGGAGTGGAGGTTGCGTTGGTGGGGGGTGTGGACCTGACGAGGGAGTCGCGGAGAGAGGGTCTCTCCGGAAGGTTGATAGGGGTGGGGAAGGAAATATATCCCTGGTGGTGGGGTCTATTTGGAGATGGCGGAAATGGCAGAGGATGATACGATGTATCCGGAGGTTGGTAGGGTGCAAGGTGAGGACCAGTGGGGTTCGGTCCTGGTGGAGAGCATCGTCGACCACATTGGAAGGGAAATTGCGGTCATTGAAGAAGGAGGCCATTTGGGTTGTTCGGTAGTGCAACTGGTTCTCCTGGGAGCAGATGCGGCGGAGGCGAAGGAATTGGGGATATGGGATGGTGATTTTACAGGGGGCAGGGTAGGAGGAGGTGTAATCTAGGTAGCTGTGGGAGTCGGTCGGTTTGTAGGAAATGTCTGTGTTGAGTCGGTGGCCTGAGATAGAAATGGAGAGGTCTAGGAAGGGGAGGGAGGAGTCTGAGATGGTCCAGGTAAACTTGAGGTCGGGGTGGAAGATGTTAGTAAACTGGATGAACTGTTCAACCTCCTCGTAGGAGCACGAGCTAGCGCCAATACAATCACCAATGTAGCAGAGGAAAAGGTGGGGGTGGTGCCAGTGTAGCTGCAGAAGATGGACTGTTCCACATATCTGACGAAGAGACAGGCATAGCTGGGGCCCATGCGGGTGCCCATGGCTTCTCCATTGATTTGGAGGAAGTGGGAGGATTGGAAGGAGAAGTTGTTAAGAATGAGGACCAGTTCAGTCAGTCGAAGGAGGGTGTCAGTGGAAGGGTACTGGTTGGGTTGGCGGGAGAGGAAGAAGCGGAGCGCTTGGAGGCCTTCGTGATGGCAGATGAAAGTGTAGAGGGACTGGTTGTCCATCGTGAAGATAACACGTTGGGGGCCTGGGAAGCGAAAATCATGGAGAAGGTGGAGGGCGTGGGTGGTGTCCCGAATGCAGGTGGGGAGTTCTTGGATTAAGGGGACAGGACAGTGTCGAGGTATGCAGAGATGAGTTCGGTAGGGCAGGAGCAGGCTGAGACAATGGGTTGGCCAGGGCAGTCGGGTTTGTGGATTTTGGGCAGGAGGTAGAAATGGGCAGTGTGGGGTTGTGGGACTCTGAGGTTGGAGGCGGTGGATGGGAGATCTCATGAGGTGATGAGGTTATGGATGGTCTGGGAGATGATGGCTTGGTGGTGGGAGGTGGGGTCATGGTCAAGGGGGCAGTAGGAGAAGACCCTGGCCACATGACGCCTGGAGGAAGAGTGCCTCATCATTCACCTAGGAACCCTCCAACCACACGGGATGAATGGAGATTTCTCCAGCTTCCTCATTTTCCCTCCCCCCACCTTATCTCAGTCCCAACCCCCGGATTCAGTACCGCCCTCTTGACCTGCAATCTTCTTCCCAACCTCTCCGCCCCCACCCCCTCTACGGCCTATCACCCTCACCTCCTTCCACCTATCGTATTCCCAGCGCCCCTCTCCCAAACTCCCTCTCCCCTACCTTTTATCTCAGCTCGATTGGCGCACCAGCCTCATTCCTGAAGAAGGGCTGATGCCCAAAACGTTGATTCTCCTGCTTCTCGGATGCTGCCTGGCCTGCTGTGTTTTTCCAGCACCACACTTCTCAACATCTTCTGAACTGCCTACAATGCATTTATACGTAGGCACGCCCTAGGTAGTGAATGGTTCTGGTCTGGAGTCTGTGTATAAGTCAAGTTGTATGCTTGTTGGAACACAGGCCAGGACATTGGGTTTTTAAAATTATACTCCTGTATGGGAACATGTTTGCAAGTACTACATTTGTAAATCAGGGACCCCTTTTCCTCTTTAAATAGAGAGTATATGGTGTCATCAATGCCATGTATAACAGAAGCGTAATATGCTTACTTTTATGTTGAGTTCCTCTTGTACTAAATGATAGTATCCCATTAGTTTCCCTAATGATTTGCTGTACTTGCATATTAACCTTCTGTGACATGAACTGGAATAACAAGATCAATCTGCACCTCAGAATGTGCTGTCATTCACTATTTAAATAATTCTCTGCTTTTGTATCCTTCATGCCAAAGTGAATAACTTCACATTTTCCCATGTTATATTCCACATGCCAAAAGTTCGCTAACTCACTCAATTCATCTATAGCAACCTGCATCCTTGTTATATCATCTTCACAATATACTTACCTATCTATATCTGTGTCAATTGCTGGCACTACACTCTTGCGCTGAAGTGAGACCCGGACTGTGTGAACTGGAATGAGTGCAAGCTGGACACAAAGTAAAGTAGTTCCTTGAAAAAAAAACGTGCACGATCCTACTTATAAAAGTCTATATTAATCTGTTCTTTCATCAGAAACCATGAACCCATTGCAGCTATTTACTTCAGGCAAAATAATTCATAACTCTGGTTATCCTCTGCATGAAGAAGAAACTCCAGATTTCCTGGAGTTAAATTAAACAATAATTTCCTTTTTTGCAAAGTACTTCCACTGCTATTTCAAACTTTGATTAAATGTACAACTTGCCCAGATCCAAACTAGCAGTTTCCTACCTAATTTCAGAAACATCAACTGGATCACTTAATAATTCTCCAAGACAGTGAAACTTTAACTAACTGGGGTGTATCCTTTGATAGAGAGTAAGAAGAATCACTAAATCATTAAACAGAAAGCTCCTGACTCACCTCCTGCAGTGTGGTACTGCAAAGTTCAATAGCGATATAGTAGAACTGTTTGTCTCTTTCAGTACAGAAATAACGTATGACATTGGGGTGCTCATCAGATTCACGAAGGAGCTGAACTTCACGGTCGGCAAAATTGAAACATTCAGGGAGAATCCTTTTCACTGCAACATTTCGATTATCAAAGCTGCCTCTGGGTTATGAATAGGAAATCAGTTACCAACACAAACAAAATCTTGTGCTTACAGCCCCCGCAGTGTAGCAAACTATCCCGAGGCACATCAACGAAGAATTATCAAACAAAATTTGATATTGAACCACATAAGGAAATGTTATGTCAAATCATAAAATGTGTAATTGAAGAAATAAATTTCAAGGAGTGTCTGGAAGAGAGTTGGAGATGTTTAGGGAGCAAAATTCCAGAGTTTAGGATTGCTGTAGGAACAGTCTCCAGTAATGGACAATTAAAATTGGGGATGCTGAACAGGCTACGTTTGAAGGAATGAAGATATGTTGGTTGTGAGCTGAAAGCAATTACAGAGATGAGGAAGGATGAGGCAATGTAGGAATTTGAAAACAAGGAGAAAAGATTATATTCAGAATGTAGTTTGGTAAAAATAGAGACGATAGGCAAATGGGATGTGGTAGAATTTAGGATGTGGACAGCAATTTTGAATAACTTCAAGTTGATGGAGGGTGGAACAGATAAATATGAGAGGTTATAAAAACAAAACATTTTTTAAAATACTAGCAAATCTGAGTTTGAATAAAAACAGGTAAATGTCTCAAGCTGAGACCATGCAGCTCAAGTCTTTGAATATATTGATGTTAGAAAGCCTTTCTTCACACAAATTGTGGAACCCAAATTATTTTCCCCAAAAGGGTGGAGAATTAATTGAGATAAGGTTATTGAGGATTATGGAACGAAGGTAGATTAGACTTTTTTTAGACTTACAGTGTGGAAACAGGCCCTTCGGCCCAACAAGTCCACACCGACCCGCCGAAGCGCAACCCACCCATACCCCTACATTTACCCCTTACCTAACACTACGGGCAATTTAGCATGGCCAATTCACCTGACCCGCACATCTTTGGACTGTGGGAGGAAACCGGAGCACCCGGAGGAAACCCACGCAGACACGGGGAGAACGTGCAAACTCCACACAGTCAGTCGCCTGAGTCGGGAATTGAACCCGGGTCTACAGGCGCTGTGAGGCAGCAGTGCTAACCACTGTGCCACCGTGCCGCCCAGGTAGTTAGATGAATTAAGATATAGCTAAATTACAGGAACATTGTAGCAGAGGTTTGCCATTAAGCCATTGGGTTTGCTCATCTATTTTGAAATCACTCCACACTATTCGCTTAACCTTTCGTGCTGTTAATATCTAGAAATCTATTGATTTCTATCTTAGGTACGCACAATGGTTGAATTTCCATTGGCCTCTAGTATAAAGAATTCCAAAGATTTAACATTTTCCAGGTGGAGTAATTCTTGCTCATCTCAATAAACTACTTATTCTGAGACAATGCCCTCTGGATCTATATTCTTCGTTCATTGCAATTCCTTACAACCCTTAACTCCTTGGTATTTCAAAAATCTATCTACTTCCTCTTTTAAAATGTTCAGTGATCTAGCCTCCACTTCCCAATGTTTAAATTCTGAACAGTAAAGATCAAATTTCATGTGCCTTCTTAATTACTTAATGCATCTGCATGTTAACTTTTTGTGTTTCATGCTCAAGAACATACAGATCCCTCAGTGCTGCATTTTGGAGCCTCTTTCCATTTAAATAATAGTCTGCCTTTTGATTCTTCCTATTAAAGTGCATGATCTCGTATTTTCTTACATTAAACTTATTTACCAAGTTTTTGTCCAATCACTCAACCTATCTATATTCTCTTGCAGATTCCCTATGTCCTCATCACAACATATCTTCTCACTAATTTTGTATCATCAGCAAATTCAGATACATTATACTCTGCCACTCTACTACAAGTAATTAATACCAATCATTAATAGTTGAGATTCCAAGACTGGTTCTTGTGGCTCTCCACATCTTTACAACCTGAAAAAGACTCATTAATCCCGACTCTGTCGTCTGTGTGTCAACCAATTTTCAGTCCATGTAATTACATTACCCCAATACCATGAGATTTTATCTTGTGCAATAACCTTTTATGTGGCACCTTATCAAATGCCCTTTGGAAATTCAAATACACGACATCTCCTAATCAACTCAATTTGTTAAACATTCAAGGATCTCTGGCAAATTTGTCAAACATGATTTCCATTTCACAAAACCCAATTTGACTATGTTTAATTGCATTAAGCTTTTCTGCTATTTCTTCCTTAATAACTGACTTCAGCATTTTCTCAATGACAAATATTAGGCTAACTGACATGCAGTTTCAAGCTTGCTATCCTTCTCCCTTCGTGAGCAGGGGTGTCATATGAATGGTTTTCCAATTCACTGGAACCTTCCCAGAGTTCAATGAATTTTGAAATATTTCAACTAAAGCCTCCACTATCTCTACAGCTATTTTCTTTAAAATCCTACAATGTAGGCCATCGGATCATGGTGACTTGTTTGTCTTTATTTCCATGATTTTGCCAAATACTTTGTCCTTTATAAAAGAGAACTTTACAAGATTTCCCTCTCCCCTCTCCAATCTCCCCAACCGCATCTCACCCAAACATCTTGCAAATCTGATATCACTAGATTGTTAACAGGACCCTCCACTGTGAATAATGACACAAAATAACGGGTTCAATTATCTGCTATTTTCTATTCTCCATTATCAATTCCACAGACACATCCTGCAAAAGTCAAACTCATTTTAACTGCTCTCTTATTTTCATATACTCGTGGAAGCTCTTGCTGTTTGCTCTTATATTTCTGCCAATTTAATTTCAAAATCATTTTTCTCCCTTTTTATTAGTTTTTTAGTCATTCACTGAAGGTTCCAAAAAGAAAATTCCTAACCTTTAGCTCTCCCACATGTTTTTTTCTCCTTTGTGTGCCTTAGTTTTTGACTGGATACTCTCCTTGACTGCCTTTGTTAACACAAATTGGTTCATCCTTATTGCATGCTTCTTTTTGACTGGATTAAATTTTTGTTGAGTTTTATGAAATATCTGCTCATCTACTAACATTCTCCTTTATCTATTTTCCCAATCTGCTTTAGACAAATCTGTTTTCGTAGCTTTATAATTGCCCTTACTTAAGTTAAAAAACACTGGTTTGAGATCCAAGTTGCTTACTTGATATTGAATTTGAAGTTCTACCATGTTGTGATCACTACACCTTAGAGGATCCTACAAAATCTCTGATTAAACCAACCTCATTATGTATTATTGGTGATAAATAGCCCATTCCTGGACAGTTTCTACAATGTACCGATCTTAGAAACAATGCCTAATGCATTCTCCAAATTCATTCTCCATGTTATCCTTGCCAAACGATTTATCCAGTCAATATGGAGATTAAAATCACTCGTGATAACTATCGTGTCCATTTTACACATCTCCATTATTTCCTAATTTATACCTTGTCTTGCAGTCAGGCAACACTTCAAATGTCAATAGACAACTTCTACCCATGACTTATTTCCTTTGCTATTTCTTTCACTCAAACTGATTCCACACCACAATTTATTGCACCTATATCACAACTCAGCACTGCACTGAAAGCTCTTTATTAACAAAGCTATTTGACCCCCTTTCCATTTTGCAAGTTCTTCATCCTGCAACCATGTCTGTGTTAGCCATCAAGTCATTTAAATGTATTTCTATTTGTGTTGTTATCTTATCTATCTTATTACAAAGATAGTCCAATAAAGAACCTTAATCTCTGACTTTTTAAACATTGTTGCATGTGCTGATTGTAATTTTTGCTGCACTCTTCTGCTTGTATTTTCTGACTCTTTCAATCACACTGCCCATCTACAACCCTAGTGATAAAATTCACCAGAACACTGGGCCCAGCATCATTCAAATGAAGCCTGTCCCAACAAAACAGCTCTCCCTTTCCATAGAGCTGGTATATGTGCCTAATGAATCAGAACCTTTTTCTCCCATAGTAGTTAGTCGTGGTTTAGTTAAATAGCACAACAATCTAAAGGAATCGAATGGCTATCCCAAGTTGCCTTCCAAGCCTCAACAAATATCATATTGTGAAATTACCTGGCAGGTACTCCAAGAGAATGACCTTGGAATGATTTTTCACTCATACTGAGTTGGGGAGAATTTGATCTCCACTTGGCAATTGAAGCTCAATGCATCACAGCTTAAACTTGTGTACTAGCCCAAGCAGTGAAGCGTGTTCGTGCTCTTATGCATATGCCAAAACAATCACCCTTTTAAATTCTTGATTGTTAAGTTCACTGCAACTAGGACCTGTAACTTTAATACTATAATCCAGGACACATTCTGAATAACACTTGTTGCTTTTTGATCCATTACTGGCTGTAAATGAAGTGACAATCATCCAGGGTTTTCCTTGCCTTACCGGAATACAAATGTTCCCTCAGCTCCATGACCCAGCACGCCTTTTGGGTTGAAGGAAATCTTTCCTACAGTAACCAAATTGGTTCCATTATCTAGATGAACGGGAACACAGAACTCCATTAATCTTTCAAGCAGGACCATTTATCAGTTTAAGTTCGTTGTTACAAATATTTTTGGGCAAGGTATAAAAAGAGGGAGTGTGTTCAATATTATTAAACATTGAGATTTCCGCTGCTCACTTAAACACTACGTTCGAGAACATATCAATTGAATAGTTTCCAATAAAGTAGAATTGTAATCAGCTTGTTTGATAAAAGCTAAAGAATAATTCAGTTTTTAAAAAGAAATATTTAAACCATGGGAAACTCAAGATAAAGAGACAGAATTCAAGTACACAGAGAAGAAAGATGCTCATTTTGTGAAATCTAAAAGTATATTTTAAGGAAGATGCCAGAGACGTAGAGACAAAAAAACTCTCAAGTTTCAGGTTTACATTAAACTCCTGGAATATAATGAGTAAATATTCTGAAAGCAACACAATTAAAATCATGGGCTGAATTTTTCTGTCTTCATGTGGGCCCAAATTGATTTAAAAATAGGCCTGAACTGATATGGATTCCCACTGCCATTACCGGCGCTGGTAAGTTTCAATAGCTCAGGTAAAGGGTGCTTTGCAAACTTGCACACAGCTGTCCCTTCATTGCTGGTTCCATTGCATTTCAGACCAATCACAACTTTAATGGAGTTAGACTGATTTTGAAAAATAATATGTTTTATACCAGGATAAAGATGTTATGAGACATCAGGTTCATCCTGATTTAGAAATGAGGATCATATGAAAGGTAAATCCAAAAGTTGCTGCATCATAAGTTATATGTTTACAATACAGTGAGTGATGATAAGGGCCTGTTTTGAAAAAATCATTAAATAATCAGGTAGTCAATTCTGACAATCTAGTATGTTGTTAAGGAAATGAACAACATCGTGCAAGTGAAAAGTCTTTGGCTGAATTTGAATACATTATTCGCTCAGAAAAAGATATTTTCCATTGAGCAAAAGGAAAATTCAGATGACAGTGAAATGTCCCACAGTTTTTGTGCTTTCCTTGAAGATCACCTCAGCCCCCAGTGTGGCTGTTCAAGAGCCTGGACAGATGTCTGAGATTCTGGCTGTCTACATAGGCTGGGAATGTTGTAAATTCCATCTGTAGGTGGTGCTAAGAGCACGTAGAACAAAGATGCCTTCAATGTAATTATGAAGCAACAAAAGCAGCAAACCAGAAGGATAGCAATACTAAAAACTTCAGCCAGAAGTGTGATCCAGAAACTTGGAGACGCAGGTAAAGGCTGAGGCTGATGGAGAAGAGCTTTCCCTTCACAGCAGTATCCCGTCAGGCACTGCTCCTTCACTCCACTAATTCTGTTGCCTATCTTCCCTCTGTCTGTTGTGCTCCCTGGGAGGGACCCTTCCTAGAGCCAATAAGTTGTGCTCAGGGACCAGGCTGCCGCAGTGTCTTGTCCTCTGTTCATGCTGCTCCACTTGTGACCACCCACTCAGGTTACAGGCACATAGCAGCATCCAGGTGAGCACAGCAAAATAGTAGCAGCTAAGGAAACATAGCCGGGATCTGAAGCTCTGCTTTATCAGCTCCAGACTCCATCGCTGCCTTCCCCGAGCCTTTCCCGGCCTTTTCTGCTGCCAAATCCCTTAAGCTATAGCTTCTGACTCCACCTTGGTCTTATACACCTCCCCAGTCATCCTCATCCAGCCAAATGCTCATTCACATTGCCATTCTGCATTCTGGTTTATCACTGAGGTCTTCAAAAGTTTGAACACATTCAGCTCAGAATGGGTTTTGGACACAGTTATTCAATGGAATCTCATCATGAATGCTTTGTTGAGTTCCAAATCTACTAACAAATTTACTCAGCATGGGCTATTGACACTACTATTGAATGTGAACTTTATTATTTTGGAAACCTAAGAAATGACAGCAGAAATAGGTTATTCAACCCATTGAGCCCGCTTCCCCAATTTCAAGGAAATCACAGCTGATCTTCGACCTCAACATCATTTTGATGCAGTATCCCTATATTCCTTAGATTTTTAACACATAAGAATCAATCTTTGTCCAGAACATTTCAATGACTAATCTATCACAGTCCCCTGGAGCAGAAAACACCAAAGATTCATCACCAAAGTGAAGAAATCTTGTCAAACCTCAATCCTAAACGTCACTTCACTTGTTCTGAAACTGAGTCCCCTGACCTTAGACATAGTGGCCAGAGAAAATATCCCGCTTGTATCAACTCGATTGTACTCTAAGCAAGTTACTTGTTAAATCATCTCTCATTCTTCTAAACTGAGAGAATAAAGTCCCAGATCAAACCTTGTACAATCCCTCCATTCCTCCATGCTTGGTGAACATTATTGCATGCACTCTATGAGGAGTATATAATTCCTTAGTAAGGAGACAAAAATTGCGTACATTATTCCAGATATGTTCTTACCTACACTCTATGTTTTAGGCTTGTTCAGAGGGAGGCAGCAGGATAAACAAAATAATAAACAGAAATGTGAATTAAATCAGAGACAGAATCAGGCTAGAACACTCTTATCAACTTTCAATGCCTGGGTTGATATACATGTGAAGAAAAGAAGGCAAACAGACAGATGGAAAGAGGCCGGGATGAATAATGAGAAAAAAGGCTGAACAGCTGCAATGAGAAGCAGACAAAATCAAGATTAAAGAAGACCATTGCCAAGAAATTATTGTTTGCAATATCAACATCTAAGCATGATGAGGCATTTTTCTCTTAGCTATTCTGTTGGAGACATAAAACTACTCCAACTATAAATTACTGGCATTAAAGGCAGTCAGGGATTTTAAATTAAGTTGCTTGGCATTTAACCTCAACTGTCATAGGCATTTCTACGTATAGTTTGTAACATTGCAATTCTAGAGGTTTCAGAGTTTCCAACTTATATATGATGGCACATTGTACTGTGTCACCTCAATCTTTTTCTCAAATTAAAAAGAAAATTTAAACTAGCAAAGAGAAGTTCAAATACCAACCAGTAACAATTTCATCATAGCAGGCAGTGCCATTTTGCAAATTATAGTCATGCTGTTCTGAGTATTGGCTGCTCCTATCTTGGGCTGAGGAGTTGGATTCCTGTGGATCTTTTTGGGAGACCTGAGCTGCATCTTCTGAGAATTCTGGGAAGTCTGCCCTGAGCTTACTGCCAGATTGTGGCGGCTGCTGCTGAAGCAGCTGGAATTTCTCTTCTAGATGTTGTTCCAGCTGTTGCTGCTGTAGTTTCTGCTGTTGGTGCATTTTCTGCCACAGAAAAGATGAAAGTGAAGATTAAAAACAGACAGGGAAACATTCATTATAGTACATTAGAGTGTGGAGTGATTAGATTCAGAGGTAAATTCTCATGATTAAAGTTAAAATTCTGAATCTCCTCCAATCCCACCACACTAAATAAGAGCAAAAACATTACAGCTCGAGATCAGAATAGATAATCTACCTTCCGCTCAGTTTCACTGTAGCACCAAATTAACAGACAGGATCTGGCCAATGGATGGGGGTGTCATTATTGCAATACCAGATAAATTAACACCAAGTTAACAAAGGGGAACTGTGGAGTGTGGATATTGAATGTGACATTGGGTTAATGGCCGAAGCTCAGTGAGGCAGTGTGATAATGGACTAAAGGGGTTCACCTGGGTACTGGTTTAATGGAGAAGAGCTGCATGGCAGGTAAATGTAACAATACACTAATGCACGCAAGTTGCACCAGGATAATGGACAACATAAATTGCTGCGTAATAAAAATAACTTACTTTTGGATACATAATCAGAAACACCATCCATCCTCCTACTAGCACAGTGAATATGGCCACAGTCAAGATGTCTTGATTTCCTGATTCAGGCACACTCTCACTTGCAGTCTCATGTTTTACTTCGTTGTCCATCCGATAACTTTGGTCAAATGTTTTTGATTGCGTCTGGTCAGGCTGCATCATAAACTTAAGGAAAGAAAAAAACTATTCTTTTAAAAAATTATATGTGCTTCTATGCTAAATTGTATTTTCTGATAAGGATTTGTTTTGTAATTTAGTCTGAAATATAGACTGTAGCGTTGGAACTTTTCCACCTATCAAAGAAGGCAAAAAGAGTACGGATTTACCAAATTATTTCTAAGATATATCCCAGGAGTCCAAGGTTATGACAATTAATTGTGATTCAGTTCCTATTGCCTCCAAGATCTAAATACCCTTCCAGGGGTGTGGCGCTCAAAATTTTTCATGTACATCCAATGTCATCTAACCAGGGCTTTATAATTGCTAAACATGATTTCTACCTCCTTTTGTTCTAGTCTTAACACAGAACACAGAACAGCACAGCAGAGGAACAGCCCCTTTGACTCACCATTTCTGTGCTGAACATGACACCATTCTAAACTAATCCTACCCACCTGCACATGGTCTATATCCCTCCGTCTCGTATATGTTCATATGGCTATCTAAATATCTGCTTCTACACCCTCTGTGCAAAAACAAAACCTGCCTCACTCATCTCCTTTAAACTTCTCCCTTCTACCTTAAACCTAATCCCCCCAGTATTTGAGATTGACTCTACCTGGGGGGGAAAAAAGCTCCCAACTGCCTACCCTATGATTGCCCCTCATAATTTTATAAAAATCCATCAGGTTACCCTTCACCTCTAATGTGCTAGTAAAAATAATCCAAGTTTGTCCAACCTCTCTTTACAGCTAATACACCCCAATCTAGGCAACATCCGAGTAAACCTCTTTTGCACCCTATCCAAATCTCTAAACCCTTCTTAAGGCAACCAGAAATGCACACGGTACTCCAAATGTGACCGAACTTGAAGTCTTATAAAGCTGCACACGTCTTGCCACTTTTAAGCTCAGCGTTTCGCCCGATGACGGCATGCACACCTTTAATACCTTATTCACTTATGCTGCTACTAAATACTTCCATATATCAAAGCTCCTAAGGGTCCCTATACTTCACTTTATACTCTTACTGTAGATATTTCTCTGCATTTGATGTCCAAAAATTCATCGCCTCACATTTGTTCGAATTAAACTCCATCTGCCACTTTTCCACACAACTTTCCACTTCATCTATATCCTGCTGCATCCTTTGACAACCTCTCTAACTATCCACAATTCCCCACAATTTTCATATTATCGCAAACTTACTGATCAGACCAGGTACATTTTCATCCAAATAATATATATATTACAAACAAAAAGCACTGTTCCTTGCATAACATTACTGATCACAGATCTCCAGTCAGAAAAATATCCCTCCACAGTTACCCTCTGTCTTCTATATCAAACCAATTTTATATCCAATTTACCAACTCATTGAGGATCCCATGTGACATAATTTTCTGGACCAGCCTACCATAAGGGACCTTGTCAAATGCTTTAGTTAAGTCCACTTAAACAACATCCATTGCACTCCCCTCAATCATCTTCGTGACTTCCTCAAAAAAGTCAATTAAATTTGTGAGACAGACCTTCCATGCACAAAGCCATGTTGACCATCCCTAATAAGTCCATTCTTTTAAAATGCGAGAAAATCCTGTCTGTAGAATCTTCTCTAATAATTTCCTTACCATTGATATAAGGCTCCCCAACTTGTAATTTCCTAGATTATTCCTGTTGCCTTTCTTAAACCGTAGAACACAATTTGGCTATTCTCCTTCTGGCACCTCACCTGTGGCTACAGAGGATACAAAGATCTCTGTTAAGGCTCCAACAATTTCCTCCCTTGCCTCCCCCAGGACCCTCAGATAGATCCCATTGAGCCCGAGGGACTTTGCTACCTTAATGTTTTTCAAAACATCCAATACCTCCTTCTTAAACCGACATGCCCTAGAATATCAACATACCCCTTCCTTATCTTAATATCATCTGTGCCCTTGGTGAGTACCGATGCAAAGTACTCATTCAGGACATCACCCACCTCCTCTGGTTTCATGCATCTACTTCCCCCTTTGTCCTTGAGTGGACCTATCTTTTCCCTAGATACCCTGTTGCTCCTAATAAATGTATAAAATGCTTTGAGACTTTTCTCAATCTTTCTTGCCAAAGACATTTCATGGCCCCTTTTAGCCCTCATAATTCCTTGTTTAAGGTCTTTTCTGCTTCCTTTGTATTCCTCAAGGGCCTTGTGATGTCAGTTTCCTAAACATTACATATGCTTTATTTTCATTTTTAACTAAACTTTGGATATCTCTTGTCATCCAAGGTTCCCAAATTTTGGCAGCCTCATCTTTTTAACCTCACAGGAACATGTTGCTCTCAAGCTCTGATCAATAGACCTTTAAAAGACTCCCACATCAAATTCAGGTTTACCTCAAACAGCCGCATCCTGTGTAACCTGGAATAGATCCCATCAGGCAATGAGGACTTAGCAACCTTAATGCTTTTCATTTTCTCCAGTTCCTGACTACAAGTGTTGTAATTAGCATTCACTCAAGGACTAGACTTATTCTTATCCATAACTATCTTAAAACTTGCAGAATTATGATTACTGTTCCCAAATCCCGCACCCCACCACTGAAACTTTAATCACCTGGCCAGGCACACTCCCCAATACATTTCTAGTATGCCCTTTGGCCTGTCTAAATACTGTTTCAAGAAACTTTCCATAGACACCGAACAAATTCTGACCTGGCACTAAGGGAGTCGAGCTCAATATTGTGAAAATTAAAATTACCCATTAGAACAATCCTGTTCTTGTTATGTCTTTCTGTGATCTGTCTACATATCTGTTCTTCTATCTCCAGCTGGCTATTGGGAGGCCCATAGTGATAGTACTCGTGTCTATTAAATTCCTGATTTCTGCCCATATGACCTCACTGGATGAGCCTATCAAGATATCCTCTCTTAGTGTGGCTGTGATATTCTCTTTGGTCAGTAATGCAACTCACCCACCCCTTTTACATCCCTCTCTATCACACCTGAAATATCTAAACCTTTGAACATCTGAGTTGCTAGTCCTGCCCTTCTCTCATCCAAGTTTCTGTAATGGCTATAATATCATAGTTCTGTGTACTAATCCAGGTTTGAAGGTCATCTGCCTTACCTGTTGCAACAAATTAAATACACTTCAGACCATCAGTCCCACCGTATTCATAACCTGGCCCTGCCTGTTCTTCCTATTAATCATACTTGATTTAACTTTTACCTTCTCCTCAATCATTTCACATGCTGATCTACTGCTCTGGTACCCACCCCTTTGCCACAGTGGTTTAAAGCCTCAGAGTAGCACTTGAAAACCTCCCTGCAAGGATATGGGTGCCCCTGTAGTTTAAATGCAACCCCTCTTCTTGTACAAGTCTCTCCTAGCCTGGAAGAGATCCCAATGATCCAGATATCTGAATCCTCTCTCTTACACCAGCTTTTTAGTTACGCATTCAACTATTTTATCTTTCTATTTCTAGTTTCATTACAACGTGACATAGGGACTCATCCCAAGACTATCCCATTTAAGAGACATTTAGACAGACACACGACGAGGCAGGGAATGGAGGGATAAGGAACATGTGCAGGGAAATGGGATTAGTTTAGAATAGCATCATGGCCAGCACAGACATGGTGAACCAAAGGGCTGTTCCTGTACTGTACTGCGTTAAGTTCAAAGTCCAACTCCCTAAATTCCTTCTCCAGGACCTCATCCCTCTTCCTGCCTATGTCGTTAGTACTAATATGGAGCACAACCTTGAGCTGCTCACCCTCCCTTTTCTGAATGTCTTGTGTCCAATTATCCAACATACTATTCTGGTGTCATATCTTTGGTCACATCTATTCATTGCCCACACAATAGAGTCCCTTATCAGTACTGTTTCCTCACTTCTTTTCTACCAACTATCTGGCTGAGCCACTCATAATGTCATTGACTTGACTCTTGTTGTTTTCCTTTAAGAAACATCTCCCCTTGTTAGAGAAGACTCTTGCACAATCTGTCTAATGTTTCTACACTGTGTGGTGGTCACCCATTCCCTTCCTGCATGTGGTCTTTAACTGCAAAGTGATCAGCTCACTATAGTTACTAAATGTGGTGATTTCAGCCTTGTGGAGTTCCACAGCAACACCAGCTGCTGCTCCAGTTCTGAAAATGGATTTCATGCAGCTGCAGTCAGAGACTGTATGCATGGTCATCCCTGAATTCGGCACTGCATAGGAGGAACACAGGAGGCTAGGAATTCTGTGGTGAGCAACTGACCTCATGACTCCCCAAAGCCTGTCTACCATGTACAAGGCACAAGTCAGGAGTGCGATGGAATACGCCCCATTTGCCTGGGTGGGTGGAGCTCCAACAACTCTGAAGAAACTTCACACCATCCATAACAAAGCAGTTTGCTTGACTGACACATCGACAAACATCCATCTTCTCCATTACCAACACTCAGAATCCACAAGATACACTGCAGAAATTCACCAAAGACCCTTAAACAACACCTTCCAAACACATGACCACTTCCATCTAGAAGGACAATGGCAGCAGATACATGGGAACACCACCACCTACAAGCTCCTCTCCAATTCACTCACCATCCTGACTTGGAAATATATCACTGTTCTTTCACTGTCGCTGGGTAAAAATTCTGAAATTTCCTCCCTAGGGGCATTGTGGAGCAACCTACAGTACGTGGACTAGTGGTTCAAGAAGGCAGCTCTCCAATAACTTCTCAAGGGCAACTAGGGTCAGACAATAAATGCTAGCCAGCCAGTAATGCTCATATCCTACGAATGAATAAAAAGCATTCCACATGGACCAGCTGCTCCACCATGACTTACCCTTAAATTACTCTCTTTAGGCTTAATTCTGCTAACAAACATTAAATATCTGCTAGGGACCTTAACTTCTTATATTTTAAACACTGATTAATCTAAGCTGAAGACCAACAACAGCTGCTGAAATACCAACCAAGCTGACTTGTTGTTCTATTTTGTAATAATGTTTGTTATATTGAGCAGAGATGATGTTTAATGTGACATTATTTTCAAGATTCAATGTGAATGGGATTTACGTTGTGCCATTATTTAAGAAAGGCTGCAAGGAAAAGGCAGAGAACTATAGACCAGTAAATCTGACATAAGTTGTTGGACCAGATTCTGACAGGCAGGATTTACATGCATTTGGAAAAGCAGGGACTGATTAGGGATAGTCAGTGTGACTTTGTGCAGTGGAAATCATGTCTCACTAACTTGATTGAGTTTTTTGACGAGTTGATCAGGAAGATAAATGAAGGAAGAATGGTAGATCTTGTCTACATAGACTTTGCAATGCCTTTGACAAGGTTCTGCATGGTTAGGTCACATAGGATCCAGGGACAGCTAATCAATTAGATTCAACATTGGCTTGATGGTCGGAGACAGAAGGTGGTGGCAGAGGGTTGTTGTTTATTCATGGTAGCATCACTGGCTAGGCCAGCATTTATTGCCCATCCCTAGTTGTACAGAGGGCAGTTAAGAGTCAACCACATTGCTATAGGTCTGAAGGCACATGTAGGTCAGACCAGGTAAGAATGGCAGTTTACTTCCCTAAAGGACATTAGTGAACCATATGGATTTTTCTGACAATTGACAATGGATTCACGGTCATCATTAGACTCTTAGTTCCAGATATTTATTGAACTCAACTACCACCATCTGCTGTGGTAGGATTCAAACCCAGGTCCCCAGAATGTTATCTGGGACAATGAATTAACAGTCCAGTGATAAATACCACTACGCCATCACCTTCCTCACATTGTTCAGACTAAAAGCCTTTGACAGTGGTTCTGGGTCCACTGTTGTTTGTCATTTATAAGTGATTTGGGTGAGAATAAAGGAGGCATGGCTAGTAAGTTTGCAAATGATACCAGAATTGGTAACGTAAAGGACAGTGAACAAGGTTATCTTAGGGTACAATGAGATCTTGATCAGCTGGGTCACTGGGCTGAAGATTGGCAGATGGAGTTTAGTTCAGATTAAAGTGAGGTGTTGCACTGTGGTAGTATAAACAGGGCAGGAGTTACAGAGTTAATGGTAGGGCCATGGGGAGTGTTGACAAACAGAGAGACCTTGTGGTGCAGGTACATAGTTCCTTGAAAGTGGCATCATAGGTAGACAAGGTGGTGGAGAAGGCACTTGGTATGCTTGCCTTCATTGATCACAGTGCTGATTATAGGTGTTAGGACGTCGTGTCATGGCTGTTCAAGACATTGATGAGGCCACTTTTGTACTGCATGCAAACTGGTCGCTCTGCCAAAGGAAGGATGTTATTAAACTGGAATGGGTGCAGAAAAGATTTACTAGGAATGTTACCGAGACTGGAGGGTTTGAGTTATAGGAGACACTTAATAAGACGGAACATAAGAAGGCTGAGGGGTGACCTTATAGAGGTTTATAAAATCATGAGAGGCGTAAATAAGATGAATAGCCAAGGTCTTTTCCCCTGAGTATGGGAGTCCAAAACTAGGTTTAAGATGAGAGGAGAAAGATTTAACGGGGATCAGAGGGTCAACTTTTTCACAGAGAGGGTGGTGCATATAGAATAAATTGTCAAAGAGATGAGTACAATTACAACGTTTAAAAGACATTTGGATAGGTACATGAATCGAAAAAGTTTTAAGAGATATGGGCTAAATGCAGGCAAATGTGCCTAGTTCAGTTTAGGAAACCTGGTCGGCATAAATGAGTTGGACTGAAGGGTTTGTTTCTGTGCTGTATGAGTCTATGACACTAGGAGTGCATGTTTGAGGTCAGGGAAGCACACCAGGAGGCAACAATAAGATCAATAGTGTAATAATAACAGGGGATTTCAATTATAGGAAGCAGATGATTGCACTAGAAAAGATGCAAAAGAAATTCACCAAGATCAGCTACAAAGAGAGACTAGACAGGTTGGGTTTGTATTCTTTAAAGTGGAGAAGGCTGAGGGTGGATCTGATCAAGGTGCACAAAATTCCTAGGGACATAAACAAGGTAGATAGGGAGAATGCTTTCCCCTTTATAAATGGGCCAATAACCAGGGATCACAGTTTTAAGGTAAGGAGCAGGAGAGTTAAAGGGGATATGATGAAAAAAAAATTTTTCACTCAAAGGATTGTGGGTATCTGGAACTCAATGCATGAAAGGGTAGTGGATGTGGGAAACCTCAAGACATTTAAGAACTATTTAGATGAGCATTTGAAACGCCATAGCATTTAAGGCTGACAGCCAAGTGCTGAACAGTTGGATTTAAATACATGGATGTTTGATGACTATCACCAGCATGATGGACCAACAAACCTCTTTGCATACTGTAAAAACTCAATGATTCTATTACAAGCCACAAGATGACAAAATATGGATTGATTTTTGAAAAGTCATTTCCTTATCAGTAGCTATGTCTCTAGGCTGATACCAGAAATGGAGGTACGGTCTTAAGAGGAGGGATTAGGTGGATTGAACAACATAGAATATAGAAGAATGTGAGGCAACCTCATTGAAACATATAAGATTCACACAGGATTTGCTGGGGAGATATGAAGAGGTTGTTTCCTTTGTGGGAGAGTCTAGGCCAAGGGGACATAATCTCAGAATAAGGGGTCATACATTTAAGACAGAGATGAAGAGGAATTTGTTCTCTCACAAGGTACTGAATGTGGCATTCTTTAATGCAGAGGGTGGTTGAGGCTAGGCTATTAACTATATTCAAGACTGAAATAGTCGGATTTTTAATTATAATATCCCTACAGTGTGGAAGCAGGTCATATGGCCCATTGAGTCCAAACCTATTCTCCGAACAGCATCCTACCCAGACTCACCTTATCCCTGTTAACCTGCTTTCTCTACTGCTATTCCACCTAAACTGCACATCCTGGACAGAATGGACAATTTAGCATTCCCAATCCACCTAACTTGCAAATCTTTGGACTGTGGGAGGAAACCAGAGTACCAGGAGAAAGCCCAAACAGATACGGGGAAAATGTGCAAACTCTACATTGATAGTTGTCTGAAGCTGGAATTAAACCCACGTCCCCAGCGCTGTGAGGCAACAGTGCTAACCACTGAACCACCCGGAATGGAATCAAGGAAAAAAGCAGGGACGTGGAATTATACAATAAGCCATGATCTCTCTGAATGGCAAAGTAGACTTGATGGGCTGAATAGCCTATTCTGCTCCTATGACTCATATCAGTGCAGGGCCAGGGTGAAAATTATGGTCATTGCAGGTGCTTTTCTTGCAATATTGGTGCCCCTTATTCTTTTTATATTTAAGAAACACAGAATGAATGGTATAAATCAGCAGTGAACAATTAAAGTGAACTGCTTGCAACATACTTCATCGAGAGTCCTGGTGTTAGTCTTTGTAGTGATGACAGTCTCTTCATTCTTCTTCAATGGATCTGGAAATGCCCTCAGAATGGTGGTATGTGCTACTGGTGGCAGCTCATGGTGACCTTCAAATAATAAAAATCAAGTTGGCTATTTGATGCTTAGAAAGAAAAAGTTTCCACCATTATTCTAAATTAAAGCTTAATATACAAGCGCACGCTATCTGTGAAGTTTTAACTGATCATTGCACATCTTAGAAATTTCAATTTATGCACTCATTGCTGCCACAAGTCCAATTCACATAATAACTCTCTGTATATATACTTAGTTTACAGAAGTCAAATTCCATTCAATCCTTTAGATATGCACCCAACTCACCATATGCTTCCAGCCCTACATCATAACCATTATATAAATGTAAAGAAAATTTTCAATATAGAAGACTTTTTGTTTTCTCAGATGAGGTGAATCAATAACCCAACCTTGTGAAAAATAGAGACTTTACAGCATCCCAAATAGATCTACTACAAAACTGAAAGCAATTATGTTTTCCTAAAAACCTTGTCTCTATGCTTTCATTCAATTCCAAGACCTCTGGCATATAATATTACATTGTGCATAATTACATTGACTAATATTTTAATGGAGGCTTTAGATAACAGGACCTGTATGAATACCTGCAGCAAATGCTTCCTGAATGAAGCTGGGAAATATCATTTTTTTAAATTATCTAATTAAAGTTTTATCACCAACGGTATTGTAGAAAGCTTTTCAGATCAATATTGTAAATTTCAATCTTAGTGATAATAAATGATAATGCAAAGGTGCATTCTTATCAAGTGATTTGAGTTTACCGTGAGAGTTCTAAGTTTCCATTATGTTGTGTGTGAAGAAATAATACCTGCTATCACTCCTGAACATTGAACCTCAATTTTTTAAGATTGGACCCTTTCTTATTCACACCCTCACCCTACCAGAGAAATAGTTGCTTTCTATTTACTCAATTGAAACATCTAATCGCTTCAAAAATATCTTGATTTGATCACCCCTTAATATTCTGGACATATGGGTTTGTAACTAAGTCTAAGTACCTATCCTCGTGATTTATCCCTTTTCATCCGGTATTCTGGTGAATTTGAGCTGTCCTCCTTTAAGGCCAATATATTTTTCCTGAAGCACTGTACCGAGATCTGAATACATGTTCAAGATGGAATCTGATCTGAGCATCTCAAACCACAGCAGAGTTTGCCAAATAGATCCCTTGCTTCCTACACTTGGGGAAGGTCTTCTCCCTGAAACTGACTTTCTCAACTGGAAGAGATCCTATAAAGACTGTAAAACTGTATTCTCTGAGAACCTGGGAACACTTTCCATTCATGATGCTATGATCACAAGAAAACCATTAACTTTTAAAAAGAAATTCAAACCTCCACAGTTCTTAATTAAAAGGACCACTTTCCGTTCTGTTTTTAATTCCACCCAAGATGACCCCAAACATACAACGATTTTGAGAGTTTTTCCATTTCTCCTGCGATCAAACCATGGTGTGCCACAACTTTCAGAAATTCACATTTCTCCTTAGTTTCCAATTTGGTACTTGTAATTCCTGAGCTCCATCTCTCTGGAGAATTCCCTTGTGGATCTCTTCCAGTAGTTTTACTAGGCGGGTCTACAATTTTAATTTCTCATTCATTTAGATCTTTAGTTGTGAGCATAGGCTCCATTCTCAATTTCTGCTAATTACTCCAATGCAGTAACACTCCTGTTTCCTAATAGCCTCTATGCTATGTTTCTAGGCTGCTATTTGATAAACCACTGTATTCTCAAGTTGAGTCTTGGCAGCTCTCTCTCTCTCTCTCCTTGCCTGTGTCTAAGAGAAGAAATACACAAAGAATCCCAAAATAAAAGGGTATAGCTCCTGCACCCTATCCTCGTGTAAGTTGATACCTGGGGCTATGTCAAATACAGATTCAAACCAACCAATCATAATTTTCAAACCTGTCCCTTTGCTCTGAAACATATTTCAATAGTTTGAAAACTTCCTTGGTTTACCATCTTCTTTTCAACCTGTCTTTGATTTGGGGAATTGTGTGATTAATGTTTTACCTCATTTAAAGCCAACTACAATCTTGCCAGACATCTTGCCTCATTTTAGAGTCAAGAACAAGGACTACCTTATTGTTTCTCATCTCTAACTTTAATCCCTTCTGGAAAAATAAAACAGCCTTTGAATACTGATTATTTAAGAGGTGTTTGACAATTTCTCAAACCCACACTTGTTTCCTTCTCAGTAGTAAGGTGGGATTCTCCTTCGCCTCACTTTCCACCCCATCAGCCCTCAAGTTCAAAGGATGATCCCTTCACCATTTCCACCACTTCCAACTTTATCTCTTTTCTCATCAGCATTCTGGAAGGACTATTCCCTTTGTGACAATCTGGTCCACTTCAATAATAACCTTGTCCCCTTTCCCACGGCATTTTCCTACTCAATTGCAGAAAGAGTATTAAGCTATTATTTTACCTACTGCATTCCCCCTCACCATCCAGGGCCTCAAACATTCCTTCCAAATGAAGCAGCGATGTAGTTGTACTTGTAGTTGTACTATATTCATTACTCTCACTGCGGTCTCCTCTACATTGTGGATTCCAAAGGAAGTCTGGGTGACTGCTTTGCAGAACACTTCCATTTAGTTTGCAAGCACGACCCCAACATTTAAGTCATTTGCAATTTTAATGCACCACCTTGCTCTCCAGCACACATTTCAGTACTCAACTTGCTGTAGTGCTCTAGTGAAGATGAACTCTTATTTAAGTAATTTTGTTTTATCCTTGCTGTAATTCAAAATAGCAATGGATTGTGGCAACAAAACACTTTTCACTGTATCTTCAAGATACACGTGATAATAAATAAATCATTCATTCATTCAGGAAAGTGTACTGCCATTGGTCAGTGTGTCATACTTTCGTTTCTTGATCAGAGGGGTTGTATGTTGGATTCTACAGCAGGAGTTTAAACTCCTCGGCTACTATTTCATTAATCTGTCTACCTTCAAAGTTAGTACCGCCCCTCCTTGATTGCTCACCATCAAGTCAGAACTCACTGGGTGCAGAAACTAGCAGTGCAAAAGAATCCAAATATTATCACTGGGGATGGGGGACATGGTGCAGGCAGTGAACTTAAGTATCTTGTTCTTTTTATTAAGAGTGCTCTACACTCAAAGATCATGAGTTTCCTTGTCATTACAATAACTGGGAAATTAGTTACATACCTATGAACAACCATTGATTCTTGTCATTTCCAGATGATAGGATACTCCCCTGTGGATATTTGACATGTGTGCTTGGAGTTCTTTCACATGCACTTCGTTCCGGCACAGTGACATCATCAGTGGTAGGGCCATGAACACGGGCAATAGTAATTCCTCGTGGCTGGGGAAAAAGGAAGAAAGTTCACAAACTTTTTTTAGATTAAAATAAGTTCCTATGCAGCATTCTCTGGAGTTGAGTAAATTAATAAAAATTAAGGAAAGACCATTTATTCACCAAATAGTGTTCACCAATTCTTCTGGAAATAAAGATTTCCTGTGAGATTTATACATTTTTCAGAGACTCACTGTTTCTTTCCAGTATTGCTCATTTAGATCAGTAACTTCACAATGATGGTGCATTGGCCCTTTGTGGAATTATGTACTTACCACTACAGCGACACCTTCATGGACAAGTGATGATGAGGCATAGAAAGCAGACGCATGTTTCCCAACATAAAGTGTGGGACTGTAATAACAGAAAAAGAAATAAAGTTAATAGTATATTTAATTAATGGAAAATCATATATCCAAAAGACCACTTTCAAAGGCTTAAAATAAAAATTACTTCAGTTAAATATAATTGTATATTGTGTGAGATACAGATTCTAAGACTGGCCCTAAAACTTCTCTGCTTTAAACTATGCTTTTCATCAAGGTCACTGTTTATCTGAAAACGCTCCTGTAAAGTGTTTTAGGATTTTTTATGTTGTTGCATTATTCAATGAAAAACTCTGTCCAGAAGACACTAAGCCTTGCCTCATAATGGTGGTCTTAAATACAGCTAAACATGTTGGAAAGTGGATTCATGGGATGTGGGATTTCCTGGGTAGGCCAACACTTATTTCCTAGCCTCAACTGCCCTTGGAACTCTTAGCAGTTCAACTGTATCACCAACTGATTGCTTTGAAGCATGTTATCAGTCGTGAGCTGAGTTAATGTTCACAACTTTAGTTTTGGTGTTGTGGAGAAGGATGTTTAAAGAGACAAACACAGAGAATACTTGAGAAATGCAGGTCTATGGAAAGGGAAACAATTAACATTTCAAGTCTGGTATGACTCTTCTTCAGAACTGTAGATTAAATGAACAACCTTCCAAAGCACTCATGTGCATCTCAATACAGAAAGACACTAAAGCTTTGCAGCCAAGTGATTTGGATTGCAGTACCAACAGAAGCATAAGGAAGTAAAAAATGAAGAGAAAAGCCATAGTATAAATACACATTGAAAAGGCATTTTTTTCTGGCAGCCTTTGTCTTGTGTCCCATAATTTGTTTTAGACGATGGTAACAAAAGCTAGTCATAATTTATGACACATATGGGGATTACATTTGGATTCAGAAAGAATCAAGTTACACCACACCGGGTTATAGTCCAACAGGTTTAATTGGAAGCACTAGCTTTTGGAGCGCCGCTCCTTCATCAGGTGGTAGCCACAATCACCTGATGAAGGAGCAGCGCTCCGAAAGCTGGTGCTTCCAATTAAACCTGTTGGACTATAACCTGGTGTTGTGTGAGTTTTAACTTTGTACACCCCAGTCCAACAGCGGCATCTCCAAATCACAACTTACACCAGTTGAGTTTTTGTGGTGGAGGGTTCTTTAGGGAACTGGTACTTCCACTTTATCATTCGGATGTCTTGAGAGTTGAAAGTGAGATACCGCAGAGTTTCCATGGCAACATTGAGATGAAGTATCCGATGCAGGCTGTCCTGTTGCCAAATGAACATTCCCACCACTGGAGAGCCATAGTTCTGCATCCAAAGAACATCACCCGATTCCCTATCTACTGTCACCACCAAACCATCTCCATTTGATGCAAAATGAGCCATTTCTGTACAAATCAGAAACATGGAGGCGGCATCAATTATACCCTTCTAACAGTCATTTCATAAAATGAGAAAAGCTGAAATTTCACTCAGGAAGTGGATCTAGTTCTAATGCTCAAATGATTATAGCAGGCAACAAACTCTTGAAACTGTCTGTAAACTTTGTTAATTAAATCAAACTCAAAACTTACTGTAGTCTGTATTCTCATTGCATAAAGGAGCAGAATAGTCATAATAGGTAGCATTCCAGTAAAGTTCTCGAGTCTTGGTGTCGTACATGGTAATCATATACTCTATCAAGGTATGAAATGAAAAAATAGTCACAATATAGCTTAAGAAGTATTCCTTTTCAACGTAAGTCAAGGAATGTTAAGAGGAATTAAACACTGCTAGCAGAATAGTGGCATTTTACCTGCAGAACAATATGAAACCTCAAATAATGGACAATGCTCTCTGCCATTTCATTTCAAATTACAGGTTTACCTGAGTTTTTTAGTCAAACTCTCCTTATGCATGCATCCATTACATACCGTATCCACCACTAACAGTCAGGTGAGAACAACATTAATGTAAATACAAAAACAAACAAATAAACCAATCATCACATATTCACCTGGATTTTGCAATTAATAACACACTCACTATTAGCCTGGAAGAGAACTGCCCACAAAGATTCAGTTATCTCTATGATTTCACTTTTCCTCATATTAATCTTAATGTGGTACAATTCAAGAAGTCATCTTGGCATCCGTTAACAGGGATGTCTTCAAGTAATTAAGCAGCTGGTCATACTGAAATACAATACAGACTGCAGTCGAGAGTGTGGCGCTGGAAAAGCACAGCAGGTCAGGCAGTATCTGAGGAGCAGGAAAATTGACAGTTTGGGCATAAGCTCTTCATCAGGAATGAGGCTTGCGGGGCAAGGGGGCTGACAGATAAATGGGAGAGGGTTGTGCTGGGGAGAATGTAACTGGGAATGCGATAGATAGATGAAGGTGGGGGTGAAAGTGATAGATTGGAGAGGAGGCTTGAGTGGATAGGTGGAAAGGGAGATGGACAAGTCAAGTAGGCAGTGCTGAGTTGGAGGTCTGGGACTGGGATAAGATGGGAGGAAGGGAATGAGGAAACTGGTGAAATCCCATATTGATTCTGAGTGGTTGCAAAGTCCCAAGGTGGAAGATGAGTTGTTTTTCCTCCAGGCTTCATGTGGTTAGGATTTGGCAATGGAGGAGGCCCAAGACCTGCATGTCCTTCATGGAATGGGAAGGAGAGTTAAAGTGTTCAGCTATGAGGTAGTGTGGTTGATTGGTGTGGGTGTCCCAGAGATGTTCTTTGAAACTATCCACAAGTTGGTGTCCTGTCTCCCTGATGTAGAGGAGACCACATTGGGTGCAACGGATACAGCAGATGACATGTGTGGAAGTACAGGTAAATTTCTGTCAGATCTTGGATGGAAGTGGATGGGGGGAAGTGAGGGCGCCATGGTTTTGCACTTGTTGCACACAGATTGCAAACCCAAAAGTAAAATGCAGCAATTATCTTATCACTTATGACTTAAATTTCAGAGAGCAAAACTAATAATCGGGGCTTACACTGAAAGCTGAAATAACAATGCTTTTTAATTGTCATATTAAAAATCTCAGAAAGAAAAACTGACATTACATATACATAAAACTAGTTTTCTCGGCCAGACAGGTTCTTCAGAAGAACTTGTGACTAAATATACCTGCAAAATAAATCTAGTTACCTTTCATTAATAAGATGTACACATTGATGGGCTTTTAATAATAATATTTCAACACAAGGGAGGGAGCTCTTGTCAGTTCAATGCAATCTATAAGATTGTAATCTGCAGGAATGTCAGCTATGCATATAAAAACATAGATTCACTGACAGCAATTTTTAGAATTTTCATGCTGAATTTCATATGCGCTGATTCCAAATGTTACTATCAGTTCGAAAGACCAATGACTGTACTTGTTAAAGACGTTTTATCATCCACAATATCAACAACTTATTGGGGCCTGGAGACACCTAATTCCATTGTTAATTTAGTTATCTAAAAGACATAGAACTGATGTTTTTACTCCTGCAACAGCATTGCAGAGTCATAATATTCTCCAGCTCTGCACACCCAATGAGGGAACTGTGGCGCATAAGTTAGAATTTTCTTACAGGATAAGGATGGGAACAAGGAAGTCTTACTGCAGCTGTACAGGGCATTGATGGGATGACACATGGGATACAGTGCACAGTTTTTGTCTCCTCATTTTAAAAGAGACACAAATGCTATCGAGAGAGTGTAACAAAGGTTCACCAGAATGATCCCTGGAAAGGCAAGTGCGACCATCTTCTCCTGGCTCCCTTATATTCTATCTTTGCTACTGCACCCAAATCTCACCAAGGCTCAGGCTCTACCAATCACATTACAGCATGCAAAATCTTATTCACTTGCTGACAACTCCCAATTCTCAGCACAAATCAACCCTACAAAGCCTCTATTCTGTCCACTCATTTGGAACACCTTGTTACCTTCCCCGACTTAACCAGTATTAACAGCAGGGCAATCACTTTAATTTCACTCACTTCCTCCTTTTCTTTCATTACAGGAGAAAATGGCCCATTACAGGACCTAAAGAACTGGGATGGTTGGTGAGTTACCTGACATTCTGCTCCTCACCCATAGTGAGAAAAGAATCTTGGTCTTCATGGTTTAGGATTGGGACCAATCTTATGGAGATGTGGAAACATCCATATCCTAACAACCAAGAAAGTTTTATTGTCCATTGCAGTGCTACTCTCTAACATATTCTTAACATATCAGAACTTCTTCCTCTCTCTTGTTCTCTCTCTTTCATCTTCAACAGCCATTAGCAGGAATAGCATGGACTCCACAGCCAAGAAGGCGGCCCCATAAAACACCTCCTCCTCCATCTCTGAGGAAGAGTACAAAGATACTTCACAGAACACATCAGCAAAACTGCTCGTCTGTGTGCACCAGCTTAGATACTAACATTTTGGTGGGTAATTTAGCTATATTAAGAGTGCTGAGCACCTGCTGGTGAATACTTCACTGCCATGTCTCTGCAGCTAGTCAAGGAAGTAATGCCCCAGTCCATTGGAACTTCGAAGACTGCTGAAAATCAGGCACCTGCTTGGGTCTGGGCAGGAAAGGACGCCAAGGTGTCAACAAATTGCGACTGTATTGAGATGTAGACAGAAGAGCAGCACTGTCAGGGACAGCGGTAACATGACACAAAGATTGCTGGACTGGACCAGCACTGTTGGAATCCTGCTCCCTCAGGTTCTGAATGTCTGGCATCTCCATGGACATACTGGCAGCTGCCAAGACATTTCAGGTCCAGCAATCTCTAAGTCTAATGGATATATGCACAAATCTGTATTCCATCCTCAAGTCATGTATACTCAACATCAGCAGAAAGGTGTCAGGGATGAGGGACCTGGACCTCAAAAGGACAAAAAGTGGTGCCAATAGGCAGCTAGCAGAGGATGAACCACATAAAAGACCCCAGAAGCCTCACCTCAGGATCATTCAGAGATGGAGTAATTTCATTTCCACCCTGCATGCCACTCATAGCCCTGTGGGAGATCAAGCCAAGCAGGGTGGATCTGTCTCTGGCCAGAACACATTTAGCATGTCTGGGCCCTTTAGAGATAAATGTCCCAGGGTTGCCCAAACCCAACATTAGGTCAACAGATTCCACTTTAGGACAAGCTCATTCACCTCAACTGCAGACCCTAAGACTGCAATGAGACAGAGAGGGAAAGAAAGAAGATCTAAGGGCACACAAGTATCACCAGTGATGCATCATTGTAACTACTTTATCACATTTGTTAACGTATTTACTTTTAATCATCAGCTTTGTGAGCAAATATCCATCTAGTCCCAAATAAAGCATTGAAGGTACTGTACATAGCTTAATCATCTCTAATGCCAGACAAGGTTTTATGGTCCAAGATGTGAATTTAGCAGCTCTTGGACCAGGTGTAGATTATGGGAATTAGGAAGGTGACTGCTACTTTGGTAACTTTCCAGGTCACAACACAATGCATGTGTATCACAGTCATTACTGGCATTGATTTGTGATGCTGCCCAAGTGTTGAAAAATGCTTAAGCAAGGATTTGAACTGCACATAGTAAGTCAATGCCCAAGGTTCACACAGCATAAAGTGCTCGTAAATGTGTTTCAGTTTTACTGTGTGGGTGTATTTGTAATGCTATTTACCTTTGAAGGGTCTCATCTTACTCAAAATTGAATCCTGCCTCAAAGAATGAAACATCTACCCTGCTGACTCTGGCCATAATGGGAACCATTCTCATCTTCATTGCACACTTATTGTTTACAGCAGAATGGAAGAAAACAGCAGTCACTCCTCAGACACTGAGTGTTAGGCTCAGCCACTTCCTCATGGTGAACCCCAAAAGTACACATTCCCTTCTTTATTGTGAACCCATAGGCTCTGAACTTGCCCACATTCGTAGCCAACCGAGCTATCTAAGTCTTCAGCACCCCATTTTATCCTCAAACCCCAGGCATATTGAGTAAATATGCCAAATATAGTATTGCACTGTCTCCTCACTGTCCAGGGTGAGGCTGACTATTAATGATAATAGCATCTGTAGCTCTAAACAAGTAATAGAAACCTTCAGTCTTCTGTCAACAAAGCATTTAAACAGCAAACAATTGTTTTGAAATTCCAGACATTTTTCTAGGAGAATTTAAGGGCAGGAGTTGTAAATGTTTTGTTACCTTTGAGAATTCATTTTAATAGTTCTTCTTGACAGTGCTGACAGGCTCTCTTGACAGCTAATTTTGAGATAGGTACTGTCCATAATTCCTTCATTGACATGTCTTCCTGTGACATTTTGCCAGGTCATCTTTGGCACTTTTTGCCAGGTCCTCTTGACACTTTTGTTACATCCTCTTGGTATTATTGGCATGTCCCTTTGATACTTTTGATAGGTCTTGTTGGCAGTCCAAAGAGCTGCAAAGTTTTAATAATCTATATTCATGCCTACATTAACAATTTGGGCACCTGATCTCACCAAAGACATCCTGGGACCATATGCAAAGGGGTACCTTACCTCTCCAAAAGAGTATCCTGGCTACCCAAATAAACCCACCATGTTCAAACACACTCCTTTCCAGTTTATCTTGCACTGTCATATCCCAGATCAGCAAGGTCACACATCATAGAGGCAAGTACAGATTTATATCGGCAGGTTCCTCTTCAAAATGCACAAGCACAAAACAAAGAAGATGCCCTCATTCACACCTCCACAAAAATGGTAGGTGCCATGTTTAGAGTCATAGAGCTGTACAGCCTGGAAACAAACCCTGTGGTCCAACTCATCCATGCCAACTAACTATCCTAAATTAATCCAGTCCCATTTGCTAGCATTGACCCCATATCCACCCTTCCTATTCATGTACCTAGCCAGATTCCTTTCAATTGTTGTAGCCCTACCAGCCTCCATTGACAGCTCATTCCATACACTCGTCACCTTCTGTGTGAAAATGTTGCCTGTTAGATCTTTCCCCTCTCACTTTAAACCTATGCCATCTAGTTTTGGACCTCCTACCCTGGGAAAAAGACTTTGACCTTTCTCCCTTGTTATGGGCCAGGCCAAACGCCTCAAAACATTTCAAGAAAGTAGCCCAGACCCTAACTTTGCACATTGTTTTAAGCAGGTGTAGAGTGGATATTCCAGGACGGATACAGCTGGCCCAACCGCTAGTTGGGTGTTTGGATAGCGGTTGGGCCATCTGCAAAACAGAATTTATTTGCAATATTACTGAGTGAAACACAAACAAAAAGATTACAGAATATAGAATAACTTAACCTATCCAAAAGCCCAACAGCCCATTCCAACTTAATGATGTTGTTCCAAATTCCTGCGACAATCCCCATACACACCCCTTGGCAAAAAAAGTAAAATCAAACACAGGGTCTTACAGGAGAGAGATGGCAAAGGGGATTCTGCATAGAACACCTTCCTCCATGTAACTGTTTCTTGAACCAGCATCCTCAAACTGACCAGATGGTTAGGCCACTTTTGGAATATTGCGTGCAATTCTGGACTTCTTCCTATCAGAAAGATGTTGCAAAATTGAAAGGATTCAGAAAAGATTTACAAGGATGTTGCCAGGATTGGAGGATTTGAGCTATAGGAAGAGGCTGAATTGGCTGGGGCTGTTTTCCCTGGAGCGTCGGAGGCTGAGGGGTGACCTTCTACAGGTTTAGGTAAAAACAATGACTGCAGATGCTGGAAACCAGATTCTGGATTAGAGTGGTGCTGGAAAAGCACAACAGTTCAGGCAGAATCTGAGGAGCAGAAAAATCGATATTTCGGGCAAAAGTCCTTCATCAGGAGGGCTTTTGCCCAAAACATCGATCTTCCTGCTCCTCGGATGCTGCTTGAATTTCTGTGCTTTTCCAGCACCACTCTAATCCAGACCTTTATAGAGGTTTATAAAGTCGTGAGGGGAATGGATAGGATAAATAGATAAAAGTTTTTTTCCCTGAGGTGGGGGAGTCCAGAACTAGTGGGCATAGGTTTAGGGTGAGAGAGGAAAGATATAAAAAGGACCTAAAGGGCAACTTTCTCATGCAGAGGATAGTGCAGAATGAGCTGCCAGAGGAAATGGTGAAGACTGGTACAATTTCAGCACTTAAAAGGCATCTGGATGGGTATGAATAGGAAGGGTTAGAGAGAAATGGGCCAAGTGTTGGCAAACAGGACTAGTTTAGGTTAGGACTGATTCCCACTTTTTGTTTTAGGGAGGGGTCCTTTGCAATCAATTAAGACTCTTGTAAAAGGTTTCTCAAATGCAGTAATAGGTATTAAAGGTGCTGGTTTTATTACTGCCTGTGGTTTTCCAATTACCTGACATGTATGACATGTCTGGCAAAATTCAACTACATTCTTGTGTAGTCTAGGCCTGTAAAAATGTTTCTGTACTTTAGCTTGAGTTTTTCTCACTCCTAAATGACCCCCTAGTGGTAGCTGATATGCTACCTGCAACACCTCCTCTCTATAACCCACTGGCAATACAATTTGATGAACTTCTGCCCATATCCCATCTGCCTGAATATATGATGGTCTCTATTTTCTCACTAAAACATGATTTTTAAGATAACAGCATTCAGGGATACATTCAACTCCCTCTCTCTCCTTTTCTCTTCCTTTTTTTCGTTTTGTTCTGCTAAAGCAGTTAATTCTTTTTCTCTTTCCTCTGCTTTTAATTGTAATTCAAACTGTTCCATTTCTGTTGCCTTTTCCTTGTCTTTTGCCTCTAACTCAAGCTGCTTTATTTTCAATTGAATTTAACCATCTCTAAAGATTCTGATGGTGTTTTCAGCAAATTTAAATGCTGAGCTATTGCTGCAATTATCTCTCCTTTCCTCATGGAAGGATGCACCTCTAACTCCAGTTTGTCAGCCAATTCCAGCAGCTTGCCGTTAATCACGTTTTGCAAGCTCCCCAAAGTCACTCCCAGAAAACACTTGGTGACTGAAAGAGGCATTGCTATCCAAGCGCTGCTTAAACCAACCAAATCTAATTCCCAAAACAAAAGACACTAACACCTACCATTCAGCAACCTAATCCCAATTTGCAACTATAGAACAAATCCCACAAAGAGCCCCCAATCTGTTATGGACTAGGCCAGGTCTCCCCTCAAAACACTTCAAGAAAGTAGCCTGGACCCTAACTTTGCTCATTGTTTTAAGCAGGTATAGAGTGGATATTCCAGGAGTGATGCAACTGATCCAAATACAGTTTTAAATAAAACAGAATTTATTTGCAATATTACCAAATGAAACACAAACAAAAGAGAACAGGGTATAGAATTAAAACCTGTCCAAAAACCCAACTGACTATCCCAACTTAATGATACTGTTCCAAATTCCCACAACAATCCCCATAAACACCCCATAAACATAAAGTAAAATCAAACACAGGGTCTTACAGGACAGAGATGGAATAGGGATTCAGCATGGAACACTTACTTCCATGTCTTTTTAGATCAGCAGCCTCAAACTGACTGACTGCTTTCAGTGAACAGACAGACTGCTAAAAAATTACCAAACCAGAGAACAGGCCACTCCACTTTCATTGTACAAGTGCTTTTTTAAAACCTGAAAGCCTTTTGCCTGAGCAAGTATCTGTTAGTTATAATCAAACTGGCCTTAAAGCCCTTCAAACATGGACTTTTCGGAATCACTGCTTTTACAACCTCTCTGAAGAAAAAACAAGGACAGCATAACCTTGTTAAAGAAGCAGCATTGCCCTATCCGATCCACATTTCTGATATGTGGGCTCATATGCCATTTTTGCAACAATAGAATTGCTCTTTGATTTTACAAAACTCCAGGCCATAATGTTTTAAGCTAGGATATAAATAATATTGTAGTCAAACTCAATTTTATCTGGAACTGGATGGAATTTTCAATAGTTGAACAAATAAATTTAGAGATACATTTTGGTAAAGCTTTTCAATAATTCAGTGTGTGCAAATAATTACACTGACAACCAATTTAGGATTGCCAGTTGCACCCCAGTGTGCCACACAAACATATATTAATACACAAAGCCTCATGCTTTACAGACAGGAAGAATACGTACGTGCACTGCTCCTGATTCAACTTAGCAAAATAAGTGTCAGCCATTCATTGGTTCATTTCACAGGGCAATGCCCTGACCAATCAGTCTACCTGTTTGATATGAGGTTTAAAGTAAAACATGGCTGTTAAATGTCTATCAGCATTTGCCAATCCAACAAAACTCTCTTCCCATGCAATATAAATTCTGGTTTTCTCCTTGAATTAGTAATCTTGAAGATTGTGTTGTTGAGTGTGAAATGAGAAGATTTGACGAAATGTATCTTTTAAGAAATATTCTTGTTTACCAAACAACCACTGAAATGTAGAGATTTGTTCAGCTATAAACATAGCACAGAGGAGCAGTAGTAGGCCAGTTATTCCCTTGAACCTGTTCTGACATTCAATAAGATCATGGCTGATCTGACCATAGTCTCATATTCCCCTTCCTACCTACACCCCAATCTGTGATTCCCTCATCTGTCAACAATCTAACTCTTCCCTAAATAAAAAAAAATTCAATGACTCAATCTCCATTGCTTTCTGTGGAACAGAATTCCCCAGACCAATGGCACTCTGAGACAAAACACAGTTCTTATCTGCTACACCTTTCTAATTACTTGCAGTATCTGCGTATAGGAGTTTTGAGATGGATGGACAAATTTGGTCATAGGATCATTTCTACCACTAGATGTCACCAACATCCTGTATTAGACAAGCAGGAGTTTGGAAGAACACACTTAAGTGAGGCAGCATCAGGAGATGGAGAAGTCAACACTTTGGGTATAACCCTTCTTCAAGATCATGTATTAAGCACATCATAAAAGTGACTCAATACAACAATAACTAATACTATTTAGTTGACCAGCATGTCACCTGAAAATGTTTTACTATGCTGAGCCATACGCTAAGACAGCTTTCCCATTCACTAATTACAGGAGTTTTTCTTTCATTGCCTCAGGTCATTAAAATTACTTAAGAGTCATAGAGATGTACAGCATGGAAACAGACCCTTTGGTCCAACCCGTCCATGCCGACCAGATATCCCAACCCAATCTAGTCCCAACTGCCAGCACCCAACCCATATCCCTCCAAACCCTTCCTATTCATATACCCATCCAAATGCCTCTTAAATGTTGCAATTGTACCAGCCTCCACCACTTCCTCTGGCAGCACATTCTATACACGTACCACTGAAAAAGTTGCCCCTTAGGTTTCTTTTATTCTTTTCCCCTCTCACCCTAAACCTATGCCCTCTAGTTCAGGACTCCCCGACCCCAGGGAAAAGACTTTGTCTATTTATCCTTAATTTATACTTCATTGATTGTAAAACACTTTGGGAAGTGTAGCTACTGTTTTAATTTGGAAATGACTGTCTCCTTACACCCACAACTATGGGGCAACTGTACATGCAGACTAATCTGGAAAAACACAAGTACCACTCGATTCCAGTACCACTACATTATCATCATGTAATGATGGCTCTATGCACGTGCAGAGGAGAAACACAATATTGAAACGGACCTCACAGCTCTTAATCGTGCCACATTCCCTTCCACATTTCTCTTCATATGCCACATCTCCTAGTAAATCCGTTCACAGTGCGCCCCATTTGAACCTGAACATGTTTAAATGCACACACAAGAGTTTAAGCAGTGCATAACATGCTAGTGCTGGTGTTAGCAGACGCTGCTTTTGGTAATAAAAGAAGCCATTTTTGCACACCAAGCTCCCAAGCAGTAATGAAGCAGCTGGTCTAATTCTATATTTTAGACATACAAATTAACACTGTCAATATTGGAATTTCCAGAAATACTCAAATAAAACTAAATATCAATTTCTATTGTAATTAAAATGTTTCTCTCAACTCACGGGGCCAAGCAAATTTGGGAAAGCAAACTGCATTGCCAATTTGCAGATTACAATTTTCCAGCCAACAGACAATGTTTATATGAATATTCACAGTGCATATGTGAGCAGAAAAAATACTTTGAGCAGAGACTGGTCCTGCTATTCTCACCTGTATTAATTTTACCCCAAATCTATGAAAACTTCCAAACCTCCCTTTTTCCAATGATGCATCTAGCTGCATTCTGAACTAATTAATCCTGTCTTCCTCATTCATTCCATACCCTACTAAAAAATGTTGTATGTTACTTACCTTCATACTCAACTTCTTTTTCATATGTCTCCCTGGAATTTGGACCTTTCACCAAACTGAACACTCTTAGGTATCAACCTTTTAAAAGCTCACCTCTTTTGCCAAGCAAACAACCAGGAATCAGCCTCTGAATGTTCTTACCTGTGCGCCCAATGTATAGGAGAGGGGCAGATGGACAAATGTTCTCTGATGTATCAGTGGTCAGCGTAGTCTGCTTTTCTCCAGTTGTGGGATCCACAACAAACCATAAGTCCTGTTTCTTACCTGGTGCAAGAAAAAAAAGCAAACAATACATGCTTTAAACATGCAATTATGCAGCCAAGTGTTAAAAGCTATTTTTCTTTAGGCTGCCCTCTTTTAGAACAGCTTCTGCAACAAGAAGGGACACATAAAAAAGGCTTAATTATTCACATAGGTACCAGATAATAGCCATCCAATCACAGAAAGATCCACTATAATAATGCTGCTGCCACCGAATTACCAGGATTACAAATACCTCTTTCAAATTAATCAATGAAGCTACACAATTTTTTAAATATATACATGTCCATAAAAGAATAGACATGTGGAACAGACAAGCATGAAAAGTCAGCCAGTGCCTTTGAAAAACATTGGATAAATCTTATAATACAGTTTCTAAGGATAAGTACACACAAAGATGGTTAGCAAAATTTGGAGCATGATTGTTTCTGTGCGTCTGCAACCATATAGATGTCATCTGTGGAATATAACTAAACAGGGTTGATTAAGATAAATTTGCAATGTTAGATATTGTTACTTTTGGGGATCCTGATATTTAATTATGAGTGCCAGACTGAGACTGCTTGGGTCTTTCAGTAGTCACCTATTTCTGGTGATTAAACAGTTGTCTGAAGTCTCCAAAAGAATAAACTGTGCTCAATCTGTTTGAAGCAATGGGTGAAGTGGGCTATTTTTCATTCTGTATTTTTTCTTCTTGCTTCATTACCATCTAGAATTAGAATGATCTCAAAGTCGGATCTATTATGTGTCTCATACAGATACACACTCGGGCATGAGTAGTTACGTACAGGAAATAGCTGACATGTACAAAAGCATCAGCACAAGTATGCACACACACAAAGCATATATACAAAAAGCATGTGCAAGCACAATACTGTAATAATAATGCTTTTCTGATTTTCTTTGAATAATAGGTGAATAGTAGAAGCAGTGCTAGGGTAAAATGTTGTAAGATAAGTAAATGGTATAAGACAGCATACATTTCTATCATGCTTCCATTTCACTGAGGAGACTGCAAACCAATCCACATTCAACAATTTGCTCTGAAAACTTTGCTCACATTTGGACAACAATGACGAATTGTATCCTAATATTTGAAATAAAACATCCCACAAAATTTAAATAAAATTCTATTTGCGTTTTTCTGAATTTTATTTTTTTTAATTCCAGGATCCAGATCTGAGGCATTTTCAGCAAAATCTAATCAGTTCCTCCTTTGGCCATACCCTATGTGCAAAGTTTAACATACCAAGTTTAACTGAAATCCATACACTAATTTTTGAGACACATTGTTTACAACCAGACTAACAGACAGGTGCACGATGTGGAGGTGCCAATGTTGGACTGGGGTGGACAATGTTAAAAATCACACAAGACCAGGTTAAATTCCATCTGGTTTATTTGTAAGTACTAGCTTTTAGAATGCTATGCCTTCATCAGGTAACTAGTTACCTGATGAAGGAGCAGCACTCTGAAAGCTAGTACTTCCAAATAAACCTGTTGGACTATATCCAACTTAGCACCATTGCCTAGCTGTGCATCTCTTAGTTGCTGTTTAAGAGGAGCATTGTTAAGACATGATAAACCACCCTCTAATTTAGAAATGCTGTAATGTATAACCTGAGAAGCCTTTATTGCAGAAGGTGACTTTTAAATTTGTAAAAGTTGCTTTACTATAACAAAAGAAATGCAAATGCATAAAATGCAAGTTAATAATTCATAAAACATTACCTGTATACAATATTCCATCAGAACTTCGACATGGAGAGGAATGGACCAATTCAGGGATGGTGAAAGGCAGTTTCTGAAATAAATAATTTTATTTGACCAAAAGCAGAATGATTGTACTGACTTTCAGACAATGGTCTTCAATTAAGTTTTTTTTTAACTTTGTTAATATTTTATTCAGACAATAATACATGGTACATTGTAATACAATAGTAATACATACTGTTTAAAAATCAGATATTGCATTACATTAGAAAATAGATGCCTTTGCTGGCTTTCAGCTAGTCATTAAAACAAGCTGTTTTCAGAGGCCTCAAAACCGCAGCAGAGTGCAAGAATCCACAGTTGTTTACTCATCATATTTTCCCTGTCATTTCTTCTTACGCCTAATCCCTCCACCAAAGTGACAGGCTTATATGTGGTATCTCCCTCATTTGGATTACAACCATACAAAAGCACATATCTTTGACATTCTGCACACAAATACTGTCATCAATAATCTTTCACCATGCAACATACTGGCATCACAACATGGATAATTGTTTCTTATGATTCAGTACTGGAGTGACAATACTATGGCTTTAAGAGGTGTATTTTGTCCTGGGCTTTTTTTTTAAAGAGAAATTGTGAGCCATAGGTGACAAGCTGCCTATTTGAAACCAATAAAGTAAACAGCTTTTGACATCTTGGGGTTTTTGAAAGGTTGGAATGATAGAAGCGGCAGATAGATGGAGTCAGGCTCCCACTCATTCAGGTTTTAGTTTAGTTTTCAGCAGTTGTTAAGATTATGAAGTTGGCTGTGGAAGCTGTTACAGCTAAAAAGCTTGGATTCTCTTTCTGCTGCCAGAATCACACATGAGACAATCTGTTTTACTGACTTTGCCTTTGACAAGGGTGTGTTTATGGGATGTTACTATATTGGAGCAGTTGGTTAACTAATCTATTATTCTGTTATGTTTTCCAGTAAAGTTAAGGTTATATCAATCCTTCTTTCTTTTGTTTGTATTTTAAGTAGAGGTAAGAATAAAGTGTGTTTTGCTTAAAGCCAAGGAAAGTGACCAATCGAATTGCACCTGGAATACAGTACCTTACACTTACCTTTAAATAAGAAAAAAGTTAGGGTCTAGGCTATCTCTTTGACATATTTTGAGGGGGTTTTGTCTGGTCCATAACAATGTTGTGTTCGTTCCAAATTCACTGCAAATGGAGTTAACATAGAACAGTGCAGCACTTCAGCCCACCATGTTTGTGTCAACCATGATTCCATTCTATTCTAATTCCACCTGCCTGCTCAAGGTTTGTATCTCTATTTCTTGCCTGTTCACAGATCTACACAAGTTACACAAATAACCAGCTTCTTCACTATCCTCTGTGTCCAGCCCTTACCACCAACTTATATGGTGGTTGAGCTAAATAGAAAATTAGCTTCCCCATACAAATTAATTTGTTTCAGTCTCAAAATCAAATTTGCATTTCTGTAACATACTTTCCCTAGTTTATAATGTGACAAGGAGCAGGTGTAGATGCTTCTTGGCCTGCAACAGTTGCTTAACTTTAAGAAGAAGAATACTTAATGGCAGGGAATTATTTGTGAAGTTATTTGTCCCTTCCAACATTTGTGGAGAGATTGAATGTTCAAGATAATATATTGGGTCCATAGTGGCTTGGCATGAAATGAGGACGGTAGAGTTGACCAAAGTAGATTGTAATGTGAAAGTAGCTGGTTTAGGAGTTGAATGGCCTCTTATTCTATATTTTGTTTGCAATGTTTTATTTAAAATTTAAAGCTGGAAATAAAAAGTAAGACAACTGATCTTTTGCACCACAAACGTTTGAACTTTTCAAACAATGAGAAGATTGATAACAGTCTTTTCTCCAGGTCTTCCTGACTACAGATTAGTCCGAGAGGACTGGAGGATTGTAAATTTAACACTGTTGTTTAAAAAAACGGCAAAGGATAACCCAGGAAACTCCAGACCTATCAGCTTGATTGCAGTAGTGGAAAAACTAATGGAGGCCATAGTATTAAATAAGATAAATATACACTTAGAGAAAAAGAAGTTAATACTAAATAGTCAACATGGTTTTCTCAAGAGCAGGTCTGGTCTGACAAATTTAATTAAGTTCTTTGACAAGATAACACAGGCAGTTAGGTGTGGATAGTGCTGTGCATGCTGTATATTTCGACTTTCAGAAAGCATTTGATATGGTGCCATGTGGTAGAATGATTAGAAAGTTAGAAATGTTTGAGATTGATGGATTCTTGGCAGCTTGGATTAGAAGATGGACATGGAGGGTAGGTGTAAATGGGTATTTCCCAAATTGGAGACAAGTTGAAAGTGGTGTTCCCTCGGGATTGGTGTTGAGGTCATTTCTTTTAATGATTTATGTAAACGATTTGGAGATAGGTGTTGAAGGAAAAATCTCCAAATTTGCAGATAAAGCTAAGCAAGGGAGAACAGTAAGTTATGAAGATAATGCTGAATGACTTCAGAGGAACGTTGGGCAGACACCTGGCAGGTGAATTTTAATGCAGAGAAATGTGAGGTATTACATTTTGGTAGAAGAAACACAGAGACAAGACAGGTTAAATGGTACAACTTTAAGGGGATTACAGGAGTAGAGGCACACCAGAGCTTGATCCCATGTGGTTGGACAGTCCCAAGGCGGAAGATGAGATGTTCTTTCTCCAGGCATTGGGTGGTTAGGGTTTGGTGGTGGAGGCGGCCCAGGATTGCATCCCAGATCCCAGACCTTATCCCAGAACCATCTTTCCAACTTGGCACTGCCTTCTTGAATGGTCTTATCTGTCCATTTTCTGTCCCACCTATCTGCTCCACCCTCCTCTCCAACCATCATCTTCATCCCCACCTTCATCTGCCTATCGCATTCCCAGATACTTTGCCCCCAGCCCCACCCCCTTCTCATTTATCTCTCAGCCCCCTTGGACCACAAGTCTCATTCCTGAGGAAGAGCTTATGCTCGAAATGTTGACTCTCTTGCTCCTAGGATGCTGCCTGACCGGCTGTGCTTTTCCAGTAACACAACCTTTGACTCTGACCTCCAGCATCTGCAGTCCTCAATTTCTCCGCATTGAGTATAAAAGCAAGGAAGTGATGCTGCACCTCTAAAAATCATTGGTCAGAATATCTGGGGTTTTCTGTTCAGTTCTGGGGATCTTATTTGGGGATGGAAGTTAAAGCTTTGGACAGAGTTCAAAGGAGATTTACTAGAATGATGCAGGAATGAGGGATTTTAGATAGAAGCAAAGATTAGAGAAATTGGGTTTTCTCTCTTTGGAGAAGAGAAGATTAAGAGGTGACCTTATTGTGCCAATTTTGAGAGGATAAAGAGGATATTCTGTTTCCATTCATTGGTATATCACTAACTAGGGTCACAATTTCAAGATTATCAGAAGGAGATCTAAGGACGAGATGAGGAGAAACTTCTTTATTCAAGAGTTGTTAGGACTTGAAATGTGCTGTGACAATGGTGGAGACTGATTCTATACAGTTGGAGATTTCATAAGAGAGCTAGATATATACTTGAAAATCATCAATTTAGAGGGCTACAAAGATAGGGCTGGAGAACTGGACTAATAACACTCTTGGTATTGCACTTGAATAATAAATTCAGAACTGAAATTCATTTTTGGAATTAATGAAATGCTACGCAACTTACCATTAGTTCCTCTTTGTTCGTCCCTCCCATAACATAAAGGCTGCCATCATTTGGATCCGGAAGAAATGCCGGCCTACATTCAGAACAGAAACAAGTTTCTGTGTATACTTGGCATGAATCAAGCCCCAAAATGCAGGATATAATTTGTAATAGAAACAAATAAACAAAATGTAATAACTGTATTTAATTTAGGTCAAATGACAGTCATGAATTAGGAGTAACTTTTTAAGAATTTATAGAACAATCTAAATCCCTCACTGGACCAACCCACATCTGATTTTCTTTTGACTCATTTTTAGTTTTGTACAAATATACGCTCAATGGACCAAATTATCAATTTCTGTGCAGTAAAATGCTATGATTCCAGTGCTCTTCCGAAGTGTTGCAACTAGTGAACTGGCAGACACTTCGATTCGGAAACTGGTTCGATAAAATGTAAGCAAAAACTGTCTGATGCTTGACACTTATTTTGAAATCTCAGTGTCGAGACAGATGATTTGTGCCATCTACTTATTCATATGTACTATACATTATGCAGAATATCAATCACTGATGCTGCGGTTAAGTGCATGCTACTTTTTAAATGCTGTAATGACACGGGGTAAATCCCTCTGCTAATTTAAACCAGCCACACAGAAAAGATTCTCCTCGTGCTGTAGTCTGTTAAAAACCAAAGAACCATCCCAGAGGTCACTATTTAAAGTAAAAATGAACAACTTTATCCCTTAAATGCAACAGAGAATTTTAAAACCAACAACTATTTACAACTCCTTTCTCTTAAACCTATTTTTTAGCTCCCACTCTACTAGCCCGACAAAAAAAATCCCAATTAAGATTTACAAAAAAAAAAATCACGTTTCAAAACCAGTCAGCCGTTCTGATTTTCCTATGTAGATTCTCTCCGGGAAAGCCTCAATTTCTGCTGCACAAACTTCTCACATACAGATACCTTTCAGAGAGCTCTTCAGCTAGCAGTCTACTTTGGTGGTCTTTGTCAGTTCTCCCCCTAACTGGTCAAAATGTCTGACTTTATACCGAAAACATTGGATTGCTTCTTTGGTTTTAATATTATCAAAATACTACAGTCAAATTTGATTGGATTTTGGTATTTTGGGGCATAATTTAAATTGATTGGGAGAATTTGAATTTTTTTTAACTCATGGCAACCCGGCTGCTGCTATTTGTTTTGACCAACTGTTACATTATTACCTTGTTCAGGACTCTGTGCTTTGTCAGTCCTTGCTAGCTTTTCAACTCTCTTAAAGGTACAGTACACCTCTACACCTTCATAACAATACAGAAATGGTCACTCTGAAACAAAGGTAAACTAATTTTATATAAGTGAAGATGGAAAGAACATGATAAAAAAGAATTACTGAGGGATATTCAGCTGTTACCTCCTGGTCATGAAACCTGGAGATTGCAAAAACTTCAGTGACATTCTCACATTTGGGAGGGGTGCAAAAGTCATCAGTAAAGGACAAACCAGTTTATGATGGATTGGGAGAATTGCACATGTAAATTGTGTAGAAAGGTCACTAATGGACTGAAAACCATTACAACATAAGGCACTATGAGCAGAGCTGTAGGAAAAATGCAAATACAATGCTGACTCATGAGAAATGAGAGGCCCCCGATTAAGGCTGGGAGACCAAAGAGGACTTACAAAGAAAGACTGGGATAAGAGGGAAGGTTTTTCATTCTTTCATGGGATATTTTCTGGACCAGCATTTATTCCTCATTCCTGCTTGCCCTTGAGAAAGCTGTGGTGAGCTGCCTTCTTGAACTGCTACAGCAAGAGATCAACATTTAAATGTTGATCTCCTCTAAATTGCAGCAGAGCAGAGAACTCACCAGGGGAAATGGAAAATTGTCAACGTTAAAAAAACTATATAGTATATTTTTGAGGTATGTGGTTTTTTTTAAGTGAAAGGGGATTTTTGATAATAAAGTGAAGGATGTGCCTTACCTGTTTTTGACTGACTCAATTTCGTACTCAACCCATCAGCATAGCTCTTTGCAACTCAACAATGCTGAGTACCCAATAGTTACATGAAAAACATTTAATCATTCACAAAGTCAACAACTGGAGTTTACACATTCTCCCAGTGTCTGTGTGGGTTTCCTCCGGGTGCTCCGGTTTCCTCCCACGGTCCAAAGATGTGCAGGTTAGGTGAATTGGCCATGCTAAATTGCCCAGTTTAGGAGTAAATGTAGTGGAATGGGTCTGGGTGTGTTCCTCTTCGGAGGGTCGGTGTGGGCTTGTTGGGCCGAAGGGCCTGTTTCCACACTGTAAGTAATCTAATCTAAATTAGGTGTCTTCATAGTGAAACAGTTCAAGCCTATATTCTGTAGAAGTTTTCAGAATATAAATAATAAGTTTAACAGAAACTTACTCAGCAACGTAGACTGGAACTTGAATGATTGGATCTGAAAAATAAATTATAGACAAAATTCAGAGCTGCTTGAGAAATGTGGCAGTTCTAAACAGAAACTCTGTGACGGTGCTAAACTTGGGGTTCCATTTTCCCAATCCATACTGAGAGGTTAGTTGAATCATGCAGCTATTTCATAGCTTTCCAAGCAATCTTGAGATTTACTTGAGAACACTGAAAGTTTGCACCCACCTGCCAATTGATTTACAGGACTAGAGTACAGCGTTGTTCCTAGAGAATTATTACAACAGAGAATGCAGCCACCCGTCAGTCAAGTTTAGGCTGACTCTCAGTAGTGCCAAATAATCCTATCACCCTAGTTTATCTCTATTATTCTAGCAGGTTCAGGTTCAAGTCCCACATGCCCCAGAGGGGCATAATAACAACTCTGAACAGGTTGATTAGAAAATTCCTATGTCATGATCTTATGTAAAGGTTCTACTGTGTTCAGTACTCAGATATCAATGATGCACTTGTGCATTGTGCAGAGTTATTTGACTATCTGAACAATGATGATTGACAACTGGTACTGTAATTAGAAATCACCTACTTAAAGCATGTCATTGTATATGTTTATGGTTTGCACCTTTTTGTGTAGATTTTTATGGCTTGTGGAGGGTTTGATTACAATTCATTCGATATATTGCTTCTGCTGTCATCTCGTATTATCTCACACCAGCCCTCAATTAAGGCACTACAACATTTTCTTTTAATTCATTCAAGGGATGCAGGCATGTCTGGCTCAGACAGCATTTATTGACTGTCCCTAAGAAGGTGGTGTTGAGATACCTGCTTCAACGTATTCAGTTCTTGGGATGTAGGGACACTCACGGTGAGTTAAGAAAGGGGTTCCAGGATTTTGACCAAGCAAAAGTGATGGAAAATAGTTTCAAGTCAGAATGGTCACTTAGAGCAGACCTTACAACTGGTGGTCATACAGTATAAAAAAAGGCCCTTCAACTGACCAGGTTTCCTAAACTGAACTAGTCCCAAATTATGGTAGTGTTCCCATGTATCTGCTACCGTTGTTCTTCTAGGTGGTAGACGTTATAAATGTTATCGAAGGAGCCTTGGTGAATTGCTACAGTGCACCTTGAAGATGGTTAAAAACAGCTGCCTGTGCGTGTCAGTGGTGAAAAGAATGAAAACTGAAGGTTGTGCTTGCAATGCAAATCAAAATGGCTGCTTTGTCTTGGATGGTATCAAATTTCTTGAGTGTCACTGAAGTTGCACCCTTTGGCTGAATGAAGTCTTTTCCATAATACTCCTGACGAGTACTTTGTAGATGATTCACAGGTATTGCAGAGAATATGGCCGAATTATCTGCCACAGAATTCCTGCCTTCACCTGTTTAGGCAGCCAGAATATTTATATGACTGGTCAAATTCAGTTTCTGATGGTAACCCCCAGGATATTGACAATGAGGGATTCAGTGTTCGCTATTTGCCACTGAGTATCAATGGCAATGGTTCAATTTTCTCTGGTTAGAGACGGTCATTTCCTGGCACTTCTGTGACATGAATGTTATGTGCCACATATCAACCCAAGCTTGGATATTGTTCAGATCTTGCTGCATTACTATTTGGATTGCTTCAGTAGCTGAGGAGTTGCAAATTATGCTGAAAATTATGTAACAATCAGTGGGGATCCCTACTTTGGTTCTCATGATGAAGGAAACGTCATTGATGAAGTAGCTGAAGGTGGTTGGGCCAAACATATCATAACAGAATCATACAGAATAGAAGTTACATTTTGGCCCATCAAGTCTGCATCAACAAAAACTCCTCCAAATCTACACTCGCCTCACTTTTCAGCACTTGGCCCATAGCCTTATATGTTATGACATTTCAAAACGCTCATCCAAATGTGTTTAAAGGTTACAAGATTTCTTGCCTCAACTACACTCCCACACAGTGCATTTCAGATTTCTGTCACCCTCTGGGTGAAAATTACTTTCTTCAAATCCCCTCTCAACATCTTACCTGTTACCTTAAAATTATGTCCCTCCTTGTTAATGACCCTTCAACTATGGGAACAGTTACTTTCTATCCACTCTGACACTGTTCTTCATATTGTTGCACACCTCAACCAGGTCCCCTCTCAGCCATCACTGCTCCAAAGAAAACAACCTGAGCTTATTCAGTTTCTCTTCAAAGCTAAACTGCTCCATTCCAGGAATCATCTTGGTAAACCTCCTCTGCACTCCTCCAGTGCAATCACATCCTTCCTACAAATGCGTGCAGTGTTCCCACTGTGGCCTAACCAAAGTTTTGTTCGGCTCCAACATAATGTCTCTGCACTTATAATCTATGCCATCATTGAGAAAGGCAGATGTCCTTTATACCTTCTGAACTACTCTTTTAATCTGCCTTCAGGGATCTGTGGACAAGTACTCCAAGATCCCTCTGTTCCTCGGGGCTTCCTAAAATCCTGTCATTCATTGAATATTCCTCTATCTTGTTACTTCTTCCAAAATGTATCAACTTACACATATCAGGATTAAATTCCATCTACCACCGATTTACTCATCTGATCAATCCACGTATATCCTGTAACCACAGAGATTCTTCCTCACTGACAAGCGTGAAGAAAGTAATCTTTGTGTCATCTGCAAAATTACTTATGATCTCACCCTTCCACTAATTGATTTTTAAAAACATTTGGAATTGCACAGATGTATTTAGAAAGTCCAAAGATTTATTGACGAGAGACTGGGAGTTTATTGATTTCTTTTAAAAGTGAGAATTGTCAGATTTTTCCAACCTCCATTCCTCACAGGAGAAGCCCATTTTCAAGTTCTTGTTTCTAATTTGGGAAAGATTTGAGTGGCTCTGAATGTCAAAGCCTAGGCCCAGTGTTGGTCAGTTCTTTCTAGGACTCTGGTGTCCAGGATTACCCCCCCCCCCAGTAACCCAGCGCCCCAATGCTGCTACCATCATCTCCCACCTGAAGGATATCTTGCAACAATGTCTTGGTGCTGAGATGATTGATCTCCAACCACCTTAAATTTCTTTCTTTTGTGCTAGGTATGACTGCAAAAGCAGAGACTTTTTCACAATTTCCACCAAGTCCAGTTTTGATACTGCTCACTTGATGCTAAACTTGGTTGAATGCTGCCTTGGTTTCAAGGAAAGTTACTCTCTTCTGATCTCTGGAATTCAGATCTTTTGCCCTTGTGTAGGCCAAAGTCAGGAGCTGAGTAACCCAAACTGAGCACTAATCAGCAAGTCAATCCTTTGCAAGTGTTGCTTGATAGTATGATCAATGACTACATCCATCAAGAGTGGGTGGTTGAGGATTTGTCATGTTTGTTTTGTAGAGGACATAACTGAACAGTTTTCAACAATGACAATTGGCTGCCAATATTGCAGCTGTTCTGGAACAGTTAGATTACAGTGAGCTAATTTCGGAGAACAAGTCTTCAATATTATCATTAATGCCATCATCAGTTCCTTCTGTTATGAAGATGTGGGTGTACTGTACCTTGAAGAGAGTTAAAAGCTAGCAGAACTACCTGACAGCACTAAGTGTTCTGAACAAGATATAACATTTTGTTGAAAAACTAGATTAGCTGGTTGCCTGGAGACAACAAAACAAATTTGAATTAGGCTGATCAGTTTAAATTATACCCCAAAAAATACCAAACTCCAATCACGTTTGAATTTAGTACATAGACAATCTTAAAAGCCAGTGACACAATGTGATGCTTTGGGGATATAAGATGGGAGAAAATTGAACAGGTGGGAGGAGAACTGCCAAGCCACCAGTATGTGCAGGCTGATCAAAAAATAGCTCTCTTAAAGGTACCTTTAGCAATCAGTAATCTGTGAATCAGCTTTGTTTGTGGGTGTTGGGATGATTGCTTCTGTAGTTCAGTATTTGTCCATATGTCCTGTTTTCCTGTAGACGTCGGTTTGAAGTTCCCCATTGGCTGTTCGCTCTACTGTGACATCTAGGAATGGCAGTTTGTTGTTGTTTTCCTCCTCTTTAGTGAATTTTATGCCAGTAAGGGTATTTCTGATGGTGTTGAAGGTTTCCTCAAATTTGTTTTGTTTAGTGATGACAAAGGTATCATCCACGTAGTGAACCTAAAGTTTGGGTTGGATGGTTGGCAAAGCAGTCTGTTTGAGATCTGCATTACTGCCTCTGCTAAGAACCCTGATATTGGAGATCCCATAGGTGTTCTGCTGGTCTGTTGTAGGTTTTGTTGTTGAAGGTGAAGTGGGTGGTAAGGCATAGGTCCACTAGCTTGACGATATTATCCTTGCTGACGAAGTTTGTGATGTTTGTGTATGTGTCTTTGGTTCTTCTAATAGTGTAGTCAGTGTTTCCTTGGCTAGGTTGATGTTTATGGATGTGACCAGGGCTGTTCACAGGAGACCATTATTTCATCCTCTTCTATCCTGGTATCTTTGATGGAATTCTTGGGTGGAATGGATGGAGTGGTGTAGGTCTTCTACTAAGGTGGTTTAGTCTTTGGTGTAGTTCATTGGCTAATCTGTACATTGGTGTTCCAGGTAGCGAGACTAAGGGTCTGAGGGGGCTCCTGGTTTGTGAATTTTGGGTAATCCGTAGATGCATGGTGTGTTGGATCCATCTGGTTTCATTTTTTGGAAGTACGTCTTTAATTTTCCAGCTTTCTGAAGTTTTTTTCAGTAGGGCTGCGATCGGTTCTCTAGTTGTGGGGTTTATCACCACTTGTTGGTAAGTGTTGGTATCTGTACGCAGTGTGCTCGCTTTCTCAATGTAGTCTGTTTGAAATAAAATGACTATCAAGCATCCTTTATCTGCAGGAGGATAACAATGTTTTTATCTTTTCTCAGTCCTTTTTCAGTCCGTCTAATGCTTTCCTTTCTTGTGTATTGAGTGTGTTTCCTTCCTTTTTCCTCCTTGGAGCGACTGTCTATCTAATTGTTTGTTGGGTTTCCTCTGTGAGTTTGCAGTCTTGCAGTGTTGTTTCTGATGCTGCCAAGAAATCTTTCTTGTCTGCATCCTGGAAGTTGTAATTTAATCCACTTACTAACACAGCTTTTTCTATTTGTTAAGGGTCGGTCAGATAAGTTTTTTTATCTATGCTTCTGTGTTGTCTGTATTGTTTTTATTGTCATGATTTGGGGATGCTGGGGTTGGACTGAGGTGTACAAAGTTAATAATCACACAACAGCAGGTTATAATCCAACAGGTTAAATTGGTGGTTGTCAACCAAATGATGAAGGAGCGGCGCTCCGAAAGCTAGTGCTTCCAATTTAACCTGTTGGACTATAACCTGCTGTTGTGTGATTTTTAACTTTGTTATTTTGTGTGAGTTTGTCTAGTTTTTTTCTGCAGTCTAGTTAATTTTCATTTTCTGTGTTTGTCGATGTCTAATATCTATGGCTTGTTGAAATGTGTCTGTCCAATCATGGTCTGATGCATTCGTGAGTATGGTTTTTTGGCACGAAATTTCCCGGCTGTATTTACGGAGTCTATTGTGGGAACTTCAAACCAACGTCTACAGGAAAACAACACATACAGACCAAATACTGAACTACAGAAGCAATCATCCCAACACCCACAAACAAAGCTGCATTAGAACATTATTTCAATGAACTACCACACAGTGCAACACAGAGGAACTATGAACAGCAGAGGAAAATCACCTATACAGCATATTCAACGAACACAGTCCACCGATTTCTCAGCAACAAATCCGAACAAGCAGACAAAATGCATCCAGAAACTCTAGCCACTCTCTCCTACATCAAAGAAATCTCAGAAATGGCTGCCAGACTACTCAGACCTCTTGGCATCATGGTAGCCCGCCAACCCACAAAAATACTAAAACAGCAGCTAATGAAAGACCCTATCCAGACAACAAGCAAAACTAATTTCATTTACATAGCACCTTGCAAGTACTGTAACAAACACTACATTGGACAAACAATCAGAAAACTAGCCACCAGGATACATGAACATCAACCAGCCACAAAACGACATGACCCACTCTCACTAGTATCCTTACATATAGAAGGACACCATTTCAACTGGGACAACACATCCATCCTAGGACAAGCCAAACAGAGACACACACAAGAATTCCTAGAAGCATGGCATTCCAACCGGAACTCTATCAACAAACACAAAGACTTAGACCCCATTTACCACATTCTGAGAAAAAGAACTGGAAGTGACATCAGCACAGGAAATGGCATCACCAACCCAAGGAAACCTAAACACATAAATAGAAAATGGGTCACTAACACCAGTGCATCATTGGAGGCTCGCTGATGATGTTACCTAATATGGTGACAAAACATCTGAAAGACAGGATGATAGTAGTGGGGAATGAGACATTGTAAGGTACAATTCCATCAGTATAACTTTTGCTTGATTCATCTGTGCAATGCTCTTCCAGTTTTAGTATGAACCTCCTGATGTTAGTAAAGAAGACTTTAAATTGTTTTCAACGCTATGCTTTGCTATTCTGATTTCCAGAGCCTAAGTTGATTCCTGGTGGTCTGTTCAGTTTCATTCCTTTGTTTGAGCTTCACAGTGATTTGATACAACTAAGTAGTTTGCTAGGCTATTTCAGAGGCAAGTTAAAAGTCTCCCATATTGCTGTGGGTCTGGGTCATATGTAGGCCAAAGTAAGTAAGGATGGCAGATCTCCTTCCCGAAAGGATCTGAATGAATCCAGTGGGTTTTTGTGACAATCAGCAGTGATTATAAAATCACCTTTAGACTAGCTTTACATTTCTAGATTTTATTAAATTTAAGTTTCACCATCTGCCATGGTGGAACTCAAACCCATGTCCCTAGAACATTACCCTGAGGTTCTGGATGAGTCATTAGTCCAGTGACATTACCACTATGCTATTACTTCGCCTGTGCTTTACTTTGTCTCCAATTTAGAGACGCCCGGACCAACCAACCCAACCACCCCGTGGCTCAACACTTTAACTCTCCCTCCCACTCCACCGAAGACATGCAGGTCCTTGGACTCCTCCATCGCCAGAACATAACAACACGACGGTTGGAGGAAGAGCGCCTCATCTTCCGCCGGGGAACCCTCCAACCACAAGGGATGAATTCGGATTTCTCCAGTTTCCTCATTTCCCCTCCCTCCACCTTGTCTCAGTTGATTCCCTTGAACTCAGCACCGCCCTCCTAACCTGCAATCCTCTTCCTGACCTCTCGGCCCCCACCCCACTCCGGCCTATCACCCTCACCTTGACCTCCTTCCACCTATCACATCTCCATCGCCCCTCCTCCAAGTCCCTCCTCCCTGCCTTTTATCTTAGCCTGCCTGGCACCCTCTCCTCATTCCTGATGAAGGGCTCTGGCCCGAAACGTCGAATTTCCTGTTCCTTGGATGCTGCCTGACCTGCTGTGCTTTAACCAGCAACACATTTTCAGCTATTGTCTCCAATTTGCATGGTTTCAAGAAAATACCTTTCTTACTTGGCCCAAAAGAGATCAAGAAATCACCTGATGCATAAACCAATGGAGAAAGAGGATCCATGTATTGTTATTGACAGCCCAATCTGTCTACATGTTTCTTGTTCTTTGATTAAGAATATTCTGCAGACAAAGATCAAGCTTTTGATGATCATTTACAGCCAGCAAAAAAAATCAGCTCTCCACACCTAAATCCACAGCACCTTCACTAACATTAAATTTCTCAGTACTGATGTAAGCAAATGTGATGAATAATTTTTCTTACAGCAACCACTGGACCCTAATGGATGATCCAGGCTTATAATGAGCAAAGTGAAAGGTTTCCACCATCTGTTAACCAGCTTATAACTGTTCGTACCTCTGGACCAGAAACTCTGGATTCAAGTCGTACCTGTCAATACAAATGTGTAACATGTCTGGAAAGATTGATTTAAAAAATATTAGGAGGTCCTATGGTGCAATGATAGAGTCGCCACGTGTGGGTTAGAAAATCTGGGTTTAGGTAACCAACTGTCCCAAAGCTCTTCATACCTCAACAGGTTGATTAAAAATAATTATGGGGAGGCAGCAATATAGTGGTAATGTCACTGGTCTAGCAATCTAAAACCCTCAGGTTAATGTTCTGCCTATGGCTGTAGCAGTCTGAAAATGCCCAATCTTGTCTGACCTCAGAAGGTATGTAAACTCAGACTTGATTAGTACTAAGGTGAGAGATACTTTAGGGAATACCAAATGCAATAGGCTAGAGCCCTGGTATAGAAACAGAGTTGACAGCTTCAGGAAGAATGTGGGGAGTGAAGATGTTTACCATCAATTGGCTATATTTTGGTTAAACTCAGAAAGCTACCTTCATCATTTGCTGATTTTTCAGTTATATATGCAGAAAGCCTTAATAACAAATTGTGTATATTTAAATATTACATCCATTAAAAATGTTTTACCTTCTTTTAAGGTCCACTTAATTTCTCCAGTTCGTTTACTGACAGCATGCAGGTTCCCATCAAGTGTCGATACAAAGAGCAGTGTTTCTGGGAGAGTCACTGTGCTGACAGCACACTGTTGAAACACAGAATGATATTTGCTGTCAAAATTTAAAATGTAAGAAAATAACTTAAAATTCAAATCCATTCATATTCATCTATGTCTAACTTGGTTTGATGTTTTTCTTCCTAGACCAAGCATAAAGAAATCACAGCAACATCACTGGCAAAGAAAAGTCAATTCAAAATCGCCAAGTTGTTCGGGGTTAAGGCTATGTTAACATTGGTTAGAAGGCTGAAAACTCGTCCACCTCGTCCCTGGTCTGAAAATAGCTCAATGATGGGAAATAAGAGGATGAAGTCAACTATAAAGTCAAATTTTCAGCATTATTTCACTAAGGTGTCCAGCCTCGTGCCTGTCTACTTTGGATTCCAGCATCTCTAGACTAGGTAAGAATGACAATTTGCTTCCCAAAAGAGAATAAATGATTCAGATGAGTTTTTTTTTCTGACAATTGACAATGGTCATCCATGATATCATTTGACTCTTCATTCCAGGTTTTTAATTGAATTCACACTCTACTATTTGCACGGCAGGATTCAAACATTTAAAGTTAGCAATTAATACCACTAGATAATACCTGCCCACACATATTTGTATTCAGGAATATCCCATGCATTGTACTGCAGAGCACATATGGCCTCCTCGCTGGTTGTTTGCACTTGCAGTCTTGGCTCAGGTAGAAAATCTGGTCACTTAGGTGGCATACTAGCCTGTGTTGCAGTTTGAAAATTATGCTCCATAATAAGTAATCATTCTTGACAAAAAGCAAACAGTCGAATTTTAAATAAAAAACAACCATGTTGTACCTGAATAGGAATTCTTCTATGATTACTGGAAGATTCTGCAATCTGATGATTAGAATTATCCTTTCTCTTTCATTGCCATGATAGCCACAGAAAACTGAGTCTCTTCCTCCTCTCCACTTTAGGTATTTAGATTTAGGGAACATTTTATAGCTAAAATATTACATGTTGTACTGAGTGTGGAAATATTAAATATATTAGTTTATATGATAATCAGATAGTGTTGTGAAAATCCAAAGTGCCTGACGACCTTGACTGTCTGTGGATCTAAGAATTAAGAATTCAACAGTACTTGGTAATCAGCAATTTACAATCTCTTTTAACCACAAGGTGTATAATTTCTTGAACTCTTTCAAAGGTATTTGCTAATTTGGATGGCACCTGCCGGAGCAAATTGAGCAGACGTTTTACTGATGCAAGAACGTAAACTTACGTAACGGCTCACCAAGCATTGCAGCGAGTCTGCACAGACCGACTGGACCTCCCTGTCACTGTCCATTTCAATTCCCCCAACCAATCCCTTTCCGACATGACCATCCTTGGCCTCCTTCTTCCATTGCCAAAACAAACCACAGCACCTATTAGAGGAACAACACCTTATCTTTCGCCTGGGCTCCCTACAGCTCGGAGGACTCAACATTGAGTTCTCCAAATTTAAATAACCTCCCTCCCCATCCCCTGACCCCCTTCCCTGCCCCTCCCCCTTCCTGCAACCAACAGATTCATTCCTCCCATTGATCAACCAGGTCGTACCCTCTACCTGCCTTCACCTATCCCACTTCACCACCCTCCCCTTTATCTGCAGCGCCCTCCCCCCATCCACCCGCAGTCCTGAAGGAGGGTTACACCCAAAATGTTGACTTCTGCACCTCCTGATGCTGCTTGGCCTGCTGTGGTCTTGCAGCCTCCTGCCCATCCTTACCTAGCCTAGCCTACACGTGACTCACATTAGACCCACAGCAATATGGGTGAATCTTAACTGCCCTCTAGGCAATTAGGAAAGTGCAGTAAATACTGGCCTCTCCAGCGATGCTCGCATCCCGTGAACGAATTATTAAAAAAATGTAAAAATAGGAAAGTTACTTTTGCTCAAATCAAGTAACTCAGAAAACCCTTAAAATGGCTATATACTGGTACAACTGCTAAACCAGGGAATACAAACAAATCTCACCATGTTTCACAGGGAAGTAATATGATAATGATCTGGATTTTAAAAGTGCTATTTTGTATGTGTTAAGATATTAACACAGCTTTCTCACCTTTTCTCGACGATGTAAAATAACCACTGCAGTTGGTACCCAAAACGCAAGATAAATTTCTAGTTCCATTGAATTAAAAAAATTAAAAAGATGGTAGCAGCCTTCCTAAAACTACATGGTTCAGCCTATTGTTGACATTAGTTTCATCTATTTTTTTCTTTTATTTCTCATCACTACTCCTTTCCTTTTTTTTCTTGAAACTGATTGATTCATCGCCATGACACAAACTCTGATACTTTGTCCAAGTAGCCATTATCAGAAGTAACATAAGCTTTGAAAGCAAATAATGCAAGATATTACTGGAAGTGAACATAACTGCAGGCAAGCACAACCCTCTTCTAACATCACAATGTGATGAACTGCAGGGCAATTTCCGTTAATTAATAACTTGTGCAACCAGATCTTTTCAAACTTTCTACAAGGGTGTGAAAGGGTGTAGTCATACTATTAGACTGCCACAGGCATCAACCTGATGAACAAGTAGAAAGACTGAACTCAGCTTCTGGCTTCAATGCAGTAGTTATTTGTGTTGTGTACTAATGTAATCCAGTTTCACACCACAACTGACATCGTAGAATGCCTACAGTGTGGAAACAGTCATTTGGCCCAACAAGTCCACAACAATTCTCTGAAGAGTTCCCCATCCAGACCCATTCCCCAACATTTCCCCTGACTAATGCAGAGCCTACACATCCCTGAACACTATGGGCAATTTAGCATAGCTAATTCACCTGACCTGCATATCTTTGGACTGTGGGAGGAAACTCATGCAGATACGATGAGAATATGCAAACTCTACATAGACAGGCACCCAAGGCGTCCCTGGCGTTGTGAGGCAACAGTGCTAACCACTGAGCCACTGTGCCACCCCTTATTTTGAATGAATTCAAATTGTCAGTGTTAGGAAGAATCTACTGGTGCCCTATTTTAGCATTTACAACCTAGCAATACATCCCACTTGTTCCATTCTGTGCAACGTAACCATCCAATGTATCCCCCCTTGACGAGATGCAATGTGTTGTCACACAATGCTGAAGCAAGTGTGTGTGTTTTGTGGTTGACACTGGGCCTAGGACATTACACTGGGAACCCCTACAGAGATGTCCTCATTCTGAGATAATTAACGTCTAATAACCACAACCATTTTCCGATGTGCTAGGTGTGACTCTCACCAGCGTGGAGCTGTCACTTTAACATCCCCTCTGGAATTCAGCTTTTTTCCATATCTGAACCGTGGCTGTAATGAGGTCAGGAACTGAGTAGTCCTGGAGAAAGCCAAATTTAGCATTAGTGAGCAGGTTATTAATGATTACTGTTAATAACCCCTTCCATCACTTTACTGATAAATGACAGTAGACTGACCAGGAGAGAACTGGCCAGCTTGGATTGTCCTGTCCTTTGTATATACTTAGGCACTTTCCCACACAGGTAGATTCCAGTGTTTAGTGTCAGTATGGCAAGGAGCACAGCAAACTCTGGAACATATGTCTTTAGCACTATAGCCAGAATATTGTAAGGGCACACAGTCTTTTCAGTATTCACTGTGTTCAGCCATTTTGTGATTCTTGTGAAATGAATCAAATTTGCTGAAGACCAGCATCTATTATGTTGGGAGCCTCAGTAGGAGGATGAAATAGATCATCCACCTGGCATTTCTAGCTGAAAATTATTGCAATTTTTTCAACCTTATGTTTGCACTCATACAACCTGATTAACTGTGTAATAGTTTTGAGAAATAGCCTATAAGCATCCAATATGACGGACAGTAACAAACAAATTTTTAGCTACAAATTTGTCATCCCCATTCCAGTGAAAGAAAATAAATAACCTCCTGGGTCCATGCCTGAAACACATCAGACGGCTTCATTTGTAAGTACATAATAACTCCTCAAAGCTGGAAACAAGTGGACAGCAGAGTGCATTTTCAGAACCAGCCAGTGCCTTTGGAATGCCACCAGTCAGGAAAAAGAGAAGGCTGCTGCCAAAAGAGCATTTCTGGATTGTTTGTCCTCTGGGAGGTCATTATTGGAGCTGGAGGGTTTGCTTTTGTTCTCAAAAAGACAGAACATGTTGAAGCTGGACCTTGGACCCAGAAGGAACGATTGAGTATCTTAAGGCTATCAGACAGCTACACCAGGAGTTCCTCAAAGCAGGCTTTACAGCCATGCCGATTTCACTTTTTACGCAAGTGAAGACAAGTTGGAAAACAGAGGAAATTATTTAGAACAAAAAGTTTCAGGCCTGAAAGTGAAGCTGCATATGACATTGCAAGGGAGATGGTTAATGAAGGAGGACATATGTCCTTGTTACTGGGGTAGTCAGCCAAACCTCTTCCTAACACAGCTGCAAAAGTGAGACAGAGGTGAAGGCAATCTGCAGGAAATAACTAGATGTCTTTAGCAAGAAAAACATAAACATCATGCTTGCTGAGTACTTTGAACATGTGAAGGAAGCAGAACGGGCAGTTCATATTTTGAAGGAATCCAGAAAACCAGTTGGTCCCACTTATGCTTTGGTCCAAAGATAATTTTGACTGTAGTATCAGTAGGGTACAGTGCAGGAAGACTTATAACGGTTACTACTGACACTGTTGGAGTGAACTGCCATTTTGAGCCAGGCACTTAACTCAAAACTATGATACTTATGAGAAAAGGTTTAGCAGCTGCAAAACTAAAAGCACACTTCATGAAGCAGCCCACAGCTCTGTACACACCTGACTACAACAAGCAGAAATTCATTGATCTTCCCGAATTTTCATTCGCTCTGGAGCCACAAATTCTCGCCAAATGGGATACAAGAGATGCTTTTACTTCAGGAATCCAACATATTGGTGTCTGTTGTGGATGTGAACCTTATCATATTAGGGCTGTAGCATAAGAGCAGCTGAAAAGGTCTTCCTTCCAGTGGTGTCAGTGAAGCATGATGCCTGGGAAGATGGTGTTGCAATGCACATAAAGCCTTGGGTGTAAGTGAGAGCTCAGTGGACATTTTGGAGAAACTGGGGCCTGCATCAGGGTGACCATATGTGGCCTCTCAAAGCCAGATAGCTTTGGCGTGACCAAAGAAGACAAAGACCAATACAACAAAAAGAAATGACATCTGAGAACCAACTGTATCACTTTTCTGTATCTTTTACTTGTTACTATTTTTAACTTTTGTATCTGATGTTTATCTACAAACTATATCACTTTTGAGTAACTTTTTTATCCAAAACTACTTTTAATCTTTGTGCCTGCTGTTTAATAACTGCATTGCATTTAAGTCATTCTTTGTCCATAACTATTTTTACATCTTTGTATCTAATGCTTATTTACTAACCACATCACGTTTAATTATCTTTTATCCGTAACTATTTTTAATCTTTGTGTCTGATGTTGTGTAATAAGCATGTTATTGTCCAATCTTTTCTTATAAGACAAACCGACTGAGACCCAGACATGTTAGATCTTTGGGAAAACAACTGAAAATAAATTCTACTTTACTATTTACTCCCATAGTCTGTTTTCCTCAATTCTCCAGATAATGATCCTATTTTCCCATAAAATTGTATAAAATAATTTTTAAAAACTTCCAGTTCAGTGCTAAACTGAATACAACCTAGCAGCAAACAGTAACAAGGAAATATTGCAATGTGTACCTAAACCAACACCCTTGTGGCTCATGGTTAGTTTGCTTTAAAATTGCATTTACCCTACAGTGCCTGATTACTTATTAACTGAATTGTGGATGCTCAAATAACAGATGGAAAGTTTCAGATTAAGAGTATTGTATAGAACTGTGCGTAGAAAATCTGAGATCTTAAATTTGTATTCAAGAGATGGCTTCTTCTATCTATACTCGCACTGCTGCCTTAGTGCCAGGACTCAGGTTCAATTCCATCCTCTGGCAATTAAAGTTTGCACATTCTCCCATGTCTGCATGGGTTTTCCCTGGGAGCTCTGGTACCAAGCTAAATTGCTCATATGGTCCAGGGATGTGCAGGCTAGATGGATTAGCCATGGGAAATGCAGGGTTACAGGTATGGTAGGTGGACCTGGGTGGGATGCTCTTCAGAAGGTCGATGTGGACTTAATGGGTCGAATAGCCTGCTTTCAAACTGTTGGGATTCTATGATTTGATGATGATTATAAGTTTAAAACTGCTTTCTTGTAACAAATTAACCTATTTGTACTCTAATTAGTGCATTAATTAGGCACTTGTCATCCAAGAGTGACAATAGCGTTTTTGGACAATATAGATCAATGAGGAAAATGTTAAGCATTGATTACATTCACTACTAAAATCAGGGACAAAGATTCCATTGTTTAACAAGAAATTTATAAAGACAAGGTTTTTCCAGTTCATTCACATATCTGTTCTTCTAGTAGTAAGTTAAGCATTTAACAACTCTCAAAACAAGAAAAGGCACTCAACCAATTAATTCTCATCCCATATGGAACCTTGGGAACCACAGTTAGTCATTCAGTTGTTTGAGTCTGTTCTATCATTCAATTAGATCATGCATTATCAACATTATTGAGTTGCAGATTCCAACATTTTTCCCATATTCTTTGAAACTCTTACAGAAAAATATTTCTATCTTGAAAGGTCCAACTCACCCAACAATATCAACAGCTTTTTGGAGAGTGAGTTCAAGATTTCTACTGGTCTTTTCATGTGTATTTTACACATCAGCTCTTTTATCAGTGACATGAGCAATTAGTGATGCAAAATATAACACATCTCTAACTTACTTTATCACCCAAAGGTGAGAGCAATATGTAAAATGGAATTGATCTACTGATGCAGATGAAGTAAGTACGGTTTTGGAAATTTTACTCAATTATTTTTTTCTATGTCTGACACAGGAATATTTGATGCTGTGAACTTGTGCATATATTGGGGGAAATGTTAAATCTTCCAACATTAAAAACTTCCAATCTTCATAAATTAACCTTTTTTGCTACATTTCTTTTTTGATGGCTCGTGAAGTTAACAACAATTAAGTTCAATTAAATTAAGTGATACCAACAAACTTTAGATATTGCCAATTTTCAGCCACTGCAATGACACGGCCAGTTTTGCCTGATAGAACATCAGCTGAACTCCTATCAAAATCTAGAGATGATAAAATATGCAGGAGCCAAAACTTTCTACAACTCAAAATTATGAACGGTCAACCAGAACTATATATTGTCATGATAAGCTACAAAAGCAAACCTATGCTTTAGTCATAAACATACTTTATGCACTTTGGTTGAGGTGTCATATTTCTCTACCTAAATAACCTAGTATTGGATTTGAAAGAACAGCAGCAACTCATTTGAAATCCCTGGTTGGGTATAACTCAAGAAGCTTCACAATAGCTAGAACAAAGTAGTCTGATGGAGTCACACCTCATCCACCATCTTCACCAATGAATATTGGCAGCTGTGTGTACCAGCTATTAAAAGCAATGCAGCAACTCATCGTTCTCTTTCAACAAGCCTTTCCAAATCTGTGACCTCTATACCAGGAAGGGCAAGGGCAATTGATGCATCCATCAACTTCAAGTTCCCCTCCTAGCACACAAAATCCATCACAATGCCTTCACTGTCACTAGATCAAAATCGTGAAACAATAAACTTCCTGCTTAATAGCACTGAATATGTGTTGAGGGTACATGGGCTGCAGTAGTTCAGGAAGGCAGATCATCACTATGTTATTTTGGGCAAATACATCGATATGCCCACGAACAAATAAAGGAAGATACGATATATTAAACTTCTATGAAGATGTAATCTCTCAATCACATTCCTATATTAAATTCACAGAAATGCACATGTTCAATTAATTTTTTCTACTTGAAAAAGAAATTAAAAAGAAGGCAAATTTAATTACAGATATATAACTGAGGATACATACTCATTATCTGGGTCATAATGCAGAACTGCAAATGTGTTGCTGGTCAAAGCACAGCAGGTTAGGCAGCATCTCAGGAATAGAGAATTCGACGTTTCGAGCATAAGCCCTTCATCAGGAATAAGAGAGAGAGAGCCAAGCAGGCTGAGATAAAAGGTAGGGAGGAGGGACTAGGGGGAGGGGCGATGGAGGTGGGATAGGTGGAAGGAGGTCAAGGTGAGGGTGATAGGCCGGAGTGGGGTGGGGGCGGAGAGGTCAGGAAGAGGATTGCAGGTTAGGAGGGCGGTGCTGAGTTGAGGGAACCGACTGAGACAAGGTGGGGGGAGGGGAAATGAGGAAGCTGGAGAAATCTGAATTCATACCTTGTGGTTGGAGGGTTCCCAGGCGGAAGATGAGGCGCTCCTCCTCCAGCCGTCGTGTAGTTGTGTTCTGCCGGTGGAGGAGTCCAAGGACCTGCATGTCCTCGGTGGAGTGGGAGGGGGAGTTAAAGTGTTGAGCCACGGGGTGATTGGGTTGGTTGGTTCGGGCGGCCCAGAGGTGTTCTCTGAAGCGTTCCGCAAGTAAGCGGCCTGTCTCACCAATATAGAGGAGGCCACATCGGGTGCAGCGGATGCAATAGATGATGTGTGTGGAGGTACAGGTGAACTTGTGGCGGATATGGAAGGATCCCTTGGGGCCTTGGAGGGAAGTGAGTGTGGAGGTGTGGGCGCAAGTTTTACATTTCCTGCGGTTGCAGGGGAAGGTGCCGGGGGTGGAGGTTGGGTTGGTGGGGGGTGTGGATCTGACAAGGGAGTCACGAAGGGAGTGGTCCTTGCGGAACGCTGATAGGGGAGGGGAGGGAAATATATCCTTGGTGGTGGGGTCCGTTTGGAGGTGGCGGAAATGGCGGCGGATAATACGTTGTATGCGCAGGTTGGTGGGGTGGTAGGTGAGAACCAGTGGGGTTCTGTCTTGGTGGCGGTTGGAGGAGCGGGGCTCAAGGGCGGAGGAGCGGGAAGTGGAGGAGATGCGGTGGAGGGCATCGTCGATCACGTCTGGGGGGAATCTGCGGTCCTTGAAGAAGGAGGCCATCTGGGCTGTGCGGTGTTGGAATTGGTCCTCCTGGGAGCAGATGCGGCGGAGACAAAGGAATTGGGAATATGGGATGGCGTTTTTACAGGGTTCAGGGTGGGAGCCCCGTGGCTCAACACTTTAACTCCCCCTCCCACTCCACCGAGGACATGCAGGTCCTTGGACTCCTCCACCGGCAGAACACAACTACACGACGGCTGGAGGAGGAGCGCCTCATCTTCTGCCTGGGAACCCTCCAACCACAAGGTATGAATTCAGATTTCTCCAGCTTCCTCATTTCCCCTCCCCCCACCTTGTCTCAGTCGGTTCCCTCAACTCAGCACCGCCCTCCTAACCTGCAATCCTCTTCCTGACCTCTCCGCCCCCACCCCACTCCGGCCTATCACCCTCACCTTGACCTCCTTCCACCTATCCCACCTCCATCGCCCCTCCCCCTAGTCCCTCCTCCCTACCTTTTATCTCAGCCTGCTTGGCTCTCTCTCTCTTATTCCTGATGAAGGGCTTATGCTCGAAACGTCGAATTCTCTATTCCTGAGATGCTGCCTAACCTGCTGTGCTTTGACCAGCAACACATTTGCAGCTGTGATCTCCAGCATCTGCAGACCTCATTTTTTACTCGTCATAATGCAGAAGTATAAGATCAGTTCCATATTCTATGAATAATTGTTCCTTACAATTACCAAAATTATCTTGACTCATTCAACTAATGTGCACACACCTACTCAATATTTTACAGAGCTTTCTAAGTACACGTCTCTGTACATCTTAAACAATGGGTTCATGTCATATCTTGTGAGCCTGTCCTATTCTGTATTGGCAGGAGTCTCAGACCTCGTGATCTAAAACACACAAATATCTGGAAGTATATTTCTATAATCCAATTATAAAGCTTACAATTAAACAATTATATTCATATTGATGTGCTTTTCTCAAGAAAAACACCTTAATATGTTTATTTTTCATTTTAATATTGCTGATTAGTAATAGCATGATGACAAGTGCAATAGAGTTCAGTGATATTAGAAATTGAGAAACTGCCAAGATCCCTTTTCTCCAATGCAAAATATGACTTGTGTAAGGGGAATCAAAGTTCACATGCAAGATACCCTTTACTACTAAACCTTAAAACATAAAACAAATAACCAAGACTGCAGCACAGAAAGTACTCAAAATGTTTACGTGAGTTTGAATTTTAATTCCTGACATTAGGATTACATAACAATTATTATGAACAATATGATGCATTACTTTTCTCTGAACTGTGAATTTCTACCCTTCATTAAGGAGGAAAACAAATTTAGTATGAGATTACTGCTCTTAGCTTTGAAACTCTGAGCAAGCGTAGTTCAATGTGCAGTGCAATGCTATAATTATCAATTCCATAACTTTAAATATAAAATTACCAGCTATATTTTCTAATAGATTTATTAATTATGAAATATGACTCGCAGCATTTCTCCATTATCTGCTTTTGGTCTCTAACATTTGTTATAAAACGCAAGGTCAAGCTCAATAAACATTAAAATGACATTTTTGGTAGAACAACATCACATCCTAGTTAATAAATAGGATTCTATTTGTGCAGCTTTTATCACCATAACATGAATCATGTAAGGAACAGGATCTGTGCCACACCTAAACCTGGCTCAAGGACAAAAACATTAGTCAGGTAACATTTTCAGAGAAATGTCAGTGGAGGCTTGACATCAGAGGAATCTTTATTTTAAACCAGGTCCTTCATATTTTAACAAGGGTATCAATAATTGTCCAAGAATGAGTCTTTTGTGCAGAAATCTACACATTCTGTAGATGAATTACACTTAACTAGACTTCAAAAACTTTGAGAAGTAACTTCAAAGAGTTAAGTTAAACTTTAAATTCTTCATACATTGTAACAAAAAAAGTGAAAAGTTGTCTTCATTCTTAACAATTGCTTGCAAGTTCCTCCCAATCATTAATGTCAACTCCCCCACATGACAAAGAGAAATTCAGAGTGTCTTTCAAGCATTTTCTTTATACTCAAATGGAAACTTCATAATTTGAGTTGAGAAAACATGATCAGGCACTTATCAGCTTGTTGGATACAGTATCTAGGCCATATTGAGTTTGATTTTGCAGGAATCTTGTCTGAATGCTTGTGGAGCCCACTTCAAGCAGGTCACTAGCACTTATTCAACTGTCTTTCATTGGATTCCGTGGTGGCATCACTGATGGAAATTTTTTAAGGCATTATGTACCACGGATTCACAGTCCAGGTCTCACTGCAGTCATAGAGTCATATAGCAGAGAGCCAGACAATTCAGTCTAACCAGTCAATACCGACCACAATGCCAAACTAATCATTTCCCACCTGCCTAACCTGGCCCATATCCTTCCAAACATTTCTTATTCATGTACTTATTCAAACGTCTTTTAAACACTGTAGTAACTGTACCCGCATCCACCACTTCCTCTGGAAGTTCATTCCACATATGAACCACTCTCTGTGTAAAACTTCTGCTTTTGATGATTTTTTAAAATCTTTTTCCTCTTGCCTTAAAAATATTCCGCCTTGTCTTTAAATCCTCCACCCTAAGGAGAAGGCACTTGCCATTCACCATATCTATATGATTTTATAAAACTCTATACGGTCACCTTCAATCTCTGAGAAACCAGGGCAAAACTGCCAAGAACAAATCTATCAAGAAAATAATATGTAACAGACTCAATAAATTTACAAACCTGCAAAATGTCTTAGAAGGAACAATGTTCATGTGTTAATTTCAACATGGACATGAAACGATAGAAAAATTAAAAGAAAAACAGAGTAAAATTAGTAGATGACATAAAACTTGGAAGTACTATGAACCGTGAGGAGGATGGTGTAGCCGCCTCTTAAGCCTTTGAGCAATGTAAGGGAACTGGATCCTGCACAAATCCTCTCCCACCCAATGAACCTTTCTCTTTTTTGACTCAACACTTGCAGAAATTCGCTACAAATAAATTTGCATTTGACACACACACACACACACACACAATCAATAGCTGTGATTCAACCGATGATCATATGTCGCTTTAATGTACACCATTAGTTGCAGACTGCAGATACCTTTGCAACATCTTAGAAGAGAGTGAGACAACTATTCTGTTAGAAGGATTTCTTTAATATGTCAAAGACTTTGTGGTTAAACATTTATGACCATAGTTTGTAGAAGGCTGTACTGCCACAGCTGATCTGGTATCGGAACTCCTTCTCAATGGTGGTCTTTTATGAGAGGAGGCTACCGAGGTATGAGAAATACTCAACATATTTCAGAATCTGTCCTCCAATAAATATAGAAGGTGGAATGTTTACCTGACCTGTGTTTATTTGGCAACGGTCAGGCAGAGTTTCCTGTGTTCTGGTGCAGATTGGGCAACAATGCTTCAGCAATCCAGAAACTGTAAATCATGCATTCTTATGGTGGTCAATTTAGTTTTGGCATGGAGTGACTGAGGTTAAGAGAATTTTCTGTCCAGATTGCATGTAATGCTGATAGCAGAATAGTTGATCTTTGGTAAGGTTAGTAGCCATCATCAAATAAATTGTAACTAGCATGGAGACGATCACATAGCCTTACTTGATTCCAGTCCAGACTTTTGAAGGTAGCTGTTTCAGATCCAGACAGTTGTTGTCACATCATCATGAAACAATTGTAGGATTGTGAAGAAGCTTCTTGGAAATCTAAATCATTGGAGAATAATCACAGGACCTCACAATTTACTGAATCAAATGCTTTGGTCAAGTAATCAAATGCAATGAAGATTTCTTGGTGTCCTCAACAATCTTCTTGGATTTGTTTGGCAACAAAGACTATGATGGAGGGTCCCATGAAAGGTCTAAGCCTCTCTACATCTCTGAAAGGATTTCACTGGAATAATGTTAGGATTTTCCCTGCCGTCAAGAGGAAAACACCTAAATAGCTTCCACAGCATGATTTATGTCTCTTCTTGAAGATAATTACAATTGCAAAATTCCTGAAATCAAGGGCTCAAACACTTTTTCCTTCCAAACTGTAAATTGAGTGCACAGGATGCTTGATCGATGCTCAAAATACAGACAGACATAGGGGAATCCACCCTTGAAAATGTCTGAATAACCCTGGAAAGATCTACTTAGGAGGCAGAAAATATGGTTCTGTAAGACAAATGGAATGAAAGGGTGAGAAGTTAATTCTCCAATTACAGTTTGATTCTCTCGTGTACTATCAGCAATAAACACAGGAGTCATCTGTGGTGAGAGGTGGGGAAGCCAATGTCCACGGCTGGAAGCTAGCAGGGCAAGATCCATGAGGTAGCCACCATTTTGCCAAGGCAGGGAGGAAGGTGTGGACAGCTGTGCCTTTGCCCCAGGGGTCAATGGGAGAAGAGAAGAGGAAGGTTACAAGGGGTCTGAGAATTTGAAAGATGACAGAGGGGCTAGAAGGTGACTAGCAGTGGCTGGATGGACAGAAGGGTTCCATAATAGGTCAGGAATAAAAAGAGGGAGTTGTAAGAATGTTGGAACCACAAGGAGATTAAGCAGAGATGGACAGAGAGGTAGGTTTCAAGTAAAGGTGTGAATGAAAGGCAGGCTGCAAAGGAGGGGAAAAGTGAAAGAGGTTGTGAAGGAGACACAACAGTTTCAAACCTATCAAAGGAAGACTCAACTAACCAGAAACTTGGAATCACTAAAATAATGCATTACATGCAAATTAATGTGGGATCTCTAACTTAAGGCTGCACACAACCAGGAGCTATTAAATGGGGAAGATTGTGGTGAATGCCATTAAAATGAACACCTTGTCAAATGTTACACCTAAATCGGAGATTCAATAAAATGGGTGGTAACTGTCTGCTTAAAATATTTCAGCTTTGTGAATATGCAATGGAAATGCATTAGCTGAAATAGCTTTTTGTGGATAGGAGTATTTTAGTTATTTTAAAAAAACTTGTGTTAACTTATACATGTCACCTCGTATCCATTTAAATATTGTGGTATCTGAGAAATTAATGCTTTATTTGTGTATTGTGGCCTCAAGTTTAATTGTATTGATAAAAATTTAGGATATCCATGAATTTATTCTAGCTCTGTTGCTGTGCAAATCTAAATACTTCACTCATCACTGTGAAATACAGAAAGTATGTTACTAAAATGGATTAGACTGAGAAGGAAGCAACAAGGAGGGGCTGACCTTTTTGAGAATCATTTTTCCTTTCTCTTCCAGATTTTCATTTGGGTATAAGCTTTGAACTTTTGGAATGTTGCTTTCTTGAAAGCAAATTATTTTGTGCCCTTGTCCTGATGTGGAGAAAACTTTGTCCTCTTTGAAGACGTCAGCTGGCATACCATGAGGACTGCAAACATTGATGTTTCCTTCTGTTTGACTTCTTGTTGAGTACAAGTCCATAGAAGTTGATTTTTTTTTTCTTTTGGGAAGGCAATGAGGGTTTTAACAAGATTAGAATGTTTCCTCCACATACTAATGTCCAATAGAAAGGCTGCAGTAGTGGGTACAGTGGATTCTTTCTTGATTATATGTTTTTGGAGATAAGTCTCTTGATTAAACATAAAATATAAGATTAGATTAGATTACTTACAGTGTGGAAATAGGCCCTTCGGCCCAACAAGTCCACACCAACCCGCCGAAGCGCAACCCACCCATACCCCTACATTCACCCCTTACCTAACACTACGGGCAATTTAGCATGACCAATTCACCTGACCCGCACATCTTTGGACTGTGGGAGGAAACCGGAGCACCCGGAGGAAACCCACCCAGACATGGGGAGAACATGCAAACTCCACACAGTCAGTCGCCTGAGTCGGGAAATGAACCCGGGTCTCAGGCGCTGTGAGGCAGCAGTGCTAACCACTGTGCCACCGTGCCGCCCGAAGCTATAGCTATTAATTTAACTTGGGGCAGTGTTTGTAGAGGAATAAGACGGTGTTATTTTCTGGGTCTGTAGATTGTGAAGGAGCAAAAATGGCCTTTGCAGTGATATGTACTTCTTGTCAGATGTGGGAGTTTAAAGAGAGTTTAAGGGTTACTGCGGATTATAACTGCCATAAACGTTGTTGGATGCAAATCTTATCAGATTGAGTGGATCGATTGGAGAGACAAATAGAAGCGATGAGAAATTTGCAACAGCTACAGTGTGTAACGGATTGCAGTTATAGGAAGGGGGGAAATCTCAGATACAGTCAGGTACACGGGTTAGCTCCGGGAAGGGTAAGAGAGATCAGCACCTACGGCAGGAGTCTTTTGTGGATATACCCATTTCAAACAGGTATGCTGTTTTGGAAAATGTAGGGGGTGATGGATTCTCAGGGGAACACAGCACGAACAGCCAAGTTTCTGGTATTGAGACTGGCTCTAATGCAACAAGGGGTACATCAGCTTTCAAGAGATCAATTGTGTTAGGGGATTCTGTAGTCAGAGGTACAGACAGACGTTTCTGTGGCCAGCAAAGAAAAAGCAGAATGGTGTGTTGTTTCCCAGGTGCCAGGATCAAGGATGTCTCAGAGAAGGTGAAGAATATGCTCACGGGGGAGAGGGGCCAGCAGAAGGTCATTGTCCACATTGGAACCAATGACATTGGAAGGGAAAAGATTGAGACTCTGAAGGGAGATTACAGAGAGTTAGGTAGAATTTTAAAAAGGAAGTCCTCAAGGATAGTAATATCTGGATTACTCCCAGTGCTACGAGCTAATGAGGGCAGGAATAGGAGGATACACCAGATGAATGCATGGCTGAGGATCTGGTGTATGGGAGAAGGATTCACATTTTTGGATCATTGGAATCTCTTTTGCGGTAGAAGTGACCTGTATAAGGAAGGATTGCACCTAAATTGGAAGGGGACTAATATACTGGCAGGGAAATTTGCTAGAACTGCTTGGGAGGATTTAAACGAGTAAGATGGGGGGGACCCAGGGAGATAGTGAGGAAAGAGATCAATCTGAGACGGGTACAGCTGAGAACAGAAGTGAGTCAAACAGTCAGGGCAGGCAGGGACAAGGTAGGACTAATAAATTAAACTGCATTTATTTCAATGCAAGGGGCCTAACAGGGAAGGCAGATTAACTCAGGGCATGGTTAGGAATATGGGACTGGGACATCATAGCAATTACGGAAACATGGCTCAGTGATGGGCAGGACTGGCAGCTTAATGTTCCAGGATACAAATACTACAGGAAGGATAGAAAGGGAGGGAAAAGAGGAGGGGGAGTGGCATTTTTGATAAGGGATAGCATTAAGCTGTGCTAAGGGAGGATATTCCCGGAAATACATCCAGGAAGTTATTTGGGAGGAACTGAGAAATAAGAAAGGGATGATCACCTTATTGGGATTGTATTATAGATCCCCCCCAATAGTCAGAGGGAAATTGAGAAACAAACTTGTAAGGAGATCTCAGCTACCTGTAAGAATAATAGAGTGGTTATGGTAGGGGATTTTAACTTTCCAAACATCAACTGGAACTGCCATAGTGTGAAAGGTTTAGATGGAGAGGAATTTCTTAAGTGTGTACAAGACAATTTTCTGATTCAGTATGTGGATGTACCAACTAGAGAAGGTGCAAACCTTGACCTACTCTTGGGAAATAAGGCAGGGCAGGTGACTGAGGTGTCAGTAGGGGAGCACTTTGGGGCCAGTGACCATAATTCTATTCATTTTAAAATAGTGAAGGAAAAGGATAGATCAGATCTAAAAGTTGAAGTTCTAAATTGGAGAAAGGCCAATTTTGACAGTATTAGGCAGGAACTTTCGAAAGCTGATTGGAGGCAGATGTTCGCAGGTAAAGGGATGGCTGGAAAATGGGAAGCCTTCAGAAATGAGATAACAAGAATCCAGAGAAAGTATATTCCTGTCAGGGTGAAAGGGAAGACTGGTAACTATAGGGAATGCTGGATGACTAAAGAAATTGAGCGTTTGGTTTAAAAAAAGGAAGCATATGTCAGGTACAGACAGGATAGATCGAGTGAATCCTTAGAAGAGTATAAAGAAAGTAGGAGTATACTTAAGAGGGAAATCAAGAGAGCAAAACGGGGACATGAGATAGCTTTAGCAAATATAATTAAGGAGAATCCAAAGGGAATTTACATATACATTAAGAACAAAAGGGTAACTAAGGAGAGAATAGGGCCCCTCAAAGATCAGCAAGGCGACCTTTGTGTGCAGCCACAGAAAATGGGGGAGATACTAAATAGACAAAAGACAATAGGTGCAGGAGTAGGCCATTCAGCCCTTTGAGCCTGCACCGCCATTCAACATGATCATGGCTGATCATTCCTAATTAGTATCCTCTTCCTGCCTTATCTCCATAACCCTTGATTCCACTATCTTTGAGAGCTCTATCTAACTCTTTATTAAATGAATCCAGAGACCGGGACTCCACTGCCCTCTGGGTCAGAGCATTCCACACAGCCACCACTCTCTGGGTGAAGACGTTTCTCCTCATCTCTGTCCTAAATGGTCTACCCTGTATTTTTAAGCTGTGTTCTCTGATTCGGCACTCACCCATCAGCGGAAACATGTTTCCTGCTGCCAGAGTGTCCAATCCTTTCATAATCTTATATGTCTCAATCGGATCCCCTCTCAGTCTTCTAAACTCAAGGGTATATACGCCCAGTCGCTTCAGTCTTTCAGTGTAAGGTAATCCTGCCATTCCAGGAATTGACCTCGTGAACCTACGCTGCACTCCCTCAATAGCCAGAGTGTCTTTCCTCAAATTTGGAGACCAGAACTGCACACAATACTCCAGGTGTGGTCTCACCAAGGCCCTGTACAGCTGAAGAAGCACCTCTTTGCTTCTATACTCAATTCTTCTTGTTATGAAAGCCAGCATGCTATTAGCCTTCTTCACTACCTGCTGTACCTGCATGCTTGCCTTCATTGACTGGTGTACGAGAACACCCAGATCTCTCTGTACTACCCCTTTACCTAATGAATATGTTGCATCAGTATTTACTGTGGAAAAGGATATGGAAGACATAGACTGCAGGGAAATAGATTGTGACATCTTGAAAATGTCCAGATTACAAAGGAGGAAGTGCTGGATATCTTGAAACGGTTAAAGGTGGATAAATCCCCAGGACCTGAACTCTATGGGAAGATAGAGAAGTGATTGCTGGGCCTCTTGCTGAGAAATTTGTAACATCGATAGTCACAGGTGAGGTGCCGGGTGATTGGAGTTTGGCAAACATGATGCCACTGTTTAACAAAGGTGGTAAGGACAAGCCAGGGAACTATAGACCAGTGAGCCTGACCTCGGTGGTGGGCAAGTTGTTGGAGGAAATCCTGAGGGACAGGACGTACATATATTTGGAAAGGCAAGGATTGATTCGGGATAGTCAACATGGCTTTGTGTGTGGGAAATCATGTCTCACAAATTTGATTGAAGTTTTTGATGAAGTAACAAAGAGGATTGATGAGGGCAGAGCAATAGATTTGATCTACATGGACTTCAGTAAGGCGTTCGACAAGGTTCCCCATGGGAGACTGATTAGCAAGGTTAGATCTCATGGAATACAGGGAGAACTAGTCACTTGGATACAGAACTGGCTCAAAGGTAGAAGACAGTGGGGGGAGGAGGGGGGGTGGAAGGTTGTTTTTCAGACTGGAGGCCTGTGACCAGTGGAGTGTCACAACGATTGGTGCTGAGCTCTCTACTTTTTGTCATTTACATAAATGATTTGGATGCGAGCATAAGAGGTACAGTTAGTAAGTTTGCAAATGACACCAAAATTGGAGGTGTAGTGGACAGCGAAGAGGGTTACCTCAGATTACAACAGGATCTGGACCAGATGGGCCAATGGGCTGAGAAGTGGCAGATAGAGCTTAATTCAGTAAGGCGTTCGACAAGGTTCCCCATGGGAGACTGATTAGCAAGGTTAGATCTCATGGAATACTGGGAGAACTAGTCATTTGGATACAGAACTGGCTCAAATAATTCAGATAAACGCGAGGTACTGCATTTTGGGAAAGCAAATCTTAGCAGGACTTATACACTTAATGGTAAGATCCTAGGGAGTGTTGCTGAACAAAGACACCTTGGAGTGCAGGTTCATAGCTCCTTTAAAGCGGAATCAAAAATAATTAGGATAGTGACGACAGCATTTAGTATGCCTTCCTTTATTGGTCAGAGTATTGAGTACAGGAGTTGGGAGGTCATGTTGTGGCTGAACAGGACATTGGTTAGGCCACTGTTGGAATATTGCGTGCAATTCTGGTCTCCTTCCTATCGGAAAGATGTTGTGAAACTTGAAAGGGTTCAGAAAAGATTTACAAGGATGTTGCCAGGGTTGGAGGATCTGAGCTACAGCCTGTAGACCTGGGTTCAATTCCCGACTCAGGCGACTGACTGTGTGGAGTTTGCACGTTCTCCCCGTGTCTGCGTGGGTTTCCTCCGGGTGCTCCGGTTTCCTCCCACAGTCACAAAGATGTGCGGGTCAGGTGAATTGGCCATGTTAAATTGCCCGTAGTGTTAGGTAAGGGGTAAATGTAGGGGTATGGGTGGGTTGCGCTTCGGCGGGTCGGTGTGGACTTGTTGGGCCGAAGGGCCTGTTTCCACACTAAGTCTAATCTAATCTAATTTTCAGATTGGGGCTGTATTCCCTGGAGCATTGGAGGCTGAGGGATGACCTTATAGAGGATTACAAAATTATGAGGGGCATGAATAGGATAAATAGGCAAAGTCTTTTCCCTGGGGTCGGGGAGTCCAGAACTAGAGGGCATAGGTTTAGGGTGAGAGGGGAAAGATATAAAAGAGACCTAAGAGGCAACGTTTTCATGCAAAGGGTGGTACGTGTATGGAATGAGCTGTCAGAGGATGTGGTGGAGGCTGGTACAATTGCAACATTTAAGAGGCATTTGGATGGGTATATGAATAGGAAGGGTTTGGAGGGATATGGGCCGGGTACTGGCAGATGGGACTAGATTGGGATGGGATATCTGGTCAGCTTGGACGGGTTGGACCGAAGGGTCTGTTTCCATGCTGTACATCTCTACGACTCTAATAAAGTCAAGGGTAGGGGCATGTACTGATTATAATGGCATTTTGGTATGGTTGAGGGACTTGAATGTCAAGGTTGACTGTGATTCCCATGTCTGGAATAGAATAATTGTGAAAAATGGTGTTAATAAAGCCAATGCAAATAATGTCATCTACAAAGAGAAAGCCCATGACATGTAATAGTATGTTGAACATCATGGTTTTATGTTTTATGTCTTATGCTTTATGTCATGCCTTCTTTTCCAGTAAAAGGTGTACCCCTTGCTTATAACTTCAGTTGCCCCACCCAGGAGGATGGGTTTCATTAAGGGAAACCATATGAATTTGATTTGATAATTCACTTTTTAAAAATTCATTTGTGGGACATGGGTGTCGCTGGCTGGCACATCCCTATTTGCCCTTGAGAAGGTGGTGGTGTGCTGCCTTCTTGAATTGCTGCAGTCCACTTGCTGTGGATTGATCCACAATGTCCTCAGGGAGGAAATTCCAGGATTTTGACCCATTGATTTTGAAGGAATGGCAGTATATTTACAAGTCAGTTTGGCGGGAAAATTTCAGGTGGTGGTGTTCCCATGTACCTACTGCCCTTGTCCTTCTAGATGGAAATGGTCGTGGGTTTGGAAGGTGCTGTCGAAGGTTCTTTGGTGAATTTCTGCAATGCATCTTGTAGATAGTACACACTGCTACTATTGAGCACCAGTGGTGGAGGGATTGAATGTTTGTAGATGTGGTGCCAAACAACCGGGTTGCTTTGTCCTGGATGGTGTCAAGCTTCTTGAGTGTTCTTCGAGCTGAACCCATGCAAGCAAGTAGAGAGTATTCCATCATACTCCTGACTTGTGCCTTGTAGATGGTGGATAGAATTTGGGGTGTCAGGAGGTGAGTTACTTGCTGCAGCATCCCTTGTCTCTGACCTGCTCTTGTAGCCACTGTGGTGAGTCCAGTTGAGTTTCTGATCAATGGTAACCCCAAGGATGTTGACAGTGGGTGATTCAGTACTGGCAATACCATTAAATGTCAAGGGGCGGTGGATAGAGCATCTCGTATTGGTGATGGTTATTGTCTGGCATTTGTGTAGCACAAATGTTACTTGTCACTTATCTGCTCAAGCCTGGATATTGTCCAGACCTCATTGCATTTGAGCATGGACTGCTTCAGTATCTGAGGAGTCGTGAATGGTGCTGAACACTGTGCAATCATCGACGAACATTCCCACTTCTGACCTTACGACAGACAGAAGGTCATTGATGAAGCAGCTGAAGATTGTTGGGCCTCAGACACTACTCTAAGGGACTCCTGCAGAAATTTCCTGGAGCTGAGATGACTGACCCTCCACAACCACACTCACAACTATCTTCCTTCGTACAAGATCTGACTGAGTGGAGTGTTTGCCCTCCGAATACCCATTGATTCCAGTTTTACCAGGGCTCCTTGATGCCATACTTGGTCAAATGCAGCCTTGATATCAAGGGCCGTCACTTTCACCTCACCTCTGGAATTCAGCTCTTTTGTCCATGTTCGAACCAAGACTGTAACGAGACCAGGAGCTGACTGACCCTAGCGAAATCCAAACTGGACGTTACTGAGTAGGTTGTTGCTGAGCAGGTGTTGCTTGAGAGTACTGTTGATGACCCTCTTCCACCACTCTACTAACAATGGACAGTAGACTGATTGGGCAGTAATTGGCTGGGTTAGATTTGTCCCACTTTTTGTATACAGGATATGCCTGGGCAATTTTCCACGTTGTCGGGTAGGTGCCAGTGTTGTCACTGTATTGGAAGAGCTTGTCTAGGGGAACGGCAAGTTCTGGAGCTCACGTCTTCAGTACTATTGCCGGAATATTATCACGGCCCATTGCCTTTACAGTATCCAGTACCTCCAGCCATTTCTTGATATCACATAGCGTGAATCAATTTGGCTAGAGACTGGTATCTGTGATGTTGAGGAACCACTGGAGGAGCCCGAGATGGATCATCTACTTGGCACTTCTGATTGAAGATTGTTGCGAATGTATTAGTCTTATCTTTTGCACTGATGTGCTGGGCTCCTCCAACATTGAGGATGGGGATATTTGTGGAACCACGTCCTCCAATGAATTGGTTAATTGCCCACCACCATTAAAGACGAGATGTGGAAGGACTGCAGAGCTTAGATCTGATCCGTTGATTTTGGGTTCACTTAGCTCTGTCTATCACTTGCTGTTTATGCCTTTTGGCGTACAAGTAGTCCTGTATGGTAGCTTCAGCAGATTGACACCTCATTTTTAGGTATGCCTGATGCTGCTTCTCGCATGCCCTCTCGCACTCTCCATTGAACCAGGGTTGATTCCCTGGCTTAATGGTAATGGTTCAGTGAGGGATATGCCAGGCCATGAGGTTGCTGGAGTACAGTTCTGCTGCTGCTGATGGCCCACAACACCTTATGGATGCCTAGTTTGGAGCTGCTAGATCAGTTCGAAGTCTGTCCCATTTAGCATGCTGATAGTATCACACAGCACGATGAAGTTATTCTCAATGTGAAGGAGGGACTTTGTCTCCACAAGGACAGTGCAGTGGTCACGTTTACCTATACTGTCATGGAAAGATGCTTCTGCAGCCTGAAGATTAGTAAGGATGAGGTCAAGTAGCTTTTCCCTTTAGTTGGTTACTTCACCACCTGCCACAGACCAAGTTCAGCACTTATACCTTTTAGGACCTGACCAGCTCGATCAGTAATACTGCTGCCGAGCCACTGTTGGCGGTGATCTGTGAAATCTCCCACCCAGAGTACATTTTGCACCCTTGCCACCCTCAGTGCCTCCAAGTGCTGTTCAACATGGAGGAGTACGGATATTCATCAGCCAATGGAGGACAGTACATGGTAACCAGTAAGATGTTTCCTCGTCCACGTGTAAGCCAAGAGACATCATAAGGTCCAGAGTCATTGTCAAGGACTCCCAAGGCAACACCCTTCCGAGTGTATACCACTGTGCTGCACCTCTGCTGAGTCTGTCCTGCCAATAGGACAGGCCATATTCAGGGATGGTAACGGTGGTGTCTGGGGTGTTATCTGTAAAGTATGATTCCGTAAGAATGACTATGTCATGCTGTTGCTGAATTAGTCTATGAGGCAGCTCTCCCAATTTCGACACTAGCCCCCAGATAGTTGGTAAGGAGGACTTTGCATGGTCGACAGGGCGATTTGTGTTTTTGCCGTTGTCTTTTTCAGTTCCAAGGTCAAAACCAGGTGGGTCTATCCCGTTTCATTTCTTTGTTGTGACTTTCTAGTGCTTAATACAACAGAGTGGCTTGCTAGGCCATTTCAGAGAGTAGTTGAGAGTCAACCACATTGCTGTGGCTCTGTATTCACATGTAGGCCAGACCAGGTAAGGATGGAAGTTTCCTTCCCTAAAGTACATTAGTGAACCGGATGGGTTTTTCTGACAATTGACAATGGTTTCATGATCCTCAGTTGACTCTTAACCCCAGATATTTTTAATTGAATTCAAATTCCACCAACTGCTGTGGCAGGATTCAAACCCAGGTCCTCAGAACACGATTGAGTTTCTTGATTAATAGTCGAGTAATAATATGACTCAGCCATCGTCTCCCCAACATATACTGCAATTCTTCTTTCTGGAGAGTCACATGAGATTATCCTGAGAGTTCTAACATTCCAAGACATAAATTTTAAGGTTTTCTTTGATTTGATTTGTTGTTGTCACATGTACCTCCATATACAGTAAAAAGTTTTATTTGGCAAGCAGTACAGAAAGATACACATAGATATACAGAGCATAGGGTGTTTAGACAGAGTAAGGCATACTACAAAGATGGATACAAAGGTGGTGAGTTCACAGGATGCAGTTCGCCAACCAGATGAAAAATGAGAGTGACTATTATAGGGCTCCTTTTCTAGACCTCTTCTTCACTCAAGGTTAGGGCATCTTGAAGAGGCCTGCTCAGTCACAAACGCTGGAGTTCAAAGGCACTTCTGTCCCAGTACAGGCATCCAACAACTTTCATGGATCGGTCATCTGTGTGCAGTTTCTTGACTAAGATCTTTCAGATGCACAGCCCTGTTCCTGTCACCAATTCTCCACTGCCATGTGATTAGCAAATGGATCCTGTTAGAAGCCTGCATGCACCTTTATCTAACAGAGGGATTGTAAGGCACATTATTGTCCAAACAATTGTTAGGAAATTGTGATCAGATTTTGGTGATATAGCAAACTATAATGACAGGGATAATTTTGTCACTGCAGCATTTTTCTCCCTCTGCAGCCAGCAAAAATAAGTTTCCTCCAAAGTTCTGCTTTTGAGGTCTTTTTGTTTTCTGGTACCTCCCCAAAACATCACCACCATGGGTAGCTATACTAGAAGCAAGGAATTGCCAAAGATATCACTCAAAAGAATTGTCAGAGTGCACTTGCCTCTCCATCCCTACAAGATGATGGTGATATATAGAGAGGATCTATAACCCTGATAAAAGTGACACAGCAAAGAGAGAAACAAGAAAACTGAAAAATTTTATTCTAGCATCCGTTGTAGGAAAGTTATTAGAATCCAAGAGCAAAGTGACTTAGTACTTCGAAAAAAAATTAAGACCTTTAGAGCATACCAATGAAGATTTATAGGTGATTTCTAATGAACCTAATTGTATCTCTGAAGATGGGACTAAAGTAGTAGGTATGGAAAGGCTTTCACTACAGTCAAAAGCCTTCCAGATAGCAGTCAATAAAATTCCATGATAAACGATTAGCTCAAATTAATGCTCATGGAATCAAGGCAAATTATTGCATGGGCAACTGTACTGGTTAAGACATACAAAAGAAAGTGAAGCTATGTACTTCAAGTGGAAGGAAGTCACCAAAAGACTGTCATTTTATTTTGTGGTAATTTTAGTTGTGGAGTGAATTGAGAAAAGAAACAGCTTTGAAACCAAGACTTGATGAAGGACTGCAACTTATTTTGGAAGCAAGTTACCTGACACTCATCACAAGCATCATTTATACAGTAGCTTGTTCAAGCAATAAGTGGAGTGTAGTTTATAATGAGCTGGTACTGAAGGGTTGTGTACAAAAGGAGAGTGGGTTGATAAGAAGCTGATTGTGCAATGTATTAGTGACCAGTTAATGATAACAGGGGACTTCTGCCTGCCAGCAACTCTGACTGGTTCTCAGGTTACATAGTTGTCTCCTGCTCTTTGGATGCTGCCTGACCTGCTGAGTTTTTCCAGCAACACATTTTTCAGTTCTGATCTCCAGCATCTGCAGTCCTCACTTTCTCCTAACAGCTTAGGAATACAAACAAGATAGTGAGAATCCTTCAGACCATCAACTCAGGAGCGCTCGCTGATCTACAGCTCTAAGTTTGGAAAATCGCTGGTTTTCTTCATCAGCAGTTTTAGGCTGTGTCTTTTAATTCAGAAGCAAGAGACGATTTAAAACTATGAACTAGCCTCTATGCCTCCCGCAAACTAACAAAAGCCTCCTGAGAACAGATGGAGAAGTGACATTCTGACTAGTGTGTGCATCATATGATTGTGTAATAATGGAAGATTTTAAGGGAATTGGAGTTTATCAAGTTGAATTATATGCAGATGGTTCTTAAATGATTTACCTGTAACTAGGGTCTATTTACTTGCAATAAATAATAAGTTTTGCTAAACATGGAAACCACATTTATGCTTTCTATCAACCTGGGTCTGAAAGTCTGGTAAATTGGGGAATTTGGCACATTTTTAAAAATTGTTAACATTTGTGATGACCTGGAGAATAGCAGAGGCTTGATTTCCCATATGCTACCTCAACAAACCCTTAAATTCATAAATGAATTAGATAACACAATAAAGAATAATAAAAAGAGTATCAGGCTCAGCAAATAATATTCTTACCTCTCCTAGGTTCAACCCCATGAATGTTGAGAAAAACTCAGCAGCTTGTAAGGTAGCACAGAAGTATTTGAAGTTTCACAATGAAAATAAAAGGATGGGTAGGAAAACATTCAGCAAGCAGAATGTTTAACATGGGAGATGAAGTATTCATTGTTCCCTTTGTTGTGGTGAACTTTTGAAAGAGAAATTCAGTGGTGCAGGAAGGATCACAAATATGTTGATAGGGTATCAAAACAGGGAAGACGACAAGGAGGAACAAAGATATCATAGTAAGAATAGTGGAAGATGACAGAGACACCAAGAGTGAGGTGGAAGGTGAAGTAGATCATTCTCAGTGAACATACTACAGTCAGACTTGGCTAACATGGAAAAATTGGTAGACTTGCACAATCTTCTCACATTTAGATTAAAAAAAACATAGGGAGGATCGTGCAAGACTACTAGGAAAGTATAGTAATCTATTGAAATACATCCAGATGCTTAGCTAACAAAATACATGATATGGATGTAGGAGTCAAAGACCTATAAAACTTCATCCCTATTGGGTGAGCCCAGTAAAACAAGATGAGATGGAGACAGAGATTCAAAACTTGCTGGAAAACCACTTCATTGAACGTAAAAGCAATTGCAGTTCACTATTACCTTTAGCTCCTAAACCAGATGTACTAACCAAATTCTATATACAGAAAAGTAAATGTCACAAAGATAGATTACTACTCAATTGCACAATTAGAAGACTGCACTGATAGGGCTGACACTACCTCATTTAAGAAAGATCAATTGAAAGAGTACTGGCAAGTGTAATTAATGTCAAACGTTAAAGCTGCAACTGCTTTCATTACACCATTTGGTGATGCCATTTGGGTTAAAGGACATCCCAACTTTGTGCTAGAGGTTTATAAGTCTACCTTAAGTCCATAACTGTGTAGTTTTACTATGTTGTGACACAAGGGAAAAAATTTAGAGACAAGTCTAGGATCTGATTAAGCAATTACAATTTGCTGGCATAGTAATAAATTTAGCCATAGAGTAATAGAAATGCACAGCAAGGAAACAGACGCTTCGGTCCAACTCGTCTATGCCAATCCGATATCCCAACCCAATCTCGTCCCACCTGTCACCACCTGGCCCATACCCTTCCTATTCATATAGGCATCCAAACGCCTTTTAAATGTTGCAATTGTACTAGCCTCACCACTTCCTTTGGCAGCTCATTCCATACACATACCACCCTCTGCGTGAAAAAGTTGCCCCTTAGGTCTCTTTTATATCTTTCCCCTCTCGCTCTAAACCTATGCCCTCTAGTTCTAGACTCCCCCACCCTAGGGAAAAGACTTTGTCTGTTTATCCTATCCCCTGAAATAAGAGGAACCCAAATGATTCACAGAATTCTGGGTATGGTCTAATTAGTGCCTTGCTTAGTTTTAGCAAGACTTCCCTATTCTTAAAGTTATAGAGATAGCATAGAAACAGATCCTTCAGTACAAGTTGTTCATACTGACCAGATGTCCTAAAAAGATCCAGACCCATTTTCTGGTATTTTGGGCCCATATCCCTCTAAACTCTTCCTATTCATATACCCATCCAAATGCCTTTTAAACATTGCAATTGCATCAGCCTCCACCACTTCCTCTGGCAGCTCATTCCATACTTGCACAATCCTCTGTGTGAAAAGGTTGCCCCTTAGGTCCCTTTCATATCTTCCCCCTCTCACCTTATACTCCATTTCCTTTATAAAAAGATAAATAGTTCATTTGCCTTCCCTATTACCTATTGAAATTTGATGCTAGCTTATTGTGATTCATGCACAAGGATCCCCCAAAAGTAATTTAGAAAAGTATAAATCTTCAATATGCTGTAGGACAATAAGAAAGTGTTACCAAGATCAGAGAAAATTAAGGTATTAGTGGAATTCCTTGTTCCTAAAACTAAATAAGAATTTGAGAGATTTTTAGGAATTGATGGACTTTGCTGGAAAACTATTTGTAACTTCAACAAATTTGTTTTAAAAAAACCAAGCAAGGGTGGTCTGGTCAGCAGAATGCCAGGCAACCTTTGAGAAGCGAGGGATTCCTAATACATGAACCAGTATTGACTGCCCCTGATTTTTCCAGACCTTTCAAAATGGCAAATAATGCTTGCGATGTAGGAGCAGGTGCATTCACATTGCAGGATGTTGGGAGTAGAGAAGCCAGTGGGGTACTTTTCCAAGAAACTCAGTTTGCATCTGAAGTACTCTATTGCAGAAAAGAAAACTTTGGGATTGTTGCTCACCCCAGGAGACAGCGACTGCTGAATTACCTTCCCAATCTTTCTGTATGCCTAACACTTCTTTTTGCGTGTGTGGAAGGAGTTTCATGAGGGGTTTTGCCTTTTAACTAATACGAGTTAAATATCAACAGATCATAAAATTGTTAATCTGTCTGTAAGTTAGCTCACTGATCTTGAAGGTTTGTTTTCAGATAGTTCATCGCCATACTAGGTAACATCATTGGGGCAGCATGGTAGCTCAGTGGTTAGCATTGCTACCTCACAGGGCTAGGGACCTGGGTTCAATTCCTGCCTTGGACGACTGTGTGTGGAGTTTGCACGTTCTCAGTGTCTGCGTGGATTTCCTCCAGGTGCTCCGGTTTCCTCCCACAATCCAGGGTGTCAATCAGGTGAATTGGCCATGATAAACATAGTGTAAGGTGATTTAGTCAGGGGTAAAATATAGGGGAATAGGTCAAGGTGGGTTACTCTTCAGAGGGTCGATGTGGACTTATTAGGCTGATGGGCCAGTTTCCATACTGTAGGGAATCTAAACTAATTTAATCATCATAGTCTCTGGTGAAGAGCTGGTGGTATGTCCCACCTCTCTATTTATGTGTGTTAGTTTTTTTTTTAAGATGGGTAATGTCATTGGTGGTCCTTTTTTTTGCTTTCCCACGGAAGGTAGATAGGATCTAAAACAATATGTTTTTATTGATGGAATGATGGTTAGAATGCCATGTGCCTTTACTGTGCCTATCCTAGGATGTGTGTGTTGTACCAGTCAAACTGGTGTCCTTATTTGTCTGTTTGTATGGAAACTAGTGAGAGAGTGAGTTGCATCTTTTGATGGCCAGTTGATGTTCATGGATCCTGACAGCAAGTTCCCTACTAGTTTGTCCGACTTTTTTTTTAAAACATTTCTTGCATGGTACCTTGTAAATGATGTTTGTTTTGCTGGTGGTATCTAATAGATCCTTTAGATTCATTAGTCACTGTTTACGTGTGTTTGTGGAAATAGATAGATTGTATTTACTGGGTACCCATTTTTCTTGAAAACGTTGTATAGATGTTTCTTCTGCTTTTTGTAGTTCTTGGGTACCGCAGGACAATGTAGCTTGTTGAACAATGTTTTAATGCAGCTCAGTTTGTGGGTGTTGGTGTGATTGCTTCTGAAATTAGGTATTTGGCCCATGTGCGTTGGTTTTCTGTTCATATGCTCATTGCCATAGTAGTAATACAGAGACTTGAACAAGCTGCCCTCCCATCTACCCAACCCAAACTTTGGGTTTGCTATGTCGATGACACCTTCAGCACAAAACAGAACAAATTAGAGGAAACTCAACACCATCAAAATATCCTGACAGGCATAAAATTGCCAGAACGACAACAGACTCCCAATCTCGACGTGACAGTTAAACATACAGTTAAATGACATCTTACAGAAAAACAACATGGTCAAATACTTTACTTCAGAAGCCATCTTCAGAACCAAGAACTACAAAAAGCAGAAGAAAACATATGGATATTTGAAGAGAAACAGGTACCCAATCCGTTTATTCCTCAGAAACAAAACCAAACAAGCAGACAACGCAACCAAGAACTATAGCCACTTTACCTTACAAAGGCATATCAGAAATGACTTCCATATTTTTACCTTGACATCATAGTAGCCCATAAACCTATCAACAAACTTAAACAGCAACAAATGAACCTAAAGGATCCATTAGATACCACCAGCAAAACTAAATGTCATTTACAAGATATCATGCAAGAACAAAAAATAACCACGACTTCTGACAAACCTTCAAGTTCAGCAAGCTAACTTACAAACTTAGTAACCGGAGCTACAAATCTTCTCAAAAATCACTAATTGTTAATCTGTAGCTAGATTATTTGTAATAATAACTCCTGGTAAATATAGGAACCCTGGTCTGTTTTATGCCAACCTGGTTCTAAACCACAGGTAAGTTGGAGAATACTGTGCATGTCATTCAAAAAAATTTAACTTCTGTGATTATTCCAGGAATAATGTGGCTTGATATCCAGCAGGTTTCCCACCGAGACATAAAAAGATAGACCACTAAAATTTAATGGACAGATAACAGCACAGGCCTGAACAGTGACAACAGAAGGAGCAGTGACACCCTATATTCATTCCCTGATGTCACAAGGGCAAAGGTAGATGGTTGGTCTTAATTTATTTTATCATTTTCACTGCAGGTTAAAGCAGCGAGTTAAATAATTTAGCTCATGGCATATGAAGTTGTGTTGACAAGTTTTAAATTTACTAGGTTTGAAAAAAGCTTAGGACTAAGCAAGTCTGTGGCAAGTTTAGTCATCTAATAAGTGGAATCTGGAAAGACTTCACACCTGTTGAATGCACATCCTGTAGCACATGCTAATTCCATGGCATTTCTCATGTTCTGTACCATCACAGATGCAGGAAATGTAATCAGCTGGAGAAGCAGGAGCCCCAGATTTGAGTCTGTTCTGCATCTAGCTTCATCCTGGTGCATCTGCAAGGTTAGGGCTACAGAGATATCACATTTCCAGAGGTGAGCACAATACAATTTAAGAATATGGGGCAGACAGAGGGGGAAGGCGTGGACTACCAGATTTTTGAAAAATCAGAAGCCATGCAATGTATCTCATTAACCACCTCTAGTTGCTGTATTACCTTCAACAACTGGTACACAAATGTCCCAAATCTTCCTGTTCCTACACCCCTCTAGAAGCGCCCCTTTTATTTATATTGTCTCTCCTCATTCTTCCAACTATAATTTAATACTTCATAACATTAAATTTTAGTTGCCACTGAAAATTCACCAACCTACATCTGCTTAGAGTTTATTTCAGCCTCCTCAGTTTAAAATACTTGCAAATTTAAAGCAGGGGCATTTTAGTGGTAACGATCACAGTTTAGTTAAATGTAGCATAGGAACAGAAGTTTTTGTTGGATGGCAATAGTTTATTATAGAAAATCTAAAGTATGGAAACTGTAGGTGAAATTGAAAGGTACAAATCAAGAAAGCAGAGAATGAGTAAAAGATTAGCAGATAAAATGGAGGAAAATCTAAATAAGTTTTATAAATGCCTAAACAGCAACAGGATTACTAAGTAAGTCTCATTGGAGATCAAAAATGAGACTTGTGGAGTCAGATGATATGACAACTGCTCAAATATTTCACAGCTGTTTTCATAAAAGATGGAAGCAATGCTGAAACTGCACTTCTGAAATATTGTTAAGATACACATTGTACAAGCATGATTATTAAGCTGTTTACAACTTAAAAGTGGATCTCAAGATATAATTATGTATATCCTATTTGCTAAGAGAAGCAAAGGAAATACCTAGAGGCCCTGACCATCATGTCCCAATCTGCGGTGGCTACAGCTGAAGCTGGAAGACTAACTTTGCACCACTGCTTAAGTAGGGAGGACTATGGGAATTATAAGCCAATCAGCCCAACTTCTGATGGGAAAGTTATTAGGAAGAATGTTTGGAAAAGAAAGTTCTTAACAGGTAGCACAAAAAGAGTCACCTAGAAAGGCATAGGTGATGGAATACGATCAGATTGGTGTCTTTCAAGGAAGGTTCTCTCTCACTAGCTTGATTGAAAGTTTTGCGAAGGTATCAAATAGGTCGATGAGAGTAGCACATTTGATGTGATCTAACTGGATTTTAGCAAAGCTAAAATGTGTGATGACATTCCAAATCTCAGACACTTGAAAAATCAAAAGTTATAGTACACTTATCATTCTGGTCTCCATATTACATGGACGTTTTGGAAAGAGTATGGAAGAGGTTCACCAGGATGCTGCCTGGATTAGACAGTGTGAGCTATAAAGAGGAGGCAAGAAAAGGTGGAGTTGTTTTCTCTGGAATGGCAGAGTCAGATGTACAGCACGGAAACAGACCCTTCAGTCCAACTGGCCCATGCTGACCAAATATCTTAACATAATCTAGTCCCAAATCCCTCTAAACTCTTCCTATTCATATACCCATCCAGATGCCTTTTAAATTTTGCAATTGTACCGAACTTCCTATGGCAGCCAATTCAATACATGCACCACCTACTCCATGAAAACATTGCCCCTTAGATCTCATATCTTTCCTCCTCACCCTAAATCTATGCCTTCTAGTTCTGGACTCCCCCACCCCAGGGAAAAAAAAAGTCTATTTATAGTATCCATGCCCATTATGATTTTATAAACCGCTATGAAGTCCCCCCTCAACCTCTTGACATTCTAGGGAAAACAGCCCCAGTCTATAGCTCAAACCCTCCTACCCTGGCAACATCCTTGCAAGTCCTTTCTGAACCCTTTCAAAAGTTTCACAACATCCTTCCAATAGGAAGGAGACCAGAACTACACCCAAAAGTGGACTCACCAATGTCCTGTAAAGCCACAACATGACCTCCCAACTTCTATACTCAATGCTCTGCCCACGAAGGATATGCTTTCCTTTAAGAATAATAGGGTGGTCATGATAGGGGATTTTAACTTTCCAAACAGACTGGGACTACCATAGTGTTAAGGGTTTAGATGGAGAGAAATTTGTTAAGTGTGTACAAGAAAATTTTGATTCAGTATATGGATGTACCTACTAGAGAAGATGCAGAACTTGACTTACTCTTACTGCAGGGCAGGTGACTGAGGTGTCAGTGGGGGGACATTCTGGGACCAGCGACCATAATTCTACTAGTTTAAAAATAGCGATGGAAAAAGATAGACTAGATCTAAAAGTTGAAGTTCTAAATTGCAGAATGGCCAATTTGAATGCTATTAGGCAAGAACTTTCAAAAGCTGATTGGGGGCAGACATTCGCAGATAAAGGGATGGCTGGAAAATGGGAAGCCTTCAGAAATGAGATAATGAGTGTGCAGAGAGAGTATATTCCTGTTAGGGTGAGAGGAAAAGCTGGTATGTTTGGAGAATGCTGGATGACTAAAGAAATTGAGGGTTTGATTAAAAAAAGAAGAAAGCATATATCAGATATAGACAGGATAGATCAAGTGAACCCTTAGAGTATAAGGCAGTAGGAATATACTTAAGGAAATCAGGAGGGCAAAAAAAGGGGAAAGGAGATAGCTTTGGCAAATAGAGTTAATGGGAATCTAATGGGTTTTTAGATATACATTAAGGACAAAAAGGTAACTAGGGAGAGAACAGGGCCCCTGAAAGATCAGCAAGGCGGGCTTTGTATGGAGCCGCAGGAGATGGGGAGATACTAAACGAGTATTTTGCATCAGTGTTTACTGCGGAAACACTGTGGAGCCTGGCTCGTTGATGGGCAAGCTGTAGAGGGAATCCTGAGGGACAGGATGTAAATGTATTGGGAAAGGCAAGAATTGATTAGGGATAGTCAACTCGGCTTTGTGCGTGGAAAACCATGTCTCTCAAACTTGATTGTTGCATCAAAAAACTCAGGATTGATGAGGGCAGAGCAGTAGACATGACCTATTTGGACTTCACTAAGGCTTTCCACAAGGTTTCCCATGGGAGACTGGTTAGTGAGGTTTGATCTCATGGAATACAGGGATAACTAGCCAATTGGATACAGAACTGGCTCAAAAGTAGAAGAGGGTGGTGGTGGAGAATTGTTTTTCAGAATAGAGCCTCATGATCAATGGAGTGCCACAAGGATTGGTGCTGAGTCCATTACTTTTCATCATTTATATAAATGATGTTGATGTGAGCTTAAGAGGTATAGTTAGTAAGTTTGCAGAATACACCAAAATTGGTGGTGTACGGACAGCGAAGGAGGTTACCTCTGATTACAACGGGATCTTGATCAGATGAGCCAATAGGCTGAGTGGCAGATGGAGTTTAAATTCAGATAAATGCAGGGTACTGCACTTTGGGAAAGCAAATCTTAGTAGGACTTATACACTTAATGGTAAGGTCCTAGGGAGTGTTGCTGAGCAAAGAGACCTTGGAGTGCAGGTTCATAGCCCCTTGAAAGCAGAATCGCAGATAAATAGGATAGTGACAACAGTATTTAGTATGCTTTCCTTTATAGGTCAGAGTATCGAGTACAGGAGTTAGGAGGTCATGTTGCAGCTGCACAGGTTAGGCCACTGTTGGAATATTGCGTGCAATTCTGGGTCTCCTTCCTATCGGAAAGATGTTATGAAACTTGAAAGGGTTCAGAAAAGATTTAAGGACGTTGCCAGGAGAGGTTGAATAGGCTGGGGTTGTTTTCCCTGGAACGTCTGAGACGGTGGGGTGACCTTTGAGGTTTATAAAATCATGAGGCATGGATAGGGTAAGCAGACTTCTCCTTGGGGTGTCCAGAACTAGATACATAGGTTTAGGGTGAGGGGGGAAAGATATAAAAGAGACCCAAGGGGCAACTTGCTGAGATATTTGTATCATTGATAGTCACAGGTGAGATGTTGGAGGATTGGAGGTTGGCTAACATGGTACCACTATTTACATGATGAAATGTAGTGGGCCCGGCACCGATCCTTGTGGCACTCCACTGGTCACAGGGCTCCACTCTGAAAAACAACCCTCCACCACCACCCCCTGTCTTCTATCTTTGAGCCAGTTCTGTATCCCATGAGATCTAACCTTGCACCCATGGGGAACCTTGTCGAATGTCTTACTGATGTCCATAAAGATAACTTCCACTGCTCTGCCCTCATCGATCCTCTTCGTGGGCGGCAAGGTGGCACAGTGGTTAGCACTGCTGCCTCACAGCGCCAGAGACCCGGGTTCCATTCCCGCCTCAGGCGACTGTGTGGAGTTTGCACATTCTCCCCATGTCTGCGTGGATTTCCTCCGGGTGCTCCGGTTTCCTCCCACAGTCCAAAGATGTGCGGGTCAGGTGAATTGGCCATGCTAAATTGCCCGTAGTGTTAGGTAAGGGGTAAATGTAGGGGTATGGGTGGGTTGCGCTTCGGCGGGTCAGTGTGGACTTGTTGGGCCGAAGGGCCTGTTCCCACACTAAGTAATCTAATCTTTATTAGATCTTCAAAAACCTCAATAAAGTTCATAAGACATGATTTCCCATGTACAAAGCTATACTGACCAACCCTAATTAGTCCTTACATGTAAAGCTTGTCCCTCAGGATTCCCTAGAACAACTTGCCCACAACCAAAGTCAGGCTCACCGGTTTATAGCTCTCTGGTTTTTACTTACCACCTTAAATAGTAGTACCACTTTAGCCAACCTCCAATCTTCCAGCATCTCAACTGTGACTATCAATGATACAAATATCTCAGCAAGGGGCCAAGCAATCACTTCCCTAGCTTCCCACAGAGTTCTAAGGTACACCTGATCAGGTTCTGGGGATTTATCCACTTTTGTGCATGTCAAGACATCCTGTACCACTTCCTCTGTAATATGGACATTTTTCAAGATGCCACCATCTATTTCCCCACATTCTATATCTTTTGTATCCTTCTCCACAGTAAACACCAATGCAAAATACTGGGGCTGAAGGCAGACTTAACAGAAGTCTACAAAACTATGAGACGCACAGATACGGTTGAGAAAAAATTGGATTAGACTAGGCTTGAAATTGTGTTGCTGGAAAAGCGCAGCATCCAAGGAACAGGAAATTCGACGTTTCGGGCATAAGCCCTTCTTCAGGAATCAGACTAGGCTTGCTTTCTATGAAACAGAAACTGGTGAAATAATTCTTCCAAGTGTATGAATTTGACAGGCCTAGGTAGAGTAAATAGGAAGGATCTCTTTCCTTTATAAACTTCAATAAACAGGAGACATGAGGTGAAGTCGTCAGGAAAGGGATCAGAGGGGCATTTAATTTTTTTTTAAAACCCAAAAGCGTAGTGAGGAACCTGGAACAATCTAAAAAGATACTCATGAGAGAAATCTCATTATACTTTAAAAATACTCGCATAAGCATTCAAATTGCTGCAGTGTGCACAGTGCAACAGCAAGAGCTGGTATGTGAGATCAGGCTAGACAGATTTTTTTTGGCTAGCACTAACATGGACAAAATAATCTCCTGTGTTAATGACTTATACATGCTTTTAAAAAAAAATCAAAACAAAAGGAATGTAAGCCTTGCCATGTCGCAGACTAAATCATAAAAGACTGAAAGTATTATTAATTATACGAAGTCCTAAACAGATCACATCTGACATACAGTATGAAGTTCTAGGCCCATTGGAAAAGGATATATTTGGCCTTAAAAGGAGGGCACTGTAGAACATAATCAGGCTCCAAGAGGGTTATATGGCTAGACTTATGTTGCCTGAAATACAGAAGAGTAAGGAATAAACTTGATTAGGTTTTTAGGACTTGAAAAGGATGATATAATTTTTTAAATGAGTAAATGCGTCTAGGATAAAGAAGACAACCTCAGAATGAGAATCAAGCCATTAAGGAACAACGTTAGGAATCACTGCTTCAGAGAATGGAAGAAATGTGAAACTTTTGAAAAAAAAAGTACAATATGTTTGCTCAAGTAAAAATTAGAGCTGGGATTGACTAATATTTTTGATATTAAAGAATATGCAACAATGTAGATGGATGACTTTAGGGCACAGATCAGCCATAATCCCACTAAATAACAGAATCTACTCGAGTGGCTGAATGCCTTTTCCTAGCTGATAATAATGATGATCCATAATAATAATGCTGCAAGAGGAGATGAGGCGGGCTTGGAATGGATTTGGAACATGAAATACATAATATAGATCAAGGAATAATGGCTATGACAAACCCAACAGCATTAATGATGCACACAATGTCAATATTTTCTCAGTAACCTGTTCGGAGAGGTTATTACATATCTCTGTAGTAAGTGGGATTTGAACTCAGGCCTCCAGGCTCAGAAGTAGGGGCACTGCCACTGCACTTCAAGAACTCTCATAACAATAAAAACTTGAAAGTTAAAAATTCTAAGTAGGTATTGATTGGGATTTATGGGAAAGGAAACAGCAATGCACAGGGGTGAATTCAACATAAGCCTTGGGCAAGATGGGAGGAGTTCAATCAGAACATATTAAGTGTTTTACCCATTTCTATGAGAGTCAGATTACTCAAATCTTACTTCCAGTATTGTAACATGAAAAATGTGAATGAGAGAGTCTTGTATGGTTTCAGGTGTCGACAGAATCAGAACAGGAAATGACATCACCAATCCAAGGAAACCTAAACATAAAACGCGGGCCATATCCCAAGTGCTTCATTACAGACTCACTGAAGTTACCTAGTGTAGTGATGAAACATCTGAAAATGAACCTTCCAACTCAGCAAGCAAACTTACATCCATTACACAACATTCAGTACCTATGGCCCGTATTGAGTTAAAGGAAAACTTATGATTCCTTCAAAATACGAGTTTGCACTGTAAATCAAACATTTACAATTTAATTACTGTAAATCTTGAATCAGAGATACAGTAAATTTTGTTTTGCAATTAAAATCACCACTTCCGATTACAACACTTTAGTCAGACGTTTATACAATAATTCCATTCCCAAGCCCAGTATGATCAAGAGAATAGAAATCATTTTTCTTTTTGTACAATCAGTTGCTCATTATCAGTTTGCCACAACCAACTTGTACCAGATACAAAATAAGTGCTGAAAATTCAGAGAAGCAACCAGTAGTATGGAGGCTAGACAGCAACTTCAAATTCTTTTTATCCTACACGCATATCCTGCTGCAGTCATGTGACAAGAGCATTCAATCTAGTGCACACAAAAAGCTCTCATTCAAAAAGTTTTTCTCGCCCCAAAACACACTACTCAAAAGTGATTTAGACAGCCCAGTGGAGCACTAACAAAAGCCAAAAGGTCAACTGTAACTTAAAGGAAAATTGTTTGTAGTTTAAAAAAAGGTAATTATCACTGTGATCAACCTTAACCCCTGCAGTACCCTTGGACCTTCACCTGTGTAAGTGAACACAATCTCCCTGTCCATGGATACTCCAGCACAGATGTAACCACGTGAAAAGAGCAGACAGTCAGTTCTCATAGCAATTGCCCTTTGATGGTCACACTGGCAAGCCAGAGTCTGAGCTGTACAGTATGGATGCAGAAATTGCTCACCAGATATCCTAAACTAATCTCATCTCATTTGCCAGCATTTGGCCCTTTTCCCTCCAAACCCTTCCTATTCATACATCCATTCAGATGCCTTTTCAATGTTGTAATTGTACCAGCATCCATTACTTCCTCTGGCAGCTTGTTCCATACACGTATCACCTGCTGTGTGAAAAAATTCTCAAATCTTTTCCCTCACCCTAAACCGATTTTCTCTCATTCTGGACTTCCCCATCCTAGGGAAAAGACTGTTTATCCTATTCAGGTCTTCATGATTTTATAAGCCTCTATAAGGTCACCCCACAGCCTCAGACGCTCCAGGGAAAGCAGCCCATCCCTATAACTCAAATCCTCCAACCCTGAAAGCATCCTTGTAAATCTTATCTGAACCCTTTCAAGGGTCACAATATCCTTCCTCTACAGGGGGAAGGGGGGGAAAGAGAGGAGGGAGAGAGCTGCATACAATATTTCAAGACTGGCCCAATTAATGTCCTGTACAGTGGTTAGCACTGCTGCCTCACAGCGCCTGAGGCCTGGGTTCAATTCCCAACTCAGGCGACTGACTGTGTGGAGTTTGCACGTTCTCCCCGTGTCTGCGTGGGTTTCCTCCGGGTGCTCCAGTTTCCTCCCACAGTCCAAAGATGTGCAGGTCAGGTGAATTGGCCATGCTAAATTGTCCGTAGTGTTAGGTAAGAGGTAAATGTAGGGGTATGGGTGGGTTGCGCTTCGGCGGGTCAGTGTGGACTTGTTGGGCCGAAGGGCTTGTTTCCACACTAAGTAATCTAATCTAATAACATGATCTCCTAATTCCTATACTCAATGCTTCAACCAATAAAAAAAAAGGAAAACACACCAAATACCCTCTGCACTATCCTATCCAAGTTCAAGTATCTCTGGACAGAGTGCACCTAAGAAAAATTAACAAACAGCAAAATTTACAGCAGACCTTGGAGCCCATGAGTTGTTCTGATATGCCTGCCCCACCAAATGAGTGCCTAAAGATCAGGAGCATGGAGTTGAAGTGCAATAAAAGGTTTTAAAGCAGCGCATTGAAAAAGACTGCAAAGACATTCAAATTAAAACTTCAAAAGTTTTTCTCCAGGCCACAAAAAATCTTCCATCAAAGCTAAAAAAGCTACATCCGAATTTAGCACCACAACTAGTGCTTCAAATACTACTTATAGCATCACCATGCTGGTGTCTAAACCAAAGGAAAATAATTGTTAACCCCTCTGATAAACATACTTTTAAAAATATACAGCATGCAGACCCTTACACGTGGCCTGGCACACTGTGTACTGACTTAAGTGTCTGCTGGATGAAACTCCAACATGCAACACTCTCCACTCCAGATTGAAAGATTTATCCAATTGGGATCTTGTTGCTTTAAGATAGGCACACCTGGGTGGATAGGTGCAATAGCACAGCCCATAGGAAAAACAAACACTTTGCGCTGTTTTAAAAATGCTCAAACCTAAATTTCCACAGCCAAATTATGGGATACAAGATCAGACGCAGGGTTGTGTCTCAGTGGTCAACATAGAGTTCTGGATAGACGGGTTCTGTACATCTGGAAACCCACGACAAATATGAGCCACCAATTCAGTGCATTCTCGGGCCGTGAACTGGAGTCATAGTCACAGATGTACAGCCATGAGGCTATGGATAGCTTTGGCCATGTACTGGACACTGACCTAGGTCAGCATCATTCAGCCTGCTCCTCTGCCACGCAAAAGCCCGGGTCTGGACAGACCAACATCCTGCACCCCGTCTTCCGTCAGCCACTTTCAACCAAGTTCCCGAGCAGTGGCCCTCCGACTTGATATACTGAACAAATCAGAACAAGCGACAAACGAGTGTCAGATATTCAAATAAAAATGCCCTTGCAAAAATGAGGCTGAAACGCAGTTGGTCAATTCAACAATGAGGCAAGCTTATAATCATTTATATTTGGAAATCTTTTCCAGTAGTTGTCTTTTTAAATATCTGCTATTTTTAGTAAGGGTCGTGCTTTAAAAGTTAAATGTTCTGTTTTGTCCCAAAACATTCAATAAGGACAACAGACAGTCGCTTTGCTGACCTACAGTAACAAGCAGGAAGAATTAGTCAGGGCGCATTCACCCATCGCAATGCCCTACACAATATAATTGCAGTCCAGATTCCTGCTCGTGGTTCATTATGTTCAAGACCGCCAAAGACGCAAGGAGAAAAATAAAATGCCAAGCTCCTGCCCTCCAATGCCAATGCCCACACAGTTCGGGTAGCCCCTCGGAGCCGACCTCAAGCTTCGGTCTGAGATTTCCGGCCATGACAAGGGTCTCCGTCCCTTCGGGCTCACTCACCTGCCTTACCGCCAGCAACAGGATAACTAACAAGAGAGGGGCTCGGAGCCCCCGGGACTCAGCCATGGCCTGCCCGGCTCACTCACTCGCTCAGAGGGATGGAGGGTTGGTGGTGAAGAAACGCTGCAAATGACCGCACTCCCATGCTCGCGGCTCCAACCGCCAGCGGACAACCCGCAGCTCGGGGGCGCGCGCGCGCGCGGACATCCGGCCCGGGAGGGCACGCGCCGACCCCGCTCCTCGCTCATTGGCTCAAAGCAGGAATTCGGACAGGATTGGGTAAAGCACCCACGTGATTACAGACACCGGACAACAGTGCCCACGGGACCCGGAGACAGTAACCAATCACACAGAGGGAGCGGTGGGCGGGACTTTAGGATTGACGAATCGGAAACGGGAACGCGTCAAGGGTTAGGTCTTCGCAAACGAAAGTGACAGTTCTGACACGTGGAGCTGTTTTGTTTGTAAATGTTGGAGACACAGCTTCCAGTAACTTCCTGTTCCGGGAGCATGCTGACTCCGCAAACACACACCACTGTACATTACCATCAACCCAATAGAAAATACTGGCAACGAGCTAATGTAGGAACACACGTAGGCCAATCCCGAGAGCCCGTTTCCACCATTCATCCGCAAATCAGACAAAAGCGAAGCAAATCCAATCTCAGCAGTTCTTAATTGTAATTAAAGATGGAAAATGCTGGTTAAATTAAACAGGTCTAGTATCATTTTTGAGACAGTTCATATCGGAGTTCAATTTCTTCTTTGGAACACTGCACTCATATGAACTGTTTTTCTCTGCCAGACCTGTCGAGTTTCTCCAGCATACTTTTTTTGCTTTTAGTGTAGTTCTGGTGATATTCCACAGATACACAAAAGACAACACAAGTTTAATACTGTAAAGTAACAAACTTTAATTGGCAATAAAGACTAGTCTTAGAATTAAACATTGGGCTAACTAATGGTCAGCACTAAAATCAGAAGCAGTGCAACTCTAAAACCAAGTCAACTCCCTCAGTTCACCAGATACTTTGGGTGCTTGAATCATGCATTCTGCAAGATAAGTGGTATTAAAAGCTGCATGACCTTTTGCAATCTAAACCATAGCATCAGTTTCCACACATGGAAAATTCCAGAACAGGGCAGAGGATTTATTTTGTTGAAAGATGGTATTTACACTTAAATATTGCACCTCGTTTCATAGTTATCTGGTCTATGATCTATAAACTTTATCTAAAGCCCATTAAATCAAAATATTTCACTCTGACTTATACGAATTCAAGTAAAGCTCAATGATTAGAAACTGCAATTTATTGCCACAAGTGCAGTCATCCTTACCAGCAAACAGTACAGAAAGAAGCTTCTACTGCACTTTTATAAATAATTCCAAGGTAGGCACTGCACACAAGTACAGAGTAAAACTCCTTTTGCAATGTCCTATCAAAACCTCCCAGGCCAGATGCAATGCTGGATATTAGAAGTGCTTCAACCACTGGTTAGACACAAAGCAAAGATCATCTACATTGTTCTAAACAATGCATTTTCTGGAAAATTTTCAAAGTGAATTGGTGGCACATACCTCAGTTTGAGAGGTTACCACAGTCGAGAACTCTTTTCACCACTTCAAACTGAATTACACAGCAAACAAGTTGGAAACCCACATAACCTCTTATCACGGACTATTGTATTGCATCAAGTGGAAGTACCAATTAAGTTTGAAAATTGTTTGCTGCTCTATCATTTCAAAATTGTTGAAAAGTTTGCTCACAGCGTAGGACGGGGGTGGAAGAGAAGGAAGAATCAGGTTAAATTTTGAAGTTATTTAAAAACGTGGAATTATTTTTATTTGTTCAAATGACAATACCTGAACTGGCTGAGTGCTTACTACCAACTTTATAATGAGAACAGACTGACAGGATAACCCAGAGAAGAGGTGCATATGGCACTACAATGAAGATCCTTCAACATCAAGCATTAAAAATAATGAACGTTTTATCCTCGATCACTCCCACATTTTGGGGTCCCAGGTAAAACTATCTACCGGGAACAACTCTGCTCAAGTCAGAAAATAAAAAGATCTTGAAACTTACCAACAGAGACAAAATGCTTTGAGAATCATCCTCTGCCCCGTCAAGCTACACAAATTAAAACCAATGATGTGGAAATGGTCATGCAACTTTAAAAAAAATCAGTACCGCATTATGGCAACAGGTTTAAAAAACTCAGCACATACAGTACAATTACATGGTTCACCCAAATATGGTTTTTTAAAACCCTCAACAGAAATTAGTGGAAGTACAGTGGGTTCCGCTTAATTGCATAGTGTTGTGCCTGGAAAAATTAATGCAATTAACTAGCAAAGCCAGTTTTAACGTTAAGATGGCAGACAAACAGAATTCACTGTGCACTAATTTCTCTTTGCACTCTCCCTTTTCCTTGGATCTTGCAAACAAGGCAAGTCAAAAGAATGCCATTGAGATACTAAGGAAACAACTGGAGAAGTTATTTAAATACAAGGCATCTGACTGTAAAATGTCCTGAGAACAGACATGTAATGTAAGCTTGTTTATAGAAATAAACACTCCAATTAAGCTTTATAGAAGTTGATATAATAGATCCACACACAATAGGCGGACCAGGCAGCGAGGAGTACAAGTAAGTAGAGGCCCACTGTACTATTAGAGATACAGCCCTGGATGAGAGGTTATCCATGTTACAGAAAATACAATAATGCTTCTAGTGCATAACCTGCAAGTAATTGTGGCTCTTACAGAACTTCGTATAATTTGGAGTTTTCCTTCTTTGATTTTTTTAAATTTGAAGTTCAAAGGTAAAGTCAGATTGGACATACCACCTCCAGCTGCTGGTGAGGATCTTCCAATACATTTTTATAAATCATTGTTGGCATCTTCCATGGGTTGGGAAGGGAGAGGGAAGGAAGAATTACAATCCAGTATGAGAAAGTTCCAATTAATCAGTTTTATAGTCCTTTGGTTTCAGTCCATCCTTCACTGCCAGAGGTGGAGGCACATTCAAAAATACTGCCACTTCCCAAGAACTGTATCTTTGATTGCATCAACATACTGTGTAGGCACCCAGTAAACCCAATAGTATGAAGCTTCAGTCGGACCCAGCTGAAAAGCCTGGAAAAAAATCAATTAAAAACAAAATCAATGAATGAGATTAGAACTGCATTAGGAACATACGTGAAAAAAAGGTATAATAGCCATCTTAGCCACAGAAACAAGAACATCTATAGGATGTAGGTTTGCTATCCAGACATTTCATTACCTGGCTAGGTATCATCAATAGCAATCTCCAAGTGAAACATAGCTGTTGTCTCCTACTTTCTATTTATATTTGTTTATCCTGGATGGGGGTTCCTGGGATTTGTGGTGATGTCATTTCCTGTTCATTTTCTGAGGGGCTGATAGATGGTATCTAGATCTGGGTGTTTGTTTATGGCGCTGTGGTTGGAGTGCTAGGCCTCTAGGAATTCTCTGGTATGTCTTTGCTTAGCCTGTCCCAGGATAGATGTGTAAATAGAAAGCAGGAGACAATAGCTTCGCTTCACTTGGAGGTCACCACTGATGTTACCTAGCCAGGTAATGAAACGTCTAGATATCAAACCTACAGCTCAGTGAGCAAACCTACATCCTAAACCTCAACCCGAGCTACAAACCTTGCAAAAGAACATCTATACAAAATTAACTAATTTTGAAGCATTTCAAATCACTTCACATTACTGCTGGGCTGGAAAACAGCACATGCAAAGGGCAGATCCACAGACAACATGACAGACAGCCAGTTATTTTGTTCTTTTTGGTGGAGTCAGGAAAGTAATACTGGCCAGATCACCAGCAGAGCTCAATCCTCCTCTGAACTACAGGGTTTTTTTTTTAGAAAAAGGGAGCGGTTTAACATCCTAACAGCAATGGGTAAAATAAAACCCTTTCCTTCAGACTCCACTCAACTGAAATATCCCACCTGTCTACCAAGGAGGCAAAGAACTTTTAGATATACCCGATAACTGAATTGTACACAGAAACAAACTTGCAATGTGGAGAAAACCTTCTCTTCCTCTTCTACACTCCACTTTTCTCGATGGCACAACCTAATAGCTTTTAAAACTTTGTCATTTGCACACTGCTTCCCATTTTCTTCAATTATTATTCTGAATATTTGTTTGAGAAAGTGGAAAGCCCAGGAAATTATCGTCATGTTTCTTTGGTACTTAAGTTTACTAGCAGGAATACAGCTTGAGTAAGCAGCAAGGATTCTTGGAGTTGAAATATGTGGCTAGAGGACGAACAATTAAATTGACCTTGACACCTTGGAGCTGGTACCATCCAAGCAGGGGAGTTAAATCAAGAATTTAATGGCAAGTGAGGAGAGCATAATCAAGAAAGAATCAAGCCAACTACCTAGTGCTAACGTTCACAGCATTTGCTCTTGACTCTATATAGACTGTAGGGTTAATGGGCAAATTAAGCATAACACCATGCCATAACAAGACATTCAACCAGGTGCAGTTTTTTTTTAAACTATTCACAGGATGTGGGTGTCACTGGCTAGGCTAAAATTTATTGCCCATCCTTAAGTGCCCAGAAAGCAGTTAAGAGCCAACCACATTGCTGGGTCTGTTGTTACAAGTAAGCCAAATCAAGTAAGGACTACAGATTTCTTTCTTTTAAAAAAAAAGAGGACATACTGAAACAGATTAGTATTTCTAGCAATTGACACCTGTTTAATGGTCATCGTTACACTCAAATTCCATTTTACAAAGTCTGGAATTAAATTCCACAAACTGCCAGAATTGAAACCTCGGTCCCCAGACATTACCTGGACTATTAATTGTCTAGTAGTAATAGGTAGCTCGTGGTAAGAATTTTTTTTTGGATGAATGAGGGAGCTCAAAATTCCAGAAGGCCACGTTGCCTGTTTTGTCCTAGATTGAGTCAAGCTCCTGGAGTACCTGGACGAAAGCAACTCCTCAAACAGGGATAACTCCATCATACTACTGACTTGCATCATGTCAATAGTGAACAAGCTTTGGAGGAGTCTGTAAGTGAAATACTTGCTACAGGATTCATAGCCTCTGACCTGCTCTTGCAGACACAGTATTATGTGACCAGCCCAGACGATTAGACGATATTTAGGCAGCAAAAGTAGCAAAGGACAATGTAGAATTTGAAGGCTAGCTAGCAATACAAGAACAGAGTGTAGCATTCCGAAGTATTAAATAAGAGTAAATAAGTGTTACTCAGGCTAATGTTGGTCCTCCAAAGACGGAGTCTGGGGAATTGAAAAAAATAGGAAAACAAAAGTGGAGATTTAGATTAGATTACTTAGTGTGGAAACAGGCCCTTCGGCCCAACAAGTCCACACCGACCCGCCGAATTTTTTTGGTTGGTTTATTGCAGAAGACAAAACTTCCAAAGGTTAATAAAAATCAAGAGGTGATGTGGAGAGCTGAACTTCATGTGGGAAAAAAGAGTGCTAGAAACATTATTGGGCTTAAAGACTGACAAGTCAAGCAGAACTTGACCATTTGCATCCTAGGGTATTAAACATAGCGTCAGCACAGACAGATGCATTAGTTATAATCTTTCAAAATTTGGAAGATCTGGAAGGGGCCTGTACATTGAAAAATAGCAAATGCAAACCTTCATTCAGGAAAGTTGAGAGAAAGCAGGGAACTACAGGCCAATTAGTTTAACAGAATATTTTTCTACTGTTCCTGGAAACTATATAGAAATTACCTTGTCTTCCTATCAAAATGCAGATGTATTCAGAAGTTGAAGTGATGGGAAATACAGTTTCAGACAATTGTGGCCATCATGTAACTTTTTAAATTTGACAAGTGGGAATTGAATGGCAAGTGGTCAGTGACCAGTCATTAATTACAGATTAATAGACAAGGATTGAAGTTACCAACTATGCATAAAAGCTGCACTGACATGTACATCCTAGTGACTGGTTACAGAGTGGCAGAGAGTTGTCCACATATATTTGTGCTAACAAGACAGAGGATAAGATGGCGGGGGGGGTTTGAAAGTGTGAACATTTCTGTATTACCATATCAAGTCAATCTCTGATATGAACTTCACGATTTCCATTTCAACACAAGAACATCTTTTGCACTGCCATTCCACCACAGTCTAGATTACAGTGGTGCTGGAAAAGCACAGCAGTTCAGGCAGCATCTGAGGAGCATTAAAATCAACTGAAGGGCTTTTGACTGAAACGTCGATTTTACTGTTCTTCGGATGCTGCCTGAACTGTGCTTTTCCAGCACTACTCTAATCTAGACTCTTGTTTCCAGCATCTACAGTCATTATTTTTACCCATTCCATCACATACTCTATTCTTCCTTCAACTGATCCAATACAAACATCTATGATTTTCTTCTGCCAGACTCCATTATACCCGATCACTCTCCCATCTCCCACCTTCCAAGCATCTCAGCTCAACCAAATATGCCACAGATTCCATAATAATTCAGTAAACCCTCAAAACATTTGTGCATATTAATTATAGACCTACACACCCAATTATCCAGAAACCCTATGCCCTCCATACTCATCAGGTACTAGGCTCAGTTCTCACCATCATGTGATAGTCTTCATGTCCTTCAATAGGTTCAGTGATCACATTTTTGATAGAGCCCATAGGGATTTTTTCTGTTCTCTCTGTTAAAAAATAAAACAATGGTCACCCACAAAATCTTTTGTACTAAGGGAGTCCATTTAGCTATTGTTCCCAAGAACACTTTCAACCAATTATCCAATTAATCTCACTTACCGACTTTTTTCAATTGCTCTCAGCTCGTTTGTTTTCTATTATATTTTAGGATGGAGTAATTAAAAAAAAAATCAGCCAGAAAATCCATTTAAAATATGGGTGACACCAGAAAAGAAAACTGCCAGATACCTTCCACTGCAACAATTTGCACTTACATAAGCATATTCTAACAATTCCTCAGAATGGATCTGCAAGCATCATTCCACATACAAGGTTTGTTCCAAAAGAGAGCAATGAGTCATCGTTAGATATGTACAACACAGAAATAGACGCTTTGGTCCAACTCGTCTATGCCAACCAGATATCGTAAATTAATCTAGTTCTGCTTGCCAGCATTTGGCCCATGTCCCTCTGAACGCTTCCTATTCATACACCCATCCAGATGCCTTCTAAAATGTTGCAATTGAACCAGCCTCCACCGCTTCCTCTGGCAGCTCATTCCATACACGCACCATCCACTGCACGAAAAAGTTGCCCCATAGGTCCCTTTTATATCTTTCCCCTCTCACCCCCTAAACCTATACCCTCTAGTTCTGCACTCCCTGCCCACAGGGATAAGACTTTGTCTATTTACCCCATCCATGCCCCTTATGATTTTATAAACCTCTATAAGATCACCCCTCAGCCTCTCACTTCAGGGAAAGCAACCCCAGCCTATTCAGCCTGTCCGTGTAGCTCAAATCCTCCTACTTTGTAAATCTTTTCTGAACCCTTTCATGTTTCACAACATCCTTCCTATAGTAAGGAGACCAGAATTGCACGCAATATTCCGAAAGTGGCCTAACCAATGTCATGTTTAGCCACAACATGACCTCCCAACTCATCTACTCAGCATTCTGACCAATAAAGGAAAGCATACCAACAGCTTTCTTCACTATCCTATCTACTTGTGACTCCACTTTCAAGGAGCTATGAACCTGCACTTCAAGGTCTCTTTGTTCAACAACATTCCCTGTGACCTTACCATTAAGTGTACATGTCCTGCTCTGATTTGCCTTTCCAAAATGCAGCACCTCTCATTTATCTAAAATTAAACTCCATCTGCCACTCCTCAGCCCACTGACCCATCTGATCAAGATCCCGTTGCATTGATGTAACCTTCTTTGCTGTCTACCACACTTCCAATTTTAATGTCATCTGCAAACCTACTGATTATACCTATCAAATCAAAGCAACATATGCACTGTAACACTCACCCTTGGTTCCAATCCAGAGCTGGTCCTGCTCCAGTTTGAAGGTTAATCTTACTTTTCCACTTGACTTGTTGTACATGCCAGATAACGGTACACTCGGTAAACGCTCCTGCAGAATGTTCAGGGTGAACGAGTTAGTATCACAGCCCTTTGAAGGATAAAGTGGCTTATCAGACTGCCCCCATTCAACACATTAGAGTGAGCACTTCCAAGAATTACAAATCTCAACCATTAGGGGAGCCAAATTGCAAAATGGAAGTTACAAACTTAGATACAACAAATTAAACTGCCTTTGTAGACAATCACACCAATACAGCCTACTTGGGTTCAGGGTGGGGGGGTTATAGTAGACAAAAGCATGCAAGGACCTTTATTCAACAGCCAATTTTGGAGTGCTTCATGGAATTTTTAAAAAACTTCAATGTATTTACTGCCCATATCTAATGGATGGTTGTGAGCTGCCTTTTGAACCACTACAGTCCATTTGGTATAGGTACACCTACACATATTAAAGGGAGGGAATTCTACAATTTGACTCAGTGACACAGAAGGAATAGTGATATAGTTGCAAGCCTGGACCTTGAGTAACTTGGAAGGGAACTTGCAGATGATGTTCTCATGTATCTGCCATCCTGCAATTCTAGTTGGCAATGGTCATTTGTTTGGAAGCAAATGGAAACTTGGTGAAATTCTTCAGCACATCTTGTAGATGGTACATTCTGCTGCTGAGTAGCAGTGATAGAGGGTCTGTACATTTGCAGTTATGGTTTGTTCCGATGTCAAGCTTGATTGTTGTTAGAGCTGTAATCAACCAGGGAAGTAGGAAGCATTCCATCATTCTCCTGGCATGTGCCTTGTGGACAGGCTTTGGCAAATCATGAGGGTAAGTTACTAATAAATCATTGCCTCAAAAGAAACAGATTGCTGGAAAAGCTCAGCAGTTCTGATGCTGCCAGACCTGCTGAGCTTTTCCAGCAACTTCTATTTGTTTCTGATATACAGCATCTGCAGCTCTTGGTTTTCATTGCTACAAGAACAGGTCTGAGGCAATCATACTTAACGTGGTTAATCCAGTTGAATTTCAGGTCAATAGTAACCTCCAGGGGAATCAGTGTCATACTACTGAATGTCAAGGTGCAAGAGTTAAGATTCTCTTGTTGAAAATAATCACTGCCTGCCATTTGTTCTGCACAAATGTTACTTATCATTTAAGAGACCAAGCTTGGATACTGTCGAGATCTTTTTGCATTTTGGTATGGACTGCTCCAGTGTGAGGATTTGTGAATGGTGATGATGTTATGATGGAGGGAATGTCATTGATGAAGTAGTTAAAGATGGTTAAACCAAGGACACTACTCAGTTACTGCTGCAGAGATGTCCTAGAGCCGTCAGTGTCAAAAAAAGCTTTACCCTACGTTTGTCTCTGCAATTTTTGAGGAGGTACTCTAAATGAGGCTTAGCTGTGCGTACAGTCTGAAAATTCTCATGAGTAAAAAGATCAGCAGTGACGGGCAGATTTCTCAGTCAGTGATTTTCTTTGGTTTGCAACCTTCCGCAAGCTCTCCGATATATCTGGATTTTCAAAAGATATTTTACAAATTATCAGCAGGAACTCCCCTTCCTATTACAGCCAGGAAAAAAATCTCAGGAGATTTTTCACAACCAGTGGAGAGATCTATAGCTCAAAGATGGCAAACTCCCTCAGTACTGAGAGTCAGCATGGATACTTGCACTCAAATATCTTCAGTAGATCTTGAACCCATAATTTTCAATTTATAAACAAGGCAGATCCTTATCGATCATAGGCAACAGGTAGAAACACCAAGGATCTTTCACAAAGCACAGCAAACACCAAATGCAGCAACTTACCTTAACACCTTTAATGGATGGCATGACATCTTCCGGTTTTCCTTTATCTAACACTTTCCTGTGTTGCTAGAAGGAAAAAAGCAGCCGATGAAATCATAGGACGTCAAAGACACAGCTAAGTAAACTCACTTGAAACGCCAGTCTGAAAGTATTTCCCCCAATGATAGTGTGGTGGAAAAGAGCACTCAGTTGTATTTTACTGAACCCCTTCCTGTGAACTGCAGGAACATACATAAGGTACATCTTAACAATCCCAAAGTTCAATAAATTGCATCCTAAACTGCCTCAGAACAATACTAAAAACAAACTACTCAACTTCATCAAGTTCTGTCCAAGACCAGAGTCAGAGACGTACAGCATGGAAACATACCCTTTGGTCCAACCCATCCATGCCGACCAGATATCCCAACCCAATCCAGTCCCACCTGCCAGCACCTGGTCCATATCCCTCCAAACCCAAATTACTTCCTTTAGGCAATCTATTCCAGGTATCTACCTCCCTGAGCTAAAGTATGTGCCACAGCCAGTGTGTGCTTTATTTAAGTTTAGTTTATCCATGCCCCTTAGAATGAGAATCTTCAACAAGAAAAAAAGTCTCTTGGGAGCCTTCTTTCCACCGGTGCAAAAGATTTTTGCTGGAAGCAAACAAGCAGCACCTTTTTTTTTTGAAAAAAAAGTGTACACCAAGGGTGGGCATTACATTACAACAGTGCTTAAATTTAAGAACATTGGACGGCGTAATGAATTCCTTTCTCTAAATCATACCCCCACCCATGCAGAGGAAGGTGATGAAGTACAATTTCTAAATTTGCAGATGGTAAAAGCTACGAGTATAATGAACTGACAGGAGGATGGCGAGAGGACTTAGGAGATACATGGCAGATGAAATTCAATACAAAAAGTTGTAAAGTGATACCTATCCTTGTTCTTCCAACCAAACATAAGGATATATTTCTAAAAAAGGCAAAAATATGGAAGTGTATGCACAGGAATCTTTGAAGCTGGCAGGACATAATAAGAAACAGATGTTTAAAAGAAAATTTAATTTAGAGGTAGAGTACAAAGTGAGTTATCAACCACCTTCATATAACATACGTTTGGCCACAACAGAACTTCTGGATGCGACACTCAGAAAGGATGAAGACATTGGAGAGTTTGCAGAAAGATTGAGAATCCTTGAAACCAGATATCTGGACAGACTAGTAAACTTGGGGCTGTTCTCATCACTGAAGGTGGAGAGGAAATTTGATAGAGGTGCTCAAAAGTCATCAGATCCAGGTCAAAATTGAGAGAGAGAAAGGAAATGGTTCCAATTAGCAGAATGGTCAAGAACTACAGAGACATTTTAGATTAATGGCAAAATAATCTAAGGCAGCAGGAGGGAAAAGAATTTTTTTTAAAAATTAAATCCTGAAATGCACTGCCAGAGAAAGCAACAGAGCCAAATTCAATGCAGACCTTCAAAAGGAAACATGGACAATTATCTGAAAAGTAGGACTACATGAACATGGAGAGAGTGAGACGAGCTGAATAGTTTTTGAAACTATCCAAACAGAAAAGACCCAAAAGCCCCTTCTCTGCTGTAACTATTCTAGATATTTTCTAGTCAACTTGTTCAGCAATGTTTTTACACACTTCTGGAGCAGTTGGAACTTTAACCTTGGTCTCCTGTACTGTAACCATTCTATAATTATGAAAAGTTACTTTATGCCGAGAACAAGGGGTTGCAATCTAAGGACCAGGGTAGGCCATTTAGATCGGAGATGAGGGGTAATTTCTTGGAGTAGTGAGGTTGTGAAAATCTTTGCCACAGGGAAAAAAAGAAGTGATTGAGGCCAAAACAATGAATGCCTTCAAGGAGGAGTTAGGTTGTTCTTAGGGCTAAAGTAATAAAAGTACATAGGGAAAAAGTGGTAAACAGGGTATTCAGTTGAATGGCATAGCAGACTTGAAGGACTGGGCCCTCTACTTTTTGACATTTACATAAATTATTTGGATGTGAGCATAAGAGGTACAGTTAGTAAGTTTGCAGATGACACCAAAATTGGAGGTGTCGTGGATAGCGAAGAGGGTTACCTCAGATTACAACAGGATCTGGACCACATGGGCCAATGGGCTGAGGAGTGGCAGATGGAGCTTAATTCAGATAAACGTGAGATGCTGCATTTTGGGAAAGCAAATCTTAGCAGGACCTGTACACTTAATGGTAAGATCCTAGGGAGTGTTGCTGAACGAAGAGACCTTGGAGTGCAGGTTCATAGCTTCTTGAAAGTGGAGTCACAGGTAGACAGGATAGTGAAGGCAGCGTTGGTATGCTTTCCTTTATTGGTCAGAGTATTGAGTACAGGAGTTGGGAGGTCATGTTGGAGCTGCACAGGACGTTGGTTAGGCCACTGTTCGAATATTGCGCGCAATTCTGGTCTCCTTCCTATTGGAAAGGAGTTGTGAAACGTGAAAGGGTTCAGAAAAGATTTACAAGGATGTTGCCAGGGTTGGAGGATCTGAGCTGGGGGAGAGGCTGAACAGGCTAGGGCTGTTTTCCCTGCAGCGTCGGAGGCTGAGGGGTGACCTTATAGATTACAAAATTATGAGGGGCATGGATAGGATAAAGAGAGAGACAAAATCTTTTCCCTAGGGTTGGGGAGTCCAGAACTGGAGGGCATAGGGTTAGGGTGAGGGGGGAAAGATTTAAAAGAGACCTAAGGGGCAACTTTTTCACTCAGAGGGTGGTACGTGTATGGAATGAGCTGTCAGAGGATGTGGTGGAGGCTGGTACAACTGCAACATTTAAGAGGCATTTGGATGGGTATATGAATAGGAAGGGTTTGGAGGGATATGGGCCAGGCGCTGGCAGAGGGGACTAGATTGGGTTGGGATATCTAGTCAGCATGGACGGGTTGGACCGAAGGGTCTGTTTCCATGATGTACATCTCTATGACTGTTCCTATTTTCTCTCCTTCAACCAATGACCAGATGTCAATTGTGCCTTCATTAGATACCAATGGAAGGAACTACAGTCTGGCAAAGGATAGGGAGAGATATCTGGCTTGTAAATGCATATAACCCAAAGCAATGAGCTATCCTCCAATTGCAGCCTACACATGAATCCCACAGGGAGTTGCATATAAAATGACCAAGGGTTGTAAAAGTCTGAGGAGTTTGCTAATGAAGAATCCTGTAGAGTTTCAGTAGATCCACTTTTATTTCTGCAGCTTGATCCACAAAACTAGAGAAGACAGCGACACTAGCTCAACACAAACTGCAAGAGAGTCTAGCAAGACATAAATCTTAATGCAAATCAGGTAGAGTTAATATGGTTGTGTGAAAAGAAATCACGTTTGACTAATTTAGAGTTCTTGAGGAACTTGGGATAAAGGAGAACCTGTGAACATGTAGTTAGATTTCCAGCAAGTAGTTGACAAGATGCCACAAAAGTTACTATGCAAATAAGAACTCATGTGTAGAGGGTAGTATTTATCATGCAGAGGTAACTGATTAGTTAACAGAGGGCATGCATAAATGGGCCATTGAGGTTGGGAGATGACAAGTGGTGTACACAAGAATCACCGATTGAGGTTCAATTTGTTTACAGCTTTTTTCAATTACTTGAATGAAGGTACCAAATGTATGGTTGCTAAATTTGACGATACAAAGAGAGGTAGGAAAAAAAGTTGAGAGAACAGAAGTAGTCTGCAAAGGGGATAAAGAGTGAGAGAGAAAGCATTTGGCAGAAGAATATAGTGAGAGGAAAAGGGAGTATGACCACATTTACTTAACTGCAAATTACAGAATCATACATATATAGGCATCAGAATGCCCTTGCCGAGAGTCATAAGACAGAGTATAAAAGTAGGGATGTTTGACTACAGTTATAGAAGGATTGTCTTCTTATTTAAGGAAAGATTTAAATGCATTAGCAATTCAGATGAGATTTACTTAACGTATACTTGAATTTATGGTCGGCGGGAGAAAATCGCAGTTGAATTGTAGCAAGAGGAAAGGCTGGGCTTGTATCTATTTAAGCTTAAAAGAATTAAACTCAGAGAACATTACAGGGTGGATACTTAAAAGGAAGTATTTCCCTTGTGGGAGAGACTAAAACCAATGTATACATTTTAGAAATAAGAAAATCCTCCCATTTAAGTGTAACATTTTCTTCCAGAGGGTCAGGTATCTTCAGACCGGTTCCCCAGAGTGAATGTGGAGGAGCATGGAACACTCTTAAAGGCAGAGTTGGATATGATTCTTGAATAACAATGACTTTTTTGGGGGTGTGGGATTGGGAAGAGAAGGAAGGAATGAGTGTGGTGGTGAGGCCACAATCAGATCAGCTGTGACCTTATTGAAAAGCAGAGCTTAGAGGTGCCTAATGGCTTTCTGCTGCTTTGAATTCATGCAGTCAGAAAAGCAGTCTAGCATGGACAACATGGAGATAATCAGGCTTCGCTTGCTCCCATAATATACTTTGAGCTAAATGAAAATTTGTTGGATAGGTGAGTCAAGATGGAGCATTGATAGTAAATGATAAAATTTCAGATCAGCTATGATCTGACAATGGACTCACTGGGGCTGAGTGGCTTGACCCCACTGCAGTTGCAGACTCAATGATCTGCTGTAGCCTCAAGGAGCTAAAAAGCCTCCTGCTCACATTATCCAGTAGGTTTTTTTTGTACAAAACACTTTACCTTTTGCCTACATAGGGGTTCCTTTTTAGGCTCTTCAGCCTTGGCCTCTTGTTGAACCACTTCCTTTGGTGTGTTTACCGCTAGAACATCATTAATTGTTGATCCGATTACCATTATTTTTGCACCATTTGTCACTTTAATTTCACGTAAAGTTTTATCTTCTTGGAGCAGACCCTTGTGCATAACTTTCTGCATAGCAGGAGTGAGACCTGCAAAGAGGAAGGAGTATTGATCTTAGTCCAATCCTTGAAAAATTGGGAGAAGATGTTCATCGTTATTATGACCAGTGAGAATCAGGTCAGGATCAATGAAAATAAGAAAACTGGTATGAAATCTACACCCCAACCCCTGCACCCAGAGCTATCTACACAATTACTCATCCCTGGTCTCTTGCTCCCAAGTTGTCCAACATTATACATCTCTCATATCAAAGAATCATAGAATCCCTACAGTGTGAAAATAGGCCATTTGGCCCAACAAGTCCACAACAACCCTTCGAAGAGTATCTCACCCAAACCCATCCCTCTACATTTACCCCTGACTAATGCACCTAACCTACACTTCCCTGGATACTATGAGCAATTTAGCAGGGCCAATTCACCTAATCTGCATATCTTTGGATTGTGGGAGGAAACTGTGACACCCGGAGGAAACTCACGAAGACGTGGGGAGAACGTGCAAACTCCACAGACCGTCGCCTGAGGCTGGAATTGAACCCAGGTCCCTGGCCGTGAGGCAGAAGTGCTATGTGCCTGCCATGGCAATGGTGAGAGGTACCAGCACAGCATGATATCCCAAGGCTGCCTCTATAGCTGCACTTAATATTTTTAAGGCATGGGCTGAAAACAGACTAAATCTCTTTCTATACTGCACAATCATTCTCTCAAGGTAACTACAGCACAACTTAGATGTAACAAAATGCTCCATCAACATCTCTTGGGTAATTACAGCAAAAGGTGAGACAGTAGAGCACAGTCAAGGGTCAGAATAACAACTGCACCAGCATAAATACTTCTGTTTCCCTTAATGGTACTCAAGATCTTGACACAAGACTAAGAAAACAGCAAATTAATACACAAGTCAGTATTTTGTACTGTACTCTTGTGCCAAATATGTAAATTACTGAGAAAAATATCTCCATGATGATGGATTACATTAAAACAATTCCTGATGAAGGGCTTATGCTCGAAACGTCGAATTCTCTATTCCTGAGATGCTGCCTAACCTGCTGTGCTTTGACCAGCAACACATTTGCAGCTGTGATCTCCAGCATCTGCAGACCTCATTTTTTACATTAAAACAAGGGCAAGATACATTGATGAACTATTTAACAATGCACAACATTATATAGTAGCAATCAAACTTCTGATTTAGTTTGCAACAATGAAAATCCAATTAACTCAGTACCTTTTTGAATGGGAGAGAGAAATGACCACACAAGTATCAAGGACTAGAGAGAAAACCTGCTTCCTGTAACTTAAAGGAGTTCTCTCCATTCAAGATATACAAGGTCTTCAAATCCAAACAGCAATTCAGGAGAACCTTCTTCACCAAGACGAGGTTGAAAAAGTGGAATTTAAATTACATGTATATATTTGCACAACACATGAAAATTGCATGGATTGTTTAAGAGAAAGCTATACAGACAAGGGAGAAAAAGAATAAAAGGGTAAAATGATAGTGAGATAATGTGAGATGAAAATAGACTTGTGTGAAGCAAGAACACCAAAGACTGAACTGAATTCACTTTCTGTACTGTATATGCTATATAATTCAGGACAATTAATGGCAAAAATGACACTCCAGCATTTTCCCCAGTATACTAAGGTTTAGCATTATCCAACCATCTGTCATCTGTGATCCTCAACTGCAGAACATGACAGGAAAGTTAATATGAACCAAACCGCTCCAGTAAAACACACCTGTGAGTGTGTGAATCTTCTCTTTCAAACCTGCACCTGTACTATCCAATGGAACTCTCAAATCATATTTGTTTTTGTTCCAAATAATTTTCAGGTCGACCATTTCCTTTTCTGCACTTGACTCTCCACCATTGCTAACTGAAGTTTGAGGAAGTGCATTCTCATTCTCCATTTGCTCAGTCAGCAAAGTTTGAGCATCTCCGTCACCAGCAGTCCCACAGCTTGGTTTCTCTTTCTGAATGGTGATGTCTTTGCAAATCTCTGTTTCCATTCCACTACTGTCTGCCCCTACGATCAAGCATGAAAAGAAAACGAAAGTTATTAATTATCTGAACATCAGAATTCAAGTGAATCTATAAAATATTAAAACTGGTGTCAATTTCACATCCGCAGAACCAGAATTCCTGTTAGTTTTTTGTCAACTTTCTTGTTAAATTGCTACATTACAATGGAAATTGCTTATGGAACTCACATTAAACTATATTCTCCCACAATTGGCCACTTCGAAATACCATAATACTGCCTAGCAATCAAATACGCATTGCTGAAGGGTTCTTCAATTCGTAAATTACCTCTGTTAAATTACCAACTAAATTAAACAAAACTAAGGTAGAATGACCAAGACAGTACCTGCATTAAGTCCACATCTTGATCTGATATCTTACAGCAGTCAATCGCATGGAAGATTAATTTTTTTAACATTTAACCCAATTACTATCCCCTCCAGTCAAATAAATCAATAAGTCAATGTTTGCGTATCATTGGTTCATACAGGTCAGCTTGCAGACTAATAGCAGGCCCAGGGCAAGGCTGTGCCACTTCCATCATCCAACTTACCTACAAAAATAGCCAAAGATCAAAAACGCAAAAGACGAAAGCAAAACATCCACAAATACAAAAAGAATTGTAACATCCATGCAGCCAGCAGAGTACACCTCTACCAGTATCAGGTACAAAACTTCCCATGCAGCTTACATATTATAAAGACCCTTCTCTAGCTGTGCTTCAACTGCTCACAAACATCACTACAGAAACGTGTTATTTCTAGCAGAGATTAATTACAAAAAAAAAATCAGTTGGTACAGTACAGGCCTGTGATAGTATTTGGAAAGCACTGTTTGAAAAGGGATGTTTAGCCTCTAATTTAAAGCATTAGAAGATGCTCAAACAAAAATATAAGACAGCCTACTAACTAAATTTTCCATGTCAGTTTTTTGGTATTTAGCTATAGAGCGCCAAACTGAAAGAGCTCAATGTCAACAGAAAGGGACAGCCTCCCTTCTAAAGTGCTAAACATTCCTTATCCAATTAGCATTCTAAAATAAACATAGGGTATATACTTGCTGTAAAATATAGGAGCTTCAATAGTCAAACCAACATCGAAGCAAGGATGTGGGTTTACAGTTGCTCATATGGCCTTTTTTTGCCATGCATCAGTTCTGGACTACATACAATTGCTTAGGTTTGCATTATCACAAGTGCCATCTTTCATACAAAGTATTATGAGATCCCAATGCATGATTCAATGGAAAGATAGAGTTCTCATGTTCTGTTGGCCTACATGCATGCCTCGACAACAATCACAGACCCCACAGTCTGTCAATTCACTGCCATCAGAATAGATTTGAGGATTATAAAACTTACATAGGCATTTGAAATGTGCTATAAAGCTAAAAAGTAAAAATCCCTTCCAACAACTCAAAAACTTGACCGTTATAGTTTCCCAACAAAACATCTTTATGTTCTAGGCAAGGATAAGTCCAACTTTAGCTGTGACAGCTCTGTGGGATGGGGATGGGGGTGGTGAGGGGTGCGCACAGGGGGACAACACACATTAAGTTGCCAGAATAAGCTACTGGTCAATGGTGCACATTCGTTAAATTAGCTCCAGACAGCTCTTAAACATAATCTCCCTCCTAATATGCAATGCTTACACATGAATCTAATCCAGCAGCAACATGCAAGACGACATCATTTATTGATAAAATTCTGATCACTTCCAAATAGCAGAGAACGGTTGCTCTCCGTAAGTTGAAAACATTCATTCAGACTTTCTTCCCTGTTTAAACAAAATAAAAAAAACTTATTTAGTTCTAGAAACAATTGATAAATGAACCGCCTTAAACATAAATAGCTGTGGGATGGGGGAAGATGTAATTTTCTCATTTTAAAAGTTAATATACAATTTACTTGAAAATTTGGAAAGTTTGCTTAATTTTGTCCTATTCTCTCAAATCTTTGCTACAACTCAAAGCTTTCACAAATGATTTAGGTGATTTTTTTTTATCATTTGAAGTGACTTATTCAAAGAATGAAAGGGTTAACTTTGTTTAAAAGTGGGAGCACCCATATTAGAAGGCTGTGGATCCAAGGTTTACCTCAAGACATCAGCTCATTTTTTTGGTTGACACTCCAGTCACATGTTGCTGGAGATCTGCATGCCAGATCAGTTATTATACAGAGAACTATTCTAACTGTTTAAACTAAAGCTACAGATCACTAGTAACATTTGAAACAGTGCAGTGATTAAATAGTTGTAAAATTCTCATCCTTGTTAATTTTTACTAAAACCTCTGCCTCACCTTCTCATCCTACAATATACCAAGATTTTAGCTCTGCTCCAATTCTGGGCAATTACAAATCAGACTTCAATTACTCCACCAAAGCCTGAGTCCCAGTTCTGGAATTTCCTTACTTTTGAATTCTCTCCTTGCTCCTTCAAACCTAATTATGTTATGATCTGGTCACTACTTTTTTTCTTGGCACAAGGACAAACTCCCCTGATCTCTTCCCAAGCATTCAAATCCAGTCTTTCCTTCCTGCCAGTCAATTACAGATCTGCCTGTTCTTTTGCTCTTCTCCTTCCTGCTTTCCCCTTCAACGTGACTGTTTGAAATTCATCACATATACATCTGTTTCATTGAAAGGCTATCAACAAGAAATGTTGATGCTGCCTTGGGTGCTGACTGTTAACAGCTTTTTGTTTTTATACCAATCATCTTTTTCAGCTTAACACATACTGATCTGGGAAGCAAATATGGGCACACTGCAGAACTCACCATAACGCAAGTTCACTTTTGAAATAATATTTCTATCCTATTCTCCTTGTGGTTCTGTTTCTTCTTAAAGCATGCCAGCAAGACCCAGTTTTGTTCAGACAAGGAATGACTACTCTATACAAATTAATACTGGGACACATTAAATAAAAATCTTCAAACCACCCTCCACCCAAACATTGTTCTCTTCTTCAGACGTTTTATATTAACCAGTTTTTGTGACCTTTGCTTTCATAACAATCCAATTATTATAAGTACCTATACAGGTCTTCAATTCTATTGTTAACTAGAGAACAACCGTGTGCCTTGGAGGGTATTGAAAATATTTGGGCCAGAAACCAGGATGTTATGCCTTTGAATCAATGACCTCAAACAGAATGGAACATGCAGCAAGTCTGGATTCACCATATAACTTCCAAAAAAAAAGTTTCATTTTTAAGGATCTCAAGTTACAGAAGTAGGCAAAGGTGGCATAAGTGCTGTTATTTATACAAGTTACTGCAGTCCCCTGGTATTTCACAGGGGTTTGTTTTCTGTCTACTGTGGCAAGAGGCATTGCTGATGACATCCAGATCTAAGCTAATATGAGACAGACTGGACAGATTACTTGAACATTTTCATCATCCAAGCTGATTATTCTGATGGTTGTTTTCATAAGTATGTCATTACACACCTATCACCTTAACTTTCTTTGGTATCCTTCACAATCTCTGCCTATTCTCTTTAACTAGAGGTCAGAAACCTATTGTTCATTTTTAATTACACCAGTAAACTGAGCAACTCACAGAAAACACACTTAAAGAAACCTCACACAACTGACAAAATTGGTTACTGTTTCTCAAATTCAAACCTTAGACTTCATTCAACAGCTGCTGCCCTTAAAACATGTGAACTGCTCAGAACACTATGAATTCCTCTAAATCTGGCATGTCTATGGCTGCAAAATTCCAACATTCAATAGCAAATCATGATAAGATCTTTGCAAGTGTTGCTGAATAAAAGAGATCTTGGAGTGTATGTTCATAGTTCCTTGAATGTAGAGTCCCAGGTAGATAGGATAGTGAAGGTGTTTGGTATTGGTCAGTGCATTGAGTTGGGAGGTTGTATTACCGCTGTACAGGACAGTGGTTAAGCGACTTTTGGAATATTGTGTGCAGTTCTGGTCTCCTTCCTTTAAAGAAGGAGGTTTTGAAACTCAAAGGTTCAGAAAAGATTTACAAGGTTTTTGCCAGGGTTGAAGGGTTTGAGCAAGAGAGACAGGGTGAATAAGCTGGTGTTATTTTCCCTAGAGCGTCAGAAACTGAGGTGACCGTAGAGGTTTATAAAATCATGAGGGGCATAGGTAAAGTATTTTTCCCAGGGTGGGGGAGCCCAAAACTAGACAGGTGACAGGGGAAAAATTTAAAAGGGACACTTTTTTGCACCAAGAGGATGGTGCGTGTATGGATTGAACTGTCAGAGGAAGTCAAGGCAGATGGTAAAATTACACTTAAGAGGTATCTGGATGGGTATGTGAATGGGAAAGATTTAGAGAGGTATGGGCCAAGTGCTGGCTAATGGGACTAGATTAGGTAGGATAGCTCATCAGCATGAACCAAAGGATCAGTTTTCATGTAATACAGCTCTATGACAAAAATCAATCTCTACAAAAGACCCAGACATCTGATGATGAAAACCCTCTTCCTCAGTGCCAATTCCCTATGTTTTGGGGACCAGAAGTTCAAAATCACCTGCCGTCATAGTCAATCTGTACTGTCCCAAAGCACTCATACACAATATCCAAAATAACAGAACATTTCCTCAGAAAAAATTCGAGGAATTGAAAATGTCCTGAACTTTCCATAACTGCATCAAAGAACTTCAGCTGAGACGACATCCTGCCTACAATGACTTTGTTATACAGAGAAGCAAGCAAAGATGTCAATATTTTCAACTACATATGCTGATCTCCAGCTCAACACCATCCTCATACACTGCTACCTTGCACCTTATCGTCCAACAACGTCTACCCTCCACCTAAAAAAGATTCCTTTCATTCGGTGTCCACCCCAAACCCACCTCAGAAACACTCACATCTTGGGGCTTCATACACCCTCTCCACAACGCCCGTGCCAAATGCCTCGCACCTTGGTCTCCCACCAGAACACCTTCATAGCTAAATCCCTCACACCCGGGTCTCCAAGCTCACCGCCCCACCACACATCCCTCGCACCCTGGTCTCCTGATAACTCCGCTCTCCTCAAATGATTGCATCTTGATCGCACTGGGCCTCGAGTCTCTGTTCAACACATCTCGTGATAGTGGGACCCCAACAATGGGAGAATGCATATGCAGCACCAACCAGCACAGCAAGGAGAGCAGTGTCTCTCTGCAGACAGAACCGGGATACCTAGCTCAGCACTCGGCCGTAACCGCTACCTACCATCCCTCGCCGCCATCGCTGTCCCTCACAGCCCGGCGCCCGCTGGGAACGTGATGACAACATCCGTTTCCTGGCCCGGCGCCCTAAATTGATTGGCAGTTCCCAGAAACGACGTCATATCTGAGACCGCCCACAGGCGCGTTCCTTCATGATTGACATGCGACCGGTCACGTGATGGGTGGGTCTCGCACGGTTGATTGGTGGTGTGCTGTCGTTGGTGGGCGGAGACTTGTTGATTGGCAGTCGGGTGCTCTCCTAGCAACCGGTGGGCGTGGTTCACAGTCAAGGAATCCTGGTGAATTATAAATTGATTTGTGGAATGGTTATCAAAGGAGCTTTTTCGGTCCGTCATCTTCATGTTACCTGTAATCAACCTAACACCATTTCTGACAATTTAGTGAATCTACACTTTTTATTTTCAATATTTTAAAAAGTATTTTCTATCAGGTATTCTCTTAAAGGTTCTTTAAAAAGTATTCACAACCGTATAAACGTGATATAATCAAAATTAACTATAATTACTTTAGTGTTGACCCATTTATAATAATCAAAATTTTACAAATGTCATAGAGTCATAGAGGTGTACAACATGGAAACAGATCCCTCAGTCCAACTTGTCCATGCTGACCAGATATCCTGAATTAATCTAGTCCCATTTGCCAGCACTTGGAACCTTTCCCATGTCCTTCAGGGAATTATGCAGTTGAGCTAGGTGCATGGTTTTGCCCATTTGAATTAATCCACTCTTGGTCCAGGGCAGAGATATTTTTACTGTTTCTAGAACTAAGGCCCTTTGGACAGTTAGGTAATGTTTCCACCATTTGCAATAGCTCAAGGGGGCTGAAGATAAAAATATATGTACAGGAAGTCCCCAGGTTATGAACAAGTTCCATTTTTAAGTCTGTTCGTAAGTTGAATTTGTATGTAAGTCGGAACGGTTACAGTTCACATCCAGTGTCAATTAGTCAAATGTTTGTCTTAGTATATAGTATATATTTTACTTAAAACATCTTAAATATAATGTAGTAATAATAATAAATGTAACTACAGCACAGTATTTATAATTGAGAGAGAGAGATGGCCTTGTAGCAGCTGAGGCCTTAGGCAACTATCCAGTAAACTTTGGTGAGCCTCTTTGCATTAGGATCTTGCTCTTCTAACTTTTCCATCCATGTTCAATGAGACGAAAGGCTTCAGCTAATTCCTTCGTCAAAACCTTCTTGGAGTCTGGGGTTTCTCGGGCCCAGCCTTCTTCCTCAAATGCTATCATCTGCTGCTCCAACTCCATTAGGTCCTCATTGGTCAGTTCTTCAGCATAGGATTCAAGCAAGTCTAAGACATCATTGTCATTGACGATGACAATGTTCTCCCTTGGGCTAACGAACCACTGAAAACACATAGTGTTTTGAGCATCGCGCAAAGTAGTTCACCCATTCGTTAGTACGAACCGTTGTATGTAACTCAATTTTTAAAAAAAATAGGCTTTACGGAGATCAGTTTGTAAGTACGGGCGTTCGCAAGTCAGGCATTCGTAACCTGGGGAAAGCTGTAAAAAAAATCAAAGAACTGCAGATGCTGGAAACTATAAACAAAACAGAAAAAGCTGGAAAAACTCAGCAGATCTGACAGCATCTGTGTAGAGAAATCAGAGTTAACATTTTGGGTCCAGTGACCCTTCCTCAGGACCAGAAATATACGAGTTCAGTTTCCAATCATAACTTTAGTAGAGGTTTTCAGAAAGCCTCAAGCGTACTTGTGTACTTATCACTACTAAAGCCTTTTAAAGCACCGTTGTGCTACGGAGACTTTATAAAGCTCTGGTTAGGCCCCACTTGGAGTACTGTGTCCAGTTTTGGTCCCCACACCTCAGGAAGGACCTACTGGCACTGGAGCGTATCCAGCGGAGATTCACATGGATGATCCCTGGAATGGTAGGTCTAACATACGAGGAACGGCTGAAGATCCTGGGATTGTATTCATTGGAGTTTAGAAGATTAAGGGGAGATTTAATAGAAACTTACAAGGTAATACATGGCTTGGAAAGGGTGGACACTAGGAAATTGTTTCCGTTAGGCGAGGAGACTAGGACCCGTGCACACAGCCTTAGAATTAGAGGGGGTCAATTCAGAACAGAAATGTGGAGACATTTCTTCAGCCAGAGAGTGGTGGGCCTGTGGAATTCATTGCCGCAGAGTGCAGTGGAGGCCGGGACTCTAAATGTCTTCAAGGCAGAGATTGATACATTCTTGATGTCACAAGGAATTAAGGGCTACGGGGAGAATGCGGGTAAGTGGAGTTGAAATGCCCATCAGCCATGATTGAATGGCGGAGTGGACTCGATGGGCCGAATGGCCTTACTTCCACTCCTATGTCTTATGGTCTTAAAGGGAAAAATGAAGGAATTTCTATGCAAAGCTTGGGAATACCACCTTCCCCAACACATTCCTTCAAACTGACCCCAGGCACTCCAAATAGCAACCTAAGGATCTGGTCTGAATGCTATTGAATCCAAGCAAAACCAATCTGTGACCCATATTTCAGTTTCATTTCAGTGGTGGTTGGGATGAAAGGCACTTGGAATTTTAAGGGTAACTCTATTTATCGCACCTTCAAACTCCAGTATATATACTAATGTCTTGATTTCATCCTAAGCATGTTTTGCAAATTAAATCTCATTTGTCCTTCTGGTCATTTAAAGACCATCCTGTTATTCATTAGACAGAAAGTTTTAAGATGCAAGGTGAAAGTCTATGATCTGAGAATAAACGTAGACACAGCTGTGATCCTGACCGTGCACCACTTCCATTCCTTTTGCAACCTGAGGAACAAGGACTTAAGCTATCTTAAAATAGAAAATACTTGGAAATACTCAGTTGGTCTGGCAGCACTTCTCGAGAAACATGGCTCATGTTTCAAATCAATGACTTGCATTTTTGCATGATGCTTTTCACCATGACTGGACATCTCAAAGTAACAAATTATTTTTGAAGCATAGTCTCTTAAATTGTAGAAAATGCAGCAGCCACCTCCCTGAACAACGATGTGATAACGGGCAATAAAAAAAGTTTTGATGGAGTTGATTGCAGGATACATGTTGAATGGAACACCAGATAATTCCTCTGCTCTTCTTCAAAATAGTATCATGGGAGTTTTTTTACATCCTCCTAAGCAAATAAATGCTGCCTTTGACTTAATGATTCATCAATAAGACAGCACTTTAAACAAGTGCAGCACTCCTTCAGATGTATATTTTTGGGTTTAAACCCTAAATTGGACACCTGAATTGAGAATCTGTAACTCAGAAACATGAATGGGACCACTTAAGCCACAGTGACATAGTAAAGCATGTTAACAGTGGGGCTGTGATAACAGTTCCTGTGGAATTATTGCCATGAGATTTCAACTGATTCAAAATCAATCTTCTTGCACAAAATTAAAATAGGGCCCATTATTGCAACCTAACCTTGCTCCAGGTTTAAGATTCACGCTGCCTTTTGATCTTTAGTGGCAGAGGTGATGTTGGGTGTTTAAATCTGTGTCAGCCATGATACACTTGTAGCTCCTTCTGTGTCACAAATTTCAGACATGAGCACAAAATTCAGGCAATCACTGCAATAAATATCAAACAAAAGCCCAGTCTGCTCTGTGAAACAGATAATTTTAAAAATCCATATTTGTAAAAGAGAAGATGACATCTTCCTTATGTCTTAGTCTGCTTTGTGCTGGATCATGTCAAGCTTCTTGAGTGTTGTTGGAGCTGCAGTCATCCAGGCAAATGGGGAGTATTCCATCACATTCCTGATTGTGCCTTGAATAGATATTGAGAGAAAGGAGGTGAGTTACCTGCCACAGAACTCTTAGCCTCTGGCCTGCTTTTGTGGTCACAGTATTTTCATGCTAATCCAGTTCAGTATCTGGTCAATGGTAACTTTCAGGATTTCTATAGTGGAAGATTCAGTGATAGTAATGTCAATGAAAGCGAAGAAGCGATGGTTAGATTCTCTCTTGTTGATGATGGTCATTGTTTTGGCAGTAAGATTACAAAAAAGAAATCAAGAATTTGCAAAACAAAATACATTTTATGAGATTAGTGGTTTCAATTACTGAAGTCAGAAAGAAAAAAGTTGAAAATGTGAAGGCAATAATGCTAATGGAAGAATTCCAAAATAGTATTCCGTAAACCTTAAATCTTATTTACATGAGTGTCAAGTATCAAAGCTCTGGGAAGCATCATTTTGGCAGATATCTATTATATTTTATGCAGACAACAGTTATATGTTGGGAAATAGTATTAGGTTTTGGGAACAAAGAGAAGGACCTTCAAAGTCGTAAAGGAAAAACTAGAACCTAAATGTATTATAAAGATAAGGATATGCTTCTATTGCATTAAGACTGGACAAATGAAGCCACTTTCTGAAAGTTAAAGGAGAGACCAATTGCAGCAGGAAGAACTACTCAGGAATTCTCAGAGAAAAAAGGAAAATAAATGGGTATTAAGACTGTAGCAGTAGTATGAATAGAGCATGCTCCACTGGAACCTTTGAGGATGGGTTATTTGACTCACGGTAGTGAAGAAGTTTTTTTCCTTGATTATTGATAAAGAGGATTAGACTGCTGAAAAGCTGTACAGGATATTGGTTGGGCCACTGTTGGAATATTGCGTGCAATTCTGGTCTCCTTCCTATCAGAAGGATATTGTGAAACTTGAAAGGGTTCAAACAAAATTTACAAGGCTATTGCCAGGGTTGACGGATTTGAGCTATAGGGAGAGGTTGAATAGGCTGGGGCTGTTTTCCCTGGAGCGTCGAAGGCTGAGGGGTGATCTCATAGAGGTTTATAAATTCATGAGGGGCACGGATTGGATAAATAGACAAAGTCTTTTCCCTGGGGTGGCATAGTCCAGAACAAGAGGGCATAGGTTTAGGGTGAGAGGGGAAAGATATAAAAGAGACCTAAGGGGCAACATTTTCACACAGAGGGTGGTGTGTGTATGGAATGAGCTGCCAGAGGAAGTGGTGGAGGCTGGGACAATTGCAACATTTATAAGGCACCTGGATGTATATATGAATTGGAAGGGTTTAGAGGGATATGGGCCAAGTGCTGGCAAATGGAACTAGATTAGGTTGGGATATCTGGTCGGCATGGACAAGTTGGACCGAAAGGTCTGGTTCCGTGCTGTAAATGTGTGTGATTCTATATTACTTTCACAACCAACATCTCTAAAAGTGTTCATTTATCATTATAGAGAATTCAGACCATTACATTGGCAAAAGAACTCTGAATGAAAATTTCACTTAATGCCATTCTTCTGCCTTCTTCCTGTAACACTGCACATTCTTTCTTTTCAAAATGGCATGGCTTTAATTGAATATTGCTTTACTATACTTCAGGCAATGCGTTCCAGATCTTATCCATCCACTACATGAAAAAGTTTTCAGTAAAATTATTTTGCTTCTTTTACCAAGTGCCTTAAATAGAGTCATAGAATGACACAGCATGGAAACAAACTTTTCGGTTAAACCAGTCCACGCCAAACATAATCCCAAACTAAACTTGTTCTACCTGTCCGCTCCTGGCCCATATCTCTCCAACACTTTCCTATCCAAATCTGTGCCCTCTCCTTCGTGATCCTTTCACAAGCAAAAACAATTTCTCCCTATCTACTCTGTCCAGACACTTCATGAATTTGAATAATTTTCTCAGATCACCCTTCAGCCTTTTCCAAGGAAGAGTCCTAAATCTCCAATCTATCTTCACAACTAAATTCCCTCATGCCTGGAACCATTCTCATGAATCCCTTCTGCTCATTATTAACTCATTGTTTGTGCTTTGGGCTTTGCATAAATTAGCTACTATACAAAAGAGGTGAAAAGGGAAAAATATGCAGAGTTGTAATGGTTAAGAATGTACTTCCTGAAAGAGGGTGGGGGTGGAAGCACAATCAATGGCATCTTTCAAAATGGTGTTGGATAACCAGGTTCAATTCCATCTTTGGGCAACTGTCTGTGTGGAGTTTGCACATTCTCCCTGTGTCTGCGTGGGTTTCTCCGGGTGCTCTGGTTTCCTCCCACAGTCCAAAGATGTGCAGGTCAGGTGAATTAGCCTTGCTAAATTGCCTAAAGTGTTAGGTGCATTATTCAGAGGGAAGTGGGTCTGGTTGGGTTACTCTTCGGTGGGTCAGTGTGGACTGGTTGGGCCAAAGGGCCTGTTTCCACACTGTAGGGAATCTAATCTACTCTAATCTATTCTAAATGTTTAAAGGAAAATATTCACAGGGTTATGAGAAAAGAGTAGGGTAGTAGCACTAATTCCCTAGCACTTTAAAATGCTAGCTCAGTTACAATGGACTGAATGACCATGTTTTGTCCTGTATTGTCCTATTATCCTGTAGTTTGAACATCGCCTACATTCCAAAAGTACTTTATTAGTTTATAAAATGCTTTGTGAGGTTGTGAAAATATGTAATAAGTGTAAATCTTCCCTTGATTTTAATTGAATCAGTAATGGTTCCCATTTCATTTAGGATTCTTACCCAATTCCTACTTACTCTAGAAACCATGTGAACTGAATTCTATTGCCATTATGTACAGAGTAAACAGTGCAGACAGTTGGTTCACATTGGCAAGGAACCAATGAGTCAGTATATGTAGATGCTTCATTATAATCCCAGACAGCCGTGTGTGTTTCCTTGCAAAGGAACAAACTAGAAACTAAACATATGCTTTCAAAAAAAAATCTGTCATGGGTTCCTGGAGCTGAGAGTTCATTTAATTTGGACTTATAATGAAGTAATAAAGACTGTTAACAAACATTATGCAGTTGATGGGTGTACTTAGACTTCCAAAAGTAATGCGATAAAGTGCCACATAACACTTTCACTTCTAAATTTGAAACCCATGGAATAAAAGAAGCAGTGGCAGTACAGAAAATACTTGACTGAATGACAGGTGCAAATGGATTATTTTTTAATTAATAGTTATTTTTTGTGCACAGCAGGAAAGTATGCAGTGGGGTATCCTGGAGGTCAATACCATATTCGAACCACTGTTGTACTTGACACATAAAATAGACCTAGATGTTGATCTATAGGGAAAAAGTGACGACTGCAGATGCTGGAGATCAGAGCTGGAAAATGTGTTGCTGGAAAAGCGCAGCAGGTCAGGCAGCATCAAAGGAGCAGGAGAATCGACGTTTCGGGCATAAGCCCTTCTTCAGGAACCTAAATTCTCCTGCTCCTTTGATGCTGCCTGACATGCTGCGCTTTTCCAGCAACACATTTTTCAGCGTTGATCTATAGGGCACAATTTCAAAATTTGCAGGTGTCATAAGGCATGGAAATATTGTGAACTGTGAAGAGGATAGCAATAAACTGGAAAATGACATAGACATATCAGTGGAATGGGCAAACATGTAGCAATTGAAATTTAATGTAGTAAAATTTAAAGCGACATCTTTTGGTAGGAAGACTGAGGAAAGGTTGTGTAAAGTAAAGGAAACAATTCTAACTGGAATGCAGGATCAGAGGGACCTGGATTTTATGGGCTCAAATCCTTAAAGGTGATAGGACACGTTGAGAAAGCAAATGATAACTCTTACAGGATTCTGAACTTTATAAATAAAGTCATAGGGCTGAATTTTATGAGTAATTAGTTAAATGTTAATGTTGGCGAGTTTCATGAGGGGTTCTCTCCATGAAGTTCTAGTGAGTTTTTCCAAGCTAATCTGTACAGTTTATCTCATTATCTATGCACCAGGGCTCTATGATACCCTACCCATACTATCTTCTGCTATCTATAGTGGAAGTACTGGCTACTGGTGCAAAGGAGGGCCATCCTGTTTCCTCAGGATTTCCAGAGGACACCATGGACAAGATCCTGCCAGCCTTACCCAAAGTTACTTCCTGCATCAATGCATTGACCACAAACCAGAACAATGCCCAGCAATGCGGCAAAAAAAAGTAATATTAATGTTTCGGGTCCAATGACCCTTCTACAGAGCTCACAGATGCTACTGAGCTTTTCCAGCAACTTCTGTTTTTATTTCTGATTTACAACATCTGCAGTTCTTTCAGCTTTTAAAAAAATTAATAACCTTGTTTGCTCGATGAGGGTAAGTTCTTCTCTCTCCTCACTCACACTCACTCCACTCTGCTTTTGTCCACATCTGCTCTCAAAATTCATGATCCTCAACTCTCATGATTGAATGCATGTCTTCTCTCATTTACTCTCATTCACTCCAGGTTTCCCATATTACTATAATAAAATAAAGATCTGCAGACACTGGAGATCTGGAACAAAAAACGAACATGCTGGATATGATTAGTGGGTCTGGCAGTATCTGTAGAGAGAAAACCTAAATTAACATTTCAAATCTGGTGAGCCTTTGTCAGGACTGAAACCAGATGGGAAAGGTATTATGCTGATGATGGGGGTGAATAGCAGGAATTGAGTAGGATACATGAACAGAGAGAAAGACAAATGGAGAGGCAACAAAGGAATTGATGATAAGCTGAAAGGGAGATAAATGCTGAAAAAAGTAGAATTGTTGGAAATAGAGAATGAATGAATGAATTGGCTTCATTGTCACATATACTCATGGGTACAGTGAAAAGTTTATATGTCACCACGTATAGCTCCATCTTCGGTACAAAGGTACCTCAGTACAGCTTCTTTAGTTACAAGATCTTGGAAAATAGAGAAATAAAATATCCAGCATCGCAGAAATAAAAGTCCAGAACAAGAGTCTTCCAACCAATTCACTCTGGCACCTAGCCTCCATTCAGCATCAGGCCTTGGCTCCAGACCGTGCTGGGCTTCACATTGAGAATCATGAGGCTGGGAGATTGCTTCAGACCATCATGCTAGGCAGAGGATGCCACGCCACGCTGGGAGGCTACCCTGGGTTGTTACTACACCTGCTGGGGAGCTGCTAGGCCAGGATGGGAGGTCACCACACTGGGAGGCTGTTATGCCAAAGTTGTCTGCACTGGGAACAGCTAGGAGAAAGAGAGGATTAGATTGTTTACAGTGTGGAAACAGGCCCTTCGGCCCAACAAGTCCACACCGACCCGCCGAAGCACAACCCACCCATACCCCTACATTTACCCCTTCACCTGACACTACGGGCAATTTAGCGTGGCCAATTCACCTGACTTGCACATCTTTGGACTGTGGGAGGAAACCGGAGCACCCGAAGGAAACCCACGCAGACACGGGGAGAATATACAAACTCCACACAGTCAGTCGCCTGAGGTGGGAATGGAACCCAGGTCTCTGGCGCTGTGAGGCGGCAGTGCTAACCACTGTGCCACCGTGCCGCCCAGGACTGCAGATGCTGGAAATTAGGATCGAGAGTGTGGTGCTGGAAAAGCACAGCAGGTCAGGCAGCATCGGAGGAGCAGGAGAATCGCCATTTTGGGCATAAGCTCTTTATAAGGAAGCACATTCATGATGCTGTGCTTTTCCAGCACCACACTCTGTGCTGGGAACAACACCAACAGAACAGGATCTTCGACTGTGGGGTTGAGTGACAAACATGGAGGAGGGTGTTTACACTCTGAAATTGTTAAAACCAACTGTAAAGTACATGGGCAGAAGATAAAGTACTGTTCCTCCAGTTTGGGTTGAGCTTTGCCGGAGCAATGCCGCAGGCTAGAAACAGAGATGTTGGCACTAGTCACCCACTTCCTCATCTCTTCCATCTGTCATTCCATCCACTTTCCATTTCATGCCCTACCTCCAGTTGTGGTTGTTAAACTATAATCTGAAGGAGGCAAGAAATCAGTGCAAAGATTATCACTGAAAGCACCCAACAGATCAGGTAGCATTTGTGAAGAAAGAAAGAGTAAACATTTCAAGATGACAACCTCTTATCAGAATTGCTCCTGTCCTATTTCAAACATTGTCTTTCTCACTGAAAATGTTAATTTTCCATAACTGTAGATTGTTTCCAGCTGGCATATGGGAAAGAGCTGCGGAGTTAAGACTGGCCTCAAAGCATTGTTACGATGGGCCAAATGGCTTCCTTCTGCACAATAGGATTCTGTTCTGAGCTGCTGGTGGCTCGGTGTAAAGCCACTGTCAGTGGGATCACAGGTTCCAGAATCTGTGTTCAGCTGGTCTGGGGAAGATTTATGACCATCTACTAGGAGGGGGAAGTTTGCTCACTGGCCAGCAACTATATTGCTGTTGAGAAACATGTATAAAAACTATCAGTTGAAGATTAGGATACGCTGTGATACATTTCAAAGTCGACTACTGTATCATGTGTAAATTCGTTTATGGGGCCATGAGTGAGTTGAAGGATGCCGGATAAGAGAGAAAAAACAATCAGAGAGGAACCAGAGGCTCTGGTGTCAACGGTGAGTGAGGGACAGTCCCACGCAACAAACCCCGCCCCTCTCTCTGATGGACAGAGTCATCTTCATTCTCCTTAACTCTCAGCTGCTGCTGTACCGTTCAGTGTCTCAATGGGCGATCGCAAGGTGATCAATGTTTACCTCCTGGGTATCGGCTTCATGCTCATCTTCACCGCCTTCACTACCTGCGGGAACATAGAGGTGAGTGTTAGCCCAGTTGACATGGGCAGCGAATCCCAGGACAGCGAATCCATTGCTAAGCTCTATTACAAGGGCTAAGTACTTTGTTTTCGGTGCTGGAAACTTGAAATACGGGTAGAAATATTCACCATCTGTGGGGAGAGAAACGGACTTAAAGCTTCAGGTGTGTAAAGTTTCCTTAAAATGATTTGAGATGTAATAGTTTTTCAACAAAGCAGTGAAAGGCTAGGTTTAAAGAACAAGCTGTAATGTCTGTGAAATGAGGAACAATTAAAAACGAAGATATTACAGTGCAAAGAGAGATGTGAACAAATAAATAATAGTTGTAATTGTTTAGGTTTGAATGGACAGGGTAGAATTTACCACCAACACTTGCTGTCCAAAACACAAGGGGCAGAGCTTGTGATTTGAAATTGTTGGACTTACCTTTGTATCCGGAAAGACTGCAAAACGTTCCTAATGGAGGTTCGTGGAGTTTATGTTGAGTTTGGTTGGATCCGCGTAGGAGAGGTCGGAGTAGGAATGAATCAGAAAATTAAAATTACAGGTTACTGGTGTCAGCTTTGTGGCCTGAATAGATGACTGAACACCCAACCTGCTCCTACTTTTCCCAAAGTATTGTGAGCAGTAAATACAGTACGTTAGATTGGAAAAAAAAAGTTTAAGTAAATCTGTTTTTCACCTGGAAAGTGCGTTGTGATCTTCAGTGGTAAGAACATACGAAGAACAGGACAGATTGCTTCTGCTATGCTTCCATGGGAAATTACTATGGGAGAAGGATGTTGGGGGTGACTGAGAAGTGAACACAGGGTGTTGATAAGGGATGGAAGACGTGTTTACTGTTGACATATGCTGGAGGTGACAAAAACGCTGTAGATTGCTGGGTGAGGATAAGAGAATCCTCTCAGGCTTCTGACAGGGAAGGAGTTTATGCCCACCATAGTCAAACAGTCAGCAAACATTCACTGTGCATCCCATTTCTAAAAAATGAAATGCTGGAGGAGTGATGTCAAGAAGCCATCTGGAATTGAGGGGACAAACAGACTTTACAGGAGAGACTGAAATAATTGGCTGCTGTTGCTATTTAATCATCAATTCATAACATGTGATCTCTTGACTAGGACACAACAGAAACTCTGTTCTTTAAATAACATTATCTCCCACCAGCAACCCATGATCATGACATCATTTGAACAGGAGTCACAGGGCACATCTTAATTTAACTTGCTGTTCAGAACCATATTATGTTTACAGCACAGAGGAGGCCAGTCATATCTATGCTGGCTCACTGCTCAAACAACCAAAAGCAATCCAATTGCCTAGCTCTCTCCCTATAGCCTTGTATCTTCAAATCTTTCTATACCAATACAAACTTCAAAAAAATCCCCTCTCTGCTCAATTACAGATTGTTTCAGTCACTCAAGTCCCTAATCATAACTCCAAGCACACGGCGTTTCGATAAACTTAACATTATATCTTTACTTGCGAATATGTTTCATCTCTCTCTCACTTTTTTTTCTCTTTCCTTCACTATGTGATAGCTACAGCGTGGATGCATCAGGATGATGGCAAGGTTGAGAATTAAGAATTACTACATGAAAGCTGAAATTTAAGTCTGTAGTCAAAGGAGTACACAGAGTGTGTGAACATCTAACAAGCATTCCATATTCTGGGAAAGCTTAAAATTATATGTTGAAACATTAATTTCACTGATTAATGACAAGAGGCTATAAATTAGTTCTTAGTACTAGAACAGAAGAAGACATGACTATGACTATGACCTTTCAGCCCATGGAATGTGTTCCACAATTCAGGCTTAGTTTGAAATAGTCAATCAGAAGAACCATATTGAATGTCAGAATTGTTGAAGGTAAAAAAGATCAGTATGACTTGGGGCACTACTTGTTGTCTTATGGCACAGATTCAAACCAATCAGGTTTGTACATGTGGATGTTCTGCTCTTCTGCAGTAATTCTCTCAATGCAATGGAGTCACTGTGGTCAATTATCTAGATGTGTTTAATTTGCTGTAATGCAGTAAACTTAGAATGTGCATAATTCTGTGATATTCTAGCATTGTAAATAATTAGTGTTGTAAACAAATTTCAAAAACTGATTTTAAAAGAATCACAAAGATGGATGTTGATGGGTATGAAAGGTTTGAGTTATAAAGAAAGGCTGGGACTTTTTTCCCTTGAGCATTGGAGATTGTTTGGTGATCTTATAGAGGTTTATAAAATCATGAGGGTATAGGTAGGATTAATGGTAGGTGTCTTTTTCCTTGGATGGGGGATTTCAAGTCTTGTGGGGGCTTATTTTTAAGGTGAGAGGAGAGAGTTTTAAAAAGGACACGAGAGGCAATTTTTTTACACAGAGGGTTCACTTGTGGAATGAACTTCTGAGAAAGTGGTGTATGTGGGCACAGTTACAACATTTAAAAGACATTTAGATAAGTACAAGAATAGGAAAGGCTTGGAGGAATATAGGCCAGGAGCAGGCAGGTAGCACTAGTTTAGTTTAGGATTATGTTTGGCATGCACAGGTTGTACTGAAGAGTATGTTTCATGCTGTATGTCTCTATGACTATGACTCTAAGACCTGACTGTGTTATATATTGTGTGCACTGATGTATAGTGTGCACATGTGTATCCCAGTCAGCTGATAAATCAATATTCCTCCATTTTGAACACTACAGGTGAAGATGGCGAGGGCACAGAATGGTGGCTTTCAAGGTCCTTCACAAAGAGTGGCTCAGTAGCACCACTATTGACCAAGCTAGCCGTGTCCTACAAGACATAGCTGCTAGACCGAATCTGTGTCAGGTGATAAATCTATTTTAACTCATACTCCCTGATCTACCTGTTACAGATGCATCCCTCATTAACAGTTTTGGTAGGAGTGACCAGTACACCAGCATTCTGGAAAGAAAGCCGCACTTTCACATTGAAGAGATACTCCATCGTGTTGTGTGTCACGACTAACATGCTAAAGGGGACAGACTTCAAACAGATCTGATAAGAACTTGTTGTACAGACTGGAGGAATGGCATTGTTAGGGAAAAGGTTAAGCTTTAGCAGAGTGAATAGAAGAGGTTAGCTAGAAGGTTAAGCAGAATCTCAAAGGTAGTAATCTCTGGTTTACTCCCAGTGTTGCATTCTGGTGAGAATAGGAATAACAGCATAGGGCAAATAAATCAATGGTTGAATAGGTGGTGCAATGTGCAAGGATTCAGATTTTTGGATCATTGGGACTTCTTCTGGGGCAGAGAAGGCCTATTCAAAAGGAATGGGTTTCACCTGAACTGGAAAGGGACCAGTATTCTGGGAGGGAAATTTGCTAGTTCTATTTCAGGAGACTTTAAATTTGTGTGTGTGTGTGTGGGGGGGTCCTCAGTTGCAGTAAAAGTTGAAAGACAGATGAATATGCTTTGGAATCTGAAAATAGCAAGTTAATTGGAAAAGGCATACAAGAGCAAGACAGATAACAAGGTAATTCTGATGAATTGAACTGCATTTATTTCAATGCGAGGCGTCTTACGGGTAAGGCTAATGAATCCCGGGCAGGTGGGGACTTCAGATTGTAGCAAGGAGAGGTTAAAGATGTCAGCGAATACTCCTCCCAGCTGGTTTGCACAGGATCTGAGTGCACAGTTGGGGACTTCATTGCTTTCCATGGATTTATTTTCAAGAAGGTCAATTTGACTATTGTCGTGGTGACTGAGAGAATAGGTTTGTCTGAGGCTGTCGGGTCAGGTAACAACATTTCACTGACTTTCTGTTCGGACTGACTGTAGAAAGCACTGGGCACATCAGGGAGGGGTGTACTTTTGTTCACTATTCTGTTCTGCTTCATTTTGTAGCCCATTGTGTAGTGTAGACCTTGCCACAGATGGCGGGTATATGTGTGGCTAGTTTGTGTCTCTAACTTAGCCCGGCCTTGATTCTTGGCATCTCTAATGGCCCTGTGGAGCTCGTATTTGGATTTCCTGTAAAGATCTAGGTCATCTGAATGCCACACGCCTGATCTTCAGTAGACAATAGATTTCCTGGTTCATCCATTGTTTCCAGTTGGAGAACACACAGATTGACTTCTTTGGCACGTAGTCCTCTATACAATTGCTAATGAAGTCTGTTGCTGTGCTTTCAGGATGACGGATGTGAACTTGTGTGGCAGATATAGTGACTGTATTTCACTGTTAGATACTCTAGATCTGATGTGCAGTAAGTGAGCACCAGGGGGTGTTGATTAGGAGGCAGACTCCATTGCCCCTTGCCCTACCCCTCGAATGCTGTGCAGTCCACGTGATATACAATATAGAGAAACCTTCAGGTTTTAAGGCACAGTCAGGTATAGCAGGAGTGAGCCATGTCTCTATAAAACAGAATACATGGCAGTCTTTCAGTCCCCTCTGGAAGGTAAACCTAGCTTTAAGTTCATCCATTTTGTTAGAAGATTGAAGGTGATCTATGGTCAGGGCGTACCACAACATTTTGTCAAGTGTATTGTCTGATCTCAATGCAAGAGGTGAGCCACGGTCTGTCAGGCATTTGGTACAATCAGGATCCCAGGATCCATGTCCCTCTAGTCCAGAGACTGGGCCATGGTCAATCCTGTAGGTCAAGTCCAACCAGTCTGGGATTATTACTAAATCAGGCAGGAAATTAGACTATGCTCATGCAGGGCTGTCCTTGCAAATCATTCTGGGGTTGGCCATGATCACCTGAAGGTTTGGGCAGTAAAAATCAAGGGGGGATTATTAGGGAGCAATCCATGCGGTATTTAGGAAAATGGGGAACTCAAGACTGGGGATGAGATGCATTATGCTGTACACTGAGGGAATAAAGACTATATTTAAGGCCAGCTCCAAAATATAACATTGGAGAGGTGACGGCCTAGTGGGGGGTATTTGAATTGACCCAGGGCTGATGGTTGTAGAATTTGAATTCAATGAAAATCTAGAATTAAGTGTCTAATGATAACCATGAAACTATTGTCAATTGTTGGAAAACCCATCTGGTTCACTAATGTCCTTTAGGGAAGGAAACTGCCATCCTCACCTAGTCTGGTTTACATGTGACTCCAGACCCACAGAAAAGTAGTTGACTCTTAACGGCCCCCTGGGCAATTTGGAACGAACAATAAATACTGACCTAGCCAGCGATGTTCCCATCACATGAATGAAAACATTTCAGCATGGGGTACTGCAGGAAGGAGTGTTTTGGCAAGTCAACACCAATCTGACTTCAATGGTTGGTCAATGGATAGTGATAGTGGTGGGAGTTGTGTGCAGTGACAAAGTTAGAGTAAGTGTGAGGTAGTAGAGGGAAAGTAGTGACACTTACGTTGCAAAGCTGAGAAGATCACTTACCTTCTTGAAGCTCTGCTGTGCATTCCTCTTGTTTGATGAAATGACACTGACCTGGGCTGCTATCTGAGCCCATGTTGGGCTGGGTCTGGTGCCATTCTATCTGGCATACTGTCCCTTCATTCTACTGTAAATCCTAACACAGAGTAGCTATTCAGTATGTCCATCATTTGCTTATTTTTGTTCACAATTTCACCTTCTATATATTTCCAAGGGGCCCATATTACTCCAACTATTGAGCATTGAGAAGGATCCAAAAGGGTTAATACTTGACCTAGTGAAGTAAGCATCATCCACTGCAATAATATCATAAGGACTTCATAGGACGGGAAGTAAGATCACATGGGAGACAGACTTAAGGCCATGTCCTCCCAACAGTCTTTGTAGCGATGTAGAACCTATTCTTATGACCTGTATATATTTGCAGAGGTGGAATAAACCACATATTGTTTGCACCCCAAGCCTCTTCCCATTGAACTAGAAAGTAGCTACCATTGCACACAGTAGACCATATAACCCTTAAGGAAAGAACGCACAATTAGAAGATATGGATGGCAGCACACACACCAACCACTTTCTTATCCCAAAGTAATTGCAAAAGTTTAAGCTTATTTTAATACTCTCCTTTCATAGCTTCGACTTTCTGTTTTGTCCTTTTGTTATTTCTTTTGTATACGCTTTCTGTTCACCAGCATAGGTGTGAACCAGCAATGAAGCTTTTAATGTTATCTCACCTCTTTAGTTGTCTCTGTCTGTATTTTAGGAAAATAGAAACCCTGCCCTTTAAAGGAATAAATTGATTTTATATCACATTAAATTACGTTTTGAAAAGTTACCACTGATTAGTGGCATTACTCCCGTGAACAGATGATCCTACTTTACCGTGAACAGTCTTTGATTCATGCCATTAGAGTCAGCCTTACCTAAAGTTAGAATCTATTAACTTTCACATTTACCCCTTCCAAACATTTTATTTCTTTATTCATTACTAACTATAATATGGCCACAGGCCATACTTTGAGCACATAATTTAAGGTGACTCTTCATTGGAGTACTAAGAGAGTGCAGTGCTGTTATAAGGGCATCTTTCAGATAACACATTAAACATTAAACCAATGTCCATTCTACTAATTGGGGCAGATGTTAAAGATCCAAAGTTCAGTACTGAAAGGGGACTCCTCCCTGATTCTGTAATTCAACATTCAATTCACAACCAAGGCTATTAAAAACAGATAAACACATCTCATTCCTGCTTGTGGGATCGAGCAATGTGGGGAATGGTTGGCCCTTGTGTACCAAAGAAGTGTAATGTGAGTATGCTTCAGTTGTGGATATTTATGAGAAATTTATAAATGTAAACCCTTTCACTGTTGTTTTGCAGCAAACAGTAATAAGGAGTTTGACCAACAGCAGTTTCTCCAGCAGCGGTTACAACAGGTACCAGAAATCTTGACTCTTTACTGACTGCTGAAACAGTCTATAGTATTATATGTGGACTGAGGTACCTCACAACCTATCTCTGAGTCATTACACTATGCTTCCAGGAGGTGGTTTAGTGGGGTCGATATTATTTGACTAATTGCCAAACATCCACAGACTTCATCAGGGTGGAGGGAGCAAGGCCGTAGGGATGCCACACCATAAACCCCATATCACCAAGCTCACCTCAAGTGAGGGAGTTCAATTTTGCTGAAGACACAAGACAAATTTCACATGATTTGGTTGGCATTAATGCTTGTGTGGCACACTGATCTCCGTTTTCTGAGGTGTGCTGGAAATCTGATGTTCCCCAGGCTGTGCACCTTGATTTCAGCCATAAGCCTCATCCATAGCAGAGTAATTCCTTGCAAGTGTGAGGTCATATGATGGGACCAGAGTGAACATTTAATGTGGTAAAGTGTCCAAAGGCAAACAAGACAAAATTTGACATCAAGACAAAGTAGGAGATATTTAGGACAGGGGACCAGAAGTTTGGTCAGAGATGTGTTTTAAGAAGCATCCCAAAGGAGATAGAGAAATAAAGAAGCTAAGACAAGGAATTCCAAAGCTTAGTATCCAGGCACATTGCCTCCAATGGTGGAGTAATTAATATCAGGATGAACAAGATGCCTGATTTGGAGGTTGGCAGAAAACACGCAAGGATGTACAGCGAGAGAAGATTACAGATAGGGAGGGATGAGGCTATAGGGTAATTTGAAAACAAGAATGAGAACTTTAACATTTAAGTATTGTAGGACCAGATGCCAGTGTAGGTGAGCACAGAGAAGCTGTCTGAGCACTTAGTGTGATTTGGGATTGAAAATGTACTTCTTAGCTTCCAACTGCTCCCCTGTATAATCTATGAACATGCCTTGTCTGTGTCTTACTGCCAGTTTGAATCATCCTAATTATTATGAGCACCTTCTATTGTATAACCTAAGGATGTGCAGCGCATCATACTTCTGTTTCAAAAGAAACATTTTCTACAGACACCGACGATGGGGTAAATTTTACATCAGTTGTGGAAAGAGATCCAGTAGGTAGTGGAGAATGTAACGTTGTTGCCAGTACGAGTGGGAAGAGCAAGAATGGAACATTAAATGGCCTGCCCAAACATCAAACTTCCTTGTTTCTTTTGCCAGCCTTGCCATTATTTATGGAGTATTTTCAGCTTCAAATCTCATTGCACCATCTGTAGTAGCGGTTGTTGGACCAAAGATGTCAATGGTTTTCAGTGGAGTTGTTTACAGGTAATGCTGGACCCTGGTAGGTTTTTATCTCTTATACTTCTAATATCTTCTCAAGTTAAAACTTGGTCCCATCAGTTCAGTTGATATACCTAGTATGTACCCTGGGAACTTTCAATTCTTTGTTCTTTTGAATTTTATATCCACTCAGTGATGAGAAAGAGTGGGATTATATTTGGATAGAGCTTTAAAGAGCCAGTACTACCATACAGAGACAGACAGCTGAACCAAAGTAGTCTTTTGACTCTTGTATTCACAACACCATCAAATTAAACCACCAGAGATCTCCAAATAGTCACTACAATGGTTCCTAACCAGACTTTTGCATTACCAATACTAGACTTTGTGAGGAATTAATGTCCAGAAACCCCAACTAACATTAGCTGAAAGAAAATTGGACCGCACGGTAAGCTGATTAACTTCTATGCTTTAAATCCATAGCATTTGTTTTCAGCTTCATTCACACAAAAGATAGATAGACAAAGAACATATTTGAGAGATAAATAAAAGAAAATAACAAAACTGGCCAGATTACATAAATGTCCTTCACAATGCGTTGTTCACAGGTATAAATGTGGACTGCTTGATTGTTTTTTTTCCTGAAATGTTGTTCAGGGTTCTCAGTTCACCCAGGCAAAGGCAGCAATTCCTCCTCTCTTTAGGCTTCTGGAAATTGATATATCAGAGTAGACAGGGAGCTTTCAAATCTTCATGCTGTCTCAGTGGTAGCCCAGAACCTCTGAGATGACGTTGTTCAAAACAACAACTAATTCTGGTTCAAACCTGTTAGACACTCCCTGACATCTCAGTCACCTTTCAACAGCTGCCATCTGGTTGAACATGGTGTCTCCTTCAGACCTACTGGAACTAATTCTCAAGTACTGGGCAGCACGGTGGCACAGCGGTTAGCACTGTTGCCTCACAGTGCCAGAGACCTGGGTTTACTTCCTGCCTCAGGCGACTGACTGTGTGGAGTTTGCACGTTCTCCCCTTGTCTGCGTGGGTTTGCTCCGGATTCCTCCCACAGTCCTAATATGTGCGGGTCAGGTGAATTGGCCATGCTAAATTGCCTGTAGTGTTAGGTAAGGGGTAAATGTAGGGGTATGGGTGGGTTGCACTTCAGCGGGTCGGTGTGGACTTGTTGGGCTGAAGGGCCTGTTTCCACACTGTAAGTAATCTAATCTACTGACCCTGTTGGTAGCAATTTTCTGTTATCTGCTTTTCCTGGCGGGTCACTGTGTCTATTAGAACCTTTAATCAAGGCTCAGCCTGCAATTAGCCTCCAGGTCTGCCCTCAATAATAAACGAAGCCTTCCTGATCCATTCTTTTTTTAAATCTAAGTTGACCCTGTGTCCATCAGTCATTTCTACCTCATAATTCAAAATTGATAAAAGAATAAAATTTAAATAGTGAAAAATAAGAAAGGGCTCTAACACCAGCACAGGTGCAACAGGCTGAGTGGCCTTCCTCTTTGCTGTAAGTGTGCCATTATCTGGCCTCCTTTTTGTTGGTTTGTTCACTTAGCTGTGCTGCTACAGGTAAGGCCTAACCACCCAGTTCATGGAGACAGCCCCAACCCATGGGTGGATTGGACACCAGATTCTGAACCATAGCAGAGAAAAAGTTTTGTGCCAGAATCTGTGGACAATCATTTCATGTTGCAGAGTTTAATAACTCAGGAAATTTGACTGGAAAGGAACATCAATTATTGTTGAACACCAAAATAGCGCCATTACTCTGACATACATAGGTAAGTCCCTGCCTGGGTTAGAAAGTTCTGCAGACTCATCTCTGGACCCGCTTTTTTTAAATCTGGAAGTGCTCTTACCTATAATTGAATGGCTTTCCCATCATAAAATCACAGTGAATTGTTTTTCTTTTTAACTTTTAAATGCCACTAGTAAATCACCATGTAGCCAATTAGACATTTACATCCAAAGTCTGTTACAGGCAATGCACACCATCAAATGTGAGGGAGGGGTAGGGAGATGGAAGGGGATAAATCAAAATAAAGTTGGAGCGTGAAACAGATCATTTGATTCCCCGTGGTGCCCAGCTAACTGTAAGGCAAAGGCATCAAGAGCATTGATGGATACCACTGTGCCACAAGAGCCCTTCTGGGTCTGCTTTCCACATATTTTCTAATTAAACTGTTCAGATATGTTATTACACACCTCTGGAGCAGGTGGTATTTGAACCCAGGACTCTTGCCTCAGAGGTAATGACATGTCCACTGTACCAGAAGAGTCCCTTCCAATGTTGGGAGTAGGGGATTGTGGGAAATTGTGTTCAGCTGTCCTTAGTTCAATCAAATCCAAAACTAATTCTGGTCTTTATTTTGTTTCATTGTGAATGATAAAATACTTCAATTATTCCCATTTATCCCTTGAAAGAACTGAAATGCTGCTCAGTTGGCAGTTTACATCCTTATATTGTGCTAGGTTGAAGCCAGTACAAGCTGGTTATAAATAGGTGCTTTTGAAAATAAATTATGGCATTGCACTATTTGGGGGAAAAGGGAATTTTGAGGGAGAATTCTCAATGCACTCCTCTTGTTTCTATGATCGTCTGTACCACAAGCATCTGCAATAAAGCTCAGAGTGAGGCCTTGTTCCTGCCCTTTATTGTAGTTGTGTTTTTTTTTGTTTTTCTCAGCGGTTACGTGGTTTCATTCAGTAAGCCAATGACTTGGTCATTCTATATTACATCCATCTTCATTGGATTTGCTGCAGCTGGTGAGTAGAATGCATCCTGAACCTTTATTTCCAAATCCTAGTCTCTCTGTATCTCCTATTGTAGAATCATAGAATCCCTACAGGAAGCAGGCCATTCATCCCATCAAGTCTGCACCAAACCTCCATAGAGCATTCCACCCAGATCATACCCTGTAATGTGCATTTCCCATGATTAATCCACCTAACTTACTCATCCCTGGGCACTACGGGCAATTCAGCATTGCCAATTCACCCAATCTGCACATCTTTGGACTGTAGGAGGAAAGCAGTGCATTTAGAGGAAACCCACACAGACCACAAGAACAACATGCAAACTCCACACAGACAGCCGTCCGAAGGTGGAATCGAACCCAGCTCCCTGGCACTATCAATGCTAACCATTAAGCCACCATGCTGCCCTGCTGTCTTCTCTTGAGGCACTGCCTTGCCACTATCTTCACACCCTGGTGATGTCTCCTCATCAACTGTTTCTTTGTGCTTGTGCCCAGAGGATGTGGGTCCATATGCTATTGAGGCATGAAGAGTGGGGATGGTGAGTCGAATAAGGTAGGGAGGATTTGCAGATAACTCTAGTCATGGCCTGAACTGATATCCACACTGCCTATTAACCAGAGCAGTAATAGGATTGGTAATCTTGACAGTCTTTATGCTTCCTACCCACTTCCTCACACCCGTGTCTCTAAACCCAGTTTTAGCCCCAATCACTATCTCACCATATGCCCGTTAACTCAGTACAGTGGTACACGTTGAGGAGACAACTCTGCCCATGTTCTTTCTTCTCTTTCAGTGCTCTGGACTGCTCAGGGAAACTTCCTTATCTTGAACTCTGACTGCACCACTATCAATAGGAATACTGGGATCTTCTGGGCTCTGTTACAATCCAGGTAAAGAACTGCAGACTCCTAAAAGAACTAGGCAACATAGATATAACTTGACCCTTAAATATTCTTTCTTTGCCCATAATGGTGCCTGCTATAATCTAATGGCTTGGACTATCCCTCTCCCTAATGGACTCATAGAAATATACAGCACGCAAGGAGGTCATTCAGCTTGTAATGTTCGTATTTGTTTTAAGTGATAAGATTCACTTTGAAGGTAAATACTAGCATTGAACAGTTGAACCAAATGATCTATTTTGGTGCTGTAATTTGCATGTAATTCTGTGTACTGGAAAATCAATATACTGTTCTGAACCAAAAATGGATATTGATTTTTCAATTCTGCCTCTTCCTTTTATTTATCTGTGTCCCAGGGTGACCTGCTGTGGTGGGGAATCTAAGTCTTCATGTTCTGTTTGGGGTGACTAACAAGTTTGATGTATTTTTACAGCATGTTGTTTGGAAACCTCTATGTTTACCTCCGATGGAGAGACATAACATTGATCTCAGGTAAAGGATTGACTTTGCTTCCAGCTTTACCATTTTCAGGTGAGGGAGAAGGGGAAATGTGAAAACCAGTGATGGGTAGAGTTTGTCGGGACATTGGGGATGCATGGGGTTTTTGACTGTATAGGGTGAAGGGGTAATGGGAGGTCATGAAGGGAGTGGTGGAGGATCAGCATGACGAGGACTTGTTTGGATGAATGGAAGAGATGACAGGCATGATGAGGTAAGGGAGCATTTAACCCTCTGGGTACCTTGAACAAAATATCAACTTGGTAATCCAACGTTTCTCTAGACAATATTAGTAATTTCAATCAGTCTAATATGGATCCACTCAGTCTCCTGACAGCCTCAGACTCTGTTTGTCACAGCTTCTCTAGATTTTGTTTGAAATCATTTGTGACATGTGGACATCACTGGCCAGACCAGGATTTATTGCCCATCTCTAATTGTACTGGAGATGGTGAGCTGCCTTCTTGAACTATTGCAGTCTCTAGAGTTTATGTACACCAGTGTTGTTAGGATGGAAATTCCAGAATCTTGACCCAGCAACATTGACAGAACGGATATAGTTTCAAATCAGAATGATGTGTGGCTTGGAAGGGATCTTGGAAATGGGGCTGTACCTGTGATTGTTTCTTTCTAGATGGTAGGGGTGGAAAGTTTGAAAAGTACATCAAAGCAGTCTGGTGTGTTACATCATCTTGTAGATTTCACACACTGCTGCTACTATGTGTTAGTAGTGAAGAGAATGTTTGAAGATGTTGAATGGGGTCCCCATCAAATGGATTGCTTTGTCCTGGATGGTGTCAAGTTTCTTGAATGTTATTGAAACTGCACTCATCTAGGCAATCGGTGAGTGTTCCATATTACTGATCTGTGTCTTGGAAATGGTGAACAGGTTTTGAGTAGACATGGGTGAGTTACTTGCCACAGCTTTCCTAGTGTCTGATCTGCTCTTGTCACCAAAATTTATATGGCTGGTTCAGTTCAGGTTCTGGTCAATGGTAATGCCCAGGATGTTTCAGTGATGGTAATGCCATTGAATGCCAAGGCATGATGGTTAGATTCAGTCTTATTGGAGATAGTCTTTGCCTTGCACTTGTGTGACATAAATGTTACTGGCCACTTATCCAGGATTTGCTGTCAATGAACATAGACTGCTATAGTGTGAGGTGTCTTGAATGATGCTGGATAGTTATCAGTTCACATTCTTATCTCATTATGGAGAATAGGTCATTGATGAAGCAACTAAAGATGATTGGATCTAGGATACTGCCTTGAGGAACTCCTTGAGAGATGTCCTGGAGCTGAGATGGCTCTAACAACTACAGCCATCTTCTTTTGTGCTGCGTATAACTTCAACCAGCAACAGGTTTCTTCTAATTCCCATTAACTCCACTTTTTCTTGGGCTCCTTGATGCCAGTTGATTAGATGCTCCGCTAATGTCAAGGACAGTCAATCTCACCTCACCTCTGGAGTACAGTTCTTTTGTCAATAGTTGAGTTGTCAATATTAGAAATACAAGACCTTTTAATGGTCAACCAAAAGATATTTTCTAAGCAACCTGTATCAGAGATGTTAGTACATAGTTCAAGTAGGACTTAAACCCAGGTCTCCTGGTCCAGAGCTAAGGAAATTACCACTGCATCACAAGAGCTATCCTTTAGTTCATCTTGAAAATATTAGTCCCAAGTGATTCCATCAGGTGTAAGGAAATGTTTGTGCTGTTTATGAGTGTGGTTTGGTGAAAGGTGGTAATGGCAGTTTCACTCTGGTAGCACTGAGCTCTGTATGTGTCTGCTTATAAAACTAAATTGCTTTCCATTCTTTTAAAAGATTTGAAATAAAAGTAAAATTTGTATTAAAGTTGTAGGTTTGCAATAAAAATGAGAAAAGAAACTGGTCCCATCCTCTCCCCTTTCCTTTTCCTCACTTTTTGGTATTTTTGCACTGTCCCGATGGGTTTTGCATATGATACTGGTAATCGATTGGAAACACAATTGATTTAGTGGTGGAAGATAAAGGAGAAAAAAAGTAACACAGGTAATTTGGTGATTAAAGGAATTGTTCAGTTGTGCATTAAAGCACGTCTCGATATAAAACACAATATGTTTTAAAAATTGGCATCCCTATAAGCTTTGTATGCAAATTGGTAATTGGACCAGAAACACAGGTGATTTAGTGGTGGAGGACAAAAGAAACAAGTAACATGGGTGATTTAGGTAGTGGAAAAAAACACCATTCAATGATGCATTCAGAAATACCTTATTTTGCCTTCCAACTCCATATTAATTTAATTCCCTTCCTCTCCTCCTCACCGTCCCTATTTCACTGCCCTTGATGGGCAGTGTTCATTAATTGCTCTTTTATTTGGTGAATTAGATGATATAAAAATGCGGGAGCTGGGCTGTATTATTTTCCTCTCCAATTCTATTTTAATTTAATTCTCCCCTTTTCCTCCCACCCTTCCCTACTGTTGTTGTTTCAGTTGTTGATATTGGGTTCTTGTCACATTATCCCTGTTGGGCAGGAGTTGTTTCTTATTGTTTGGTGATTGGGTTTCCCTAAAAGTAAGAAAGAGTTCTTCATCTGGTGTGGATGGAAAGTCCGAAGATCACTTCATGGGCCTGCACCTGGACCTGGCCAAACTATCTACAGCTCACAACTCCCTGCTTCTTTTTATGGTTATGTCAATATCCAGGTGTCCTTGGAGAGGTAGCACACAGTGTCCACTAACACCCTGGAAGCATTCTGGCATTGATGTGGGCCATGATGGCTGGGGTCCATTGGGGGATGAAGACCTTGTCATATGAGAAGTGGCCGAGTACGCTGGATTGGTACTCGATGGAGTTTAGAAGGATTAGAGGGATATTATTGAAGCTTACAGAATACTGAGAGGCCTAGAGAGGATGGTGAATCTGTGGAACTCGTTGCCACAGAAGGCTGTGGAGGCTAAATCATTGTCTGTATTTAAGACAAGGTAGATAGGTTCTTGATTAGTTAGGGAATCAAAGGTTTTAGGGAGAAGGCAGGAGAATGGAGTTGAGAAATATATCAGTTCTGATAGAATTGTGGAGCATACTGAATGGGCCAAATGGCCAAATTCTGTTCCTATAACTTATGGTCTTATTACCTTCTCCGATTCCAACTTGATTTAAACCCTGATGAAGGGCTTATGCCCGAAACGTCGATTTTCCTGATCCTTGGATGCTGCCTGACCTGCTGTGCTTTAACCAGCAACGCATTTTCAGCTCTGAGCTCCAGCATCTGCAGACCTCACTTTTTACTTAACCCCATCCCCACCAATTCTCCCTTTTGATGGTGAGTTTTTGGTTATAGTTACACTGTTGCTGGTGAATAGTTTATTGTTAATTGATTTACATTAAAAAAGAGCAGAGTTCTTCTCAAATGGGAGTGATTGTGGGGGGTGGTGGAGTGTTGTGGTGGGGAACATTGGAAGGTATGAGAAGGAAAAAGTAGAAATCGTGATTCTGCTACACTACTGGTTTACAATAAACATTTATAAATCTCTGAAAATCTTTTATTTGACAATTCAACATTTGTGTCTTTGTTAAACAAAACAAGGTTGCAATGGGGTCAACATGAGTGCTTCTCTTTGCACGCCTTCCTGAGATTGTCATTGAACAAAGGTTAATCTCCTAGCTTGATGCTTGTGGCACAATGGGAGATATGTCCAGCCAGGAAATTACAGATTGTGGCTGAATACAGTTCTGCTGCTATCAATGCCCACAACATTTCATGGATACCCAGTCTGAGTGGTTAGATCTGTTCCAAGATTGTCCCATTTAGCATGATGACAGCATAACATTACGTGATGCAGGTGATATCCGAGGTGTGAAGATGGGCTTTGTCTCCAAGGACTATGTAGTGGTTACTCTTATAAATACCATCATGTATAGTTATATCTACAGTAGATAGATTGGTGAAGTTGAGTAGATTTTCCCATCTTGTTGGTTCCCTCATCACTTACTGCAAATCCAATCTCGCAGCTATGTCCTATAGAACTAAGCCAGCTTGGTCAGCAGGGGTGCAACCAAACTGGTCTTGGGGATTCTCATGGCAGAATACTCAGTGCTTGGTCCAAAGTGTTTAACTTGATTGAGTACTGATACACCAGCCAAAGAGGGAAAGGTAGGTGGTAATTAGCAGTTGGTGTCCTTGCCTGTTTTTTTATCTGATGCTACGAGACTTCATGGGGTCTGGAATTAATGTTGAAGACTCCCAGGGCAACTATGTACTAATTATATACTCCTGCACTTGTGGGACAGGACGTACCCAGTAGAGTGATGGTTGTGTCTGGAACATTACCTGTAAATTTTGTCAGTACGACTATATCAGGCTATCGCTTGACTAGTCTATGGCATATGCCCACAGATGTTGTAAGGAGGACCTGACAGAATCAACAGGATTGTGTTTGCTGTCATAGGTTCTGGTTCCTGAGTTACTGTCAGGTAGTCTGGATTCATTCCTTTTGTTTTGAATTTTATATGGTTAAATAGAACCGAAGAAGGCCTATCGGCTAGACCAGGTATGGATGTCAGATTTCCAGCTCTAAAGAGCATGAGAAAATCATTTTTATGACAGTCAGCAGTGGTTACAGTGTCAACATTAGGCAAGTTTTTAATTGTAGATGTTGTTGATTTCAAGTTTCACCATTTACTATGGTGGGATTGGAACCCATTTTCCTAGAACACCAGCCTGAGGTTCTGGATTAGCAGTCTAGTGACAGTACCCTGCTATTTCTCTTTGAGCTTCTTGACTGTCTTGACCCTTCTAACCATCTGGGCCTCCCTGTCTGACTTGGTCTTCCTAACTCCCTAATGGGACAATAGCATCATTCCACTAAAACCTCCACTTGCCCAGGCACTGAGTACTATATTTATAGGACATTTGTCCTGGGATACAGGTTCCATTGATGCAGGGTCAGATCACTTGCTTCTGAATAAGTAGATCATGGGTTTAAGCCCATTATGAGCAACATGGTTCCATAATCAGGCTGACCTGGTATTGAAGGAGTTCTGCACATTTTTCCTAATCAATTTGTTCAGAGATATAATGACACCCCCTGGAGCAGGTGGAACTTGAATCCAGGCCTCCTTGCTCAGAAATAGGAACAATACCACTGCACCACTGAAATAACTCCAAGAAGCTGGTATCCCAGAACCAAGTCACCCTTGTTTTACACTTGGGGAGCCCTTGATAACAATCCAGCTCTCAGAGTGAATTGAATGCCTGACCATCCTATTCTTATCAGTCAGCCAAGGCTTTCTGATTGGATCAGATTAACAGCTCCAATTAGGGAACTCATATTCTTTGAAATCCACTTGGCTGACTTTGTTACTATCACTACAACCACAACAGCCCTAAAATTCTGCACTGTTTTTTTTTATGAGCGGCAAGCAGTGACTAGTGAAGTAGATATTTTATAATCAAACTGTTCAGGGAGATGTTATTATACATCTCGAACTTTGAGATGTCTTGAGATTATTAAGGAAAATTTGGAAATGCAATTTTATTTTTCTTTTTGACTTATCAGATCATGACAGGAGTACTTTGTTTATCGTATTGTTCGTGATCTCTCTTGCTGGGACAGTCATCCTACTTGCGCTGAAAAACATCAAACACTTGCACCACCACTCGGAGATCAATGATCCTCTACTTCTTGATTCTATGCTGTAAGTACTCAAGTGCAATGGTTCATCTCCATATATCATGTATGGTTCTGAATTCAGGAAGATAAATGCCATGTAATTCTAAAACTGGCCACTAAAAAGTCTCTTACCCTGTTCCCAATTACCCAGGCTGAGATCAGGATCTCACTGTATTGAAATAAATAATGTGTAAAACCCCAAAAAAAAACACATTGGAAAAATGATCTGTTCAAAGCACATTTATGCCAGACATCGCTCTATGGATAGCGCTGCTGTCTCACAGTCAGAAGATCTGGGTTCAAGTCCAACTTTAAAGACTTGAGCACAAAGTCCAGACCAACAGTCCAGTGTAATTTTAAGGAGTAAGGCAAATTTAAATGCCATCCACCCACTCATCGTATCTCAGGATGTTAGGGATCCTGAGGCATTGTTTCGGACATGCACAAGGGTGTTGTCTGTTGTCCTAATCCATGTTTATTGTTTAGCTAACACCTCAAACAGATTATCTTTGTGAACAACACATTTGTGCTTTTGGATGTGGCCACCATGTCACATTTCCTACATTACAACAATGACTGTAGCTGGCTGCAAAGCACTTTGGTACATCCAGATGTTGTGGAAGGTGCTGTATAATGCAACTCTTCCTTTACTTTTGAATGTTATTTTAGTCTTTACAAACACCTGATTTGTTTCAATGTTGACTAGGTTTAAAGAGAAGGCGATGTCGACTCTGGATCAGATCACATCAGAGTTCAGTAAGTTGTTCCTCTTCACAAATGCTTCAGGCTGATTAACTCATTCTGGACTTTTGTTCCTGTTAAATGCTCTCAAATGAGATATGGTTCTGAACTGACACATTTTAGTGGTGGGCATAGTCAGGAGAAAATGGTATAGTGTTTGAGGGGCATAGCAGGTTAGTGCTTGAGGAGTGATTGAGAGATATAGTAGATTAGTAATTTAGGGGTATGGTGGACTAATGCTTGAGGGATACGAAGGGATAAAGACTGGAGGGTGGAGTGGGTTAGTTAATGGCGGGTTAAGGTGAGTTAGTGATTTGGTATGTATGGTCAATTAGTGATTTGCACTGTATGAGGGTTAATGATTGGAGTAAAGTGTGTGTGTTTGAGAGCTTTGGTGGGTTAGCAATTGGAAATGCAATGTGGGTTAGTGATTGGAGCTCTACAGTAGGTCAATTATTGGGGGAATGGTGGACAGTGATGGGAGGGATTAAATATAGTATAAGGTAATTTGAGGTAATACATTTTGGCAGACAGAACAGAGGAGCTGAATATTATGTAAATGGAGAAAGACTGCAGAAAGCTACAGTATAGCCAGATTTGCTGTCCTCATGCATAAATCACAAAGCTGGCATACAAGTTTAGTGGGTAATACAGAAAGCAAATTGACTGAAGGCCTTTATTTCAAAGGGAATGGAGTGCAAAAATAAACAGATCATGCTAAAATTATGTAAGGAACTAGTCGGTCGACACCTACAATAGTACGACGGGTTTTGGTTGCCTGGCCTAAGAAAAGGTACACTGGTATTAGAAGCAGTCTAGAAAAGGTTCTCTAGGTTGATCCTGGGTATGGAGGGACTTTCTCATGTATAGAAGTTGAGGAGGTTGGGCCTGTACTTATTGGAGTTTAGAAAAATGAGAAGTGACCTCAAAGAAACAGAGGGCACTTGACAGAATAGATGCCTGAGAGGTTGTTTCCCATTATGGGTGAGTCTAAGACCAGAGGGCATAATCTCAGAGTAAGGGGTTGCCCATTTTTAAAAAAAGATGAGATGGAATTTTTTTCTTTTCAGAAGGTAATGAATGTATGGAATTCTTTAGGACAGAAAGTTATAAAAGCCAGGTTGTTAAGAATTTCAAGGTCGAAATAAGACAGATGTTTTATCAGTAATGGAATCAAGGGCTATGGAGAAGAGACAGGAAAGTGGATTATCAGATCAGTCATGTTCCAATTAAATGGCAGAGCAGACTCAATGGGCTGAATGGTCTACCTTTGTTTCTATGTTTTAGGTCTTATAGACTACGGTGAACAGTGATTGTGATGTACAGTGGATTAGTGATTTGGGGATATGCTTGGTCATTGATTAAAAAGGGGAACACAATGAGTTTTCAAATGGGATCCATGCATTATTGATTGAATGTTTCAGTGGGCAGAGTCTGGGGCAGAATAGTGTTTGTGGGTAACAAGAGTATTCTGAGATGTCGGAGGCTTGAACACTCAATGGGATGGAAACCATTTGCTTTGACTCTGAAGATGATGTGGTCTGTCAGAGACATGTCCCAGGGACGTGACCCTACAAGTGATGTTGGAGATTCTGGTGCTTGGTATAATGACCCAATCATTGGTCAGAATACAGAGGCTGAAACTGAGAAATCCTCTCTGCCTCAATTTTCATGGTTAATATAGAAATTCACTCTCTTCTCACTGTGTTCAATTTCTTTTTCAGGGTCAATGTTGAGGTTGTTTTGTACAAAGAACATGCTGCTACTGAGCATGCCAATTGCATATAGTGGTAAGTAAGTGAGAATATGGCAATGGATGAGTGAATTTATAGCAGGGAGTGAGTGTGTAGACTGCACTTTGTGAGAATTGATATCTGACAATTAAACTGTACCACCAGAGGAGTGGTGATGATGTCAATAGTGTCCCAGATCTCTTCTTCCTGACACTGTCCCCATCTCTTATCTACTCCTACACTGCCCTCACTTCCACCACCCCTCACATTCACCCCCACTCCCAAGTCCCTGACACTCACTGCATCCCTCAATCTGACATTGTAGGGGATTGACTTTGATATCAATTTGATCTGGTCCCTAAAGACCATGGATCCACCATACTTCAACCACATCAACAATTAGGGACCAGGAAGGACAACTGATGAGGAATATTAGATTATTATAATGTTTAAAAGGTAGCTTTACTTGTGCAGTACCTGTTCTTGGAATTTTATTTGCTCAGTCCCTCGTTAACTTTTATTTTGGGGGCTTTGATGTTCCAGGCCTGGTGCTGACCTTTTACAGTGGGGTGTATGGTACATGCATTGGAGCCACCAGACAGTTCGGGACAATGGCCAAGGGTCTGATTGGTCTCTCGGGGATATTCATTGGCATTGGAGAGATTCTTGGTAAGTATGAAAAATGTCAGGAAGCGTGCATGAGCGTGGGAGGGAGAGGTCAGAGGAGGTTAGATGTTGGGGAGCAATGTAAGAGGTTGTATAGACAGTCTGAGAGGGTGATCAAAGTAGCACAACATAAAAACTAAACCATCACATTCTCTGTGTAATCAGGAATCAGAAAAGGTTGTGAAAATCTGAATTGTCTCTCTTGAAGGTCATCTTGGATCTAACTAAATATCAGAAAAGTGGCTTAATGGGTTAACTCGTCTCCATGTTCCTGTCAGTTCAATGGCCTAAATGACTTCCTTGGTTAGAATGAACTGTCAGAAAGTGGGAAAGCACAAGGTTATGGACCACAATCTGATTAACAGTAGTTCCTCATTCATTGCTGCAAGTTCTCACAGATGTTCATTGATGATTGCACAATATTCATTGCCATTCATGATCTCTCAGTTGAAACAGACCATGCCCAAAATGTATCAAGACAAGGCCCAGGCTTGAGCTGATAAATGCTGAAAATGTGTTGCTGGCAAAGTGTAGCAGGTCAGGCAGCATCCAAGGAGCAGGAGAGTCGACGTTTTGGGCATAAGCCCTTCTTCAGGAATGAGGAGAGTGTGCCAAGCAGGCTAAGATAAAAGTAGGGAGGAGGGACTTGGGGGAGGGGCGTTGGAAATGCGATAGGTGGAAGGAGGTTAAGGTGAGAGTGATAGGCCGGAGTGGGGGTGGGGAGAGATCAGAAAGAAGATTGCAGGTTAGGAAGGTGGTGCTGAGTTCAAGGGTTGGGATTGAGACAAGGTGGGGGGAGGGGAAATGAGGAAACTGGAGATCAGAAAGAAGATTGCAGGTTAGGAAGGTGGTGCTGAGTTCCTGACCTCTCCATCCCCACTTCCACACCGGCCTATCACCCTCACCTTAACCTCCTTCCACCTATTGCATTTCCAACACCCCTCCCCCGAGTCCCTCCTCCCTACCTTTTATCTTGGCCTGCTTGGCACACTCTCCTCATTCCTTAAGAAGGTCTCATGCCCGAAACGTCAATTCTGCTGCTCCTTGGATGCTGCCTGACCTGCTGCGCTTTTCCAGCAACACATTTTCAGCTTTGATCTCCAGCATCTGCAGTCCTCACTTTCTCCTTGAGCTAATAAATGGCAACTATAATTTATTCCATTCAAGTGCAAGGCAATGACCGTCTCAACAATCACTCCTTGATATTTAATAGCATTTCCATTGCTGAAATCCTCATTATCAACATCCTGGGGATTCCCATTGACCAGAACTGAACTGGATCAATCACGCAAGTGCAGTAGCTACAAGAACAGGTTGGAGGCTGGGAATTCTGCGGTGAATAACTTTCTTTCGCCTCAGTGTCTGTCCAACATTTACAAGGCACAAGTCAGGTGCATGATGGAATACTCTCCACTTACCTGGATAGTGCAGGTCCAACAACATGCAAGAAACCAATACTATGCATGACAAAGTAGGTTGCTTCATTGCACCCCATTTGCCATCATTTATACTTAGTTGCTTCACCACTGACAAACAGTGGTAGCTATTTGCATTATCTACAAGTTGCACTGCAGCAATCAACCAATGCTTTTCAAGAAAACCTTCAAACACACGATCTCTACTATATAGAATATCAAGGGCAACACCATGTATTAACAAGTTCGTTTCCAATTCACTCACCTTCCTGATTTGGAACTATATCCATTCCTTTGCTGTTGCTGCGTCAAGATCATGGAACTGCTATTTTAACAGCATTGTTCATGTACCTACTCCCCAAGTACTGCAACAGCTCAAGAAAACAATTCACTGCCACCTTCTCAAGGGCAGCTAATGGTGGACTATACATGCTGGCCAGCCAGTAATATCCACATCCCATGAACAAATGCAAAATGAAGGTCAGCACATTTTCTTTTGTTGAGAGCAAGTTGTTGTCTGTGGTGCTGAAAGTCAGAGAGAGAGAGAGAGAGAGAGAGACCTCCCTGTATCCCTCTAGAATGGGTATTTATGAAACCTTAGTAGGACATAGGGTGACTAACTAAGCCGCTCAATTAGCCCGTTTAGAAATGAAATACTTGCGAGCAGCTGGATGTCAATGTTGTGATCACATATTAAATCTGTGTCTCTCTGTTACAGGGGGTGGGGTCTTCGGGCTGCTGTGTATCAATAATCAGTTCCGACGTACCTCAGCAATCCTTCTCGGAGTCATTGTGCACTTTCTGGCCTTCTATCTGATCTTCCTTATAATCCCAGGTGATGCACCAAAAGGTGGTGCAACCAGCGGTCACTTTGAGCCCTATCTGTCTCCCAGGTAATATCTGCAATAATGACCATACAAAACTGCTGGATGTGACAAAAATCCAGCCAGCACACTTTAGGGAAGGAAGCCTGCTATCTTTAGCAGTCTGGGCTTATATGTAACTCTCGACCCATAGCATTGAGATAACGAGAGTGCTGAGACAATACATTCCTGTAAGGGTGAAAGGAGAGGCTGGTAGGTATAGAGAATGCTGCATGACTAGAGAAATTGAGGGTTTGGTTCAGAAAAAGAAGTAAGCATATGTCAGGTATAGACAGAATAGATCAAGTGAATCCTTAGAAGAGTATAAAGGCGGTAGGAGGGAAATCAAGAGGGCAGAAAGGGGACATGAGATAGCTTTGCAAATAGAGTTAAAGAGAAAGCAAAGGGTTTTTACAAATGTATTAAGGACAAAAGACTATGTAGGGAGAGAATAGGGCCCCTCAAAGATCAGCAGGAGCTGCAGGAGATGGGGGAGATACGAAATGAGTATTTTGCATCAGTGTTGCATCTTGTGGAAAAGGACATTGAAGATATAGAATGAAGGGAAATAGACGGTGACATCTTGAAAAATGTCCATATTACAGAGGAGGAAGTGATGGATGTCTTGAAACGCATAAAGGTGGATAAATCCCCAGGACTTAATCACACGTACCTAGAACTCTGTGGAAAGCTAGAGAAGTGATTGCTGGGCCTCTTGATGAGATATTTGTATCATCGATAGTCACAGTTGAAGCGCCAGATGACTGGATGTTGGCTAAAGTGGTGCCACTCTTTTTTTTTAAAAGATATTTTTATTAGAAATTTAATAATTTGACAGATTTACAAAAATAAACAGAACTTTCAAGCACAAACATTAATATAAAAATAGATCTTAAATATATAATCATCAAAATTCAAAGGAATGATACTAAAGAAGAAAGAAAAACAATGAAACTCAGTTAACTACTAATCTAATCCACAATTATCCAGAGTGTATAGTTGAGTCACTTACATCCTTCAAACAAGAGAAAATGTTCTCCAATACACTCATAACAGTATAATAAAAAGGAAACTATTTCCAAACAATAAGAACAAAAAAAAACATGTTTGAATGGAGATCCTCCCCCTTGTTCTCAGGGGGCCTTACTTCCTTTCTAAAGGTCCACCATATCCTCTCCCAAACAGTGTCCCACCCTTGACCCGGGCGCTCCTTAATAGGATTTAGATATAATACCGAGCTAGAGTTAACAGTGAGCGCCCCACCCCCACCCCTCCCCACCCATACCTGAGTATATCTGATAGCATCAATGCCACGTACAAACACACATAACTATAAAATTACAACTCCAACAAATTACAGTTAAGTATAATAACATAAAATAGCAAGGGAAGACAACCCTGCTCCCAGAAGCAAAAGTAAAGTAGAGTAAAGTATCCATTTCTCCCCACGAAGTGTGGAAGAGGCAAGCCAACATAAATTGTCTCTTACGATTTATTTAAACGAGTCTAAAAGTTCCTTAGCCTCTTCTGGTGATCTAAAATTATACTCGGATCCTTCGTGGTTAAAGCATAACGTCGCTGGGTAGCGTAAGGTGTATTGAATATTTAAGTTCCTTAGACATTTTTTCACCTCATCAAACGCCTTCCTCCTTCGTGCCAAAGCCGGGGAGAAGTCCTGAAATAACATAATCTTGGATCCTTCATGAATCATAGCTTTAGGATCCTTTCCAAGCTTTCTGGAGGCGTCCAGGAGTATCTGCCTCTCCCTATAACTCTGCAGCCGGAACAGGACCGGGCGTGGGCGCTGGTTTGGGCCAGATCCGTGTACTGCGACCCGGTAGGCCCACTCCACCCTTACCCGGTCAGTTTCAGCCCCCAGGTTTAAAAGCTGGGGCAGCCATCGCTCCAGAAATACTACTAACTGTCCCTTCTCTTCTTGTTCAGGGAGGCCCAGAAGACGGATATTCTTTCTCCGATTTCTATTATCCAGGTCATCCATGTAGATTTCAAAGGCCCGGACTCTCTGCTCCAGAGCTCGCACCTGTTCTGCAGCTGTTTGTGCTGCAGCCTCGGAGGTCGTGGCCTTTAGCTCCGCCCCCTCCACTCGGCCCTGTAATTCCTCGAGAGCCTGGCTGTACTTTTGTAACTTTTCTTCGAATGCATTCCATCTCTGTCTGGATTCTACAATGAAATTGACGAGTGTCGTTTCCAGCCTGGCAATCATCTCTTCAAGGCCTGTTTTTACATCAGCTGCAGCCGGAGGAGAGGAGGGTGGGGGAGGGGTCTTTGTTTTCTGAGAGCTGCGGGATCCCTTTGGTTTACTCATTATCCACTTAATATTAAACTGCTTAAATATAATAGTAAGCAGCTAATTAAGGTTAGAAAATTTTTTTGGGTGGTTTGGTAAGTGTGGTGGGGGTGAGTAACTCACTTTACCCAGGTTTTGGGAAGAGCACTGTAAACTCAGACTTGCTGAGTCGCCGCCATCTTGGATCTCCAAGTGGTGCCACTCTAAGAAAGGTGGTAAGGACAAGCCAGGGAACTATAGACCAGTGAGCCTGACATTGGTGGTGGGCAAGTTGTTGAAGGGAATCCTGAGAGACAGGATGTACATGTATTTGGAAAGGCAAGGATTGAATAGGAATAGTCAACATGGCTTTGGGTGTGGGAAATCATGTCTCACAAACTTGATTGAATTTTTTGAAGAAGTAACAAAGAGGATTGATGAGGGCAGAGTGGTAGATGTGATCTATATGGACTTCAGTAAGGCATTCAACAAGGTTCCCTATGGGATATTGGTTAGCAAGGTTAGATCTCATGAAATACAGGGAGAACTAGCCATTTGGATACAGAACTGGCTCAAAGGTAGAAGACAGCGGGTGGTGGTGGAGGGTTGTTTTTCAGATTGGAGGCCTGTGACCAGTGGAGTGCCACAAGGATCGGTGCTGGGTCTACTACTTTTTGTCATTTATATAAATGATTTAGATGTGAGCTTAAGAGGTATAGAATGCAGATGACACCAAAATTGAAGGTGTAGTAGACAGCGAAGAAGGTTACCTTAGATTATGATGGGATCTTGATCAGATGAGCCAATGGGCTGAGGAGTGGCAGATGGAGTTTAATTCAGATAAATGCGAGGTGCTGCATTTTGAGAAAGCAAACCTTAGCAGGACTTATGCACTTAATGTTAAGGTCCTAGGGAGTGTTGCTGAACAAAGAGACCTTGGAGTCCAGGTTCATAGCTCCTTGAAAGTAGAGTTGCAGGCAGATAGGATAGTGAAGAATGCATTTGGCATGCTTTCCTTTATTGGTCAGAGTATTGAGTACAGGAGTTAGGAGGTCATGTTGCAGCTGTACAGGACATTGGTTAGGCTATTTTTTGGAATATTGCATGCAATTCTGGTCTCATTTTGATCAGAAGGATGTTGTGAAACTGAAAGGTTCAGAAAAGATTTACAAGGACGTTGCCAGGGTTGGAGGATTTGAGCTATTGGGAGAGGTTAAATAGGCTAGGGCTGTTTTCCCTGGAGCGTCAGAGGCTGAGGGGTGATCTTATAGAGGTTTGTAAAATCATGAGGGGCATGGATAGGGTAAATAGTAAAGGTCTTTTTCCTGCGGTGAGAAAGTCCAGAACTGGAGGGCACAGGTTTAGAGTGAGAGGGAAATGATATAAAAGAGACCTAAGGGTCAACCATTTCTCGCAGAGGGTGGTGCGTGTGTGAAATGGGCTGCCAGAGGAAGTGGTGTAGGCTAGTACGATTACAACATTTCAAGGGTTTTTTTCAATAGGAAGGGTTTGGATGGATATGGCTGGATGCTGGCAGGTGGGACTAGATTGGGTTGGAATATTTGGTCGGCATTGACGAATTGGATGAAGAGTCCTGTTTCCATGCTGTACATCTCTATGACAATGTGACTGAATCTTCACTATCTTCTGAATTGGCCTAATAGACTGTCAATTGTTATACAATTACTGTAACAATTGTACCATTGTGCCAATTAACCAACAGTTCAAGGTGAAGCCTCAGCATCACCTTCTGGGCAACTGGAGATCGAGTTGAGAGCAGTATTTTGGGTGCCAGTTGGCATCGGGAAGTCAGGTAGATTGGGGGAATGGTAAAATAGAGGTTTTGGGCTGTTTTGGGACATAAGCTAGACTTGGGGTATCTGGAAGTATTGGTTAGAGTATGGGCAGAGTCAGGGTGTTGAGCAGTACTGGGTTTTAGACAGATATTGAGCACGGTCGGTATTGTAATGGAAGCGTAAGAGGGTCATGAACTCAGTGCTGGATCAGATTGTTTCAGGGCTGATGATGATTCTTGGTGTCACAGGCAGGACAGTACTAACAACAGTTATTGTGTTTCCAGTCCCTCTGCAGCACTGGTAAGCAGCTTCCTTCTTGGCCTTGGTGATAGTTGCTTCAACACTCAACTCTACAGCATTCTTGGCATCCTTTATCCACAGCAAAGTGGCCCAGCCTTTGCAATCTTCAAATTTGTACAGGTACAGTTATTAGAAAGAATTAATCTAACAATGCTGTGTTTAATTTATTCTCACTGAGCTAAGTTATAATCACAGTATCCAATAACATCTCATTAACTTAGGATGCACATGCAGTATCGAATAAACCATTACATAGACTTCCATTACACACAGTATTCATTGTACATCACAATAAGTTACAAATAGACTCCATTCCAGATAGTGAAGTAGGAATTCTATGGAAATAATTTTCTTGACAGTTTGTTTATTTAAGCGCAGCTTTTCATGTCTGCTTCCAACTGACTAAAACAGTATTCCACCCAACGTAAGGCTCGAATCCACCACCCTGAGATTAAGAGTCTCATGCTCTACCAACTGAGCTAGCTAGACTTTTGCCCAAAATGTCAATTTTCCTGCTCCTCTGATGCTGCCTGACCTGCTGTGCTTTTCCAGCATCATTCTAATCTCAACTCTGATCTCCAGCATCTGCAGTACCCACTTTTGCCTAAAACAGTATTCTGTCATCTCTCTTTACACATGTGTGACTTAAGAAATTAACAAATGAATAATTGATTTAAGTAATGATCACTTTAAGGGTCAAGTCTCCTTTATAATACAAATAAATGAACAACAAACAAAAACATCAAATTAACTAATTAAATAAAACTAACTAGTAATAGCCCCTTTAAAGGGGAATGGTAATGTAAATAAAATTGTCAAGCAATCTTTATTGATATTAATTCAAATGAAATAAAAGACAGCCATTAAAAAGAGCACCATAACAGGAAAAAAACTCCCAAAAACAAAGACTGCAAAATTTAAATTTATGTTTTAGGAGTGTTTATGCAATCCAGCCCCTACACTACCACTGCTTGTGGAAGGCTTGAGCAGACAGTGGATATGGCACAATCTTGCTTTTTTGAAAGTGCTCTAAGGATATTTCCTAATCAATCCGCACAGAGATTATACACCTTTCAACCTACACTTCCTGGCTCAGAAATAGTGACATATAGCACTTAATTAAATATTGCCCTTCACCTGCGTATTATAACCACGAACAACACAGTCTGCAACATTCATATGCTGACCTGCAATACACACAGTATCCATAATGCAGTGGTATTCACTAGAAAATAAGTGAGATCCAATTGGATATTGTGTCCAGAATGTGTAGTAGAATTTAAAAATACTTAAAGAATCATTGAAATTTATTTCTTCCAAAAGATATCTTGATAATATAAAACACAAAAAAGTTATAAAAGACAAACACATCAGTAATTGTACACAGTATGCCAAGTGTACAGGTGTATTATTTTTAAGTAGGATTGCTGCTCTCCTTCTGCTGTTTTATACCAGGATACTCACTACCTTCTTATTTTTAATATTGAGATCCCTGCTCTCTTCCTGCTGTTTTACAAAAGGATCCCCACTCTCTGCCCACTGACTTATATCCAGATCTCCCTTCATCACTGCTGTTTCAAATTGGGATCCCTGCTGTTCTCCCATTGGTTTATAGTGGATCCCATGTACCCTCCCGATGCTGTTTTGTACTTATTTACAATGTAATGTGCATCACACTGAAGTACAAAAGACAGCATTTGTTGACACTGATGCTTGCGCATTACATGCTGCTTTAAATTGCATAAGCACTGATTTCAGGGGGTCATGGCCACATGATGTCACATATAAAATCTACATGATGATGTCAGTGCTTGAAACTGTGCATGCCCCAATGAGCACATGTGTAGTTGCTCACAGTTGCCAGTGTTGGCAAAAGCTACCATTATGTTACCATTACATAGCAAAGGTACACCCCCATTATCCAGTACAACTATAGTATAATGCATTTAATCCTCTACATGTAAGGTAACTTCAAAGACCTTGGAAAGGCCCATGGACAGTAACTAACCCTGCTCTAGACTTTTAAAAGGGTGAAGGAAAGGTACTTCCAGCTGGGCAGGAACAGGAAAAAGTAGGAATTGTTTTGGTCAAGAAGTTTGATTCCATGTTAATAGTATTCATTGACAGTGAGAGTTATTGGGCTTTGGAACAGAATGAAACTGTGCTGATTATGGATTCCCTGCACTCCTTGAACAGGAGCTGCACATCTTTCTGAGTAAGCATGTTTTAATGGGTACAGGAGCAGCTTATCTCGTGTTTCCAGGTTACTCCCAGATTAGCGAATTAGGGAAGGAATTCCACTCCATTTATTTAAATTTCTTCTCACATTTATTACCTCTGGTTTTTCTGTCTCTTGCATGTTAGTTAGGTTATTTGAAATGGCAGCATCACATCTGGACAGAGAGGAATTTGGCAGATCCTTTTCATATGTTTGTATACAGAAGCTTGATGGAGAAAATGGTTACTGGCTCTGTCTGTATGACTGTTTTCTTTCTGCTTGGCTTTCAGTCTATTTCTGCTGCAGTGGCTTTCGGATACAGCAATTATCTGGTGCTGTCATCACAGCTCCTTATCCTGACCACCTTCTGTTTTATTGGCACACTTTCCTTTTTCATTGTGGAGAAAATTGAAGACAATGCCTCAGGCTTGCAAGATTTCTGAGTGTCATTTTTTTCTGGATGTGGCAAGGAATTTCCACAAATCTGAATGAATTCCAGGATCTGCTGCTTTGGAATCTGCAGGACTTGGGAAAATCCCTTGGATCCAAGGAGTAGATGAGTATGTTAGAGTAGTTATTCTTCGCTACTGGAGGGAGTTCAACTTTAATCAGTAAATGCCTCTGGTGGTAGAGCTCATGTACTGCAACACTTCCAGTCCTTAATACTCTTCAGTCTTCAATGTTGGTGCTTTCAGGTTGAACCTACAACAGGGCTTCCCAAAATGGAGGTAACAATGGCCACTATGGCGATGTGCTCCTTCTCTGACAAGCTGTCAGTTCTTACTCAGGGGTCATGACAATTTTCAAACCTTGAAATTGATTCAAGCCACAGGATGAAGAAGTTTGGTAAGCACTGACCTGGAACGAGTGTTACAGGAGAAATAAGCTATCAGTCACTCAACCCGAGAGTTTCTGCAAGCACTAAAATAAAAACTTCTGATATCACTGGAAATTTCAAATAGACTAACAGTATTACTTTATACTGTAAGATTATTTTCACCTTACTTGTGTCTTGCAAGGACTGATCTCACAAAATAGCTATTATTGCTGTCAATGCAGAGAGCTTATAAGCAAATGCTAATTCCTTGTAAATCAAAGTATAAGCAAGTTAGCATGCCCAATTTCAAATACCATCAGATCCTGAAGTGTGTAATAACATCTCTGAACAGGTTGATTCGAAAAGATTTTAAGCACAGTATCTGATAATAGCTCACAATTAAACAGTCAAGTTTGTTACTGTCTTTCGGTCTCTCCCAGGAATGACAGGAGCCCCATGTGTGCTGATCCCCTTCAGTTAATGGTCACTCATTGTTTGATGCAGGTGTAAGTCACAAATCCACATCATTATAAAGGCTAGTCATTTATTCTATCTATCTTCTGTCTCTAGGACAAGTCAGAATGCAATCTCACACTTAAGATACTTGATCTGGGCCAGTTTTAAACTTCTCATCTTTGTTTTCAAATCATCCTCTTAGCTCATCCTAAATATCTGAAGGTGCCTACAAACTTCTGAAAATTTGCCCCTGCAGTTTTCATATGCATCCTCAATTGCTATCACACCAGCATTGAGACTTGCTTTTACATGGTGCCTTTAACATAGTAAAAAATGGCAAGGCATCTTGCAAGAGCTCTTGAACAAAATTTGAAACTGAGCCAAATCAAGACCAATCAGGGCAGGTAACCAAAGACTTGTTCAAAGAAGCACATTTTAAAGTGTATCGTAAAACAAAAGGAGAGAGGTAGAGAATCTGAAATGTGCAGGAACAGAATTCCAGGCTTTGGCTTTGACAGATAAAGGTTTTGTCACCAATGGTGGAGCGAATTAAATTGGAACGGTGCAAGAGGCCTGAATGAGGACCTGAAAATTGGGATGGTGAGGTCATGAAAGCTTATACACTTCTAGAAAGACAAAAAAACATTAAAATAGCATCCAAATATGTCAAAATAAAAACCCCATATCTTGACAACACAGAATAGTTCTTTCAATGGATGTAGAATTGTTCACTGAGCTGGACATTTTCAGATGTTTTATCACCATACGAGGTAACTTCTTCAGTGAACCTCTGAATGAAGCATTGGTGGTGTGGTCTACTTTCTACTTATGTATTTAGGTTTCCTTGGGTTGGTGATATAATTTCCAGTGGTGGTGCCATTTCTTGTTCTTTTTCTCAGAGGGTGGTAAATGTGTAAAAGTCAATGTGCTTGTTGATAGAGTTCCAATTGGAATGCCATACTTCTAGAAATTCTAGTGCGTGTCTCTGTTTGGCTTGTTCTAGGATAGATGTGATGTTCCAGTTGAAGTGGTGTCCTTCCTTATCTGTATGTAAGGATACTAATGAGAGTGGGTCATGTCTTTTTGTGGCTAGTTGATGTTTATGTATCCTGGTGGCTAGTTTTCTGACTGTCCAATCTAGTGTTTGTTATAGTTCTTGCAAGCTATTATGTAAATTACATTAGTTTTACTTGTCTATATAGGGGTTTTCAAGTTCATTAGCTGCTATTTTAGTGTGTTGGTGGGTTTGTGGGCTACCTAGAAGTATGGTATTCCAATTGGAACTCTATCAACAAGCACATTGACTTGGATTCCATTTACCACCCTCTGAAAAAAAGAACAGGAAACAACATCACCACAGAAAATGATATCAGCAACCCAAGGAAACCGAAACAGATAAATAGAAAGTGGACCATACCACCAGTGCTTCATCCAGAGGTTCACTGATGAAGTTACCTAGTATGGTGACAAAGCGTCTGAAAACGAACCTTCCAGCTCAGTGAGCAAACCTATATCCAGAACCTCAACCTGAGCTACAAATCTTCTTAAAACTCGCTAGTTCTTTCAGTTTGAATATGACAGAACTGCTATCAGTCAGATCCATTAGTTCATGAAATTCAGGGGATCCAAATCAGGGATTAAAAGGAATGAAATAAGAGTAGATATTTTTAATCAACCTGTTTGGAACATGTTATGACATATGCGTGGGCTTAAAAATAAGTATGTCATTACTTTTGAGAAAATACTGCCCAACTCTAAATAATAAATTGGAGCAAGAAATTATATAAAACCAGGTTTCTAACAATAAATTCAAACAAGGATGAGAACATCTCTGGGACACATGCATCAACAAACCCCACAGCCCCCTGGCTCAACTCCCCCTCCCACTCCACCAAGGACATGCACGTCCTGGACCTCCTGCATTGCCAAACCCTAACCACCTGATGCCTGGAGGACAAGAGGGAACGTGGACCCTGCAACTATATGGGATTAATGTACATTTCACCAGTTTCCTCATTTCCCCTCCCCCTCATCTTATCCCAGTCCCAAGCCTCCAACTCAGCACCACACTCTTGACCTAACCACCATTTTTCCCATGTATCTGCTCCACCCTCCTCTCCAACCTATCACCTTTTCGCTCACATTCATCTACCTGTTGCATTCCCAGTTACCTTCTCCACACACCGCACCCCCCCCCCCCCCCCCCCCCACCCCAGCCCACCCACCCTCCCATTTATCTCTCAGTTCCCCGGCCCACAAGCCTCATTCCTGATGAAGGGCTTATGCTCAAAACATCAATTCTCCTAATCCTCAAATGCTGTCTGACCTGCCGTGCTTTTCCAGCACCACACTCTGGATTCTGATTTCCAACATCTGCAGTTCTCACTTTCTCCTACCTGAGACTGGTTGGGTTTCACAGAAACATTTTAAATGTTGGGTTAAGATCCACAACCTTCTTTCTATTTGTGCTTGATTTTAACTGTGTAAGTGGCTTTAAACTGAGCTAAATGCAACAGATCTCTGGGCCTTCCCATGAAACGGAGACCGTGTACTGTGTTTGTGAGGAGTTGGCTTGACTTTGCAGTTTTAAAAATGGTTGCAGGGACTCAGATATGAGCATCTTATCCCCATTTCCGGCAAATCCCATTTTTGCTGCAGGAGGAAGGTGACAGAGAACAAGTCACATGCACTGGAATCCTGAATTCAGCAAGACCATTTCAAATTAGTGCTGAATTTAAACAGGCCCCATTTTTGCTGTTCCAAAGGCCTTAACCTACAGTTACAGATTCGTGGATGGTTAAAGTCTGTTAACTGTTCTGGTCTGAAGATTTTTAAATCCCCAGAGCATTTAGCATGAAAATAAAAGCTGCAGCTGTTGGTCAGAAAAAAAAGATTGCTACACACCACCTGATATAGCTAAGAAAAAATTATTACCATCTCTTCCTGCAGTTTCAGAAGTGTTCATTGTTGACCTTAATACCCTTCATTATGATCAACATCACCATCACTCAGAACTCACACTTAAAGAGATAGACAGGTGAGATGCAGACAAGATGGTTGGGGAGTCTAGAATCGGGGACACAATTTCAAAATAAGGTGGAACCACACAGAACCAAGTGAGGATTTGTTTTTACTTAGAAGGTTGTCAGCTGGTCCTGTATTCAGTGGAGCTTGGTAAAATGAAAGGGGATCTCATTGAAATTTATAAACTTCTGACAGGTCTTAACAGACTGAGTGCAAGGATGATGTTTCCCTTGGCTGGGGAACAAAGGGCCTCAAGATACACAGTTGGGTATTTTGGATGGAGAGGTGGAGAAATTTCCTTACTCAAAGGGTGGTGAACCTGTGGAACTTTGTACCACAGGGTTGTGGAGATGAAATCATTGAATATAGTTAAATAAGAAATGGATACATTTCCAGAAGCTGAAGGTGTCAAAGAGTATGGGCAAAGAAAGGGAGTATGACTTTGAGATAGACAATCAGTTGCGATCATTTTGAATGGCGGATGGAGCCTAATGGACCAAATGGCCTATTCCTGCTCCTATTTTGGGTGTACAAAGTGAAACAATCAGGAAACGTAGTTTGATAGCACCAGCCTAGACAACAGGATTCAATGAGTTGTTCTCTTTGTCTTCTTTTCAGTTCTTTGCCAATGAGACAAAGTTCTTTGCACACCAGTGCTGTCCTTCATTTATTGGTTGAGAATTTAACCTTTTTTGAGTCTCTAAAGGTGTTTTATTCTTCCTTTAATAGAGATTTGCAGTGAAAGGTAATTGAAAAACATTTAGCTGTTCCTGGATGCTCCCAGACTTGCTGAGTGTCTCCATCAATTTCTGTTTCAGATTTCCAGCTGTTTTATTTAACTGTTTTATTTTAGCTGTTACTGCAGACCTCCTGGCGCCTTCACACAGGAGAGAGACACACAGAGATTTTTTGATGCTTTATCTTTTCAGGCTGCATGATTCTCTGTTGCTATGAACCCCATGAACTGTGGTCACCTGTTCATTCGGCAATAAAATATTGTTGTCAAGCAGTTGTCGCCCCCAGTTCAGAACCCATCAGCTTTGTGGTGTCTGCTTTTGTTGTCACTGTTTTAGGGGAAAGCAACACTGTGTACAACTCACAATGTGCTCCAGTAAACGTAATTTTTAAAACTGCAACTATGTACACAGTCTCCTTTGTTTAAAACATTATCTTGTTTTTTCAGTCCATAGTCCTTAAATAAACAATATTAAAGCATGTAGTCTTTATAGATTGACAAGGAACAGGGATAGACAATTTGGCAGCTCAAGCCTGGTCCATCAATCAACAGCATCATGGCTGATCTGATTGTGACCTCATCCACATTCCCTCTTGTCCCAATAATCTTTCACCCCATTTGCTTAACAAGAATCTATCTACTTCTGCCTTAAAAGTAATTAAGAACTCTGCTTCAACTACCATTCTAGCATGAGATTCCAAAGATTAATGACCCTCTTAGAGAAAAGAAAGCTTCATTTCTGGTTTAAATGGACAACCCCTAATTCTTTAAACATTGATTCCTTGGTCCTGATTCTCCTTAAGAGAAGAATCCTTTCTACATCCAACCTATTAAGACCCCTAAGGATTTTATGTGTTTTGGCCAAGTTGCCTCTTTCTCTTCTAATCTCTTGGGATATAAACTGAGCTTGTTCAACCTTTCCTCATAAGACACCATCCCCATTTCAGATATTAGTTTGGTAAACCTTCTCTGAACTGCCTCCAATACATTTACACCCTTCCTTAAATAAGGTAACCAATACTTTGCATAGGATTCCAGATTTTGTCTCACCAATGCCCTGAATAATTTATTCATAACCTTCCTACTTTTGTATTCAATTCAACTTGCAATAAATTTTCACATTCAATTACCTTCTCTAATAACATGCTGTAATAAATATGATACAGAAAGAAATCTTTCATGAAAACCTTTCAACCTTACATAAAACTACACAATCCTATATTCAATAATGATATCAAAGGTGGTCAGTCTTGTAATGGTCTCTTAAAATGTAAATTGTGATGTGAACTCAGCTCCTCTGTTGAGCTAAGTGATTTGAGCGCTTTTGAAACACAGTCCTGCCTTCATAATGGTCTCAGCCAAAATAAGAACCTTTGGGAAAAGCCTTGGGCATTGACTACTTAGGGATCCACAGCTCTGTGGCCTCTTCGAACACCATTATTCTTGACCTTCTTCCTCAGCTTCTACCAACAGCCATCACAATTAGCCCCATTCAGTCTTGTGATACATCTGATCTCTCGCCTTTTATGAGACAGTCATTGACAATGTTCAACATTGAAACTAAACTGCTGGCAAAATTTAAAAATGTTTCACTCCAACAAAAATCCAATAAAAATGTTTTGGATGACTGTGCAAAGCCTAATTTATTATTAATGTCTCTTTACATCCTCTCCCCACACCTCCTCCAACCCCACATCCCTTCCCTCTTTTCTGAATGGAGCAAGCTGACTTCAATTTGAATTATCAACACATATTAGAATGAAGTTCAATGGATAAAAGTCTGTTTGTATAAAGACAATGAGGGTTACAGATGTGAATGCTCTAATGAATGTAGTATTGAATGAATTGGTCCCATTTAGTACAACCTACTTCTGTTAAGCTGTATTTTCAGCAATGACACCTATGAAAACAATACACTGAGACAGGAGAACATAGAACATTACAGCGCAGTACAAGCCTTTCGGCTCTCAACCTGTGAAACCAATCTGAAGCCCATCTAATCTACAATATTCCATTGTCATCGATACATTTATCCAATGACCATTTAAATGCCCTCAAAGTTGACAAATATGCTACTGTAGCAGGCAGGGCACTCCACGCCCTATTAACTCACTGAGTAAAGAACCTATCTCTGACATCTGTCTTATATCCTTCACCCTTCAATTTAAAGCTATGTCCCTTTGTGCTAGCCATCACGATCTAAGGAATAAGGCTCTTCCTGTCCACCCTATCTAATCCTCTGATTATCTTGTATGTCTCTATTAAGTCATCTCTTAACCTTATCCTCTCTAAAGAAAACAGCCTCAAGTCCCTCAGCCTTTCCTCATAAGACCTTCCCTCCATAACAGGCAACATCCTGGTAAATCTCCTCTGCACTCTTTCCAATGCTTCCACAAACTTTGTATAATGCAGCGACCAGAACTGTATGCAATACTCCAAGTGCAGCCACACGAGAGATTTGTGCAGCTGCAACATGACTTCATGGCTTTGAAATGCACTGTACATACAACCCTATCAACCTGGGTGGCAACTTTCAGGGATCTACGCACATGAACACTGAGATCTCTCAGCTCATCCACACTACCAAGAATCTTACCTTTAGCCCAGTACTCTGTATTCCTGTTACTCCTTCCAAAGTGAATCACCTCACATTTTTCTGCATTAAACTCCATTTGCCACCGCCCAGCCTAGCTCTGCAGCTTATCTATGTCCCTCTGTAACCTGCAACATCCTTCCACACTGTCCACAACTCCACCAACTTTAGCTGCATCTGCAAATTTACTAACCCATATTGACCATGATATTCGCACATATTGTCAATGCTTGTACAGAATTATTGCTCAACATCATCAAATTTCACAATGTGAGGAAAACAAAATTAATAACCATAGTCTATAAGGATTGTAGGAATTTTTCATTATTAAAGAGTCGATTAGCTACAAAGCTTGAACAGAAACTATCATCACATCAGGCAAGGAGCCAGTTCCAAATTTATCTCAACCAGAACAGGAATTCAATTCATATTGTTGGCTGTTATTTTTTTCTGAACCACACTCTCTGCCTAAAAAACTGAGCTAATCATTCCCAGAAATTATATACTTTTCAATTTTTGATTGTACAACTCATTTTTATACCCAGAAGAAAATACTAATGGGAGGTCCATGGAATTTTCATCACTTGAGAAGGGAGCATCAGAAGCAAAATGTTTAAGAGCAATTGGTCTGGTAGGTGTGAATTCAAAAGTAATTGCAGAGAAACAGACTACTGATGTACACTGTTTCTGTGAGTAGCATTTTGTTTACCTTGGAAGCTTCCTCTTTTAAAGGGTCACCAGTGATGGGGTGGTCCAACAAAGACCTCTAGGAGGATGTGAAGACTGGAGATCAGAGTTGAAAAGTGCGGTACTGGAAAAGCACAGCCAGTCAGGCAGCATCTGAGGAGCAGGAGAGTCGACGTTTCAAGCATGAGTTCTTCATCAAAGACATCTGCAAGTTAACCAAAGATTTATACAGAGCAGTTGTCATCACTGTACTCCTGTACTACAGTGAGACCTGGACTTGTATCAGCAACATATAAGAAATCTACAGAAACTCTAATAGAGAAAAAAAAACTGAAGATAGTAGGATCCAAAGTAGACAGTTAGGAGGCTAAAAGAACACAGCAAGCCAGGTAGCATCAGGAGGTGGAAAAATTGGTGTTTTGTGTATAACCCTTGTTCAGGAATGAACCCTTCTTGAAGAAGGGTTATACCCAAAATATCAACTTCTCCACTTCCTGATGCTACCTGGCTTGCTGTGTCCTTCCAGGCTCCTAACAGAAACTCTATTAGCAATGCCTCCACTGCATCCTCCAATGGGACGATCACTGAACAAACATTAGTGTACTATTTGAAGCCAGTTCCACAAGCATTCAGGAAAACTTGGAAAATCAACAGTGTCCCCAAATGGCTGAAGAGTGTCTTCCCTGCCAGGTCCTGCTTGCTCCAACTCTCAAATGGCCAATCTGCCTGATGAGAACAAATAAAATGTCTCAAAGACTCTCCTCAAAGACTGCAGTTCTCCTTGTAGTGCAGCAAATTGAAATAATGATATAGAAGAGCTCGCAGCCAATCATTCAAGCTGAAGAAGGGCTCATGCCCGAAACATCGATTCTCCCGCTCCTTAGATGCTGTCTGACCTGCTGCGCTTTTCCAGCAACACATTTTCAACTCTGATCTCCAGCAACTGCAGTCCTCAATTTCTCCTAAACTACATCATGCTTTGTCTCAAAAAGGGGTAAGGATAGAGTCACCCTGGTCCTACCAGACTCATTAAAGAGAGATGACTAGTGGCAGCTTAACCTGAGGGTCACCGCCTCAGGCAAGTAAAGAGGTAGAGAAGGAAGAACCTTCTTTTTTGAGGGCGGCACGGTGGCACAGTGGTTAGCACTGCTGCCTCACAGCGCCTGTAGACCCGGGTTCACAGGCGACTGACTGTGTGGAGTTTGCACGTTCTCCCCGTGTCTGCGTGGGTTTCCTCCGGGTGCTCCGGTTTCCTCCCACAATCACAAGATGTGCGGGTCAGGTGAATTGGCCATGCTAAATTGCCCATAGTGTTAGGTAAGGGGTAATGTAGGGGTATGGGTGGGTTGCGCTTCGGCGGGTCGGTGTGGACTTGTTGGGCCGAAGGGCCTGTTTCCACACTGTAAGTCTAATCTAGAAAAAAAAACCTTGATTATAACCCTCCGCCCTTGAGCCCCGCTCCTCCAACCGCCACCAAGACAGAACCCCACTGGTTCTCACCTACCACCCCACCAACCTGCGCATACAACGTATTATCCGCCGCCATTTCCGCCACCTCCAAACGGACCCCACCACCAAGGATATATTTCCCTCCCCTCCCCTATCAGCGTTCCGCAAGGACCACTCCCTTCGTGACTCCCTTGTCAGATCCACACCCCCCACCAACCCAACCTCCACCCCCGCCACCTTCCCCTGCAACCGCAGGAAATGTAAAACTTGCGCCCACACCTCCACACTCACTTCCCTCCAAGGCCCCAAGGGATCCTTCCATATCCGCCACAAGTTCACCTGTACCTCCACACACATCATCTATTGCATCCGCTGCACCCGATGTGGCCTCCTCTATATTGGTGAGACAGGCCGCTTACTTGCGGAACGCTTCAGAGAACACCTCTGGGCCGCCCGAACCAACCAACCCAATCACCCCGTGGCTCAACACTTTAACTCCCCCTCCCACTCCACCGAGGACATGCAGGTCCTTGGACTCCTCCACCGGCAGAACACAACTACACGACGGCTGGAGGAGGAGCGCCTCATCTTCCGCCTGGGAACTCTCCAACCACAAGGTATGAATTCAGATTTCTCCAGCTTCCTCATTTCCCCTCCCCCCACCTTGTCTCAGTTGGTTCCCTCAACTCAGCACCGCCCTCCTAACCTGCAATCCTCTTCCTGACCTCTCTGCCCCCACCCCACTCCGGCCTATCACCCTCACCTTGACCTCCTTCCACCTATCCCACCTCCATCACCCCTCCCCCTAGTCCCTCCTCCCTACCTTTTATCTCAGCCTGCTTGGCTCTCTCTCTCTTATTCCTGATGAAGGGCTTATGCTCGAAACGTCGAATTCTCTATTCCTGAGATGCTGCCTAACCTGCTGTGCTTTGACCAGCAACACATTTGCAGCTATAACCTCAGCCAGTGCAGGAATTGAACCCATGCTGTTGGCCTCACTCTGCATTGCAAACCAACCATCCATCCATCCACCTTGTCAAACAGGAGGACAAAGAAGGAAGCAAAGCAAATTCTGCATTTTTTGTGAGTGTAGTCTGGTGACATGATAGTCAGAAATGCCATTCAGTTTGGAATACAGTAATACTAAAGGACTGTGGCTGGTAGTCTCTTTGTAGGTTGAAGTTATGGCTGCCACAGTAACTGACTATTCTTGTTTCTCGTTGCCGCCTTCGCTTGCTAAGATATTTCTCTTTCAGCTTCTCTGTCTTTCTGACCATGACAGAGACACACACACTCTCTCTCTCTATCTCTCCAAACCTCCGATCCTCTTTCTGCATCCATCAATCTCAGACACACCTGCGCGGGGCGGGGCTTGGTGATTGAGTGACAGTGGGAGGCCTCGCCTTCCCAATGAAAGGACAGGCCGGAAGTTGTTCCTCCAGTCAGTCCCGAAGCGGCGCCTGCGCCAACATGGTGTTGTTAACCCTGAGGCCTCGGCTGTTTCGGCTTCAGTGTGTCCCTTTCGGTCTGGCTGAAGGCTGGAGATCCGGCCTGTGTGGAGGGGCCGGGAGTAGCGAGCGGCCGGAGGGCAGGGTGAGGCTGCGGTTTGGGCCGAGCCCCACAGGTAGTGAGGCAGAGGAGCTGCAGGGTGGCAGATTATAACATATTGATATTCACATATTTGTAGTTAATAAAGAAAATAAGTTGGGCATTACGGTATTGGCTCAGTAAAGCTCCAGTTCCAGATCTCCACGCGACATTCAACCTGAGACATGACCCCAGTGTCGTAGTAAATAATTTTTTTAACAGCATGAAAAGAGGCCTTTCGGCCCATCATGTTCGTGTCGGTCATAAGACCATTTGTGTCGCTCTTCCCCCATCTCCACAAATTGCTCACCAAACTCCCCCCCCCCCCCCCCCCTCCTGGCAAGACTTTTTCCCCAGCTTTCTGCCTCTGCCTGGAACCTGTAAAACGTCCCTCCTCAACCTCGCCCAGTCTTCCCCATCAATATTTTTCTATTACTCTGCCACTCTTACCTACTTTTCCTCTGTAAACCTTTCTTATTGAACATCCATCCTCACCTCCTCGTGTGTCCCTTTTTGTACATCCCAACATACTGTGCATCCCTGAAAACCATTGTCCTTAAGGCAACTGCCACCTTAGTGCTTGTCATCATTTGCTTTAACGCCTGCTTGTCCCAGGAGCTCCTGAATACCATGGTCCAATTGTAGCTCATTGGGCATATTCTTGCTGAGGTAAAATTTCATCACAAGAAGTGACAGTCTGGACTTTTTATTCCAAATTCCTTAGTTGATTTGCTGTTGGGGTGCCCTCAGACCTGATTTTTTTGAAGAAGTCCTTTCTCTAAATTCCTTGATTTTTCACTTGTTTTACCAGGCTTCCTGCATCTAGGAGGACTTCGCACAGCTCTGTACAATTACATATTTGCCAAAAAACATGGAGGTACGTTCATTCTCCGGATTGAAGATACAGATCAGAGCCGCCTTGTTCCTGGAGCAGCGGAGAGCATTGAGGATGTACTGGAATGGGCAGGTAGAGTATGCTGGGAGGCTGTCATTTGTACATTCATAGTATAAGGCATTCATTCATCTCACTCCCTCTGTTTAAAAACTTCAGGCTAAGTATTAGGCTCAATTATCACCATCTTCTTGTTCCTGAACCCAGTACAATTATAATATAGAGTGTTAAATACACTCAGTAAAACGTTTGGTTAGAATACACTCTGGTATACATAACTAATGTAAAACTTGCTGTAATAACAAACCCTGTTACAATTAATATAAAGCCTTCAATTATAAGAATCCCTTTGTTTTCCATGTGCAGTATACTTCTCTAGGTTATCACACTTGTTTTACTTGCTAACTAGGAATCCCCCCTGATGAAAGCCCTAAGAGAGGAGGCTCGTATGGACCATACAAACAGTCAGAGCGACTGGATCTGTACTTAAAGGCCACTGAAACCCTGCTAATGAAGAATGCAGCATATTATTGCTTCTGTAGCCCCCAGCGTCTGGAAATGTTGAAGAAGGAAGCATTGAGAATGAGACAAACACCAAAGTAAGTTTGAAATATATGATTACAGGGAGCTATCTGTGGACACAGATCATTTGCCTTCCTTCTGACTTTGTCTTTGATTTATTTCTATACTTGAAAGAGGATGCTCAATCATGATCAAATTGAGCAGCAAAACAACCTCAATGGGCTTCAAAGCCTATTTGTATTATTGTGGAGAAACTGTGATGTGAATTATCTGGAATCCTACTGCTCTTACCTACCCCTGTGTCATGTCCCCCTTCCCCTGCACTAACCCACCCCCAGCAAAAACAACTAACCCAATCTCTGCCTTCTGCTTGTTTCTTCTAAATCCTTCAGTCGTCATATCTTCAGTGACACTCAGTTTTTGCTATCTAGCTCTGATTGCAGAAATAATTTGTAGAAAAATAATTTTAAAATATGTGAGCATTTGACTTTTATCTCTGGATTATATTTTAAGATAAACTCTGTCCTTCAATTTACACCCATCTTTAATACTCACCACGTCCTATCATATTCAATAGGTCCTGATCTATGCTATATCCTTTATGATACACTTTGTCCTTTCCCTGTACAGTACACCCTGTCCTTTAATTAAGAAAGTGACAAACTTTAATGCCTTTTATAACTTTATGATATACCAATGTAGTTGTTGTAATATTGGGATTGTGACAGATAATTTGTGCGCAGCAAATCCCCATAAACAGTAATGTGGCAATAGCCAACTTGTTTAACAATATTTGTTGGTATATAGAAATTGATCAGGGAGTACCTAACCTAGTCTTCTTTGAAAAGTGCTGTTGTATCTTTTATCTACACCTATAAGACCAGATGTATTAGTTCAATGTTGAATCTGAAAGGGAACCTCTAACATTGCAACAGTCTATCAGAACATGGTGGTGCAGTGGTTAGCACTGCTGCCTCACAGCACCAGGGGCCCAGGTTTGATTCCACTGTCATGACTGTCTATGTGGAGTTTGCATGTTCTCCCTGTCTGCGTGAGATTCCTTCAAGCCCTCTGGTTTCCAAAGATGTGCAGGTTAGGTGGACTGGACATGCTAAATTGCCTCGTAGTGTCCAGAGATATATAGGCTAAGTGGATTAGTCATGAGGAATGTAGGGGTCTGGGTAGCATGCTCGTCGCAGGATCAGTGTGGACTTAATGGGTTGAATGGCCTGCTTCCACACTGTTAGTCTGACATGTGGACTCCTTTCTGAAGTGGGCTTCAAATTCACTATCTGTGGACTTCTGTAATACAAATGCTGTCCTTTTTCAGGTATGATAATCGCTGTCGGCACCTGACTCAGACTCAAGTAGAGGAGCGATTGGCACAAGGATGCCCACATGTTATCCGGTTTCGACTGGAGGAGGGTGCTGCGCCCTTTGAAGATCTGGTATATGGACTGAACAGGCTAGATCCTGCCAGTGTGGAGGGTGACCCCGTTATCCTTAAGGCGGATGGGTTTCCAACCTACCATTTGGCAAATGTAGTTGATGATCACCATATGAAAATCAGCCATGTTTTGCGGGGCACTGAGTGGCTCACTTCCACTGCCAAGCACCTACTGATGTACAAGGCCTTCGAATGGGACCCTCCAGCTTTTGCTCACCTTCCACTTCTCCTGAACAAAGATGGCAGCAAACTTTCCAAACGTCAGGGTGATCTGTTCATCCAGAACTTTTCCCAGAATGGAGTGCTTCCAGAGGCTTTACTTGACATTGTCACCAACTGTGGATCTGGCTTCTCAGGTGCTGTGTGTAGGGAAAGGGATTTACTCTGTCTGGAATGGGTTGTGCAGAGATGAAACGTGCTTACTTGCATTCTATGTGGGATTTCATTTGTTGGGTTGTGTTGCACACAAGACACTGCGCAGGCTGCTCTGTGTTGTAATTTGGACTGAATGAAGGCTGGGGTTTTCCTGATGAAGGGCTTTTGCCCGAAATGTCGATTTTGCTGCTCCTTGGTTGCTGCCTGAACTGCTGTGCTTTTCCAGCACCACTAATCCAGAATCTGGTTTCCAGCATCTGCAGTCATTGTTTTTACCTCTGTGGTTGTGTATAGAATAGTGTGCAGCCTGGGGTGTGTTGCACACAGAACTATGTACAGACTAGGTCATATAAAGGGAACATGAAGAGGGTGGACTTTGTTGCAAAGTGGTCACAGCGCAGGATGTTATAGAGAGAATTTGTACAGTCTTATATTTAGATGAACATACGAAGGCTGGGCTATGTTGTACAGTGAACATGTACAGGCTGGACTGTATGGTACAGTGAACATGTATAAGCTGGGCTGCATTGTGTACAGGGTTGTGCACTGAACAGATATCATACTACAGGATAGTATGCAGTCAGGCGAAGATGCATATTGGATAGTGCAAGCTTGGGAGCACCAGAATAAGCACAGGGCAGCAGCAGGTCTGATCCCCTGATGGATGATGCAAAGACCCAGAGACGGAAGTCTGAGAGGAAGTGAAATGAAAACTACATAAAACCCTGTTATCTTAATTTTGTGTTTCCAGGAAATCGACTAGGTCGGATGCTGGAGGAGCTCATCAGCGAGTTTGATGTGACCAAAATAACAACCCACTCTGCACTTTTGGACCTTGACAAGCTGCCAGAGTTTAACAGGTGAATAAGTGTGCAACACATTATAAAAGCTAACAGTGTGTTCCCTGCTCACATTGGCATGGTGCACCCAGCCCACTTTGGCAGCATGTTCCCTACCCAGGTTAGTTTGCCCCCCCACCTGTCTGGCATGGTGGCCTTTCTTCTCCCTTCACTGAAATGGTATTCTATCCCCCTGATCACCCACCCCTTCACACAGGCGCAATCAGGGCTGTCCTCATCCCTCACCTTTGCTGGAGTAGTACTCCCCCATTCCACCCTGTGATTGGCATGATGGTCATTCCCCCCTTCACTGGAGTAGTGCATTCTCTCCCCAGTTGCTGACAATGAGCACCCTGTCTCCCACCTATGCTCCAGGCTTTCCTTTATTCTGTTCCAGCACTTTATTCTGTTGCACCAACTGGGTTTGCCTGATTGTCAAATCTACATATTTGTGTGTTACAGAAGTGTGTGGGTTCAAGCTGAGAGTGGAGCCACCATTATCAGCTGGACCAACATTTCCATACAGTACTGAGAGAGTGCTACACTATCTAAGTGTTTTGTTTCAGACAATAAGTGAACGTTCCATTGATCTGTACAGGTGCATGCAAAAGATTCCATGGTACTAATCAAAGAGAAGCTGAGAAATTTCCCTGGCACCTTAACTGGCTACTGTTTGTTGGACCTTGCTGCAGTGCCTTCAGAAACAGTTTATTGCCTGTGAAGTGCTTTCAAATGTCCTTCGATCATGCTGCAAAAGTGCAAACTTGTTACTGAATCATACAGACTCTGATAGTCTCAGATTTGTTCCTGGTCTGCACCAAGTTAGCTAATCAACCTATTGGGACTACAAATGACTTCACGATTCTTGGATTAATGAGACTTAAAATGTTTTGGGGCCTACTTGAGTAATTCCACAAAATGGAAAGGTTTCCACAGTAGAAGAAGATGAGGAATGTTAGGTGAGGTAGCAGGGGAGGCTGTTTCCCAGCAGGTAATCAATGCCTTTGGAAGAAGTTTCTTCCTGAAAATGTGTTGCTGGTTAAAGCACAGCAGGTTAGGCAGCATCTCAGGAATAGGCCTATTCCTGAGATGCTGCCTAACCTGCTGTGCTTTAACCAGCAACACATTTTCAGCTGTGATCTCCAGCATCTGCAGACCTCATTTTTTTACAAGAAGTTTCTTCCATAAACAGCTATGTTGATTTTGAATCTGAGGGATAGCTTTCTGTTCACTATAGGTGTTATGGGATATGGGGCAAAGGCATATATTTCAGCTAATGAATTGCAGATAGGCTTAAGGGGGCAGCATAGTCTACTCCTGTTTCTACTTGCCAATACTTATCCACCTGCTGGCTTTCTGTCCATCAGGATGCACTTGCTGCAGCGTATTGAATGTGCCAACTCGCGGCAGCGGTTAGTGACAGAGCTTCAAGCTATGGTTGAGAAGGAGTTTGGTGATAAGCTGATGGATAGTGAGGCGTTATGCACTGATTATGTGGAACGGATGTTGCTACACAGGAAGGTAAGAACAATGCTGAAGTTTTTCTTCACTTTTACCCCTTTCTGAACTCTGAACCAGCCCAGGTGCCTACCTGAACTGCTAAAATATACAGGGAGAAATGATTTTCCTGTGTGGGTCCAGTGATGGTTTGAATTTCCTACCCATTATGTTTCCTACCCATTTCGTTGCTAGTGTTCACAAATTGCAGGATTCCATTTCTAAATTGTGTTTTATGTTCTTGTTGACAGGGCCACATCACCCATTTGCAGGAATTGGTGTCACCAAACTACTCATACCTCTGGTTTCGACCTGTTGTGTCCCATGAGCAAATGCTGAATCTGTCAACTGAAGGAGAAAAGATCTGTTGTGTAGTGATGCGGTAAGGACCTGTTGATTTTGCACAAGTTACATGGGCTGAAGTGATATGGAACATAATATTTACCACCTGTCATTTTTCTGTTCCCTTCATTACCGAAACCCATTTCATTTAGCAGGTAAAATTCTCTTTCCATTCCATCTCCCTGTGCTGTTGAGGAAAGTGTGGAAATTAGAGTAGGGGCAGTTTTAACTTTAGCCTGATTTACCAAATATTCCCTTGAAACCAATTGCCATTGTGGGAGGCTGAGAGTTCTGCCAATCATTGAAATAAAAATGTTTGCATGCTGCAACTTGCACTCATTTCCTGCTCTGGAATTACTGCTCAGAAACAGGAAATTGCATGGGGTACATTGCAACACTGACCCTGCCTGGAGACAACATTAGGGACACAATTAGCATTTCCCGTTGGTAAATGCTGAATCAGGATATCAAAATGCGAAGGATCGTCCAGAATAGCAAGCATGTTTTCATTAAATGATACCTTTTGGATTTGTCTTTATTTCCTCCTCCTATCTCCCCCGCCCAACAACCCCACCAGCTAGCACAATTTTTGTTGTCACCATTGGTTCGCTCTCTTACAATAATTGCACACCAACCTCCAATCACCTCCTCAAGCTCCACCCCACATCTCCCTCTAGTTCTGACATGCCGTAAGTCAGTTTTAGAAATTCAGGTGTACACCAAGCTAATTGTAACTCATCCACTGAATTCTAGATTCTTCCAGACCTGGTCCAATAGAAGTGTGAGCCCAGCAGAGCTGAACAATGAACTGAGAGCACTACAGACCCAGTTCACAAGTACCAAGTACAGTGACATGATGAAGGTTCTTCGACTGGCTCTTAGTGGAAAGCAGGTAGGGAGACGAGGATATTTACCAGGGTGAATGACTTCACTTATATGGACTGATTGGAGATGCCAGGATTGTTCTCCTTAGAGTAAAGAAGGCCAACAGTTGATACAGATGATCAAAATGTAAAATGACTGAAGAAGTAGATAGGAGGAAATTGTTTCCTGAGGTTAGAGAATCAGAAACTAGGGGAAACATTTAAATAATCAGCAAAAAACTGAGGGGTGTGCGCAGACATGTGAATATTTTTTCCTTAGTCAACTAGTTCTTATGAGCTGTGATTTGTAGGGCTTTGTGATAACGGTGGGCTAATTGGATAGTTCTATCAAAGAACTAGCAGAGGTCAAATGGCCTCCAGTGCTCCTAGGTTGCACAATATCTAATCCTGATGTTTTGTGGGGAAAGAGGAAAGGATTTACAATCTGGAAACATGCAGGGGAAGAAGGCTATGGCATTGAGAACTAGGGGTATATTGAATAATATTGCAAGTTTTAGTGTTTGGCTCCTATGATTTTTTTTTGAGGAACTGATTTTGTTTTAATTTCCTTGCAGCAAGGACCGAGTGTGGCTGAGATGATGCTGGCTTTGGGATCTAAAGAGGTGTGTAAACGTCTGCAACAGGCTGTCATCCATTGACTATCTACTTAGCACCTGCAGTTTGGACATCATGTGATGCACCTCCCAGACTTGTATGGAAGTGTTCCTCTGCTGCCATATAATCCAGGCCGGAAAAGTCTGTCAGGCTTCCTTCTCCATGCAGTGTGATCACATCTGATCATCCATTTCAAAGCTATTTTCCCCCAGAGTATTGTCTTTAATATAATTTGCATTGAGAAATATGTCCATCGCTACTTTAAACATATTCCATGACTGAGCTTCCACAGTCCTCTGTGGTAGGGAATTTCAAAGATTCACAACTCTCAGTAAGCTTTCTAATCTTTGCCCTAAGACGTTTTCCCCTTATGTTGCCCCCTTATTTTGAAACTGTAACTGGTTACAGACTCTGAAACTATGGGGAGCGTCTTACCTGCATCAACTTTATCTATCCCTTTGAGAATTCTGTGCTTTCAATGAGATCACCTCTCATTTATTAAAACTCTACAGAATACAAGCTGTTTCTCCAACCTTTATTCATAAAACAGTCTTGCTCTTCCAAGAACAAATCTGGTGAACCTGTGATGCACTCTCTTTACGGCAGTAAGATCTTTCTTCAAGGTGACCAAAATTGCATACAGTACAGTACTCCAGATATAATCTAACCAATGTTCAATAGAATTGAAACAAAATTTCACTACTCCTAAACTTGAGTCCTTTTGTAATAAAAGCCAATATACCATTAAACTTCTTAATACCTGCTGCAACTACATGTTAGTTTTCAGGGGCTTATTGACAAGAACTCCCAGGTCCCTTTGTACATCTACACTCTCTAACTTCTTATTCGTTTTTGAGAAATACTATGCACATCTGTTCTTCCTATCAAAGTAGATATACTGAATATTCCACATTGTATTTCACGTGCCATTTTTTGTCCAGTTACTAAGTCTCTTCAAATCTTCTTGAAACTGCTTTGCATCATCTTCACAACATGCATGTTAAGGTCGGTTAGTATCATAAAATGTACAGCACAGGAACAGACCGTTTGGCTCAACTGGTCTGTATCAGTATTTATGTGCAACTTGAACTTCCTATCCTACTTTATATAACCCTCTATTGTTTTCTCCCTCTTGTACTTAATAGATTTCCCTTAAACATACATATACATATTAAATATTATATATATTTGAAAAGCTAATAGTAAAATATTGCTTCAATTGGATAGAACTTTGGTTAGACTGAATCTGGAGAACTCTATGCAGATTTCATCTTGTCCCAGGAAAGATACTGCCAGAGAAGGAGTGCAACAAAAGTTCACCAGATCTGTCCGAAGATGTTGGGACTGACCTATGAAGAGATATTGGACATTCTGGGCCTATATTCTCTGGTGTTTCAAAGAATAAGCAGTGATCTCATTGAAATCTATGAAATACTTAAAGGGATAAACAGGGTAATGCATGTAAGAGGTTTCCCCTGGTTAGGGAGTCTGGAGCCAGTGGGCACAATATCAAAATAAGGAAATGAGATGAGAATTTTGTTTTTATTCAGGATAGTGAATCTTTGGAATTCTCTACCAGACGTGGCTGTGGAAGTTCAATCTTTGAAAATATTTAAAGTAGAAGTTGATTTAGAAAGAGTTTTGGAGATAGTTTGAGTAAAAGGCTTTCAAGTGCTCAATCAGTCATCAGTATTAAAACGGTGGAGGAGAATGGGCTGAATGGCCTACTCCTGCTCCATTGTTTCTATTTGCCTCAACTACTCCCTGACATAGCAAGTTCCACATTCTAATCACATATGGTGAAGAAATGTCTCCTGAATTCCCCTTTGAACTTATTAATTACATTTTTTTTATTTAATCATGAGATGTCAGCATCATTCTCAAAACCATAATTAGTTGTCTATCCTAATTGCTATTGAAAAAGTGTTGGTGAGGCACCTTCATGAGCAACTGCATTCATGTGCTGCAGGCACACCTGTGGTGCTTTTACGAACTGTTAGAAGATTTTTACTCAGTGACAATGAAAGAATGGCAATATAGTTTAAAATCCAGATGACATGTTGACTGGTGATGGTGATCTTTCAGGTGATGGTGCTCTCATATGATGATAGAAATTACAGGTTTAGAACGTAATATTGAAGAGGCCAGTGAACTATTACTGTCTTTTTTGAGGTCGGAGTTTCTGGATAGTGACTAATTTGGTTGCACTCCTTCCTCTGAATCACAGGTTTTGAGATGAAACTTCATGCTAGGACTTGAATACAAAAATCAAGGCTAGTATTCAATGCTATTGGAGTTGGAGATGCCATCTTTTGGGTGAAATGTTAATCATGACCTGTTTTCCCTCTCATGGATATAGAGACTTTGGAACATGTTCAATGAAAAGGGAGCTATTCTCAATGTTCTGGCCAATATCCACCCTTTGAAGATACATAGAACATACAAGTTAGGAACGGAAGTAGGTCATGCCTGATCTGTTTGTGATTTGATTTCCACATTCCCATCTATCCCAAATTTGATTCCCTTGCCTAACAAGAATGTACTTTCCTCCACCTTCATAAATTTTCAATGACCCTGCTTCACCCGTCTTGAGACAGAGTGTACCACAGTCATTCAATCTCTGAAAGAATCACTTTCTCCTCATCTCTGTCTAAAAGGGCCACTCCTATGTTTTTAAACAGTTCCCTCTGGTTCTGGAATTACCCGAGAGAGGGGACATCTGTTTCAATCAAAATCACAAAAACAAATTATTTGATCATTGTTACATTGATGTATTTGGGACCTCCTTGTGTGCAAATTGGGCACCACATTTTCTACATTATAACAGAGATTACAATTCAAAAGTATTCTATTGGCTGGAAAGCACTTGAAGACATTTGGTGATAATGAAAAGTACTATGTGAATGGAAACCTTCCTTTTAGAAGACACATGGGTCTGGAAGTGTCAGTCCAAAAAATGATGTGAATTGGAATAGAGACTGCAAGTAAGCATTGTTAATAGACACATAATAACCTCAGTTTAATTTTAAATGACTCCTGTTGGGCAGTTCCTCTCCACACTAAATTGTGATTTGTAATCAAATTTATATTTATTTTTGCATCTGATACGTACTGTCGTTTGTTAAACTTCAGTGTTGGACTTGCAATCCATGAGTTCAACTTCTATCAGGAAACATTGTGAAATTTAGTTTAGTAAATCTGGTAATTTGTGGGCAATCAGATTGTTATATTCTAAAATGATTTACCAACAGCCCATTGGTTATTCTGTATGCAACTCAAATTCCACACTGTGATTGACTCTAGGCACAGGATGCCAACCTGTAACAGGAAAAAAACAAATATTTATATTTCCCTAAACAAGGTCTATTTAAAGTATGTTTAAACTTGGTATTGCTATAATTTACTGTTGCTTTGTTATTCGGAAGGAACACAAAAGAAACATAATTTGTTGAAATTGCAAATATTAGAAAAATGAAATTAAAATGGAAGATGCTGGAAATATAAAGCATTTAAGTGAGAGTCTACTTAAAGTTTCAGTTGCAGTTCCATTTTCTCTGATCAGTTAGTTTGCCTTCCTCATTATTAGTCGGCCTTAGCCTTAGTTTCTGTTATACGTGTCTCTTACTGAGCTAACTTGTTTCTTTTGAGTCTGTTAATCCCTTCACTCCATCCTGTTCCATTGTAGTCCAATGTTCCAGTTTTTCCAAACTCCTTATAGCTTGGTTGCTCATATCCTCATGTCCTGTCATATCCTGGTTTCCCAATTTACCCAATGTTTCAAACCCCCATCACCCGAATAATAATTTAATATTCCCCAAGTAAATATCCATGTTGATCTTTTATCCCTGAACACTCGTATCCTATATTTTCCATTCACCAAATATTTCCAATTCCCATGTCCTCTGTACCTCATCACGTTAATAGCTCCACCTCCCCAATATTGACCCAAATCTCCCCCCATCCCCTCCAATATTGATCCATATCTGTCCCACCCCCGAATATTGACCGAAATCTCTCCCAACCCTCAATATTGACCCAAATTTCCCCCAATGCTAAACCAAATACCCCAAATTTGATCCAAATCTCCCCCCAAAGTTGACCCAAATCACCCCCATCCCATATTGCCTCCACCCTCATCTCCATCCCATATTGCCCCCACCCCATATTACCCCCACTCCATATTGTCCCAGATCTCCCCCACTCCCCCAATATTGCCCCAGATCTCTCCACCCCCCAATATTGCCCCAGATCTCCCCCACTCTCCAGTATTGCCCCAGATCTCACCCACATCCCCAATATTACCCCAAATCTCACCCACATCCCCAATATTACCTCAGATCTCCCTGATCCCTCCCCAATATTGTCCCATATCTCCTCCACCCCCCAATATTGCCCCAGATCTCACCCACATCCCCAATATTACCCCAGATCTCCCAGATCCCTCCCCAATATTGTCCGATATCTCCCCCACTCCCCTAATATTGCCCATATCTCCCCCACTGCCCTAATATTGCCCCAGATCCCCCCAATATTGCCCCAGATGACCCCTCCCTATTGCCCCAGATCTCTTCCCCCCCCAATATTGCCCCAGATCCCCCCAATATTGCCCCAGATGACCCCTCCCTGATATTGCCCCAGATGACCCCTCCCTGATATTGCCCCAGATCTCTTCCCCCCCCAATATTGCCCCAGATCTCTTCCCCCCCCAATATTGCCCCAGATCCCCCCAATATTGCCCCAGATGACCCCTCCCTGATATTGCCCCAGATGACCCCTCCCTGATATTGCCCCAGATCTCTTCCCCCCCCCCCCAATATTGCCCCAGATCACCCCCATATTCTCATTGGGTTCTGGTCCCCATTCCCTCCTCCCTGTCCGCCCCCAGGCCCCGGATGTCAGGCTTGTCTCTTTAAAGGAGCCCGCTGTTTGTTCTCGCGAGGCCGCACGCGGGAGGAGTCAGCGCGATGGCGGCGGAGGAGGCAGACACTCTGGAGTCTTGGCTGAGTGAGTGCGGGCCGCGGGCCGCGACCCGGAGCCTTGGGGGGGGGGGGGGGGGGGTTGGGTAGTGAGGAAGGAGGCTTCTTGTCCTCGGTCTCGGGGGTAGCGGGAGAGAGAGTGATGAATGCCCCCTGTCCCGGGATTGAGAGATTGGGGGGTGTCTCTCGTCCCGGGGGGTGGGTGAGGGCCTCCCAATCCCCGGCGTCTCGTACCGGCGAGGGACTGAGGAGGAGAGAGTCCTGCCCCTCTGATGCGTTGGGTAATCTGAGTCAATTTTATTGTAGATGGACGATCTGAGCTAATAAATTGGGAAAAATGAGGCGCGGACGTGTGTCAGTGACCCAGTGGTCGCCTCCCTGGGGTGTATCCTGCTACTGAAGCTTCCTGGGTTGCAAGACTGTTAAAGGGAAGGACTGGCATACCCGGGAAGGAAACGTTAAAATGTACACAACGGCAACCAATTTGTGCACAAATTCCTCCACAAACAACTGCATGTCACAATCTGCCTTAGTGATAGCCGAATGGTAAATGTTGGTTAGGGCACTGAGGAGGTGTCTCGGTTCTTCAAATTGTGCCATCTTTCATCTGACTGATATCACTTCCAATAGTACAGTATTCCCTCAGTACTGCCCCAAAGTGTCAGTCTGCATTATGGGCTCCAGTCTCTGGACTAGGACTTCAACCCACCATCTTCTGAACCACTGGGCAAAAGAAATGTTAAATGTCAGGTGTGAATTGGGCATCAAACAAATAGGGACATACAGCAAACTCCACTTCCTACTTTTGAAAAATGTTTCATATTAGGTCCCTAGCAGTACGCAAGATTATTTGGGAAGAAGCTGACTGAGTATGTTTGCATTACTTTAATAGTTGGGTAAATTATCACAAATCGTTCTTAAACTAATCTAACAATTCTATGTAGCCGCCTTGATGTATGTAGTGCGGGAGTTGCGGGTACGTTACGGGCCATTTGGCTTGTTTCTTGAATCTCTCAAAGCTGTCTACAATGTGTGACATGACCATTGGCCTGATGGGTTGCAATTTTACTTAAAAATACGTAAGAGATCATGTGCTGTATTAGATTTGGTGAGGTTTAGGCGGATGGGGGCAGTGGCAGGAAGACCTTAGACACAGTAGAAACATTTTAAAACTTTCTGATAAAGGAACTGAGCCAGTAACTGTGTGTGGTTATGTAAATTGGCTATTTAGGAAGTCATGAGTGAAGTCACAAGACAAGCACTGGACCATCTGGTTATGATCCAGTAGCTTCTCCCAGACACAGTACCTCACTGTATTTGACAATAACCATTGAATTTTTTTTTGTGGAGATCTTAGTCTGGCTATGTGCAAGTGCATTTTTATACACAAGGAGTTTGAATATTTTATTACAGTAACATTATTTTATCATTGTGCATTAATTTCAGTATAAAACACTTCACACACAAAGCAAGTAAATGTGCTGTTCTTCACGAGTACAATTCCTGTTAGATTTAATCATTAAGTCAATACAGAACTTTTAAAAATTCCTTTCACAGTCTCCACCATATTAACACATAAGAAGCCAACAGGCATTATTTCAGGAGAGAAAAATTCTACTTTTTTTAGCAATGTGGCACACATTTTAGGCTATCATATTATGTAAAGAGTGTTGGTTGAACAACACATGATGAATACTACGTCATGGGTTACTTCGTTCTGTTTCACATTCCTCTTGTGAAAAATCACTGCCCATCAACCACAACATGTAGGTAACATGAAGAAATTGAGGACTGCAGATGCTGGGGAGCCAGAGTTGAAAAGTGTGGTGCTGGAATAGTACAGCAGGTCAGCCAGCATCTGAGGAACAGGAGACTCAATGTTTCGGGCATAAGCTCTTCATCATTCCTGAAGGAGCAGTCTGCCAGTCTGAATGAGCTGTGTGTGGGCCATTGCATGGAGTAAGGGGAATGGTTGAAATAACTGTGTAGTTGTCAGTTGTGGCTCAGTAGTAACATTGTGTCACCAATGATCCAGAAGGTCATAGGTTAAAGTTTCATTCCAGAAATCTGAAAATAAATACTCAGGCTGACATGCCAGTAAAGTGCTGAGGAGTTCATTTGTGCTGAAGGTGCCGTATTTTAGATGAGACATTGAACTGAGGCCCAGTCCATTAACTCAAATAGATGTAAATGTTCTCAAATTCATATTAAAAGAAGAGCAGATAAATTTTCTGTCCCAGATCATATTCCTAAAATCAAAAAACAAAGAATTGCGGATGCTGGAAATCTGAAGCAAAAACAGAAATTACTGGAGAAATTCAGAAGGTCTGGCAGCCACTGTGGACAGAAGGCAGAGTCAATGTTTCAGGTCCTGTGACCCTTCTTCCTTGTGGTGAGGAAACTGTGGTATATATGCTGCAGGCAAGGTGTGTGTGTGGGGTGGGGGGGGCAAGAGTATATACCAAATCAACATCACTAAGACTTTTAATCATTATCCAATTTTTGTTTTTGAAGTTTACGATGCATGTCTTAGCTGCCATGACTATTACTTCGCAACAGTGACTATACTTCAGAAGTAGTTGCAAAACTGTACAGCACATTCCAAATATGTGCAAAGATTATGTGAATGCCAGATCTATGTTTAAAGCAGCAAAAACAACACAGCACGAAACTCGAGAAAGATTTCACTGGCTGTGCTATGAACTGGCTATCCATGGTTAGTACAGAATCCCAGCAGTTTAGAAACCAGCCATTTGGCCCATCGAGTCCACACCGACCCTCCAAAGAGCATCCCCCTCTCATAGGCGAAAATGAGGACTGCAGATGTTGGAGATTAGAGTTGAGTGTGGTGCTGGAAAAGCACAGCAGGTCAGGCAGCATCCGAGGACCAGGAGAGTCGATGTTTTGGGCAAAAGTCCTTCATCAGGAATGAGGCTGTGAGCTGAGGGGTGGTGAGATAAATGGGAGGGAGGGGGGTGGGGCTGGAGGTCGGGTAGGTGAGAGCGCAATAGGTAGATGGAGGTGGGGGTAATGGTGATAGGTCAAAGGGGAGGGTGGAGCAGATAGGTGGGAAGGACAATGGACACGTCATGAGGGGGGTGGAAAGTTGGAAGGTTGGATCTGGGATAAGGTTGGGGGAGGGGAAATGAGGAAACTGGTGAAATCCACATTGATGCCATAGGATTGGAGGGTCCCGAGGCAGAAGATGAGGCATTCTTCCTCCAGGCGTCAGGTGCTTAGGGAGTGGTGATGGAGGAGACCCAGGACCTGCATGTCCTTGGTGGAGTGGGAGGCAGAGTTGAAGTGTTCAGCCACGCGGCAGTGGGCTTGGTTGCTGCAGGTGTCCTGGAGGTGTACTCTGAAGCGCTCTGCGAATAGGCATCCTGTCTCCCCAATGTAGAGCAGACTGCATTGGGAGCAACAGATACAGTAAATGATGCATGGAAGTGCAGGTAAAACTCTGATGGACGTGGAAGGCTCCTTTGGGGCCTTGGATGGAGGTGAGGGAAAAGGTGTGGGTGCAGGTTTTGTAATTCCTGCAATGGCAGGGGAAGGTGCCGGGAAGGGAGGAGGGTGGGTTGGCCCTGACGAGGGAGTCGTGGAAGGAATGGTCTTCACAGAACGCGGATAGGGCTGGGGAGGGAAATCTATCTGTGGTGGTGGGGTCCATCTCAGACACCTCTCTCCCTTCCTGAACCTCTCCATCTCCATCATTGGTGGCTGACTCAACCCTGACATCTTCTACAAACCCGGCACCGCCTTCCTAACCTGCAATCTTCTTCCTGACCTCCGCCCCCACCCCACTCCGGCCTATCACCCTCACCTTGACCTCCTTCCACCTATCGCATCTCCATCGCCCCTCCCCCAAGTCCCTCTTCCCTACCTATTATCTTAGCCTGCTGGACACACTTTCCTCATTCCTGAAGAAGGGCTTATGCCCGAAACGTCGAATCTCCTGTTCCTTGGATGCTGCCTAACCTGCTGCGCTTTCCCAGCAACACATTTTCAGCAGCATCTTCTACAAACCCACCAACTCCCACAGCTACCTGGACTACATCTCCTCTCACTCTGCCTCCTGTAAAAATGCTATCCCTTATTCCCAGGACCAGTTCCACCACGGAACACACCAAATGGTGGTCTTTTTTTTTAAAGACTGCAATTTCCCCTCCCACGTAGTTGATGATGCACTCCAGCACATCTCATCTATCTCCGCCCTTGGATCTCATCTCTCTAACTGCAACAAAGACAGAACCCACCCCCCTTGCCTCACATTCCATCCCACCAACCTCTGTATACATCATATCATCCTCTGCCATTTCTGCCACCTATAAACAGACCCACCACCACAGATATATTCTCCCCCCCGCATCCTGATCCGCTTTCTGTAAAGATTGTTTTGTCCACACCTCGCTCTTCAGGTGCATGCACCCTACCAACCCACCCTCTCTTCTGGACGCCTTCCCCTGCCACTGCAGGAATTGCAAAACCTGTGCCCACACCTCTGTCCAAGGCCTCTTCCATCGCCACTCCCTAACCATCTGATGCCTGGAGGAAGAATGCCTCATCTTCTGCCTTGGGACCCTCCCAACCCCATGGCATCAATGTTGATTTCACCAGTTTCCTCACTTCTCCACCGCCCATCTTATCCCAGGTCTAATCTTCCAATGCAGCACTGACTCATGACCTGTCCTACCTATTTCAGCTACCTTCCCCACCCCCCCCCCCCCCCCCCCCCCAAATTTATCTCATCACCTCCTCGGCTCTCAGCCTCATTCCTGATGAAGGGCTTTTGCCCGAAACATTGAATCTCCTGCTCCTCAGATGCTGCCTGACCTGCTGTGCCTTTCCAGCATCACACTCCCATCCCCCTCTCCAACCCTGTTCTTGTAACCCAGCATTTCCCATGGCTAATACACTTAGCCAGCACATCCCCAGACTCTATGGTCTAACTAGCATGGCCAATCCACCTAACCTACATATCTTTGGGAGAAAACTGGAGCACCTGGAGGAAGCTCCACTAACACAGGGAGATTATGCAAACTCCACATAGACAGTCACCCAAGGGTGGAGTTGAGGCTGGTTCCCTGCCACTGTGTGACTGCTGCCCAGTAGCGAGAGGTAAATGAGAAAAATTTTCAAGGTCCTCTTGATTCAAATTTCGTTGTCCTTTCACTGTTATGGAAGCACTGTAGACCCATCCAATTTTGGGATTAAATTTCCAAATCTACCAAGGGTAACTCTGATCTGCTGAGTCAGAGGCCAAAGTGACCTTTATATACTTCAGCACTGTTCCCATAATCTTTTCATGTTACTCTGTTAATATGTAACTCATCTCTGCATCCCTGTTGTCTTCTATGGTAGCTCTGATATACTGAGTTGGAAATCAAAGTGACATTTATATATTTCAGCATTGTTCCAGTAATCTTTCAATGCTATTGTATTAAGATGTAACTCACCTCTAGGTACCTGTTGTTCTAAATATAAAACACTCCAACCTCTAGATTATACTTTGCCTGCAGCTCATGGTATTCTTTGTCCTACATACAAACACTGCAGTCCTCTTCCCCAAACCTCTTGATAGATTGCAACCTGTAATGTACTCCTAAGTATCTATTGTTCTATACTATATGTAATTCAGTGTTTTCTTGAATTTTCTTTGTCGTGTGCAACCTGTGTTGCTCTGCCCAGACTGTTCCAAAGCAGTGGCAGGGGCACTGGCTCATTTTAAAGGGAAAGTTCATTGTAGATCCCACCACTTGCCTTGATGCTTTAATTAGATTCCTGGCCAGTGTCTTATTCCTTGACATTTCACTATATGTTGCAATGTACAAGTTGAGTTCTGAAACTTACAAAAATGAAGGTTGACCTTCAACAACACAAGTGTAAATTGTGAATCACTGGTGTGCTGGTTGCTAATTTGAAATGTGAAGAACAACACTGATAATTTGTATTCACCTAATGTGGCACAATTTAGTGAATGAATTAATGATATTAATATTGTATGTTTAATAACAATCAAATTGCTTTAAATCTTAATTTGCTTTCTTCTGCATCAAATGAAGAGTTCATGAAATTCTTTCTTAGATTCTTGTTTTCAGTATCATCATAAGGATCCCATCCAGGATCAGATTTGGCATGCTTCTTTCAGCATCATCCCTCCACAACAAATCATCTTCTGCTCATTGAATTGAATACACCACATTTTTTGAATAATCTGATGAAACTTTATGCACTAATATCATCCCATGATTTGATCATTAAAAACTATGCAAAACATATTCCTTGTAAGGGATTTTTTTCTTTATCAACCATTCACTAATTCTATTCATCACAGACATGATTCTTCAATGGCTTGTTGAGACACAAAGGTTGACCAATAGACCTGTGACCTCCTAGTGTACTTGCAACATGTGTGTTATTTCTTCACACGCACCTCTTGATCTCATCAGTTATATGGATGTGAACATATCCCATACTAAAAAGCCACATTCCTTACATAGCCAACTGATCCAAAACTTCACTCCATCCTCATCTTGGTAAAATAGAAAGTACTGGAGGGAAGGATTCATTTGAAAAGAAGTTTTAAAAAGTCAGTAAGAAATGAGAAAGTAGAGGCGTAGGCAGTTAAGAGGCAAATGAAAATGTGACGAAAGGGCTAGAATAGATAAGGAGGAGAATGAAGCAGAAATTAGAACCAGGGTAGGTAAAAATGTCAAAGCCTAAGGCACTTTACAAATGTGCTACACACATTGAGATAATGGTAAGAAAAGGATGAGTTAACAACACAAATAGAAATAAATGGAAATGACTTGATTGCTATTACGGCGATAAGGTTGCAGGGCAAGCAAGACTGGGAACTCAGTATTCAAGGACATTTGATATTCTGCAAGAATAGATACAAGGGAAAAGGAGGCGGTGTTGCTTAGTGAATAAAGTGCAATGGTGAGCAATGATATGGATGCGGTAGATGAGAAATAGAGTCAGCTGAGTGGAAATAAGGAATAGCAAGAAAAATAAGTTGTGTGGAATTCATCTGTAGGTCTCTGGAGAGTTGCCTCACAATAGGACAGAGTATTGGGAAGTAATAGAGCGGTGTAAGAAGGGCAGTACAATTGTCATGAGTTATTTTAATCTGCATATTGGCTGGACAAATAAGATGGGCAAGGGTAACATGAAGCACAGAATTGTAGAGTGCATCATAGATAGCTTCTTAGAACAGTCAATTTTGTAACCTGCACAGCAACAGGTTGTTTTAGATCTCATAATGTGTAAAGATGTAGTCCTAATAATAATCTCTTAGTTCAAAATTTTGTAATAGTGATCACAATCTCGTAGAATTCCAAATTCAGTTTGAGGGAGAGCAATTGGGTAATGACCATTACAGTGGTATGAAGAAAAGGTTGTCTAAACAGGGCTAGGTTACAGACTAAAGGGAAAGTGGCTGAGGAGTGGCAGACATTTTGTAATGTCCAGTGAAAATTTGTTCTGGTCAAAAAGAAGGACTCTGAGAAAGATTACCCACCTGTGGTTAACAAGTCCAATCAAAATCAAAGACCTAAAAGCAGCAAAAACAAGTGATGGTTAGAGGATTAGAATTTTTTTTAGGACAACAAGGGCAAATGAATAAGTTGAATGAGTAGGCAAAAATCTTGACAAATGGCAATTAATGTAGGAAAGTGAGGTCGTGTACTTTGGGAAAAATCAGAAGGCAGACTACGAGTTAAATGGAAAGCGATTCCACAAAAACACAGTTCTTGTGAATGAAACACAAATAGTTAACATGCAAGTGTGTCAAGTAATTAAGATGACACTTAGAATGTTGGCCTTTATTGCTAGGCAGTTAGAGTTTAAAATTAGGGGGAAATGCCCCCAAAAAACTATGGATGCTAGAAATCAGAAACAAAAACTGAAATTGCTATGAAAGCTTAGCAGATCTGGCAACATCCATGGAGAGAGAGCAAACTTAACCTTTCAGATCCACTGTCTGGTCAAAAATGTTCTGAAGAAGGGTCACTGGACCCGAAATGTTAACTCTACTTTCTTTCCATGGACACTGCCAGACCTGCTGAGTTTTCCCAGCAATTTCTCCAGTTGTTAAAAATAGGGAAGGCTCGTTACAATTGTACCTGCAGTAATATGTGCAGTTTTAGGTCCTGTATTTAAGAAAGGAAGTTATAGAGATGTACAGCATGGAAACAGACCCTTCGGTCCAACCCGTCCATGCCGACCAGATATCCCAACCCAATCTAGTCCCACCTGCCAGCACCTGGCCCATATCCCTCCAAACCCTTCCTATTCATATCCCATCCAAATGCCTTTTAAATGTTGCGATTGTATCAGCCTCCTCCACATCCTTTGGCAGCTCATTCCATACACGTACCACCCCCTGCGTGAAAAAGTTGCCCCTTAGGTCTCTTTTATACTTTTCCCCTCTCACCCTAAACCTATGCCCTCTAGTTCTGGACTCCCCAATCCCAGGGAAAAGACTTTGTCTATTTATCCTATCCATGCCCCTCATAATTTTGTAAACCTCTATAAGGTCACCCCCTTAACCTCCGACACTCCAGGGAAAACAGCCCCAGCCTGATCAGCCTCTACCTATAGCTCAAATCCTCCAACCCTGGCAACATCCTTGTAAATGTTTTCTGAACCCTTTCAAATTTCACAACATCTTTCCGATAGGAAGGAGACCAGAATTGCATGCAATATTCCAACAGTGGCCTAACCAATGTCCTGTACAGCCGCAACATGACCTCCCAACTCCTGTACTCAATACTCTGACCAATAAAGGAAAGCATACCAAAATGCCGCCTTCACTATCCTATCTACCTGCGACTCCACTTTCAAGGAGCTATGAACCTGCACTCCAAGGTCTCTTTGTTCAGCAATATTCCCCAGGACCTTACCATTAAGTGTATAAGTCCTGTTTAGATTTGCTTTCCCAAAATGCAGTACCTCACATTTATCTGAATTAAACTCCACCTGCCACTTCTCAGCCCATTGCTCCATCTAGTCCAGATCTTGTTGTAATCTGAGGTAACCCTCTTCGCTGTCCACTACACCTCCAATTTTGGTGTCAACTGCAAACTTACTAACTGTACCTCTTATGCTCACATCCAAATAATTTATGTAAATGACAAAAGGTAGAGGGCCCAGCACCGATTCTTGCGGCACTCCACTGGTCACAGGCCTCCAGTCTGAAAAACAACCCTCCACCACCACCTTCTGTCTTCTACCTTTGAGCCAGTTCTATATCCGAATGGCTAGTTCTCCCTGTATTCCATGAGATCTAACCTTGCTAATCAGTCTCCCATGGGGAACCTTGTCAAACGCCTTACTGAAGTCCATATAGATCACATCTACTGCTCTGCCCTCATCAATCATCTTTGTTACTTCAAAAAATTCAATCAAGTTTGTGAGACATGATTTCCCATGCACAAAGCCACGTTTACTATCCCGAATCAGTCCTTGCCTTTCCAAACACATATACGGCCTGTCCCTCAGGATTCCCTCCAACAACTTGCCCACCACCCAAGTCAGGCTCACCAGTCTATAGTTCCCTGGCTTGTCTTTACGGCCCTTCTTGAACAGTGGCACCACGTTTACCAACCTCCAGTCTTCTGGCACCTCACCTGTGACTATCAATGATACAAATATCTCAGCAAGAGGCCCAGCAATCACCTCTCTAGCTTCCCACAGAATTCTCGGGTACACCTGATCAGGTCCTGGGGATTTATCCACCTTTAACCATTTCAAGACATCCAGCACTTCCTCCTCTGTAATCTGGACATTTTGCAAGATGTCACCATCTGTTTCCCTACAGTCTATATCTTCCATATCCTTTTCCACAGTAAACACTGATGCAAAATATTCATTTAGTATCTCCCCCATTTTCTGTGGCTCCACACAAAGGCCATCTTGCTGATCTGTGAGGGGCCCTATTCTCTCCCTTGTTACCCTTTTGTCCTTAATATATTTGTAAAAACCCTTTGGATTCTCCTTAATTCTATTTGCCAAAGCTATCTCATGTCCCCGTTTTTCCCCCCTGAATTCCCTCTTAAGTATACTCCTATTTTCTTTATACTCTTCTAAGGATTCACTCTATCTATCCTGTCTTTGCCTGACGTATGCTTCCTTCTTTTTCTTAACCAAACCCTCAATTTCTTTAGTCATCCAGCATTCCCTATACCTACCAGCCTTCCCTTTCACCCTGACAGGAATATACTTTCTCTGGACTCTGGTTATCTCATTTCTGAAGGCTTCCCATTTTCCAACCGTCCCTTTACCTGTGAACATCTGCCTCCAATCAGCTTTCGAAAGTTCTTGCCTAATACCGTCAAAATTGGCCTTTCTCCAATTTAGAACTTCACCTTTTAGATCTGGTCTATCCTCATCCATCACTATTTTAAAACAAATAGAATTATGGTCACTGGCCCCAAAGTGCACCCCCACTGACACCTCAGTCACCTGCCCTGCCTTATTTCCCAAGAGTAGGTCAAGTTTTGTATCTTCTCTTGGAGGTACATCCACGTACTGAATCAGAAAATTGTCTTGTACACACAAATTCCTCTCCATCTAAATCCTCAACACTATGGCAGTCCCAGTCAATGTTTGAAAAGTTAAAATCTCTGACCATAACTACCTTATTATTCTTACAGATAGCTGAGTTCTCCTTACAAGTTTGTTTCTCAATTTCTCTCTGACTATTGGGGGGTCTATAATACAATCCCAATAAGGTGATCATCTCTTTCTTATTTCTCAGTTCCACCCAAATAACTTCCCTGGATGTATTTCCGGGAATATCCTCCCTCAGCACAGCTGTAATGCTATCTCTTATCAAAAATGCCACTCCCTCTCCTCTCTTGCCTCCCTTTCTATCCTTCCTGTAGCTTTGGATTCTGGAACATTAAGCTGCCAGTCCTGCCCATCCCTGAGCCATGTTTCCGTAATTGCTATGTTATCCCAGTCCCATGTTCCTAACCATGCCCTGAGTTAATCTGCCTTCCCTGTTAGGCCGCTTGCATTGAAATAAATGCAGTTTAATTTATTAGTCCTACCTTGTCCCTGCCTGCCCTGAATCTTTGACTCACTTCTGTTCTCAGCTGTACCCGTCTCAGATCGATCTCTTTCCTCACTATCTCCCTGGGTCCCACCCCCCACCTTACTCGTTTAAATCTTCCCAAGCAGTTCTAGCAAATTTCCCTGCCAGTGTATTAGTCCCCTTCCAATTTAGGTGCAATCCGTGCTTCTTGTACAGGTCACTTCTACCCCAAAAGAGATTCCAATGATCCAGAAATGTGAATCCTTCTCCCATACACCAGATCCTCAGCCATGCATTCATCTGCTCTATCCTCCTATTCCTGCCCTCACTAGCTCGTAGCACTGGGAATTTTCCAGATATTACTACCCTTGAGGACCTCCTTTTTAAATTTCTGCCGAACTCTCTGTAATCTCCCTTCAGAGTCTCAACCTTTTCCCTTCCAATGTCATTGGTTCCAATGTGGACAATGACCTCCTGCTGGCCCCTCTTCCCCCATGAGAACATTCTGCACCTTCTCTGAGACATCCTTGATCCTGGCACCAGGGAAACAACACACCATTCTGCCTTTTCTCTGCTGGCCACAGAAACATCTGTCTGTACCTCTGACTACAGAATCCCCTAACACAATTGATCTCTTGGAAGCCGACGAACCCCTTGCATTAGAGTCAGTCTCAATACCAGAAACTTGGCTGTTCGTGCAATGTTCCCCTGAGAATCCATCACTCCCTACATTTTCCAAAACAGCATACCTGTTTGAAATGGGTATATCCACAAAAGACTCCTGCCCTAGTTGCCTAGCTCTCTCACCCTTTCAGGAGTTAACTCATCTATTTGACTGTATCTGTGACTTCCCCCGCCATCCTATAACTGCCATCCATCACATACTGTTGCTGTTGCAAATTCCTTATCGCTTCTATCTGTCTCTCCAACCAATCCATTCGATCTGATAAGATTTGCATCTGACAACATTTATGGCAGATATAATCCGCAGTAACCCTTAAACTCTCTTTAAACTCCCACATCTGACAAGAAGTACGTATCACTGCAAAGGCCATTTTTGCTCCTTGACAATCTACGACCCCGAAAATACAACATTTTATTCCTCTACAAACACTGCCCTAGTTTAAATTAATAGCTATGGCTTATATTTTAAGATTAATCAACAGACTTATCTCCAAAAATATATAATCAAGAATGAATCCGCCATACTCATGATTAGCCTTTCTCATGGACAGACTTAAAACAACAATTAACTTATCTGATTCCGTGCTGCGAACTTTGCCCAACAGTTCCTCGAAGATTAGTTGTGAATTTCACTGTTTGTTAATTTTCCCAGATGCACTCCGATCTCTCTCTCTCTCTCTCTCTCTCTCTGTCTCTCTCTCTCTCTCTCTCTCTCTCTCTCTCTCTCTCTCTCTCTTTCCCCCCCCCCCCCCCCCATCTCCTTTGTAAACTGCTGTTGTGTATTGGAGGTCATTCAAAAGAGAGTCACTAGTCTGATTCCTGAAATGAACTGTTAACAAGAGCCACTTAGCAAGTTAGGCCTTTATTCATTGGTGGTTAGAAGAATGAAGGGGTGACGTTATTGAAATACAGAGGATTCTGAAGGAACTTGACAGGGGTAGATCTTTTCACTCAGGGACCGGGGAAGGATCCCAAATTAGAGGACACTGTTTTAAAACTGAAATGCAAAGGAATTTCTTCTCTCAGGGAGTACTGAATATTTGGAATTCTCTGCCTCAGTAGATAGTTGTGGAGGCTAGATCATTGAAGTTATTTTGAAGACAGAAATAGATTTTTGAAATATCAGTGAGTTGAGGACTAAGAGAGCTGCCTTGGGCAAAAAAAGAGGCCTGAGGCAAATGAACCATGACTTTGGTGAATGACAAGGCAGGTTTAAGGGGTCAAATGAAACTGAGCTGGTCTGGTAGCATGTGTGAAGAGAGGATGTTACCATTTCTAGTCTATTATAATTCTTCAGGACTTGATAAGTGTATGTGGACTCAAACCATTCACTCTGTTTCTCTCTTGACATGCTGCCAGACCTGCTGGGTCTTTATTTCAGATCTCCAGCATCTTCTGTATGTTGATTTTATTCAATTGTTGTTACAAACATGTGCAAAAGCTACTTCAGTGAACTTGATGTTTGGCTTGGTTTACATTTAGAAGTTATAACAAGCTTTAATTTAATATTCTGGATTAGTGGTGCTAGTAGAGCACAGCAGTTCAGGCAGCATCCAAGGTACAGTGTAATCGATGTTTCGGGCAAAAGCCCTTCATTAGGAATAAAGGCGGTGAGCCTGAAGCGTGGAAAGATAAGCTAGAGGAGGGTAGGGGTGGGGAGAAAGTAGCATAGAGTAGAGGGACTCACTGAGATTCTTGTAGAGAGAGGAGGAAAACTTCTTCAACCCTGCTGCTAACACCAGCTAATATGGATCTTCTCCTGTCCTGTCATTGTCACTAGAACTGTAATCGAACATTTCCATTCCATAGTTTGACTGATATACATATTGATATTCATCGGCTCTTCACCGATGTCGCTAATGTGACAAATGGATGGTTGTGCTTTGTCATTGATAAATCACTGGAAATTGGCAATTTTGGCATTGTGGTCAGTTGGTGAGCAATCTTCGTGTTCTGTTGCAACATTAGACTTTATGGAATGAAGCATCCACATGAACTAGTTGTTGGTTTGAAATCTTTGCTGGAATCAGCATTTAATTTGGCTCACTTAAGTGTATTTATACACATCTGATTTCTGGTAATGATGTTTGCTTCAGTGATACGGGGAATTGTTGAAACCACAGCTGGAGTACATAGTGTGATAATACTGTGGCTTTATTTTATCCCAGCTTTTAAAATGGAAGAAAGCCAGTTAAGCAGACAGCTTGTGAGGCCTTGTTTAAGTTGGAACAATAGAAGCAGCCTGGATGGGTGTGTCCAGCTCATAGATCAGGCTTTGTAGCTTTTTTTAGTTTATAGGTTTAGCTATAAGCAGTTGCTGTTAGAGATTCAACAGGGCAGAAACTGCTGAAGTTTTTGAGAAGTAGAAGCTATTTGTTCCCTCTCTTGAATTTAGCTAGTTGTTGGGATTTCTCTCTGCTGCTGGGTTACCTGTGAGACAAATCCATTTTTCTGAAGTTGTCTTTTTGCTTGGGTGTATTTATAGGATGTTACTATATTGGAACAGTTAATTAGTAACAGTCACTGTGTTTGTAATTCTGTTAAGTTTTTCAATAGAGCTGTTATTCAAAGTTCTTCTTTCTTTTGTTGTATTTTAACAATGGTGTTTAAATAAATGGTGTTTTGGTGAATGTAGAGAAATTTGACTAACCTTACCTGTGCTTGCTATAACATGATTCTGGCCCCATTAGTTTCAATGGTGCTGGTATTGCACGGTTTTCTTAAAAAGTGAGATCATATGGGAACCAAACTATGGCGTTAAATGAGAATTATCTATATTTGGTAAGTAAAACATGCAATCTGGAATGAAAAAAACTGATGCTAATTTTTAATGGGTGTGTAGAATTTTGCAGCTGAAAAGGCAGGGAGGTGGTTAAGATGAGTACATTTCTTTGAGGTCATCTGGTATATATATTGTTATCTATGGTTTACACATTCTAAAACTCCTTGATTAAGTCTAATCTATAACTCTTCTTGGTGTCCTCCAAATATAAAACATCATTTTCCTGTCCCATCTCCCCTACTTAATTATAACAGCATCTGGAATAATTCCTGAAGATTCTCTGACAATCATGGAGGGCTGTAAATCCAAAACCAGAGCCTGCCCTGAACTGTAATTCAAGAAAACAAAATCCTACAGATGCACCTAATTTGAAGCAAAAGCCATTTGGTGGAAAAAGTCAAAAGGTTACCTACATCATGGAACGATGAGAGGAGTTGTGGCCTCGGTCTGGAGCTTTGTTCAGCATCACACTGTTAGATCTAATGTCTGTGTGTTTCTTTTAAAGATAAAGCGACAAATCCTCTAAACTCTGAAGAGAAATGGGAATACATCAAAGGATTCTGCGATCAGGTCAATCTGGAACTGGAAGGGTAAGAGGGGGTGATCATCAGTGATATCAGTATAAGTAGAGATGATACGTATTCTGTGAGACTTACATGTCATTTTAGACCAGTATCATCCTGTTTCATGATCACTGAAAAAGTCTTCAGGGTTATGCAGAAAGAATGGGACTAATTGGATCAGAGAGCTGGAATAGGCATGAGAGGTAACCTCCTGTGCATTATTATTCTATGATATAAGCATCAGGATAGATATAAAAGATGACAATTTGAGACGTGTCCTGATGTTAGGATGACCTCTTTGGAAAGGCAGTTGACAAAAAGGTATTAAATGAAAACGGACAAAACATAATGAAATTTGAACTGTAAATTCCTCTTTCTTTAGCCCACAGATTGCAACTCGCCTTTTGGGTCACAAAATCCAATCACCACAAGAAAAGGAGGCACTGTATGCACTAACGGTAAGGCTGTTCACAGATTGCTATGAACACATAAATTTATTCAATATTTTTTAATTACCAGCAGCATTACAACTTGAAGTCCCATATGGCAGGTACACCATGGTTCAGATTTAAATTAAAGCTTTCTCAGCACTCAGGGCAGATACACCACAGGTTTAGGTATAATGTAAAGAACTCTATAGATATTTCATTAAATACCCCCAAGGGAGGGAGAGCACAGGATAGAAACAGAAACATTCCATCAACATTCATGGATCACCTCCTCTCAGTTCAAAATTATGGCATGGGAACATAGGAATTAGTAGATGAAAAGGTCCAAAGTCCTTCTCACCATTTACTATATGTGATGGGGTCAAAAATTATAGCAGTTGTTCTTGATTAGTTGGTCCATACCAAACCCAGGTGTAAGGTATATGAAAAAAAAACCTCAGTAGTAGGGAGCTTTGGGAAATATTGGTTCAGAGTTGCCTGTTCCTTGATAAGCAATATTACACTTGACAAATGTAATGTCTCAAATAACTCACTGCATCCAAAATATTATTTTCACAAACAGTTGGAACCTTGAAAAATCAACACTGACAGTTCCCATTATGGTCCCAGAGAGTTTTACTTTCAATAAACTGCTAACTGAGCAGTTTCACTCTTTTTTGTTTTAGAGATCATGTTCCATAGATTGACCACTGATCATATGTTGTAGCTAGTGATTATGGTTTGATGTTTGAGTGTGTATGTGTGTATACAGAGTTTGATTGTATTTGTTGGTTTTGGTATGGTGTTTGTGTGTACAGTGTTTAATGACCTGGATTTTTCTTTTCACAGGTATTAGAGGCTTGTATGAATGACTGTGGAAAACGTTTTCAGAATGAAGCTGGAAAATATCGATTTTTAAATGATCTAATTAAAGTTTTATCACCAAAGGTATTGTACAATGCTTTCCAGATCAATATTGTATCTTTGAGCTATAGTGATAACGAACAATAATGCTGTGGTGCATTCTGATCCTTTTTTTAGCTTACCTGTGAGTTCTAGGTTTTCGTTATGTTTTGTGTGAAGATATAATGCCTGCTATCACACCTGGACGTTGTGCCTCAATTTTCTGAGATTGTACCCCCTCTTATTCAAAACTCCACACCCACCCTACCAGAGAAATAATTGCTTTCTATCTAACCTATTGAAACCTTTAATCACCTTAAATATCTTCATTTGATCACCCTTTACTATTTTGGACACCATAGGAGTACCATAGGACACCAGTCTATGTACCTATCTGTGCATTTTATTCCTTTCAGCCTGGTAAAATTCTGGTGAACTTATGATATCTTTCTTAAAGGCCAATATATTATTCCCGCGGCACTGTTCCTGAATCTGAACAAATACTCAAGATGGGGTCTGATAGGTGCATCTCCAACCACTGCAGAGGTTGCCAAATACATTCTTTGTTGAAGTGTTTCTCCCCAAAGCTGACCTAATCAACTGGAGGAGATCCTTTTAAAGACTGTTGAACTGTATTTTCTGACAGCTTGGGAACACTGTCCATTCATGGTGTTATGATCACAAGGAAGCAGTTAAAAAGAAATTCAAACCTCCACTTGCTGTTCTGTTTTTAATTCCACCCAAGAGTCCCCCAAACATTCCAGGATTTTGAGGGTTTTTCATTTCTCCTGGGATCAACCTATAGTGTGCCACAGATTTCAGAAATTCACTTTTTCTTCTGTTTCTCCAATTTGGTACTTAGACTTTCCTAGCTCCTTCTGTCAGGAGGATTCCTTTGAGGACCACTTCCAGTAGTTTTATTAGATGAATCTGACAATTTTAATTTCTCATGAATTTAGACTTTCTTCGCAAGCATAACCTCCCCTCTCAATTTCTGTTTAGTGACTCCAATTCCGTAACTCTCCTTCCGCTTGGCCTCTGTGCTCTGTTTCTTGACTGCTGTCTGATACACCACTATCTTCTCAAGTTGACTCTTGCCAGCTTTCTCTCTCTTTCTCTATATCTGTGTCAAAGAGCAGAAACACACAAGAATCCTAAAACAAAAGGGTGTATCTCCTGCACCCTATTCACATGGTAATGTGGCACCCTGGGATGTGTCAGACCAACCAGTTTCAATTTCTAAACCGGTCCCTTTGATCTGATGAGGATATTAACAGAGTCAGGGGTCTACAGCATGAAAACAGGCCCTTGGCCAACTTGCCCTTGCCGTCCAGTTTAATAATTTTAACTAGGCCCATTTGCCTGCATTTGATCCATACCTGCCCAACCATGAACCTGTCCAAATGTTTCATAAGTGGCATAAATTATACTTATAATTTATAACTAATTAATTGTTTATAATTATTCCTCGTTGGGACCTCTGTTGTTTGTAATATATATAAATGATTAACATGAAAATGTAGATGGTTTGATTAGCAAGTTTGCAGTTGACACTAAAATTGGTATTATTTAAGAGGTATTTGACAGTTTCTCAAATCCACACTTGTTTCCCCCTCAGAAATATGATGAGATTCTCCATCTCCTCACTTCCCACCCCAATTTTTACCACCTTGAGCAGGATTTGCCACCAAACCACCAGTTTCTCTCTCTTCTCGTTAGCATGTTGAAGGGACTATTCCTTCTGTGACATCTTGGTCTACCCAATAAGCACCAACATCTTACCACCTTTCCATGGCATTTTCCAACTCGATTGCAGGAGATGTAACAACTATTCTTTTCTCTACTCTCAGCCAACTTCCCCTCTCACTGTCCAAAGCCTCAAACACGCCTTCCAAGTGAAGTAGCGATGTAGTTGTACATTCAATTTAGTGTATGCATTGCTCACAAAGTAGTCTCACTGTGGACGCAAAAGGCAGTCTGGGTGACTAGTTGCAGAATACCTCCATTTAGTCTGCAAGTATAACCTAACTCAGACTCTTGGCCTCTGTGTGGGTCCAATGTAGTGATTTCATGGCGACCCAGCATGGTGGTCCTTTGGTCCGGTGTAGCCTCAGCATGGATCTCTGGCTTTGAGATGATTCAAGAAGTGGTCTCACGGCCTTGAGAGCATTAAGGTGAAGCCCAGAGCGGCCTAGACTCAAGGCCCGACACAGACCAGAGGCTAAGTGCCAACTTGGACTTGGTTGGAAGGACTATTATTTTTAACTTGCTAATTTCTTTATTTTTCTAATTTATTCCAGTGATCTCTAATTCTGGGCTTTTTATTTCTTGATTTTTCTAATTTTTCTTTCCTTAAAAATTTGTACTTAAGAATCTGTACCTAGGTACCTTTTTGTACCTAAGATGGTGTCGAAAGTGATGACTTGTAAACTTTTCATTGTACTCATTTGAGTACATGACAGTAAAGCTAATTCTAATTCAAACTTTAAATCTTTTGTAATTTAAGTGCACTATTTGCTCTCCCAACGCGTTTCTATACTCCACTTGGTGCAGTGTACTAGGGAAGATCAACTTGAGCTCATGGAGCATCACCTTAGCTTCTGATCAGATATTTTACAGCCTGAATACAGAGTTCAGAACTTCAGACCATGAACTCTGTCCACTGTGTTTTTGTATTGTGCCAGTTGAATCTTGTTTTTCATGTGTTTATTGTTCATTATTTTGGCATTTACACTCTGGACAGATGCTTTGACTTTACACAGCCATTGTCACTCCCTTTGTCACTTCTTTGTCATTAAATGTCTACCCTCCATTATGTCCAGACTTTATTTTTCATTCTTTTTTCCCCTACCATCATCACAGCCATAAAGCCATAGGGCAGCACGGTGGTTAGCACTGCTGCCTCACAGCGCCAGAGAACCCCTGGGTTCAATTCCCGCCTCAGGCGACTGACTGTGTGGAGTTTGCACATTCTCCCCGTGTCTGCGTGGGTTTCCTCCGGGTGCTCCGGTTTCCTCCCACAGTCCAAAGATGTGCGGGTCAGGTGAATTGGCCATGCTAAATTTCCTGTAGTGTTAGGTAAGGGGTAAATGTAGGGGTATGGGTGGGTTGCGCTTCAGCGGGTCGGTGTGGACTTGTTGGGCCTAAGGGCCTGTTTCCACACTGTAAGTAATCTAATCTAAAAAAAAACCCATCATATTTATGACTTGTAGAATCACAGAATTTCCTTTAATTCTGAAGAATTCATATTGAAACATTGTTTCTTTTTGATGTTCCCAGACTTGCTAAGTATTTCCAGCACATCCTGTTTGTTCACACTTTCCTTACATTTAACACTTCCAAGTCCTGACCTAAAAGTTATATTCCTAAAACATGAACCATGAAAGTAAACTTTCTAAACTGTATTCTGATGCATTACAAGCTTTTTTTGAGCCAACCATGTCAATGTGTTTTTATTGAAAGAAAATTTAGGACAGCAGTGTTTTCAGAAAGAATGAGGCCAGACTGCAGTTCACGACAGTTATATCTTTGTTGTCTTTTTTTTCTCCGCACAGTATCTGGGCACATGGTCCTCAGAAACAGTGAAGGCCAGGATAATAGAAATGATGTATAGTTGGACATTGTGGCTGCCAAGTGAAATAAAAATCAGAGATGCCTATCAGATGCTGAAGAAGCAAGGTATGTAATATGTTACTGACTCAGTGCAAAGTGTGGAACGAGAAAAAAAACTGTATTTGTACGACATATTTCGCAACTTCAGGATGTCCCATATGACTTTTTGCCAAGGAAGAACTTTTGAAGTGTGGTCACTGTTATAATGTGGAAGCACGACAGCTAATTTGCACACACTAATGTCCCACAAACAGCATTGCAATGATGTAAGCTTCTTTTAATGGCTGTGAGCGAAATAAATATCAGCCAGGACACCAGGGAGAGCTCCCCTGCCCTTCTTCCAAATAATACTACAAAATCTTTATGTCTGAGAGTGCAAACATGGCCTTGTTTTAACATCTCATTCAGGGTGTAATTGTAATGTTACTGGATTAGTAATCAAAATGATCAGGCTAATGTCCCAAGGACATAGATATAGATACCACCACAGAAAGTGGTGGGATTTACATTCATTTTATAAATCTGAAATATTAAGCTACTTTCAGTAATGGTGGTTGTTGTAAAAATCCATCTGGTTCACTGATATCATTGAGAGAAAGAAGACTGCCATCCTTGTGTTCTAGCCCTACAGATGGCTCTTAACATGCTTCTTGAATGGCCTGGACAAGCCATTCAAGATCCCTGCAGTTGGGGTGGGCATTGCATGAACATTTGTTTTTAAAAAATGATGGTTCATCCCACATTCCTTACTCAATCGTGCCTTCTTGATACAAACATCGAATTCTTCCCACACCCTTTTACTGGCTCCTGTTATCATAGTGTCTAGCCTCTTGTTCACTCTCCTTCCACATGTAAGATGTAATTTTCCTGAGAGAGAACAAAACCATTTGAAGAAAGTGTCACGGGTGTTAAACATTATCAATTTTACACTGCCTCTGTTTTCTGACATGGTGGAAAGCTGAATTTGTACAATAATGTCACAATTACTGTTATTCTATTATAAATATTTTGTTTCCCTTCCTTGAATTTGTTTTCTTTCATTCTTCAGGTGTCATTAAGAAAGATCCTAAATTACCAAATGTGAAGCCTTTTCCACCACCTTCTCCGAGAATGAAGAGCTCACTTTTTGATGATGAAGAGAAATCGAAGGTTTTAAAAAAACTCCCCCACAGTACACACACTTAAACCTTCTACCTTAAAAGAGGTGGCTAATGAGTAGTAGATGCATTTGGTGTTAATTTTCCAAAGATCCCATTAGACTGGAAAGTAGCAAATAGAAATAACTCCTCTATTCAAGAGAGGCACGCAGAAAACAAGAAAATATAAGCCACTTAGCCTGACATCAGTCATGGGAATTGTATTATAATTGATCGCTAAGAAAGTTATAATTGAGCACTTGGGGAAAAACTCCATTTGGACGCAATACGGTTTTGTGGAAGGGAAATCCATGTTAAACCAATTTACTGGAGTTCTTTGGAGGATTAACATGGTCAGTGGATAAAAGGGAGTCTGTTGATGTACTGTACTTGGATTACCAGAAGGCATTTGTTGAGGTGGCACATAATTAGTTATTGAATAAATAGAAGCTCATAGTGTGGGGCAGTGGTTTCCAGCCTTTGAGGCACAAGGTCATGTTTTGAATTTAGCTGCAAATCAGGATCTAACCTAAAGAAAATACAGAATTAATATTTTATTTTTAATGTTATATAAATCTAAAACCAAGTATATAACTATTTGTTTTGTCCTCTACTCACTACGTCTCAGGGTAATACCTGTGATTGCGCACTATCTACCAGTGCCTTGAAGTCTTGTTGTCATTTGAGTTTGTTAATCATATACAGTCAATCAAAAGAGTATCTGTGAGGTGGAAGCGAAACTAGAACTTGATGATCTTCATTGTTGAGAACGTTGTCTCAGAGATATGTGGAGTCAAAGTAAGCTCACTTTCAATGAACAGGATGATAGGAGTGGGTATCATCGAAATGCAATGAGAAACATTCACAATCCTTCAAGTCCTGCTGTAGTTGCCAAAAGACGTCTTTTTTTTTGTAGATATTTTTATTGAAATTTAACATTTTTGAAAATTTACAAAAATAAACAAAACTCTCAAATACAAACATTGATGTACAATTAAATCATATATACAATAGACATAATTTAACAAAGAAAAGAGAAAGAAAGAAAACAAAAAAAGAAAAAAAAAGAAACGAAAAAAGAAAAAAAACTCAACTTTCTACTAATCTAACCTATAACTAACCAGAGTGTATACCTAAGTCTCTTACATGCTCGGAATGTATAAACATCAAATATAATAAAACCCGTATTCGCGCAGGATTCCTCTCCCAAGGGGCCCCGGAGCAGCCCGGTCTGAATTCTTCACTAAATAAAAGCCCTTGTTAGGATAGCCGAAATATCTGCATTTATATAATTCAAAAAGGGCTGCCATATTTTATAAAATAATTCAGTCTTTCGGTGCACCATATTTGTGAGGAAGTCAAGGGGGATATATTCCATAATTAATCTGTGCCAATTTGAAAGTCATGGGGGGCCCTCAGCCACCCAGTTCACCAAAATATTTTTCCTTGCACAGAAAGAGAGAATAGAAAATAGTCTCTTCCCATGCACATCCAGAGATGAGAGGTTCGAAAAGCCCAAAAGGAGAGATACAGGGTCCACCCTTATTTCCGTTCCTAAAATTTCTGTCAGGGTATTTGCCACTTTAGTCCAGTATCTGCGGATTTTCTGACAAGTCCACAAACAATGTACAAGAGTACCCACCTCTATTTTGCATTTAGGACACATTGGAGATGCTCCTGCCTTAAATTTTGCCAGTCGAGCCGGAGCTATATGGGCCCTATGAAGTATCTTTAGTTGGATAGCCTGAGTTCTGTTACAGATAGCAATTCTTCTAGCATTTTCCCAAATGTTATTCCACATATCCTCAGAGATTTCTAGCCCCAAGTCCTGCTCCCATGTTTTAAGCAGGTCATCCATGTCTCCTGAGACTCCTTCATGTAGCAAATGGTATATAGTACTAACGGAGGATGCCCCCGCTGGTCGTAAGACATTACGTTCTCTGTCTGATTTATAAAGACTATCTATTAATGTAGTCTTCCTCTGTATATAATCTCGAACTTGGAAGTATCGAAAGAGATCCCCATTAGGTATTCCGAATTTCAGACGCAGCTGCTCAAAGGACATCAGGATCCCATCTTTAAATAGGTCCCCTAAGCATGAGATGCCCCTGGATCTCCAGAGTTTAAAGGTGGCATCTGTAATCCCCGGTTGGAATCCCCATGCGCCTACTATTGGTGCATGGGGGGATGTTTTATGTGAGTTACCCTCATTTTGCCGCATTATATTCCAGGCCTTAATTGTGTTTAATATTATGGGATTTTTACAGTGGTCTGTAATGATTTTCCTCTTATCTGAAAATAAAAGGTTAATAAGTGGGTATTTTACTTGGGAGGCTTCGATATCCAGCCAAATTGATTGTGGATCAGATGAAATCCAATCAGCTATGTAACTTAGTAGGGAGCTTAACTGATATTTCCTAAAGTCTGGGAAGTCCAGTCCTCCCCTTGCCTGTGGAAGCTGTAGCTTCTTCAGCTTAATAAGAGGCTGTCTATGGTTCCAAATAAAGGAGCCCAACCAGCCATATAATTTACGTAGCTTTGGCAGCATCAGCGGGAGCATTCTCATAGGATATAAGAGACGGGGCAGAACATTCATTTTAATTAATGCTATTCTCCCTAGCCAGGAAATCGGAAGGTCTCTCCATCGCTGGAGGTCCTGCCTTATCCTTTCCATTAATTGTACAAAATTAGCCCTATACAGCTGATCAAATACTGGCGTGATAAAAATACCTAAATATAAGAAGCCCTCCAGGGACCAACGGAAGGGAAAAGGGGATCCGTCCATTAAGTGGGGTATCATAGCCAGACCACCCATTGGCATGGCTTCCGATTTTGAAAAATTAATTTTATAGCCTGAGAATGCACTAAATGTATTAATAACTTGAATTAGACGAGGCACTGACATTAAAGGATTACTGAGGAATAAGAGAACGTCATCTGCATAGAGGGTAATTTTGTGTTTACCTGTACCAATCCTCGGGGCCGTTATATTAGGATCAGTCCGGATGGCTTCTGCTAATGGTTCGATTATCAGTGTAAACAACAACGGTGAGAGAGGACATCCTTGACGGCAGCCCCTACCCACACTGAAGCCATCCGATCTTAACCCATTAGTAATAACAGCTGCTTTGGGGTCATTATACAATGTTGAAACCCATTTGGTAAACACCTGTCCAACGCCAAACCTTTCCAATGTGTAAAATAAATATGACCATTCAACCCTATCAAATGCCTTTTCCGCATCCAATGAAATTACTACTCCTGGTATCTTTCCCTGATGACAGGCTTGGATCATATTCAAGACCCTTCTGATATTATTGGATGATCTGCGGCCCTTAATAAATCCCGTCTGGTCCTCCTTTATAATATATGGCAGTACCCTTTCTAGTCTTAGTGCTAACATTTTTGAGAGAATTTTAAAGTCTACATTTAGTAAGGATATTGGTCTGTAAGATGCACAATCTTCTGGGTCTTTTCCTTTTTTGAGGATAAGAGAAATATTTGCTTCTTTCAGCGTGGGCGGGAGACAGACCTGACTATGCGCAAAATTATACATATCCATAAGTGGGTCAACCAATATTCCTGTAAATTCTTTATAGAATTCAGCTTGAAAACCATCTGGGCCCGGTGCTTTTCCGCTCTGAAGTTGCCTAATTGCCTCAAGTATTTCTTGGACTGTTAAAGGGGTATTTAGGGCCGACACCTGTTCCGGAGTCAGGCCCGGGAAGGTCAAATTTTTAAAAAATGACTGCATCCTCCTAATCCTATCTTCACAATCCTGCGATCTATATAGTTCAGAATAAAATTCTTTAAAGGTCGCATTGATCTTTTTATGATCATGAGTCAGGGTACCTGTACTTTCCTTGATGGTCGGAATAGTTTGAGGGGCTTTCTTTTTCTTTGCAAGAAATGCTAAGTATCTACCCGGTTTGTCGCCATATTCATATAATCTTTGTTTCGCAAATAATATTTCCCTTTTAGCCGTTTGAGTAAGTGCGGTGTTTAAAGCTGTCCTAAGAGCTGTAATCCTCTGCAATTTTGTGATAGAAGGTCTATCAGCGTATGCTGTTTCGGCTGCTTTTAGGCGAGCTTCGAGCAGACGCTGTTGCTCTCCCTTCATTTTCCTCTGGGTCGCTGAATAGGAGATGATCAAACCTTGTGCATAAGCTTTGATGGTCTCCCACATCATTGACGGATTGCTAGCCGTACCAGTATTAATTTCTAAAAAGGTTTTAAGTTCTTGGGAGAAGTACTTTAAAAATTTGCTATCTTTTATCAGGAAGGGGTCCATACGCCAATGCCGAGCAGATGTCCCATTGTTCTTTACCTTAGTTTCCATGTATACAGCGGCATGGTCAGAGATTGCTATAGTACCTATTTTACAGGTTGCTATAGAGTTTAGAAAAATCGATGGGGCAAAAAACATATCAATTCTTGTGTGACATTTATGTGGATTAGAGTAGAAAGAAAAATCTCTACCCTGTGGATGGAGACATCTCCATACATCTACCAATCCTAATTCTTTATTCAGGTCCGCCAGTTGTCTAGATCTGGGAGATACTCCAGCGGCACTCTTGGGAATCCTGTCTATTTCCGGATCCATAATACAATTAAAGTCTCCCCCTATGATTGTATGACGGGCACCAAAGGCCATCAGTTTTGAAAAAGCTTCCGTTATGAATTTAAAGGGGTGTGCCGGGGGGCAGTATACATTTAAGATCCCATATTCCTCTCCATTTATGAGGGCTTTAATCAAAATATATCGTCCAGATTCGTCTTTTATCTGATTTAGAATTTTCAAAGGGAAGTTCTTCCGGACAAGGATAACGACTCCCCTGCTTTTTGAATTAAAAGAGGAAAAAAAGGCCTGATCAAATCCGCCCTGTCGTAATTTTAAGTGTTCTTTATCCGACAGGTGTGTCTCCTGTAGGAGAGCTATATCAACTCTCTCCTTCTTAAGATTTGATAATATTTTCTTCCTTTTAACTGGCGAATTACTCCCCCTGACATTCCAGGTGCACCACTTAACCAACTGTTCAGCCATAATCATCTGGACAGATCCGAGACCCCTCGGGAGGGGAAACCCTATCTAGAACATCCCGAGCATGGAGCATACAAGATTTACAAAAGTAAAGATTCTCTGATACACTCAAAACAATATAACAAAAAACTCTTTCTAAGTATAAAAAATATAAAACATTCCGAATTGGAGATTTTCTCCCTTGTTCCCAGGGAGCGTCACTTCCTCTCCCACAGTCCATCTTACCCTCTTCCAACCAGTGCCCCACCCTTGACCCAGGTGTTCCTCAATAAAATGAGGAGAATTCAAATATAATATAAAGCTAGAGTTAACAGTGAACACCCCACCCCCACCCACACCCACATCTAAATATATTTGGGAATATTAATACCATATATAACTATAAGATTACAATCTCAACATGTAATACTTAAATATAATACCACAAAATAACAGGGGAAAGAAAAACAACCCCGCTCCTAAAAACAGAAGTAAAATAGAGTAAGGTAACCACCTCTCCCCATCAACATTAACCAAACGCCCCAACATATATATATATACATACACACATAGGGGGAAAGATAAGAAAAGATGAAGGGATGTAAACCAAAATAATGGGAAAGGCAGACCAGCGTCCACAATCTCTTACAGTTTATTTAAGAGAGTCCAAGAATTCCTTAGCCTTCTCCGGTGATCCGAAGTTATATATGGATCCTTCGTGGCTAAGGCGTAGCGTCGCTGGATATCGTAAGGAGTACTGGATATTTAAGTCCCTTAAACGCTTCTTCGCCTCATCGAATGCCTTCCTCTTTCGGACCAAAGCTGGGGAGAAGTCCTGGAACAGCATGATCCTGGATCCTTTGTGGGCCATAGCTTGGGGATCTTTTCCCAGATTTCTTGAGGCTTCCAGGAGCATCTGCCTCTCCCTATAGCTCTGCAGCTGGAACAGGACCGGGCGTGGGCGCTGGGTTGAGCCGGGCCCACGTACTGTGACCCGGTAGGCCCATTCTACCCTTACCCGGCCTGATCCATTATGCAGATTTAAAAGTTGTGGCAGCCAATGCTCTAAGAATGCTGTTAGCTGGCCTCCCTCTTCCTGTTCGGGCAGGCCCAACAACTGAATATTTTTTCTACGACATCGATTTTCGAGGTCATCAATGTGGTTTTCTAGGTTCTGGACTCGATTCTCGAGAAAACGGATGTGGTCGGCTGTTGATTTTATCGCAGTCTCTGAGGCTGCGGCCTTCGACTCCACCTCTCTGACTCGGCACTCCAATTCCTGAATGTCTCTGCCCTGCTTCTGCAGCTCAGCTGATAGTGCTTCTCTGCTCTGCCGAGACTCATCGATAAAAGCATCAATCTTCGCCTCCCACCTGGCAAACATCTCTTCAAAGCTCATCTTCATTGGTAAATCTCCTGAAGTAGCTGAAGACACCTTTGTTGCAGCTGAAGAGGGAGAGGGTGGGGGAGGGGTCCCTGCTTTCTTAGAGCCGCCTGTTCCCTTCCCTTTACTCATTTTCCAGCTAGTATTAGACTATTTAAATGTACTAATAGGTAACTATTTAAGGTTAACAACTATTATAAATGGTTTAGTGAGTGTGGTGGGGGTGGATAGCCCACTTTTCCCAAGTTTTGGGTAGAGCACTGTGGACTCAGTCTTGCTGGGTCGCCGCCATCTTGGATCCCCCCCAAAAGACGTCTTTGAACAAAGATTTCATATGTCCTGCTACTGTGGAATTACCAAGTGACATGCTCTGAATTGTTGTTATTATTTCTTGTTTGTTCTTAAGGCCTTTGAATAAATAGGCAGTGGCCACAGTAATTGTTTCTTTAATTACTTCACCACCTGTGAATGATGGCAATTGAGCTTTCAAAATGGCCTTCAGCTTGTCAACTTGCTTTGCGTAAAGCATGCTGTTTAAGAGCATTTACAATGCATTGTCGTATGGTGTCATTCCATATTCTCTTTTTCATTTATACTGTAAAGTTTGTGAAATTTAAGGCAAACACTTATATTTTACAGTCATGAATAGATTTTCGTTTTCCTATTCTGCCTGCAAGTTGTACATTTTCGTTACTTAAGTGATGAATTTGGATAATTTCTTATTATTGCTTCACCTTCGTGACACACAAGTCACACTGTATGTTGCCTCTGAATCAGCTCCTCTAGGACATCCAGAATTTGCTGCTGCTTTCAAGTATGGAGCTTGGGGAGGCGGCTGGGGGCGGGTCACTCCTGCAGTCACAATTTATTTCTGGGATCCCTGATTGGTTTGCATCGTTCGGATTCTGGATTGGGGTGTGACTGTGTTTCCCATAATTCTTAGTCATTTTGTATGGACCTTTTCGATGAGCAATTGTTGGGGATAAAGTGCTGTAGATCTACAGAGAAGAGGCAGTGGAGTGGGACTAACTGAGCTACGATAAGAGAGATACAGAGAGACCTACTGTTTCTAGTACTGTCATGTACTGGCTTCGCACAACAGTTCCTGCTATGTTACTTTGTTATTGCTTTGCGTTGCCATCACGAAACTTATTTAACTCTGCAATGATGGTCTATCTGGACCAATCTGAAACATGATGCAAAAGCTGGCAAAACCTGATTTGGAGCATGCAATCTTCTGTAGCTGTGTAACTTCTGGAAGTGAAGGTCTTGCAGTGGCATGGCGTTGATGAATTCAGGTAGTGAGGGAATGTGGATAGGCATTGAGTACAACTGTCAGGTGAGGGAATGCTAATGGGCAGAGAGGGCGACACACAGTGAAAGAATGTAGACAAGCAGTGAGATCGCACATGGTGAAGGAACGTGGGTGGGCAATAAAATTAACTGTCAGAGATACACACAGAAAGGGAAGGTGAGCAGGTAATGAGATTGACTGTCAGAAACTGATCAATCAGTTGATTGTAATCTACATGTTGGAGACCATGGGAGTAGTGAGTAATGTACAATCATGGATATACGATTGGCTAGCTGAGAAAACAGAATATGTGTAAATAGCTCTTTTTCAGATGGGCAAAATACATTAAGAGGGGTCTCACAGGGGTCTCTGCTGGGCCTGCAACTTTTACAATTTATATCAATGACATAGATGATCAAACTTGCTGATGACACAGAGATAGGTATGTGTGAAAATGGCAGAAAAAAATGTGAACTGATTATAGATATGTTAAGTTCAAAAATACGGCAGATAGAATACAATGTGGGAAAATGTTAAGTTCACTTTGGCAGGAAGAATAAAAACACAATTATTTAAACAGAGAACAGCTGCAGAATTCTGATGTAAAGTGGAATCTAGGTGTTCTACTGTATGAGTCATAAATAGTGAGAGTGTAAGTACAGCAAGTGATTAAAAGGCTAATGAAATGCTCCTTTATTATGAGAGGAATTGAAAATAAAAGTAATAGTATTATTTTTGGTGGTGTGACTTTGTAACTCTCCGTTAAAAGGCTTTGGACCAGGTCATTGAATAATTTTAAGGTGGAAGTAGGCAATCAAACCTGGAATTTGGAACAGCTAGGTCAGTCATAAATGGTGGAGCAGAATTAAAGGGCTGAGCTTTCATATTGACCTTTGGGATTAAAGGGGAAATGTAAAGGTGATCATTATTTTCTTATCTTCATCTCAATTCCTACCAAGTGGTGGTGTGTTACTAAAACTTGGGCAAAACAGTGGAATATGGCTTCTTAAAAATGTTTTAATATTCTCTAAAAAAAAAGACAGTGTAAATATTCAATGTCAATAAAATATGATGTCAAGGGTTGGAGAGTCTCTGCTTTCCCTATTCAGGTGACAAATTAACTCAAAGAATCTGTGAAAAATGAATCTTTTTTGTGAACTTTTGTCCCCACAGCTCCTTGCAAGACTTCTCAAAAGTAACAACCCAGAGGACTTGCAGGCTGCCAACAGACTCATCAAAAATATCATCAAAGAGGTGAGTTCATTTACAATATCTGGCAAATTATTCTTAACCAGAATGCTAACCTATCCTTCCAACTTTTGTAAATCAGAATTTTGGTCAATTGATCATTGACTCCCTGACCTAGTGATGTATTTCCATTGAATCATTTAACCCAAGATTGATGAGGTACGGTGCCTCCAGGTCTGTCTTACAAATTAGTCTGAATAACTCAGCAATTTGACTGGAGTTTCCTTTGCAACACATTGAGACAAAAGGTAATGGGTTTTGGTTCAGTGGAAAAATTGGGGCAGGAAGCTTGCTGGAGGATCCCACCCTTGACTCTGGTCTCCTTGTCAGATTAACCTGGATGGGGAGTGTTGCAAAAGTGGCAGTTGTGTTCAGGCATAGAATTGACCCAGGATTCAGTGGAAAGTGTATTTTTTTTTTGAAGGTGGCCACAGGTAAACAGCCAATGAACACTCTACATTTAGTCTTGCTCATGAAAATTTGTGCCACACGCGTCATTATCTGCCCTGCAAATCTACAGTTTAACATTCTTGAAAGAAAAAAAGTAGTTATACAATTGCAGTTTCTAGTTACCCAATAAATTCTCAAATTGAAGTTGTTTACAGGACCAAGAGAAGACTGAGAAAATCACCAAACGGATACATGCCATTGAGGAAGTACAAAACAATACAAAACTGCTGAATGAGATGCTGAACTTGTACCAGAGAGACAGTTTGCCCAAAGACCAGATAGAAATACTAAAGGTGACACTTTATACAAACTACAGCAACCACTTGACTAGATTCTAGCCTGTAATTTACTTTTGAATATCTTACTTTCTGTTGTTTTTAACAATATTATTTTCACTGTGGGTTTATGCTATCTCAGTGTCTTCCCTGCTGTTTTGTGTACAGGGCTTGTATCAGCGCTGTGAGAAACTGCGGCCGACACTGTTCCGACTTGCAAGTGATACCACAGATAACGATGAAGCTCTGGGTAAGTTTGCTGTTTGAGGGGTGTCAGAGTATTTCATTTAGTGGGGATTGATCTGGAGTATGAAAGTTGAATGAAATTGCTTCCAGCCAGGTGCCAGTTGAGAAGCCTCAGTAATGGTGATACCTTTTCCAATATTTTAGTGGAAATTCTGCAAGCCAATGATTCGCTCACCCTTGTGGTCAACTTGTACAAGAAAATAGTGGAGGGACATGAAGAAGACAAAGCAGCCTCAAAAGAATCAGCTTCCACAGGTAATTCTAGGTACCTGCCTGTTACTCATCTCAAATATCAATGTGCAGTTTCAACAACGTTTATTTTGTGTGTTTTCTGATGAAGAGTTTTTAGAATGGAGACAAATATGGTGATACTCGGCAGGCCAGGCAACATCTGTGGAGAAGGAAATGAAATTAACCTTTCAAGTCAATGATGTTTCATCAGAATAGGGAAAATGTTCCAGATGTTTTCTTAAAATGATTTGTTGGTGACTCATGAAAACCATTCACTAAGCTGTCATTTATAGCCCAACCCTAATTATCCTGAAGAAGGACGTAAAGCGCTGCCTTCTTGTATAACTGCTGTTCAAGAACATCCAAGATAAAATGGGTATATTTTCTTAAAATTAAGGAAGTAAAAACGCATTCTTTGTAAAATTCTTGTGTCACAATATTAGTGGTGCTAGGACTCAAAGTAGAGTATTGGTTAGGATTTAAAGTTATTGAACTTGGTGGAAGTGTTGTTAAGTGCCCAGGTCAGAACGTGAGCTTGGAGAGGTTGGTGTCAGAGTGCAAGTGTGGAATGTTGGAGCTGGGGAGATTTGAGTGCCACAGCTTGGTTCAAGAAGTGAGCTGGAGTCAGAATGCAAGCATTTTGGGTAGGTGCGATAACAGACAATTCAGAGTTAACAGGGTTGAGAGGCTGACCATAGAAAGGTGAGAATGCATGTGCTCAGTGGCTGAATTATAGATTGACTTTTGATTTTTGGAATTAGGAACTAAACTCTATCCTTTCATTTTTGAAGCTGATACCATGCTGGCAGATTTAACTGATTTGGAATCCGACTTGACAAGTTCTGGAACCGTCTCTAATCTAGACTCCAAGAAGCAGCTGCCTTCCTGGCTTGATGAAGAGCTAATGTCTTTGGGTGTGTGATATTCCTGCTTTTTAACAAATTAAAATAGCATTCAGTCACAGAACTGCCTTAGTCTGCAGTTTGCTGCTGCATTATGCAAAGTTTCACCCCTTGACTATGCCCTTTCTCTGTTCTTGATTGGTCAAACTTGTTTGACTCGGTTGCATCTTACTTGCCTTTTGAATTGGAAGATAGTGGGTTCAACCCCACTTCATACTTCAGACTGACACTCGCAAAGCAATACAAGGAGAGTGCTGCAATTTTAGAGGTAATATCTTTCAGATTAGATTTGGGACTGAAGACACACTTAGATGGAAATTGAGGTGTAATTGGGAAACAAAGACTTGATGTTCAGAGTTTGGGATGATCAACCTTTGTCACCCAAGCTTTGGAATCATTGATTCCTTTCCCCACTTTGACTGCATGAGATCTCTGATTGGTCTAAAATGTTGATTAAAATTGTTTGATGATGCCTGCACTGATAATCATGGATCAAATTATAGATCGATATTTAGAGAGATAATTCTTTTGATATGGGTCACTAATTTCTGTATGGTGACTCAATGATATATTACTTTTCCAGGCCTGAATGACCCTCCAATGATGCAGCAAGTGCAGAGATCTGTGAATAGGAACACATCTGAGGTAAGCAATATACAGAGTAGAGTATCTTCCCTCGTCCTCCGGTAAATGGGCTGCCCATGACTGCATGTTGTTTGTTTGTTTTCCTTGTTTCCCTGGATTAGGTCAAGGAAGTGCATTGAATTGCGTATGTTTATGGGCAAACTACAGCATTGTTTGCATTTCTCTTCTCTAAGATGGCTGACCAGGAAACTCTCCTACTGCCTGTCATCAGGTACACTGAAAGGATTTACAGGCTGACAACACCCTATTTGGCCACCTTTATGAATGTACCTTCCCTGACCAAAATATCCTGGCATGGTATTCAAAACCCAGAGCTTCTGGCCAGCAGCGCTTTAGGACTTCCTGCAAATAGACTATGCATTGGTACACTGTATGAATGAGTGTGTTTATTGATGTGTTGAGTGAATGGAGTATGTGTCAGGTTTGCAGATTACTCCACAAGATTTAGGAAGCCCATCCAGATGCTCCCTCAACCTGTTTCTCATTGCACAGAAAACATTTGGATGTTTTCCCTTATTCCAGTCCATGAACAACTCTTATTCTCAGTGTCCTGATGTGTCTCTAATGTTGCAGGAAGTGATTCCATCTGAAACAATACCAAACTCCACGACCAATGGCAGCCGAGGCTTGGCTGGACTGGATCTCCTGGGGAAGGTGGCTATGGAACAATCTCTTGGACCCCACATGTCAACTATCCGATGGTGAGAAACCTCATCCACCTTCTGGTCCCTCTAAACTAAAAACAGAAAGTGACTGCGGAACAGTTCTAAAGAAGATTCATTGGACTCGAAATGTAAACTCTGCTTTTCTCTCCAAAGTTACAATACTGTACTCCCTCAGTAATCCTCCAGTTAAAGTATTGTATTCCCTCAGTAAAGCCGCAATTACACTGGGTTGCACTCCCTCAATGATGGCACAGTTAGAATGGGCTGTACTCCCTCAGTAATGCCCCATATAAAATGAGCTGCACTCCCTCAGTAATGCCCCAGGTATAGGGATGTATTCCCTCAGTAATGCCCCAATTACGTTACTGTATTCCCTCAGTAATCCTCCAGTTATAATGGGCTGCACTCACTTATTAATGCCCCAGTTACAGGGCCACACTCACTTATTTATGCCCCATTTACAATGGGCTCCACTCTCTCAGTAATGCCCTAGTTACAGTACTGTAATCCCTCAATAATCCTTCAGTAATGTGTTGCCTCAGTAATGCCCCATGTAGAGGACTGTACTCTCTCAGTAATCCTCCAGTTACAGTAGGCTGCACTCCCTCAGAAATGCCTCAGGTACACTGCTGTATTCCATCAGTAATGCCCCAGTTACGGGGTCGCACTCCCTCAGTAATACCTCAGTTAGTGGGCTGCATTCCCTCAGTTATGCCCCAGTTACAGGGTTGCACTGTCTCAGTAATGCTCCACTTAACAGTACTGTATTCCCACAGTAATGTCCCAGTTACAGTGCTGTCTTCCCTCAGTAATGCCCCACTCACAGGGCTGCACTCCCTCAGTTATGGCTCAGGTACAATGGGCTGCACTCCCTCAGTGATACAGTACGGTATTCCCTCAGTAATGCCCCAGTACAGGACTGCATTCCATCAGTATTGCCCCATTACAGAACTATATTCCCTCAGCAATGCGGCAATTACAATGGTCTGCACTCCCTCAGTTATGCCACCGTTACAATGGGCTGCACTCCCTCATTAATGCCTCAGTTACAGTACTGCACTCCCTTAGGGCGCAGCCCTGTAACTGGGGCATTACTAAGGGAGTGCAGTACTGTAACTGAGGCATTAATGAGAGAGTGCAGCACTGTAACTGGGGAAGTACAGAAGGAATACAGTACCCTAACTGTGGCATTACTGATAGTAATGCCCCAGTTACAGGGCTGCGCCCTATCAGTAATGCCACAGTTAGGGTACTGTATTCCTTCTGTACTTCCCCAGTTACAGTGCTGCACTCCCTCAGTAATGCCTCAGTTCCAGTACTGTACTCCCTCAGTAGTCCTCCAGTTACGTTGGGCTGTACTGCCTCATTAATGCCATCATTACAGTGGGCTGCACTCCCTCAGTAATGCCCATTACAAGGTTGCAATCCCTGAGTAATGCCCCAGTTAGAGTACTGTATTCCTTCTGTAATGCCCCAGTTACAGTGCTGCACTCCCTCAGTAATGCCTCATAGTACTGTACTCCCTCAGTAATCCTCAGCCTCCTACAATGGGCTGGAATCCTCCGTAATTCCCTAGTTACATGACTGTATTCCCTCAGTAATTCCCCAGTTAGTGGGCTGCACTCCCTCAGTAATGCCCCAGTTATAATGGACTATACTCCCTCAGTAATACCCAAGTTAGAATACTTCACTCCCTCAGTAATGTCCCAGTTACAGTACTGTACTACCCCAGTACAGTGCTGCCCTCCTTCAGTACTGAACCTTTGAGACTGCCATGCTTCCTCAGTGTTGCCCTGATGGTGCTGTTCTCACACTGTATTGCTCAAACTTTGCTGTACTCCATCAGTATTACCCTTCCAATGCTGTGTGCACTTAATACTACCCCCAAAAACGCTGTTCTCCTTCAGTCCTGGCTCTGACAATGCTGCATTCGTTCTCTACGCTATAAGTGTGTGAAGAGAGTCTTGAGACTCCTCACGAAATTGAAGATTCTTTCAGAAAGCAGGACACCAAACACAATCTAAGCAATTTCAACTCCTTTTTCAAAATTCTATTTGATGTCTGACCAGGGACCAGCCTCAAGTGAAACCTACGTTGAATGAGCTTCAGAACCAGTCCCTGACCCACCAGCTGGCTGCAGCCAAGGATTCCAGCTCTCCTGCAACATCAGCTCAACTCACAACAACTCTTCTTCCTCAATGGACAATGCCTTTTTCTGGAGCAGCAGAGTTCTGCCAAGACTCTGCCTCCCAGCCACTCTGCACCGTGTCCGTCTCACCCACTCCACAGATCCCATCACCTGCCAGATGCCAGGAAGCTGACAAAGAAGACCTGTCCTTGAAGAATGTCTTTGTGCCTTTGGAGAACATTAAAACAAGTAAGTGTAACAGAACAATAGGAAGAAAAAGGTCATTAATTAAGAGGGATTTCCAAGCCTCCTCTGAGTTTGACCAAACTGGGACTGGATTGTATCGTTTGAAATCACGGCAGATTCACTGGGGAGAGGCAGTTTTCTTAGTGAGCTTTTGGGCCTATGGTCAGCAAACAGTTTTTAACATCCACAAGGATTTGTAACTGGAAAGAGCTAAGGAAGGGAAATGGAAGTTAGACCATTTGAGCGTCTGTGATTCAACCAGATGGGCCAAATGGCATCCTCATCTGTGCTTTTCTTTGCAATCCATCTTCAGTAACTGAAACAACCACAACTAGTATTTATATGGTACTTTTTAATATAGTAATTTTCCCCAATGTTCTTCACAGAAGCTTAAATTTATTTTTCAATAAGACTTTTTATATAGATATTTTTATTGAAAATTTCACATTTTTACAAGTTTACAAAATTAAAAAAAGCCCCAAGTATAAAATTGATATACAATTAAATCTTAAATAAGTAATAACCAAAATTTAACAAAAGAAAAATACCGAGAGAAAAAAAACAAAACTTAACTAACTACTAATCTAACCGACAATTAACCAGAGCATATAATTAAGTCTCTTACATTATTCAAATAAGAGAAAAAAAACAACCGATGGATGACACAGAAATTGGGTAGTGAGATACGTGCTCGGAATGTATTAACATCAAATCGTAACAAAACCCATATTTGTGCAAGACTCCTATTTTTAAACTCTGTTCCCCTAGTTCTACTTTAGCATCTTTAAGGAAGAGAGATGGAGAAGTTTGAGATAGAATTCTACGTAAGATTGGACTTCAGAGATCAATGGGAGGGAGGGGGTGGGTGTAGACTAAGCTGAGGATAGTCTATCCTCACCTTCCCGTCAACAGATGCTAAGACCAGTTTTTGACCCAATATTACAGTGAGATCAGACAAAACAGGAAAGCAGTATCCCAATTATCCAACTGTCAGCAGCAAAGCCAACATAATTTCCTTCCTCCATTAAACCCTCAGGTAGTGTTCCACCCGTCACAGTCTTTGACAAAGATGGTTTCCGAGTCCTGTTCCACTTTGCCAAAGCCCTTCCTGTGGGGAGGCCTGATCTTTTGGTTGTTGTCATCACACTGCTGAACTCAGCGCCAACACCCATAAAGAATATCACATTCCAAGCTGCAGTGCCAAAGGTAAGGCTGTAGCTGCTCATTGCAGGTGTGTGTGTGTGTTTGTGCTTCATGCATATAAGTGTAACTGGATAATGTGACTGTTGAGTGCTTCATTTGTGCCTGGTGTCTGCTGGAAATCTACTCTTTGTATATGTTGTCGTGTGATTTCCCAGGGTGTTGGTTGAGGTATTTTGGTTATCAAGTTATTGCTTTGAGTATTTGTGATTGCAGGTGATGAAGGTGAAGCTGCAACCTGCCTCTGGCACAGAGCTCCCTGCATTCAATCCTGTCCTCTCACCACCTGTCATTTCGCAAGTTATGCTCCTTGCCAACCCCAAGAAGGTAAGGAATTTGGTGGACACTTGGCTTTCAGTAAATCATTCTGATTGTATTCTGGAAAGTTTCATTCCATCCCCTCCCAATCATTGGTCACCATACACTTGGCCTCACTTAGTGCTGCATACCTGAATATTTGTCATCCACATGTTTGACCTTGTTAGAATAGTAAAATGATTACAGCAGAGGAGTAGGCCTTACAGCCCACTGTGTCTGAGCTGGCTGTCTGCAAGGGGAAATTAGTAGGCCTGAAAACATTTTCTTTTAGAATAACTTCTCATTTATTTTTTGAAAGTCTTAATCAAATCTGCCTTGACCACATTTCCAGTGCTTTCCAGACCCTAACCACTCATTGAGTGCCCCACCATTGGAAAATGAATGGACGTTTCCTTCCCTGATTGGATGATTGGTCATTGGTCTTTTCGTGTCCATCTCTGATCATTGTTTGGTGCTATGATTGCCTTCACCTACAACAATGCCCAGGCATATAATCTTCAAATCATAGAATCTCTGAGACAACATTGATTTACAGGATCCACTCTGCTTCTCTGAAGAAACAATTCATTTTTGTTTGGTCCCATTTCATTCTCTTCAAAATTTAAGTCTCTTCAAACTGGCAAAGTTCAAGAAATATAATTTTTATTTAAATCAGCTACTGCAATTAGGAGTGTCACAAGGGTCAGTGTTTAGGCTTCAGTTATTTACAATCTATGATAATGATTTGGGTAAACACAACCATACCAACAGTTAGGAGCAGAAGTAGGTCATTTTGGCCATTTAAACCCGCTCCACCATTCAATTAAATCAAAGAGACTTGAGAATATCTGAGATGGGAATGCAAGCTGTTGCGAAAACATAATTTGTACAACAGGATATCAATGGGTTAAGTCAGTGGGGAATAAGGGGGGTGGAAGATAAAATGTAACGTGGGAAATGTGAGCTTTATTACTTTGGTTGCAAGAATAGAAAAACTTTTTTCAAGGACATACTTTTGAATGCTTGTGTTTGGAAGGACTTGGTTTATACTTGTACAAGGAACAAAAAAAAGGTTAGCATACAGATACAGTGAGCAATTCGAGAGGCAAATTGCATGGTTACCTTTTATTGCAAGTGTTTTGAGGTACAATAATGAGATTATGGACCCTGGTGAGACCACATCCAGAAGTCTGGCAACAGTTTGGCCTTCATAATTCCAGGAAAGATGCACTTCAATTGGCACAGCAAAGATTCACTAGATGGATGAGAGGCTGAATAAAATTGGGCCAATATTCTTTGCAGTCTAGAAGGTTGAGTTTTGAAATATGGAAGATTCTAAAGAAGCTGGACGGGGAGTCACTGAGAGATTGTCTCCCCTGTCTGGGGAATCTAGAACAATGTCATAGGCTCATTATGAGGATTGATCTTTTTGCACTGAATTAAGTAAAATCATCTTTTAAAGGGGTTGTGAATTTTTGGAATTCTCTACCATAGAGTGTTGGGTATAGTCAAATCTGAGATAGGCAAAATTTTGGTGTTTTGGCAAATTGAGAGATATGGGAGCAGATATGAATGTGGAGTTGAGGTAGAAGGTAGCCATAATTATATTGAATTATGGAGCAGGCTGGAGGGGCCATATCATTTATTCCTGTTCATATTTTTTTATGTTAAATTTATGCTTCGTCGACTTGAAGGTTGTTTGTTTTGGTGGACCAAAAAACACAAGTTGCTGGAGAAACTCAGCAGGTCTGGCAGCATCTGTGGAGAGAAAGCACAGTTAATGTTTCTTCAGAACATTTTTATGGAACAAAGTCTGTTTTTTACAAGCAGTTTGTACTCTGGTAGTGATATCAATGTAAGGATGAAGGGTCAACATACTATTGGACACTCTTATTTCAGGGAGAACATATTATTGGAAGGCATTTGTGAAATGACTTTCACGTGATTCCATACTCCGTGTTGGCTACTGAACAGCCCATCTTTGTGATCCACTACCTCCCAGCCCCAATTATTCATCCTCACAAATCTCCAGTTTCCTGAAGCCAGTTGGTTATTTAAAAGATTCAGTGTCAGTCAATCAGTTTTTTTCCCCAATCTCCAGTATTTTTATAACTGTTAATCAAAAGCATTCAAAGAAAAATGCTCCATGCTTCTAAGTCTGTGATTCTATAAAGTGGGACTGATGTAGATTCAGTGTTTTTTGGTGTTAGACTTGATTGGCCAGCATCCTCCGCTGTACTGAATTATTCTACCTTTTGTTTCCTCCTGAAAGCTCTCTACTTGAGATTATTTCATTTTGGGAGACTCCAAAATAATGCTGAAGTGTTGGCAACTCCGCAATATGAATTGTGGTTATTTATAGATTTTTTTTTTTGTTTTTGTCTGATTTCAGGAGAGGGTTCGCTTGCGTTATAAGCTGTTCTATACTTTGGCTGAACAGATCTTCACAGAAATCGGGGAGGTCACAGAGTTCCCAGCCGTGGAAACCTGGGGCAATCTTTGAGGAGTGAAATCTATCAGTGTGAAGGATGACTATAGAAGGACACAGTTCCTGGGGATACCACCACTAACTATGAAGGCTTATCACTGTTTTCTTATCAAAATTGCCACAGAATTCCCTGGAATTACATTGGATTCCACTCTGAGAGTGATTGACAATTATTGAATGATTTTATGTTTGCAAGGAAATGTTGCAACTTTAGGAATATCCAGACACACGGTGAGGTTGGAAGGGCTTTTTTTTTGTTATGTTGGTTCTTGTTCACTTTTCTGTAGAATTGGAGCACGGATTAGATGCAGAATCATAGAGATTGATACTTATTCTGTACAATAAGAATTTGATTCCTGCCTCAACATCATATTATCAAATTGCTTAGACTATCTAAAGTATCGGCATCAGTTAGCAGGGGACACTTTTGGCCCCAACGATTATGGCATACATCCTGGCATCACATCAAAGAGATGCTTTCCTTTCTCAGAGATAGACTTAAAATCCAACATCCACAACTGGGAATTTTCTGTTACACCCAACTTCAGTTATATCTTTTTGATCAATGTGGTTAAATGGCACACTGTGACAATTATCCATGACATATGGAGGGGACACTGATCTTGACCCTTGTTTCAAGTGTATACCTGCTGATTGCATAACCTGATATAAGTTTTCACCTCCCACTAACAACACTTATGTCTCCTGAATTTCAGCCCTGGCGATTAGCTTTGGTTCCATACCACCAGTGAGTTGCTGTTCCATTTGATTATGCACTGGGCTATCCGACAACCACTGTATGGAAAATTGAAGCTGTACAAATTTGCACAGATGTTATTATTTGGGGTGCCAGAGAACTCCTGTTCCATCAGTAGATGTCACCCATCTACAAAGCACACAATACTCTTTTCAAAGCAATTAAACTAAACTAATAAAATTATACTTACAGTTCCTGTTATAAAAAAAAATTGTCAAATGAAACTTGCAATATTTAAATTAAAATTTAGTTTTGGGTGCAAGTATTGTAAACCCCTGTCATGCCTACTAATCACAGAATGCCTCAAGCTTGCCAGAGGACACTGTGTGTTCGCTCTCCAGGGACACATGGATGTAACTTAAGTAGTCACTTAGGTCTAAAAATTGTTCTCTATAGGCTGCTGCCTGGACCTGTCAATGATAGTTTGGCCAGCCCCAGAAGTGGACTCGTGAAGGGGTCCTCTGATCCTCATAACCGCTCTGTCCATGGTTAGGAGCAAGATGAGGAGCATGCGGCTGAAGTGCAACCAAAAACTCAAAAGCAGCCCTCTCAAGAATTGAAAGAAGGTCTGTAACCTGTGTACATGTAGAACATCAAGGCAGCAAAAATTACTGGCAGTCTACGAACTATCTTAATCGCCTGTTATGTGGTGTCCATGAACTATCTTAATCTCCTGTTACATGGAACTGCTCATGCAACACCTTGAACACCCATTTATTGTAATCGCTTGCACCCCATGAGATGTAGAATTGACCACTCAGCACAAACACAGTCACTGCCAAGAAAATGAAGAGAATGTAGTCTCTTAATTTCCTATTCTAAGGTCCTCCAACTCTTTGATCCTTGGATCCTTGGCAGTAATTGTCACCATATGCTTGCCTGCTATCTTATATGTGTAATCCACCACATGTGAGCAACTTTGGTATGGAGATAGAAGAAGATAATGCTGGGGGAGAGTTTCATAGGAACAAAAATAGGTCACACAACCCCTCAAATTTGTTCTGCATCCTGAGTTGTTTGTCTTTTTGTCCCCAACAGTGAATTATCCAAAAGTGATGTGGTTAGTATTTGCAACACATTGTGTGAATAGGATAATTCAGATGTAACAGTGACACCTAGAGGTTCTGATTTGGAGATGTCGGTGTTGGACTGGGGTGTACAAAGTTAAAAATCACACAACATCAAGTTATAGCCCAATAGGTTTATTTGGAAGCACACTAGGTTTTGGAGCGACGCTCCTTCATCAGGTGGTAATGGAGGGCTCAATCCTAACACAGAATTTATAGCAAAAGTTTACAGAGACTTAAGACACTCTGCACTCACTGCACACACACATACACTTTCTCACACTCACAACCCCCAACCCAGACAGACAGACACACACACAGACAAAAACCCACATGCACACATATATTTTGTGGGGTGAATTTGTATTTGCAGAGTTACATTGTACTTGGCTCAAAAACTGCATGCGTTCATGTAGAACTCTGAGCTCAAAAACTGCACGAATTTATGTAAAACTCCGTTATCTCACTTTTTAGATTAGAATCAATCTAAACATCATGGCATAGACAGAGAACACAGGGGGCCAACACCTTCAACATATTGTCTAGCTATCGCCATTGTTAACAGCTAACCTGAGAATGCAACTTTTTTTAAAAAAAGGTTTTGTGATTTACACATGAAAGAAGTGAAACTATCACTGTATTCTAACAGATGAAAGGCTTGACAGACCATCAATTTTTCAATGTATAATTTCAGTTACATCACACTAAATTTTTGCTATAAATTCTGTTAGGATTGAGCCCTCCACTACCACCTGATGAAGGAGCATCGCTCCGAAAGCTAGTGTGCTTCCAAATAAACGTGTTGGACTATAACCTGGTGTTGTGTGATTTTTAACCTAGAGGTTCAATTGTGTGCCTGTCTGCTTTTTTTTATATAAATGCCGTGAATCGATGTCTTTTTGGACACTTGTGGCTTAACTTTCTCTGTGCTTGCATTACACAATGTACAGAAGAAAGTGACTCCCTTCCTAGTGCCTAACTGAAATATCAAACTGTCTGCAGACAATTGGCAGTTGTAGTCAGAAAGCAAAACTTAAGAGATGTCATGCTGTTGAAAATACCACGTGGAAAGTCTGAGCTAAGAACCAGTTTATAAAAAGCGAAAACATGTTCTTGGATATTGTGAAAGTGACAAATGTTTGAGGAGAAAAACTAGTCTTGAAAATTAATCAAAGTACATATATATTTTTGTAATTTTAGAAAATGCAATAATGTAACTTTCAGGCTTTATACCTGTGTAGGTTTGTGAGATGTTTTCAGCAACAATACAATCCAGATTCTGTAAAATCATGTGACTGTATAAAGATACACACTCCATTCGATATTCAGAAGGTTGGAGTCTGGAAAGTGCTGTCAGGTGTAATGTTCTCATTTTTATTGTACTTCTCTGCCTTACCTAAATGGAATATTCTCACTTCTCACTCCAAGTGTGGGCTCAAGTCCTAGTCCTGAGATTTGATCCTATATCTGATTCTGCCTGTAACGGTGATGGTAGAGGACGTGATGGCACTATTTTTCCCCAACCAACCCCATATCCTGGAGCCAACTTTTTTCCCAAGTGAATGTTACAAGAAGTGCAATAAAATTTAACTTTTCTCCATACTTAATGTTCTGCTCTGATGTATCTCAATACAGTTGCTACACTCCTGATATTTACTATACATATATATGCTATGTCAGGCACATAGGCTAAGGATGAAATATTTAAAATTTAATAATGTATTACAGAATTCAACATTTTCATATAGTATATTCTACTCTTAGGAATAATACAATGGTATTCACAATAAACATTGCATCGCAAATGTACAGTCTGGGATATTAAAATAAAGTGCTGGAGAAACTCAGGTCAGTATGGGGTGAGAGAGATTAGTGGTCACAAAAAAAAGGGAGTGGTAATGGTTGTAGAGATGTGTTAAGTTCAAAGTAGGTATTAATAGCAAGTGTTTTAAAAACAAAATATAAATCTGTGTTGCAAGTAAAACCAAGAAAATGAGACACTTTTGTAAGTAACAAAATGGAGGAGAGAGTTCATAGTCTGAAGTTGGAGTTAGTTCTTAGTCCAGAAAGCTGTAAAAGTGCCTGAGGTTTCACTGGAACAGTGCAGCAGGCCCAGGACAAAAACATGAGCTTGAGAGCAATCTGATGTATTAATGTGACAAGCAATTATAAGGTTGTGATCATGCTTGCAAACTGAGTGGACAAATGATTGACTTTCATTCTGACATTACAGCCTTTGATATAATGGTTCAGTGGCTAGCACTGTTCCTCACAGTAACAGGGACCTGGTTTCAATTCTACCCTTGGGTAACTGTCAGTGTGGAGTTTGCACATTCTCCTTGTGTCTGGGTGGGTTTCTTCTGGATGCTGTGGTTCCCTGTCACAGTTCAAAGATGTGCAAATGAGGTAGATATTGCCGATAGTGTCTATGAATATGCAGGCGAAGTAGGTTAGCCAGGGAAAATGAAGGGTTACAGGGTAGGTCTGGGTGGGATGCTCATCAGAGGATCGGTGTGGATTGGATGGGCCAAATGGCCTGCTTCCAAAATGTACGGCAATCTATGATTCTGGACTTAACATTGACTAAAATAATTTTAAACATGAACTCTGTCTTCATGCCTAATTTTCTTAGTTTAGCAGAACGGATGTATTTTGTTATTAACATCGATCCTGGAGCTGGCTGTCTAAGCCATTAGTATTCTTTTGCCTTTTGTTCTGTGTTCTCTAACCTCCATCGCCCTCTAACCTTCTCTTCTGTTCCAATTACTCCTTCCTGCTTTGTCCACAGTATAAAATATATCACTTTCCTATCTCTTAGTTCCAAAGAAGAGTCATATTGGACTTAAAACTGTAACTCTATTTCTCTTTCCACAAATGCTGCCAATCCTGCTGTGTTTCTCCAGTGCTTACTGTTTTTATTCCATACAAGCCTGTTTTATAAGCACAAGTGCTCTTTCACAGACATATCTATATATGAGTTATGAGCAGCAGTGGGCCATTCAACCCCTTGAACTTATTCTGCCATTCATTAAAATCAGGGCTTTCTGATTATAATCTCAAATCTGTATTTCTGCCTTAAAATATTCAAGAATACTGCGTCCATCATTTTTCAGAAACAGTGTCCCAAAGACTCTTAATGCTCTGAGGAAAAAAAGTCAATCTCTACCTTGGTTGGGTGGCCCTGATTTTGAGTTTGGCCATGTTAGATTCATACTTCTGGATTTTCCCCTAAGAGGAAACAAACTCTCCATGTTTACTTTTTCAAGACTGCTCAGGATATTTTACATTTCAATCAGGTTGACTCTTACTCTTCTAAAGTAAAGCGGATACAAGCCTAGCCTGTTCAACTTCATAACGCAACCCTCTCATTTCCAGCGAGTAGTCTGGTAAACCTATGAACTGCCTCCAAAGCATTTACTTCCTTTCTTAAGTAAGGAGACCAACAACTTGGGAATATACTGTTTGCAAAAACCAGGAAAAAATGCAACTCTTTTTCACTTGAAGACTGGCAGGTTTCGACAGCACAATAGGAGAATCAGCAAATTGATGCTTGTCTTGGTTTGCAGCTCTGAGAGCACAAGGTCTTTGACGAATCATGACAAAACTCTATCTCTTTTTGTACCTTCTTTGTGAAGAACGTCCATTGAAAGGCTCTTTTCTGTAGCTAAGAGAAAGTGAGGACTGCAGATGCTAGAGATCAGAGCTGAAAATGTGTTGCTGGAAAAGCGCAGCAGGTCAGGCAGCATCCAAGGAGCAGGAGAATTGACGTTTCGGGCATGCTGCCTGACCTGCCGTGCTTTTCCAGCAACATATTTTCAGCTCCTTTCTATAGTTGTCTGCAAAGAACTGCAATTTGTGCACTGGATTGTATGCTAATAAAGTGGGATAGGTAAGGAATTTACTTGGAATCTGTAAGTGCAGAAACTGAGTGCTATGCTGCTTCCTGAATCCTGTGTGTTAATAAGGTAGGAAAGGGTGGCAGTCATCATATTTGTGTTCTGATGATTGATCATTACAAATCATTGTTAAATTTAGCAGGTGATCCAACTGCTGTTGCACAAGTTAAATGTTTACATTGAAAATCTTTCAATAAATATTTTACCTTTTAGGTTCATTATCTGTCACAGGTGGGTGGAGTGAAGTGTTATATATTCAGTGTGAGGCTATTTATTATAAGTGTGTTATAAGGAAACCTTAAGGAAAAAAAACCTGTCCTTCATTTGGCCTCTTTATTGTTACACCATTTACAGCTGAGCCTTCAGCTGTATAGGGTGTTACAAAAGGCTTTGCAAACTGTAGTGAGTTGGAATTGTTTCGCAAGCTCTGATGAACCAGTGACTGCTGTGGAACTTTGACTGAAGACTAACAGTGACAAGGCCCTTTTAAAATCCTTGTGGATCTTTACTGTAGGTCATGGCCTAACTTTCTATTGTTTTAAGGCCTGACTTCCACATCAAAAAAAAAGCAGGAGGGTAGTTCTTTTTTAAGACCTGTAAAACACTAGATTCCCTGCTTGCCCCACCCTTAGGCCTCACAACTGGACACTATTTCCTCTGCTCTTGCACTCTTATTGAGGGGTAATGGCAATTTTCAAACCTCAAAATTTGGTCACAGTAAGAAAACGTTTTTGTAAAGGACTAGAACTTCTTTCTTAAACCTTTCCACCTCTTTTCCCATTATGATGTTACAAAAGCTTTGTTTCACCTGATCACCTTTTAGTTTGGTGTCTGCTTATTTTTGGATTACACTCCTGTGAAGTGGCTTGGCAATAGGCTATGCAAATGACGTGTACCTCCTGTTTCTGGAACCCCGAATTCTATAACAGCTTAGGTTCTGTACTTTGTGAGTTGACAGTTTTAAGTTCTACTTTTATGGAGTTACTTCTTTTCAAAGACTTATAGTATTTCTTTCTATTTAAACACCTCAATTTACTCTGTAATTTTTTGCCCTCTTGTACAATCGCCAGTAGATTAGATTCCCTAGAGTGTGGAAACAGGCCCAACAATCCTCTGAAAAGTAACCCACCCAGACTAATGCACCTACCAATATGGGCAATTTAGATTAGCCAGTTCACCTGACCTGCACATCTTTGGACTGTGGAGGAAACCCACGCAGACACGGGGAGAATGTGCAAACTCCACACAGTCACCTGAGGCTGGAATCAAACCTAGGATCCTGGTGCTGTGAGGCAAAGGTGCTAACCACCATACCACCCAGTAGTTGCAGACCTAGGTATCCAGAGTGCCAGTAATGTGGTTCATTCTGGCTACTGAGGGATGCTGGTTGAGTCAGTAACATTGAACATGGTCCACCCACAGTAATGTCAAATCCATTATCTTATCAATTGAGACAAACTCTTATTTTTTTAAGAGATCTGATACAGTATTGTCCAAATCTCAAGCAATACAGTTGTTTCAAACCTCATTAATGGTTTAATTATTAAATAGATATTTAGAAAGTCTACTGGCAGAATCTTACAGGGATTAGAGTGAAATGGGTTATTGAGAGATTTGTGGCAGTATTGAATGAGACTGGCAAAGTCCATTTGAACATCAGGAGCATCTTGCTCCAACTTTTATGCTTTTACAAAGTGGTGAGTGTTTATTACTAGGCAGAGATATGTTGCCAATTAAGGGAGATTATAGCTTGTCAAATGCCTCATCAATGACCTAGCTCACCTCATTAATATTCAGCTTCATACAGAGTCATAGAGATTTACAGCATGGAAACAGACCCTTCGGTCCAACCTGTCCATGCTGACCAGATATTCCAACCCGCTCTAGTCCCACCTGCCAGTACCTGGCCCATATCCCTCCAAACCCTTCCTATTCATAGACCCATCCAAATGCCTCTTAAATGTTGCAATTGTACCAGCCTCCATCACTTCCTCTGGCAGCTCATTCCATACATGTAACAGCCTCTGCATGAAAAAGTTGTCCCTTAGGTCCTTTTATATCTTTCCTGTCTCACCCTAAACCTATGCCCTCTAGTTCTGGACTCCCCGACCCCAGGGAAAAGACTTTGTCTATTTATCTTATCCATGCCCCTCATAATTTTGTGAACCTCTATAAGGTCACCCCTTGGCCTCCAACGCTCCAGGGAAAACAGCCCCAGCCTGTTCAACCTCTCCCCATAGCTCAAATCCTCCAACCCTGGCAACATCCTTGTAAATCTTTTCTGAACCCTTTCAAATTTCACAGCATCTTTCCAATATGAGGGAGACCAGAATTGCTCGCAATATTCCAACAGTGGCCTATCCAATGTCCTGCACAACCACAACAGACCTCCCAACTCCTGTACTCAATACTCTGACCAATAAAGAAAAGCATACCAAACGCCTTCTTCACAATCCTATCTACCTGCGACTCCACTTTCAAGGAGCTATGAACCTGCACTCCAAGGTCTCTTTGTTCAGCAACACTCCCTAGGACCTTACCATTAAGTGTATAAGTCCTGCTAAGATTTGCTTTCTCAAAATGCAGCACCTCACATTTATCTGAATTAAACTTCATCTGCCACTTCTCGGGCCATTGGCCCATCTGATCAAGATCCTGTTGTAATCTGAGGTAACCTTCGCTGTCCACTACACCTCCAATTTTGGTGTCATCTGCAAACTTACTAATTATACCTGTTATACTCACATTCAAATCATTTATATAAATGACAAAAAGTAGAGGACCCAGTACCGATCCTTGTGGCACTCCACTGGTCACAGGCCTCCACTCTGAAAAACAACCCTCCACCGCCAATCTCAGTCTTCTACCTTTGAGCCAGTTCTGTATCCAAATGGCTAGTTCTCCCTGTATTCCATGAAATCTAACCTTGCTAACCAGTCTTCCATGGGGAACCCTGTTGAACGCCTTACTGAAATCCATATAGATCACATCTACCACTCTGCCCTCATCAATCCTCTTTGTTACCTCTTCAAAAACTCAATCAAGTTTGTGAGACTCCACACAAAGGCCGCCTTGCTGAACTTTGAGGGGCCCTATTCACTCCTTAGTTACCCTTTTGTCCTTAATGTTTTTGTAAAAACCCTTTGGATTCTCCTTAATTTACTAAACACTCCAGACATCGATAAATCTTGACATGGAAACCCACCTGGGTCCCTTGTCACTTCAACTCACCACTGGCTGCAAAGAGCCTCAATGTTGCTCAGCATCAACATCACAGGGCATGCTCCATGGCCTCCAGCCATGGACACATGTGCACAGACATTGGAATCTGGCATTTGCCAACCCCTCACAAACCAATATAGCATCTCCCCCAAACCACTGGCAAGATACTTAAAAAGCACAAACTTCCATTGCGAGGCACACTGGCAACTAGGGTTGAAAGACTGCAGAAGGGACCTTGGGCACACAGGCACTTAGCTGATGGGTTGCAGCAAAATGTATCTCAGGGCTGCTCACTTGGTCTCTGAGCACTTTCTTACCTTACCTTCACACCATCCATCAGCCTATCGTATACAGCAATGTCAAAGGGTCTTGATAACAACCCCGTACTTATGCAGGACATTTGTGCACCAGAAATAACCATATTCCTAGCAAAGCAGTTCTGAAACAGTTACATACTGGCATGTTCACCCAGACAGTGGTGAGCCGATGGAATTTGCTATAGAAATTTGAGGCTAAAACATTGGATGATTTTGAAAAGTTAGATATAGCACTCAGCTAAAGTAATCAAAGGATATGGAGGAAAAGCAGGTATAGGCTATTGAGTTCGACGATCAGTCACAATCAGAATGAATGGTAGAGCAGACTCAAAAGAGTTGAACACACCTGCTCCTATTTTCCATGTTTCTACTCGACTAAGTGGACAATTTCCCAGATATATCTTGTCTGCAAAGCAAGCCAAATCCAATCAGCCTATTATTACTATTAATATACTCTCAATTAGAAGCAAAGTGATTGAATTGTCACTGACAGAATTATCTCAGTATTCTTAGTAGGTCTGATATGAGAATAGTTTAACATAGAGAGTTATGAACCTTTGGAAATTCTTTACCCCAAAGGACTGTGGAAACTCGCTCTTTGAGTAAGTTTAAGGTAGAGATTGATAGATTTCTGATTACTAGTGGCATACAGAGTTATGCAGATAGGCTGGGTAAAAGGCATTGAAGTGTTCAATCAGCTGCTATTGTTATGAACCATGTTGAGGAGTGCCACTGTTGGATTGGGGTAGACAAAGTTAAAAATCACACAACACTAGGTTATGGTCCAACAGGCTTATTTGGAAGTATGAGCCTTTGGAGCACTGCTTCTTCTTCAGGTAGCTCGTGGGGCAGGATCATAAGACACAGATTTTATCGCGTCGATCATAGTATCGTGCAACTGACACGATATATTGAATAAACCTAGATTGCTGTCAAGTCTTTCACTTTTTAAAATGGGTTGTGGGTTGCAATTCATTAATATGTAAATCATAGAACTTGTGACTTGAAAGAAATTCTGGGATTTACATATTAATGAATTGAAACCTGCAATCTATTCTAAAAGATGAAAGGTTTAACACTCATCTAGGTTTGTTCAATATATCAGATCAGTTGCATGACACGATTATCTTGTGCTATAAATTCTGAGTCTTATGGTCCTGCCCCACTAGCTACCTGATGATGGAGTGGCGCTCAGAAAGCTAATACTTCCAAATAAAACTGTTTGACTGTAACCTGGTGTTGTGTGATTTTTTTTAAAATCGTTAAAATTTGGATTTGAGCTAGTGGCATATGCTTCTGGTCTGCATGTCTGAAGACATTTAATGGTTAACTTGTAAGCATACATGTTGCCATGATAATTTATTTTAAGAACAGTATGAGAGCATTCGATTCTGCTGTTCATAGAGAACTGTACTTTGTATATTTCAAACACTGAGTGGCACTGTCAGATTGAGCTGGGCCATGGCTATAAATTCTGCCACTCATTGATGCAAACCACCAGAAAGTGGACAGTGCTTTGTACCACAGCTCTTACCCCAAAAAAGTGAACAAGTGTCAGAAATACTTCAAGAAGAGTCTGTTGGAGGGGGGCCAGTCCTCAGCCTATCAGTGCCCTCAGCCGTCCAGGCCTTATAAAATGTCTTGTCCACTGCTACTGGAGGCTGAAGTTGATGCAACAACATGCCCAGTCCCAAAGGTCCATGGGAAAATTTGCCGCGAAGGGTGGCACCGTGGCTCAGTGGTTAGCACTGCTGCCTCACAGTGCCAGGGGCCAGGGTTCAACTCTAGCCTCGAGCAACTGTCTGTATAGAGTTTGCACATTCTCCCTGTGTCTGCATGGGTTTCCTCTAGGTGCTCCGGTTTCCTCCCACAGTCCAAAGATGTGCAGGTCAGGTGAGTTGGCCATGCTAAATTGCTCATAGTGTTAGCTGCATTAGTCAGGGGTAAATATATGGTAGGGGAATGGGTCTGGATGGATTACCCTTCGGAGGGTCGATGTGGACTTATTGGGCCAAGGGGCCTGTTTCCATACTGTAAGGAATCTAATCTAGTTTAAAACTCAGCCAATTCATAGATTGAATCATAGAATCCTGACAGGATGGAAAGTCATTCCATTGAGTCCACAACAACCCTCCAAACAGGATCCCACTCAGACCTAGTCCCCACCCTATTGCCATAACCCCATATTTACCATGGCTAACTCACATAGCCTGCACAAACCTGGGCACTATGGACAATTTACCATGGCTAATCCAACTAACCTGCACATTTTTTAATTGTGGGAAGAAACAGGAGCACCTGGAGGAAACCCACGCAGACATGGGGAGAACATGCAATATCCACACACTGTTACCCAAGGGAATAGAATCCAGATTCATGGTGCTGTGAGGCAGCTGTGCTAATCACTGAACCACCATGCTGCCCCTGTTCCAACATTAATCACTGTGTGCTGAAGTGTGAGATCAGGAGCTACATGCTTCTATTCAAAAGTCGTTCTGACATTTCAACCTTTGACTCACTACTGTTAGCGAATTTGGCCAATTTGAATGAACCCACAGCCCCATTTGGCTAGCCATTTCTGCCCTTTTCTACAAAGTATTTATTTACCTGTTTAAAAAGGTAGCCAGCTCTCACAAAGTCACCATTCACCAGAGCAGTAACCCAGTCTGGAGCTGGTCCTACATGCAAGACAATCACATAATTCCACCAATTTCTCACAAGATCATGACCAAGGCTGGATTTGGTTAATGTGGAGATGCCAGTGTTGTACTGGGATGAATAAAGTCAAAAATCACAACACCATGTTACAATCCAGCAGATTTATTTGGAAGTACAAGCTTTCGGAGCACTGCTTCTTCGTCAGGTGGCTGTTGTGGGATTTGGCTGAGACACTGGTTTTCTTGTTATTGAAATAATTGTGAGGGTTGGCATACCTGTATCCAGCCAATACCCTGTTACTCCCTCATGGTGTGAAAATCCAGAATGCCCTGCCTGAAACAGGTTGGCTGAAGCAGATTCCATACTTTCAAACAGAAACAGAGGAAATAAAATATCTTTTTGCACAGTGTGAGAAATAGCTCAAAACCTGGCATACAAACACAGTGGACTGAAAGGCTTTCTCTTTACTGTGTGATCATACAGATTGGCAGGTTCTGTGTTTACTATTGTATCCACTTCAAATGAAACAAAAGATTGATGATGAGAAGGTCAACTGCAGCCAGTGTTCCTGCTCTTCACTCGTGCTCTGACATGACATACCACTGGCTTGGCAAAACACTCTAATGTTTTGTTAATGACCACTCCCACATTCCACATCCTACTGTATTCAGGGCAGTATGCCCTTACCAAGATGGCGGCCCTTGGGTTCCATGTGTTACTTTACGGCGGCTGGTTTGCGACAGTTGCTCGGTGAGATCCACTTTCCGGTTGCGTGGCGGTTGGCCCGTGGCTGCTGCTGTTTCCCGAAGCGGCAGAGTTTTCGGTTTGTTTGTGGTCGGAGCCGGGTCCGGGTCCGGGCCAGAGCCAGAGCCAGAGCCAGAGCCAGAGCCAGGTACCGAGTCATATACAATTCTCATCGGGACGAGGATGTTTTGTTCGGGGTTTCAGAGGATAATCCGGTGCATCGCAGCAGTTTGTATTGTTCACTGTGAGCCCTGGCTGCCCCATGGGTCGCCCGGTCTGAGTGAGAAATCCTCACATCGACTGAGTGGCTGCCCTTCACTGCGACATACTTCAAACTAAATCACAAAACCAACGCGGGAGATCCCGCTCGTCACTACTGAGGGAGTGCTGTACTGTCAGAGGGTCAGCACTGAGGGAGGGCCTCACTGTCAGTGCTGAGGGAATGCCGCACTGTCACAGGGTCAGTGCTGAGGGAGTGCCGCACTGTCACAGGGTCAGTGCTGAGGGAGTGCCGCACTGTCACAGGGTCAGTGCTGAGGGAGTGCCGCACTGTCACAGGGTCAGTGCTGAGGGAGTGCCGCACTGTCACAGGGTCAGTGCTGAGGGAGTGCCGCACTGTCAGAGGGACCAGTACTGAGGGAATGCCGCACTGTCAGAGGGTCAGCACTGAGGGAGGGCCTCACTGTCAGTGCTGAGGGAATGCCGCACTGTCACAGGTTCAGTGCTGAGGGAGTGCCGCACTGTCACAGGGTCAGTGCTGAGGGAGTGCCGCACTGTCACAGGGTCAGTGCTGAGGGAGTGCCGCACTGTCACAGGGTCAGTGCTGAGGGAGTGCCGCACTGTCACAGGGTCAGTGCTGAGGGAGTGCCGCACTGTCACAGGGTCAGTGCTGAGGGAGTGCCGCACTGTCACAGGGTCAGTGCTGAGGGAGTGCCGCACTGTCAGAGGGACCAGTACTGAGGGAATGCCGCACTGTCAGAGGGTCAGCACTGAGGGAGGGCCTCACTGTCAGTGCTGAGGGAATGCCGCACTGTCACAGGTTCAGTGCTGAGGGAGTGCCGCACTGTCACAGGGTCAGTGCTGAGGGAGTGCCGCACTGTCACAGGGTCAGTGCTGAGGGAGTGCCGCACTGTCACAGGGTCAGTGCTGAGGGAGTGCCGCACTGTCACAGGGTCAGTGCTGAGGGAGTGCCGCACTGTCACAGGGTCAGTGCTGAGGGAGTGCCGCACTGTCACAGGGTCAGTGCTGAGGGAGTGCCGCACTGTCACAGGGTCAGTGCTGAGGGAGTGCCGCACTGTCACAGGGTCAGTGCTGAGGGAGTGCCGCACTGTCACAGGGTCAGTGCTGAGGGAGTGCCGCACTGTCAGAGGGACCAGTACTGAGGGAATGCCGCACTGTCAGAGGGTCAGCACTGAGGGAGGGCCTCACTGTCAGTGCTGAGGGAATGCCGCACTGTCACAGGTTCAGTGCTGAGGGAGTGCCGCACTGTCACAGGGTCAGTGCTGAGGGAGTGCCGCACTGTCAGAGGGACCAGTACTGAGGGAATGCCGCACTGTCAGAGGGTCAGCGCTGAGGGAGGGCCTCACTGTCAGTGCTGAGGGAATGCCGCACTGTCACAGGTTCAGTGCTGAGGGAGTGCCGCACTGTCACAGGGTCAGTGCTGAGGGAGTGCCGCACTGTCACAGGGTCAGTGCTGAGGGAGTGCCGCACTGTCACAGGGTCAGTGCTGAGGGAGTGCCGCACTGTCACAGGGTCAGTGCTGAGGGAGTGCCGCACTGTCACAGGGTCAGTGCTGAGGGAGTGCCGCACTGTCACAGGGTCAGTGCTGAGGGAGTGCCGCACTGTCACAGGGTCAGTGCTGAGGGAGTGCCGCACTGTCACAGGGTCAGTGCTGAGGGAGTGCCGCACTGTCACAGGGTCAGTGCTGAGGGAGTGCCGCACTGTCACAGGGTCAGTGCTGAGGGAGTGCCGCACTGTCACAGGGTCAGTGCTGAGGGAGTGCCGCACTGTCACAGGGTCAGTGCTGAGGGAGTGCCGCACTGTCACAGGGTCAGTGCTGAGGGAGTGCCGCACTGTCACAGGGTCAGTGCTGAGGGAGTGCCGCACTGTCACAGGGTCAGTGCTGAGGGAGTGCCGCACTGTCACAGGGTCAGTGCTGAGGGAGTGCCGCACTGTCAGAGGGACCAGTACTGAGGGAATGCCGCACTGTCAGAGGATCAGCACTGATGGAGGGCCTCACTATCAGTGAGTCAGTGCTGAGGGAATGCCGCACTGTCACAGGTTCAGTGCTGAGGGAGTGCCGCACTGTCAGAGAATCAGTACTGAGGGAATGCTGCACTGTCAGAGGATCAGCACTGATGGAGGGCCTCACTATCAGTGAGTCAGTGCTGAGGGAATGCCGCACTGTCACAGGTTCAGTGCTGAGGGAGTGCTGCACTGTCAGAATCAGTGCTGAGGGAATGCTGCGCTTTCACAGGGTCAGTACTGAGTGAGTGGGTACTGTCAGAGAGTCAGTGCAGAGGGAGTGCTGCACTGTCACAGAGTCAGTACTGAGGGAGTGCTGCACTGTCAGAGGATCAGCACTGAGGGATGCCCTCACTATCAGTGAGTCAGTGCTGAGGGAATGCTGCGCTGTCACAGGGTCAGTACTGAGGAAGTACCGCACTGTCAGAGCGTCAGTACTGAGGGAGTGCTGCACTGTCGGATGGTCAGTGCTGAGGGAGTGCTGCACTGTTAGAGGGTCCGAACTAAGGGAGTGCTGCACTGTCAGAGGGTCAGTACTGAGGGAGTACCACACTGTCAGAGAATCAGTGCTGAGGGAATGCTGCGCTGTCACAGGGTCAGTACTGAGGGAGTGCTGCACTGTCAGATGGTCAGTACTGAGGGACTGCTGCACTGTTAGAGGGTCCGAACTAAGGGAGTGCTGCACTGTCAGAAGTTCAGTACTAGGGATTGGGTACTGTCAGAGGGTCAGTGCTGAGGGAGTGGCTGCTGTCAGAAGGTCAGTACTGAGGGAGTGCCGCACTGTCACAGAGTCAGTACTGAGGGAGTGCCGCACTGTCACAGAGTCAGTACTGAGGAAGTACCGCACTGTCAGAGCGTCAGTACTGAGGGAGTGCTGCACTGTCGGATGGTCAGTGCTGAGGGAGTGCTGCACTGTTAGAGGGTCCGAACTAAGGGAGTGCTGCACTGTCAGAGGGTCAGTACTGAGGGAGTACCACACTGTCAGAGAATCAGTGCTGAGGGAATGCTGCGCTGTCACAGGGTCAGTACTGAGGGAGTGCTGCGCTGTCACAGGGTCAGTACTGAGGGAGTGCTGCACTGTCAGATGGTCAGTACTGAGGGACTGCTGCACTGTTAGAGGGTCCGAACTAAGGGAGTGCTGCACTGTCAGAAGTTCAGTACTAGGGATTGGGTACTGTCAGAGGGTCAGTGCTGAGGGAGTGGCTACTGTCAGAAGGTCAGTACTGAGGGAGTGCCGCACTGTCACAGAGTCAGTACTGAGGGAGTGCCGCACTGTCACAGAGTCAGTACTGAGGGAGTGCCGCACTGTCACAGAGTCAGTACTGAGGGAGTGCCGCACTGTCACAGAGTCAGTACTGAGGGAGTGCTGCACTGTCACAGGTTCAGTGCTGAAGGAGTGCCGCACTGTCAGAGGGTCAGTACTGAGGGAGTGCAGCACTGGGAGAGAATCAGTCCTGAGGGAATGCCTCACTATCAGAGAGTCAGTACTGAGGGAGTACTGCACGGTCAGAGAGTCAATACTGAGGGAGTGCCACATTGTCAGAGGGGCCAGGACTGAGGGAGTGCCGCACTGTCACAGGGTCAGTACTGAGGGAGTGCCGCACTGTCACAGGGTCAGTACTGAGGGAGTGCCGCACTGTCACAGGGTCAGTACTGAGGGAGTGCCGCACTGTCACAGGGTCAGTACTGAGGGAGTGCCGCACTGTCACAGGGTCAGTACTGAGGGAGTGCCGCACTGTCACAGGGTCAGTACTGAGGGAGTGCCGCACTGTCACAGGGTCAGTACTGAGGGAGTGCCGCACTGTCACAGGGTCAGTACTGAGGGAGTGCCGCACTGTCACAGGGTCAGTACTGAGGGAGTGCCGCACTGTCACAGGGTCAGTACTGAGGGAGTGCCGCACTGTCACAGGGTCAGTACTGAGGGAGTGCCGCACTGTCACAGGGTCAGTACTGAGGGAGTGCCGCACTGTCACAGGGTCAGTACTGAGGGAGTGCCGCACTGTCACAGGGTCAGTACTGAGGGAGTGCCGCACTGTCACAGGGTCAGTACTGAGAGAGTGCCACACTGTCAAAGGATCAATACTGAGAGGGTGCTGCATGGTCAGGGTCAGTACTGAGGGAGTGCCGCACTGTCATAGGGTCAGTACAGAGGGAGTGCCCCACTGCCAGAGGGTCAGTACAGAGGGAGTGCTGCACTGTCAGAGGGTCAGTGCTGAGGGAGTGGGTACTGTCAAAGGATCAGTACTGAGAGGGTGCGGCATGGTCAGAGAGTCAGTACTGAGGGAGTGCTGCACTGTCAGAGGGTCCGAACTGAGGGAGTGCTGCACTGTCAGAGGATCAGTACTGAGGGAGTGGGTACTGTCAAAGGATCAGTACTGAGAGGGTGCGGCATGGTCAGAGAGTCAGTACTGAGGGAGTGCTGCACTGTCAGAGGGTCCGAACTGAGGGAGTGCTGCACTGTCAGAGGATCAGTACTGAGGGAGTGGGTACTGTCAGAGGGTCAGTATTGATGGAGTGCCGCACTGTCGGAGGGTCAGGACTGAGGGAGTGCTGAACAGTCAGAGAGTCAGTAATGTGAGAGTGCCACACTGTCAGAGGGGTCAGTACTGAGGGAGTGCCCAGTGTCAGAGGATCAGCACTGAGGGAGTGCTGCACTGTCAGAGGATGAGTACTGAGGGAGTGCTGCACTGTCAGAGGATGAGTACTGAGGGAATGCTGCACTGTCAGAGGGTCAGTGCTGAGGGAGTGGGTACTGTCAAAGGATCAGTACTGAGAGGGTGCGGCATGGTCAGAGAGTCAGTACTGAGGGAGTGCTGCACTGTCAGAGGGTCCGAACTGAGGGAGTGCTGCACTGTCAGAGGATCAGTACTGAGGGAGTGGGTACTGTCAAAGGATCAGTACTGAGAGGGTGCGGCATGGTCAGAGAGTCAGTACTGAGGGAGTGCTGCACTGTCAGAGGGTCCGAACTGAGGGAGTGCTGCACTGTCAGAGGATCAGTACTGAGGGAGTGGGTACTGTCAGAGGGTCAGTATTGATGGAGTGCCGCACTGTCGGAGGGTCAGGACTGAGGGAGTGCTGCACTGTCAGAGGATGAGTACTGAGGGAATGCTGCACTGTCAGAGGGTCAGTGCTGAGGGAGTGGGTACTGTCAAAGGATCAGTACTGAGAGGGTGCGGCATGGTCAGAGAGTCAGTACTGAGGGAGTGCTGCACTGTCAGAGGGTCCGAACTGAGGGAGTGCTGCACTGTCAGAGGATCAGTACTGAGGGAGTGGGTACTGTCAAAGGATCAGTACTGAGAGGGTGCGGCATGGTCAGAGAGTCAGTACTGAGGGAGTGCTGCACTGTCAGAGGGTCCGAACTGAGGGAGTGCTGCACTGTCAGAGGATCAGTACTGAGGGAGTGGGTACTGTCAAAGGATCAGTACTGAGAGGGTGCGGCATGGTCAGAGAGTCAGTACTGAGGGAGTGCTGCACTGTCAGAGGGTCCGAACTGAGGGAGTGCTGCACTGTCAGAGGATCAGTACTGAGGGAGTGGGTACTGTCAGAGGGTCAGTATTGATGGAGTGCCGCACTGTCGGAGGGTCAGGACTGAGGGAGTGCTGAACGGTCAGAGAGTCAGTACTGAGAATGCCACACTGTCAGAGGGGTCAGTACTGAGGGAGTGCCCAGTGTCAGAGGATCAGCACTGAGGGAGTGCCGCACTGTTGGAAGGTCAACACTGAGGGAGTGGACACTGTCAGCAGGTTAGTACTGAGGGAGTGCCGCACTGTCACAGGGTCAGTACTGAGGGAGTGCTCCACTGTCAGAGGATCAGTCCTGAGGGAGTGCTTCACTATCAGTAAGTCAGTACTGAGGGAGTGCTGCACGGTCAGAGAGTCAGTACTGAGGGAGTGTCACATTCTCAAAGGGGCCAGTACTGAGGGAGTGCAGCACTGCCAGAGCGTCAGTACTAAGGGAGTGTCGCACTGTCAGCGGGTCAGTGCTGAGCGAGTGTCGCACTGTCAGCGGGTTAGTGCTGAGCAAGAGTCGCACTGTCAGCGGGTCAATGCCCAGTGAGTGTCGCACTGTCAGCTGGGTCAATGCCCAGTGAGTGTCGCACTGTCAGCTGGGTCAGTGCCGAGGGAGTGCCGCACTGTCAGAGGGGTCAGTGCCGAGGGAGTGCCGCAGTGTCAGAGGGATCAGTGCCGAGGGAGTGCCGCAGTGTCAGAGGGATCAGTGCCGAGGGAGTGCCGCAGTGTCAGAGGGATCAGTGCCGAGGGAGTGCCGCAGTGTCAGAGGGATCAGTGCCGAGGGAGTGCCGCAGTGTCAGAGGGATCAGTGCCGAGGGAGTGCCGCAGTGTCAGAGGGGTTAGTACCGAGGGAGTGCCGCACTGTCAGAGGGCGTGCAGCTCATTCAGAGGGGTAGGAGTGTGGAATATTGCACTGCCGGAGGGTCAGTGCTGAGGAAGAACTGCAATGAGGTAAGGTCAGTGCTGAGGTAGTGCTGCATTGTTTGAAGATCAGTACTGAGGGAGTTTTGCTTTGTTGCAGGGGTAGTTCTGAGGGAGTGCTGCATTTTTGGAGAGACAGTATTGAGGTCAAGCTGCATTATCAGAGTCCGTGCTGAGGGAGTACGGCACCGTTGGAGGGTCAGTGCTGAGGGAGTGCTGCATTGTCAGAAAGCCAGTCCTGAGGGAATATTGTGCTGTTGGAGGGTCAGTACTGAGGCAGGGCTCTTTTATCAGGGTCAGTGTGGAGGGAGGGCTGCTCTTTCACAGAGTCAGTGCTGTGGGACAGCTGCATTGTTGCAGGGGCAGTGCTGAAGGAGTGCAGCATTTCGGGGGTTAGTACTGAGGCAGAGTTGTGTTATCAGAGGGTCAGTGCAGAAGGAGGTCTGCACTGTTGAAGGATTAGTGTTAAGGGTTAGGTGCCCTGTTGGGTCAGTGCTGAGAGAGATCTGTACTGTCAGAAGTTCAGTTTTGAGGGAACTCTGCACTAACAAAAGGTTACTACTGAGAGAGAGTTGTGTTGGAGAGTGTTTGCTGAAGGAGAGCTTAATTGCTGTAGCATCAGTACTGAGGAAAATCTGTACTGTTGGAGGGCCAGTACTGATGCTTGGCAAATGGTTCTGTACCATAACAGTGATGGTACTGAAATGAGAGTGATTCTCTCCTGCTCCTGGAACATTACCCGGGTGTCCACCAAGGATTGATTATTTTAAAATCATATTTTTTTTATATATGCTTCCCCTTAGCCGCTTCAACTGAAATCAAGGTATTGCTTCTAATAGGGATGCTGATGGGTTTTTTTGGAATTTGAACAAATATTTTGCTCAGTCTCCAGCTATACCGAGTAGAAAACACTAAAAAGCATCCCACTAATAATTGAAAATCAGGGGGCTAAACAGGGAAAGGAACTAAAAATAATTACCCAGAGGAAAAAGTAGAAGGAAAGCTAATGGTACTAAACGCTGACAAGTCCTTGAACATGATAGCCTATGTCTTAGGATTTTATGTGGCTGCAGAGATGGTAGATATATGGTTTATTTTTTTCCAAAATTCACTCTTCTTTATAAAAGTCAAAAACCACAAATTCAATGACCTTGTTCATGAAAAGATTGTAACAGGGAACTTTGTACCAGTTATCCTAACATTTGTTGTTGGGAAAATGCAAGAATCCATTATTAAGGAAGGAGGATTAGGAGATTTAGAAAATCATAACTCAGTCGATTCAATTCAACATGGTTTTGAGAAAGAGAAATGATGTTTGATGAACATAAGAAGTATAGTTAGTAAGTTTACAGATGACACCAAAACTGGCGGTGTAGTGGACAGGGAAGAAGATTACCTCAGAGTGCAACTGGATCTTGATCAGCTGGGCCAATGGGCCAAGGAGTGGCAGATGGAGTTTAATTTAAATAAATGTGAGATGCTGCATTTTGGAAAGGCAAATCATGGCAGGACGTATACACTTAATGGTAAGGTCCTGGGGAGTGTTGCTGAACAAAGAGACCTTGGAGTGCAGATTCATAGCTCCTTGAAAGTAGAGTTGCAGGTAGGATATTGAAGAAGGTGTTCAGTATGCATTCCTTTATTGGGCAGAGCATTGAACATAGAAGTTTGGAGGTCATGTTGCGGCTGTACAGGACATTGGTTAGGCCACTTCTGCAATATTGTGTGCAGTTTTGGTCTCCCTCCTATGGTAAAGATGTTGTGAAATTTGAAAGGGTTCAGAAAAGATTTACAAAGATGTTGCACGGGTTGGAGGATTTGAGCAAAGTGAGAGGCTGGATCGGCTGGGGCAGTTTTCCCTGGGGTGTTGGAGGCTGAGGGGTAAATTTATAGAGGTTTGTAAAATTATGAGGGGCATGGATAGAATAAATAGACAAAGTCTTTTCCCAGGGGTGGGGGAGTCCAGAACTAGTGGGCATAGGTTTAGAGTGAGAGGGGAAAGATGCTCATTTGGTATCTTTTTCACATAGAGTGGTACGTGTATGGAATGAACTGCCAGAGGAAGTGGTGGAGGCTGGTACAATTACAACATTTAAAATGCATCTGAATGGGTATATGGATAGGAAGGGTTTAGAGGGATTTGGGCCAAGTGCTGGCAAATTGGATTAGATTAATTTAGGATGTCTGGTCGGCGTGGACGAGTTGGACTAAAGGATCTGTTTGCATGCTTTACATCTCAATGACTCTATTTGTTGGTGTTCTTTGAGATTGTGAGTGGTTAAAGGGGAATCAATAGATATGGTGTATTTGGAATTCCAAAAGGCATTCACTAAGGTTATAGAGAAGGTTGTAGAGAAATAGTCATGGTTTAGGGTATAGTATATTCATATAATAGAGGTTTGGCTAGCTAGCAGGAAACAATTGAGATAATGAGTCATAGAACATAGAGCAGTACAGCACAGTACATGCCCTTCAGCCCACGATGTTATGCCGAGCATTTGTCTTAATCTAAGGTCAACGTAACCTACACACCCCTCAATTTACTGCCGTCAATGTGCTTGTCTAGCAGTTGCTTAAATGTCTCTGACTCTACCACCACCGCTGGCAATGCATTCCACTCACTCACCACTCTCTGCGTAAAGAACCTACATCCGACATCTGCCCTATACCCTCTTCCAATCACCTAAAATTATGACTCCTTGTGACAGCCATTTCTGCAGGAAAATTCTCTGGCTATCTACTCTATCTATGGCTCGCATTACCTTGTACACCCAGTTTCAATTCCCACCTCAGGCGACTGACTGTGTGGAGTTTGCACATTCTCCCCAGTGTCTGCGTGGGTTTTCTCCGGGTGCTCCAGTTTCCTCCCACAGTCCAAAAATGTGCAGGTTAGGTGAATTGGCCATGCTAAATTGCCCGTAGTGTTAGGCGAAGGGATAAATGTAGGGGAATGGGTCTGGGTGGATTGCACTTCGGCAGGTCGGTGTGCACTTGTTGGGCCGAAGGGCCTGTTTCCACACTGTAAGTAATCTAATCTAATCTAAACCCTGTATTCAGCATTCAGATTCAACCTTCCAAAATTATTCGCTTCACATTTATCCAGGTTGAACTCCAAATGCCACTTCTCAGCCCAGCTCTGCATCCTGTCAATGTCTTGTTGTAGCCTGCAACTGCCCTTGACAGTATCGACAACACAGCCAACCTTTGCTGTTATCGGCAAACTTACTAACCTACCCTTCCGCTTCTTCATCCAAGTCATTCATAAAAACTACAAAACACAGAGGCTCAAGAACAGATCCCTGTGGAACACCGCTGCTCACCAATCTCCAGGCAGAATACTTTCCATCCACTACCACTTGCTGTTGTCTTTTGACCAGCCAATTCTGTATCTAGACAGTCAAATTTCCCTGAATTTCATACCTCCTAACCTACTCAATAAGCCTACCATGGGGAACCTTATCAAATGCCCTCCTGAATCCATATACACCACATCCATTGCTCCACCTTCGCTAACTTGGCTTGTCACATCCTCATAGACCTCAATAAGGCTTGTGAGGCCTATGACCTGCCCCTCACAAAGCCATGTTGACTATCCTTAATCATTCTGTTTTTCCAAATTGTCATAAATCCTACCTTTCAGAATCCTTTCCAGTACCTTTCTTACCACAGATGTAAGACTGACTGGTCTGTAATTCCCAGGGATTTCCCTATTCTCTTTCTTGAACAGAAGAACAACCACCCCTCCCATCAGCCGGTACTACTCCTGTGGAGAGTGAGGATGCAAAGATCATCGCTTCCCCAAGTAGCCTTGAATATATCTGGTCCAGTCCTGGGGACTTTTCTATCTTGATCCTTCCCAGAACTTGCAGCACATCCACTTCCTTAATATCAATCTGATCAAGCTGATTAACCTGGTCCATGGTGTTCTCACTATCAACAAGGTTCCTCTCTCTAGTGAATACTGAAGCAAAAAACTCATTTAGAGCATCACCTCCCTCTCCAGAGTTCAGACACGCGTTTCCTCCACTATCCCTGATCAGCTCTACTCGCTCTCTGATCATTCTCTTATTCCTCCCATATGTGTAGAATGCCTTTGGGCTTTCTCTATTCACCAAGACTTTTTTGGGCCCCCTCCTAGCTCTTCTTTTGAACCCATTTTTGAGTTCTTTCTGAACTACCCTATAATCCTCTAAAACTGTGCCAGATCCTCACTTCCTCAACTTTAAGTAAGCTTCCTCCTTCCTTTTGACGAGAAGCTCCTCTGCTTATGTCATCTATGGCTCCTTCAACTAACCATTCCTTGCCCGTTTCAGTGGGACAAAGTTATCCAACACACGCAACTAGTGCTCCTTAAACAACTTCCACATTTCTGTTGTGCATTTCCTGAAGAACAATTGTTCCTAATTTATAATCCACAGCTCCTGTCTCGTAGCAATATAATTTCCCCTCCCCAAAATAAATACCTTCCCACACTGTCTGCCCCTATCCCTCTCCATCGCTATGGTAAAGGGTGGTCATTGTCACCGAAATGCTCTCCCACCGAGCGATCTGACTCCTGGCCTGCCTCTTTGCCTAGCACCAAATCCAATATGGCCTCCCCCCTAATCGGCCTATCTACATATTGAGGCAAGAATCCTTCCTGGACACATGTGACAAAGCCACCTCCATCCAGACCATCTGCACTAAGGAGGTTCCAGTTATTATTGAGGAAGTTGAAGTCACCCAAAACAACAACCCTGTTACATCTGCACCTTTCCAAGATCTGGTCTATAGACAACACCCAATAAAGTGACTGCTCCTTTCCTGTTACTGAGTTCCAATGATAGTGACTCAGGAGACAAACCCTCCTCAACAACCTTCTTTTCTGCAGCTGTGATGCATTGTGTAACTAACAATGCTACTTCCCCTCTTTTTTCACTCACCCAACACCCCCCCCCCCCCACCCCGGCTGTTCTTTTTAGAAGATCTAAACTCTGGAACATCCAGCACTCCCTGTTCCTCGCTTCACTAGCACATGGCACTGATAGTAATCCTAAGATTACTACTCTGTTTGTACTGCTTTTAACTTCCAATCTAACTCTCTGAAATCATGTTTTAGATCCTTATCCCTTTTCCTGGCTATGTCATTAGTGCTAATGTGCACCATGACTTCCGGCTGCTCACCAACCCCCTTCAGAATCTTGTGGACTCGATCAGAGACATACTGGACCCTGGCACCTGAGAGGCAACATACCTTCTGGGTGACCACAGAATCTCCTGTCCATTCCTCTAACTATTGAGTTTCCTGCCACTCACACTTTTCTATTCTCCCCCACTTCCCTTCTGAGCAACAGAGCCAGGCTCAGTGCCAGAGACTTGGCCACTATGGTTTTCCCCTGGTAGGAATCCCACCTCCCCACCCCCATCACCACCAACAGTATCCAAAATTTCATTGAGAAGAGTGGCCACAGGGGATCCTTGCATTGTCTGCCTGTTCCCTTTCCTTAACCCACCTACCTTCTTCCTGTACCTGAAGTGTCACTACCTCCCTGTAACTCCTCTCAATTACCCCTTCCATCTCCTGAATGATCCGAAGTTCATCCAGCTCCAGCTCCAGTTCCCTATCATGGTTTCCGAGGAGCTGGAGTTGGGTGCACTTCCTGCAGATGATATCAGTGGGGACACTAGTGAAGTAATTGGGGACAGTAGTGCCGATTTTTACCTCCCACATTCTACAGCAAGAGCATGCAACTACCCTAACATCCATTCCCACTATTCTGTATTCCCAAAGAGACTATTGGAAAAAAAACTAGTAACTTAACCGAATTGGCGCACAGAACCTTTTCTTTGGGTAGAGGAGGAGGATGGGTGGGAGACACTACCTAAGTAATGGTGGAGTCATTTTTACTAAGTAGTTGTAGTCATTTTTAGGTATTTTAGGTGGTCAAATTTAACAAGAGGATGTCACAGGGATGCGGTTCATATTAATGGCTTAGATGAAGACCCCAGTATATTGTAGCCAAAATTGCTGATATGCAAAGTTAGGGAAGCAAATCGTGGGAAGGACGCAGAGTCTGCAAAGGGATAGACATATAGTTATTGTTAATGAATGGGCAAAAATTTGGTAGATAGGTATATAATGTGGAAAATATGATGTTATCTACTTTGGTAAGTTGAATAGAAAAGCAAAATATTATTGAAATGGAGAGATATGGTCGAACTCCACAGTACAGAGAGACTGGGCTGACCTCAGATGTAAAACACAAAATGTTGGCAGGCTCAGCACATAATTAGGAAGATAAATGGAATGGTCTCCTTTATTGCAAAAGAGGATGACATACAATCAGTCAGGAAGTCTTCCTACAGCTGCACAGGTCTTTGGCAAGAAGTTTCGTATTTAAAGATGGGTATACTTAATGTTAGAAACAATTCAGAGAAGATTCGTTAGGTGGATTCCTGAAATGGAAGTGTTGTGTTAAGAAAGGTTGGATATAATCATCTGTAATTATTATGGTTTAGATGGAAAAGATGTTTCTCAATGAAATGAAATATACTGCGGACTTGACAGGATAGATGCTCTGAGGATGTTTTATTTCATTGAGGAATTGAGAGCTAGGGACCTTCTATGCAAGAGGAAAATGAGAGGAATTTCTCTTGAGAGTTGTGAATATTGGAATCTCTATTCCACTGAGTCATTGAATATACTCAAGGCTAAGCCTGTCAGATTCTTGAACTTTAAGAAAGTCAAGATTTAGGGGAACAGACTTGGGAAAGGGGAGTTAAGGCCAAGATCAAATCTGCAGTAATTTCATTGTATGCCAGTAAAACACAATGCAGGGGCAAAAAGGCTTCCTCCTGGTTCTGAGAAAATGGTGCTAGAAATGGAGCATGAAGGAACTCTGAGCAGAACTGAAGCCTGTGTTTCAAACTGATCTTTCTTGAATACTTAGCGTTGTTGATTACTTTTTTTTTCACTGACTGTTTCCAGTTTTCTCTATCAATTCAAATACCAGTCTCTTTCATCACACTGACATATTTGTTTCCTCTTACATATGGCAGATCATTAGACAGTTGGGATATTGTTGACGTACAGTTTGTTTCCACAGCATCTTTTTCAAAGCACGAGGAATGGATTTCTCGAAATTTCTGGATGACAATTTTGACGTGAAGGACTGGGTGAATGGGGCTTTCAAGACTGTTCAGGAGGAAGAACCCGGAAAGGTTGACAGTCATGCTGCCACGCTGGTGATGAAGCTGCAGTTGTTTATTCAGGAGGTGAACAATGCCATTGAAGGTGTGTGTCACACTTTACATGCATTTAGAGTTTATCTCAGAATATGTTGACATTTACAGTGTCCCTCGGAATGTATAACTGTTCACCGGGACTCCCTAAGAATCTTTTTTATTTGTTCATGGAATGTGGGTATTTCTGGCTAGGCCAGCATTTATTGCCCATACCAAGATTCCCTTGAGAAGGTGGTGTGGTAAGCTGACTTAGAGTCATAGAGATATATACCACAAAAACTGATCCTTCAGTCCAACTCATCCATGCAGACCAGAGATCCCAATCTAATCTAGTCCCATTTGCTAGCACTTGCCCCATATCCCTCGAATTTTTTCCTATTCATTTACCCACCCAGATGTCTTTTAAATGCTGTAATTGTACCAGCCTCCACCACTTCCTCTGGCAGCTCATTCCTTACACACACAACCCTCTGCGTGAAGAGGTTGCCCCTTAGATCCCCTTTCAATCTTTCCCTTCAAACCCCAAACTAGTTCTGGACTCTCTCAACACGGGAAAAAGACCTTGTCTATTTATCCTATCCATGCCCCTCATGATTTTATACACCTCTATAAGGCCACTTCTCAGCCTCCAATGCCCCAGGGAAAACAGCCCCAGCCGATCCAGCTCCTCCCTTGAGCTCAAACCCTCCAAAAGTGGCAATATCCTTGTAAATCTTTTCTGAACCTTTTCAAGTTTCGCAACATCCTTCCCATAAGAGGGAGAACAGAATTTCACACACTATTCCAAAAGTGGCCAAACCAATATCCTGTACAGCCGCAACATGACTTCCCAACTCCTATGCTCCGTCCAATAAAAGAAAGCATACTGAACGCTTTCTTCAATATCCTATCTACCTGCGCCTCCACTTTCAAGGAGCTATGAACCTGCACTCCAAGGTCTCTTTGTTAAGCAACATTCCCCAGGACCTTACCATTAAGCGTTTAAGCCCTGCTCTGATTTGCCTTTCCAAAATGCAACACCTCACATTTCTCTAAATTAAACCTCCATCTGCCACTCCTCGGCCCATTGGCCCATCTGATCAAGATCCCATTGTATTCTGAGGTAACCTTCGTCGCTGTCCACCACATCTCTAATTTTGGTGTCATGTGCAAACATACTAACTATACCTCCTATGTCTGAAAAGCTACCCTTCATCACCACCCTCTGTTTTCTACCTTCATGCCAGTTCTGTATCCAAATGGCTAGTTCTCCCTGTATTCCATGAGACCTAACCTTGCTAACCAGTCTACCATGAGGAACTTTGTCAAACGCCTTACTGAAGTCCATATAGATTACGTCTTCTTGAATCTCTGCAATCCATTTGGTTTAGGTAGACCCACCATGTTGTTAGTGGGTTGGAGGTAAGTTCCAGGATTTTGACTCAAAAACACTGAACGATTGTTGGTATATTTACAAATAGGATGGTGAGTGGCTGGGAGGGGACCTTGCAGGTGATGGTGTTCCCATATATATGCTGTCCTTGTACTTGATGGTAGTGACTGTGGAAGATTATTTCTAAGGAGCCTTGGTGAACATATCATTATTTATTATGAATCTCCTGGAGTGCAGTATTTACAGAGGATCCTGTGGAGTGTCAGTATTTGCAGGGGTCTCCTGGAGTGTGTCAGCATTTGTAAGACTGGGAAGTAGCAGTACTTTCTTGGACTCCCTGGGTGTGTGTCAGTGTTTACCGGGGTTCCCTGAGAGTGTGTCAGGATTTCGGTAATATTTGTGGAATAGCAACACGTCTGTTCTGGTGCACCTGTTCCTTCTTGTGATTTCTCCATCTGATGTGTCAGTCTTCAGGTCATGCAAGATTCAAAATATCTAGTTGTGTAAAATGTGCATTAGCCTATTTCTTTATAATCTCTCTTGGTCAGAAACTAGTCACCAGGCACTACAAAATATGCCTAGGGCTCTCCGCGATGTGGAAGCTCTGAAACAAGAAGCTTCCTTTTTGAAGGAGCAAATGATCCTTGTCAAAGAAGATATTCGGAAATTTGAACAGGACACAGCACAGTCCATGCAGGTAAGGATGTTAAACATTTTGAGGCTTGCATTGCTTTCATGTCAACTCACTACTGCATGTTTAGCATGCTTGAAATGCAAACTGCCTGTTTTTCACTTTACATCTACAAGAGTTCTCCTCCAACAGAATTAGAGTTAGAACCTCCTTTATTTTTACATATACAGTGAAAAGTTTACAATGTCACATCTCATGGCGTCGTCTTAGGTACAAATCTTAGGTACAAAAGAAGAACAAAGAAGAGAAAAAGCTGCATTACCTTACAGTGATTCTAAGCATTACAGTCAGGTAAACAGCTTGCAGATAAGCATTACATTGTGGTAGATCGGTGCAGGGGCTTCCACATGTGGTCTGACCAGCCTCACAAGCCACTGACTGTCCATGCCAGACCCCAATCCAACAACAGTCATGCTCCACTCCATGTCTCCAGCCTGCTTCACTCCAACTCGCAGCCACTCTGCTCCAGGCGTCCAGCCTGCTTTGCTCCAGTTCTCAGCCACTTCACACTGTTCCATGCCTCCAGCCTACGTCGCTCTGGCTCTCAGCTGTTCCAAGGTAAGTTTCCTTATCAAAAAAAAAACACTTTAAAATCTCAAGACAAGAGGGAGAGGAAGAGAAGGGAAAAAAAGGAAAAAGATGTGAACAGAATGCTCCCCTCTGTCAGTTTGGCTCAGTTGTAATTGTTTTGTTTCCTGTAGTATATTCATAATCACAGAAGGTGTATCAAATGTACAGGGCTGAGCCGAACCATTTGGCCTCACTCTGGTATTTGTGCTGCACATAAGTCCCATCCCATTTCCATCTAACTCTGTCAGTACATCTTTTGGTTCCTTTCCCCTTCATATACTAATTGAACTTCCTCTTAGATGCATTAAAGCTATAGAATCAAATATTCCAAGTGGTCGCACATTCTGGGTACAGAAGTTTCTCTTGAATTCAGTAATGGATTCATTGGTGACTATTGCATTATTTATGGCAGTTAGTTGTCATCTCCTCTGGCAATGAAGACAACTTCTGTACATCTACCCTAGTAAACTCCATCATATTTGTAAACCTTTCTCAGCTCATCCCTTAGTCTTTTATATAGAAATAACTCAAAACTGTTTTGCTGTTCTAAATAACTATGCTCTCTCAGTTTTGGTTTCATCATTGTGAAACATATTTTCTCCTTTTCCAGTGCCTCTATGAAGTGAGTACGCACCACTTGGTAGGAGCTTATCAGTAAAAGATACTGGCTGAATTTTCAGCTGGGCTCCTCCTTTTCCCAACGTTCACCTTGTGTTTGCTTGTTTATTGATGTGTGCTGCAGGTATTGGTCGAGCTTGATGAAGTGAAGTCCAGAATGCAAGCGGCGTCTGAGGCATTGCAGGAGGCTGACAAGTGGAGTACACTCAGTGCTGACATTGAAGAAACACTGAAATCACAGGTAGAAGCGAAACTGTTTCAGTCCAGTACTATCAGAAAGTTCAGACAGACTGCAATATGTTAAAATGCTGTTGGATGAGGTGTGGAACTGGCAAGTTGCTGCCCTATCCTTCATTTTGATATTAGTTCAGGTGGTCCAAGGCATGAATTTCTGGTCTCTGCCATGGGCACTGATGGAATACAACAACCTAAACATAACTGTGTGATTATATACTGTAGAATGGATAGCACTCTGACCTCAGAAAAACATGAGGTCAAAACCTAAACTGGAGATTTCAGGAAATGATCCAGGAGACCACAGACAATGCAGCATTTCCTCAGCACTGCACTATCAAGTGCCAAGTTCAAATAAATCTGAGTTCAAATGGCAAAAAATGCTGTGCTGTGTTGTAAAGACTAGGAAGGGACTTGGTGTTTTGAACTTTGCTGTGGATTTCAATCAAGCAGGAAATGTCAAGAGTACCACAATGCTCTTGGTGCAGGCAAGCAAGTGACATCACCTTGTGCTTTATCTGTTGTGGGGGCTGTGTCAGGGATATTTTTTTTTAATGTGCATATCTGTATGTATATGAGGGTGTAAACATGCATCCAAGATGATAGACTTGAGCTGTGTTGTGATGACCATCATTGTCAAGTCGTCCACTCACCTGCGTTTCTGAAAGGGCCAACCAATGAAGAACTGTTGGTAGGATGTAACGGCAGAGGTTGTTGAATAACAACACTACCTCCCACTTCACTCTAGAAAAGCAGGGTGCCTTTGTGTGCCACTCTGCTGCAGTGGCTTAATCGGGACCTCAGGTTTGCTATATACCACTGCCTTTTTCGAACCACGGTGGGTGAATACTGTTAACATGGTGGCATAGAGTGATGGAAATGATTTATTCCCCACAGGACATTGAGACTATCTCAGCCAAACTCACAAGTATGCAGAACAGTTTGGCTATGCTGGTCGATACGCCAGATTATTCAGAGAAATGCGTTCACCTCGAGGCGCTAAAGAATCGATTGGAAGCCATGGCAAGCACACAGATTGTGGCTGCATTCAATTCTCAGTCTATTGGTGAGTGATCTTGTTACTGTGAGAGCTGTGTGGAGTATCCACTTTGTATACAGTAAGATTTAGCACTGTTATGTCCACCATTGCTTCAAAATGAACAATAACTTGCACTTGTATAGTGTTTTTAACACAATAAAATGCCCAAAGTACTCATAAGAGAATGACATTGACACAGAGCGACATAAAGACTTGGTGAATAATCAAGAAAAGATTTGATGAAAAAGATAGGTTTGAAGGAGAATCTTAAAGGAAGGGACGGAATTATAAAGGCGGAGGAGTTCAGGTAAGGAACTCCAGAATTAAGGGCCTTGCTACCTGAAGGCTTGGCTACTAATTATGGATGCGCAAGAGACCGGACTTAAAAAAAGACGGGATCTTGGAGAGTTTTAGGTTTGGAAGAACATACAAAGATAGGGTGGAGTGAGATGGAATTGGAAGTAAAAATGAAAATTCTAGAATTGAGATGTTACTGGACAAGGAGGTAATGTGTGTTAGAGAGCATGGATGAACAGAACTGGGACACCAACTTGCTTAGAGTCAGAAAAAAAACATTGGCAACTGATCTGCTGTTCTTAACCTTCCATAAAAAAAATTAGGTGCAAAACCAGGGACCAAACAGCAGGGGCTAGCAGTGTGCAATTTTTGATGAAACACAATGAGAACAGGATGCAGGGAGTGCTAATGACATCAGGATATGAACTTTGAAGGTGCCATGATCCTTTTTTTGATATGGAGAGTTTAATTACAGAAGGAGCAAGATTTCAAAGATTTTACCAAAAGATAATAGGCTAACTCATTTCCATGATCTTTTGAAACTATTGGGAGCATTGGGAACAAATGATGTGGAGGTGCTGGTTTTGGACTGGGGTGGGCAAAGTTAAAAATCACACAATACCAAGTTATAGTCCAACAGGTTTATTTGGAAGTGTAAGGTTTTGACCACTTCTGCTTCATCAGGCAGCTCGTGGGGCATGATCATAGGACACCAATTCTGTGTCCTATGATTTTGCCCCAATAGCTACCTGATGAAGGAGCAGTGCTCCAAGGCATATTTGATAAAACTTGTCTCAGGTGATCATATTGTTTTCACCCTTGGTCCCTTTCCAATAGCTGCTACATTCCTCTCTGCACAATGTCTGCTAAGTAGCTGCCTTGTGCACTGCCCAAGTGATCATTCTTTACATGTCATCCTGACAAACCAAAATAGTGAGCCATTCTGACTAGGAGGTATCATGATCAAGTTGAATTGAGCCTTCATCCAATAACTGAACACCATGAGTCAGTGATTAATTGATCATATTAAGAATTGATTTATCTCTTCTTCCTCGCAAACCCCAGAACAGTTCAGAAATAGAAACGTAAGATAGCCAACAATCTGCACTTTTACAGATTAAGTCAACTGACTCCAGTATTAAACCAGGAGCCGCCTTGATCTGCTTAAATCATGTTCATAGAATACACTGGATTTTCCTGCATCTTCCGAAAGTATGTTTTAAAATAAATATATTGGAGAGATAGTGGGGTTTTTTTCCTTACAGGGAGATATAATTGAAACATTCAAAATCATGAGTGGTTTTGATAAAGTAAATGTGGAGCAGCCATTTCCATTGGTAGGAAAATCAGTAACCAGAGGTTTAAGGCAATTGGAAAAAGAACAGGAGGCAAGTTGAAGTGAAACTTGTAATGCATCAAGTTAGGATAATTTAGAATTCCTTGCCTGAAACAGTTCCGGAACCATGTCAAATAGTAACTTTCAAAAAGAATTAGGTTTAGACTTGGAAAAAGAGAAATGACAATGGCATGGCCGTTAAAAGAAATGCTGGCAGGAATGATAAGCCAGCAGGCTTTCTTCATGATTTCAAAATGTGGTTACTAAATTTAGATAGCTACCGTGGATAAGCCTGTAGATAACACTTTACAATATTCTTTAATGCATAGCAGAATGATTTCATATTGTGGAGAAAGTGAGGACTGCAGATGCTGGAGATCAGAGTCGAGAGTGTGGTGCTGGAAAAGCACAGCAGGTCAGGCAGGAGAATCGACGTTTCAGGCATAAACCCTTCATCAGGATTCCCAATGAAAGGTTTATGCCCAAAACGTTGACTCTCCTGCTCCTTGGATGCTGCCTGACCTGTTGTGCTTTTCCAGCACCCCACACTCGACTCTAATTTCATATTGTGACATGTTTTCCAGAATCAGCAGAGAAGGCATTGACTTTAATCTGCACCACACGGTCTTTCTAGGGTATGTCTAAAATGACAACCAAAGATGTGCCAACCTGGGTGGGTATTGGGTTACTCCAACTCTTTAACCTTTCCTTTAGCCTTATGAGTGGCCCTGGAGATGCCTCTGGAAAGGTCAGCTGCTTGCACAGAGGAATCGCTAGTAGTAACTCAAAGAAAGTAAATAACTTGCATTTCCATTATGTTTTCCATGATTTGAGGATGTACCAGAGTAATATTTTGCCAGATGTAAAATATTAATGTGAAGTCACTCTGATGTAAGGAGCTCAGAGGAATTTTGCACAGCAAATTCCACAAACAGCAATAATGACTGAATCATCTGTTTTTTATGATGTTGGTTGAAGGATACATATTTGGAGAAAGTGAGGACTGCAGATGCTGGGGATCAGAGCTTAAAAATGTGTTGCTGGAAAAGCGCAGCAGGTCAGGCAGCATCCAAGGAGAAGGAGAATCGACGTTTCGGACTTATTCCCGAAATGTCGATTCTCCTGCTCCTTTGCTGCTACCTGACCTGCTGCGCTTTTCCAGCTACACATTTTTAAGCTCTGAAGGATACATATTGACTAGGACATTGGGTTGAACTCTGTTGCTATCCTGTGGGATTTTTGCAGTCACCTGAAAAGATACACTAATATGATAGAGCGGGTAGGAAAGGATTTAAAAACAGACCTGGGAGAGGGTAATTCTGGTATTTACCTGTTTGTATTTGTTTCCATTTCAGATCAGGCCCGGCTTTTTGTGAAAGTATTTGTGGCAGTGGACCGAATGCCCCAGCTCCTGACATACTACTACAAGTGTCACAAGGTTGGATAAAGCACTGTCTTCCCATTACTTAAAGGAAGGGCTAACCAGAGATCATGACCGGGTTGGGGCAGTGCAGGAAATAAGTGTAGAGAAGAGTTAACCATTTGAAATTCAAGGTCTAGAAATATCTTCAGGTTTCGTGTGAAACAGTGGAATTTATTATCAATAGGACTGGACCATGAGCAGTGGGCAACATGATGTCTTTTGGGATGAAGAAGTTCCCTATTGTTTTTTAAAATTTTTTGCAAGCCTGTTTTGTTTCAGACATGACAGATGGTTGTTAAAAGTGCTTTCCTTCTTTGGTCACCTTCCATCCAAATATACCCTGGAATATGATTCCACTCTTTCACTCATAGCCCCTTCTGTTGGACAAAGTTTAGACTCATGAGTCAGGCCCCATGAGCCAGCCTGTGCCCCAATGTGAGGCTCTGTGCACTAGCCCATTTTAAAGTGTGTGCCTCCTGTCCCAGTGTGAGCCCCATGTGCCAGGATCTCGCAATGAGTGAGCCCTGTGTGCCAGCAAGCTTGTCGTTTGTGCTCCCTGCCTGGATGTGTGACCCATGTCCTGGGATAAGCCCTGTGTAACGATACCTGAAGGAGAGGTGAACTGAGGCCTAGTGGGAGATAGTATTGATTCCTCTATTCTTGCTCTCTATGCCAGTCTATTCAGAATCTTTCATATCAATGCATTCCGTAAGTTATAAAATTGATTGTATGCTAGCTATATGCTGGAGCAGGACACAGGAAGGTAAAGTTAGTAAAGGCGTGGGGAAAAGCTGTAGTTGTGCCTAGAATGACTTTGAGTTGGATTTGTGCTGTTTCTTATTGGACCTTATATTATTGACTTAGTTGAATTTGTGTTTTGTGTTTTGCAGAGTCAGTTGGTCTCTGTGTGGCAGGAGCTGTGTCAAAGTGACCTCAGTTTGAATCACCAACTAACAGAATTCTACGATACTCTTTTGGCAACATGGCACTCACAGCTACAGTGGACTAGTCAGGTAACATCCAAACTTACAAATAAATAAAGAGCTCTAATCATATAAAGAACGAAACAGAACATAGAACATTACAGCGCAGTACAGGCCCTTCGGCCCTCGATGTTGTGCCGACTTGTGGAACCAATCTGAAGCGCCATCTAACTTACACTATTTCGTTCTCATCCACATGCCTATCCAATGACCATTTTTTTTTTAAAAGATATTTTTATTAGAAATTTAATATTTTGACAGATTTACAAAAATAAACAGAACTTTCAAGCACAAACATTAATATAAAAATAGATCTTAAATATATAATCATCAAAATTCAAAGGAATGATACTAAAGAAGAAAGAAAAACAATGAAACTCAGTTAACTACTAATCTAATCCACAATTATCCAGAGTGTATAGTTGAGTCACTTACATCCTTCAAACAAGAGAAAATGTTCTCCAATACACTCATAACAGTATAATAAAAAGGAAACTATTTCCAAACAATAAGAACAAAAAAAAAATAAAACATGTTTGAATGGAGATCCTCCCCCTTGTTCTCAGGGGGCCTTACTTCCTTTCTAAAGGTCCACCATATCCTCTCCCAAACAGTGTCCCACCCTTGACCCGGGCGCTCCTTAATAGGATTTAGATATAATACCGAGCTAGAGTTAACAGTGAGCGCCCCACCCCTCCCCACCCATACCTGAGTATATCTGATAGCATCAATGCCACGTACAAACACACATAACTATAAAATTACAACTCCAACAAATTACAGTTAAGTATAATAACATAAAATAGCAAGGGAAGACAACCCTGCTCCCAGAAGCAAAAGTAAAGTAGAGTAAAGTATCCATTTCTCCCCACGGAGTGTGGAAGAGGCAAGCCAACATAAATTGTCTCTTACGATTTATTTAAACGAGTCTAAAAGTTCCTTAGCCTCTTCTGGTGATCTAAAATTATACTCGGATCCTTCGTGGTTAAAGCATAACGTCGCTGGGTAGCGTAAGGTGTATTGAATATTTAAGTTCCTTAGACATTTCTTCACCTCATCAAACCCCTTCCTCCTTCGTGCCAAAGCCGGGGAGAAGTCCTGAAATAACATAATCTTGGATCCTTCATGGATCATAGCTTTAGGATCCTTTCCAAGATTTCTGGAGGCATCCAGGAGTATCTGCCTCTCCCTATAACTCTGCAGCCGGAACAGGACCGGGCGTGGGCGCTGGTTTGGGCCAGATCCGCGTGCTGCGACCCGGTAGGCCCACTCCACCCTTACCCGGTCAGTTTCAGCCCCCAGGTTTAAAAGCTGGGGCAGCCATCGCTCCAGAAATACTACTAACTGTCCCTTCCCTTCTTGTTCAGGGAGGCCCAGAAGACGGATATTCTTTCTCCGATTTCTATTATCCAGGTCATCCATGTAGATTTCAAAGGCCCGGACTCTCTGCTCCAGAGCTCGCACCTGTTCTGCAGCTGTTTGTGCTGCAGCCTCGGAGGGCGTGGCCTTTAGCTCCGCCCCCTCCACTCGGCCCTGTAATTCCTCGAGAGCCTCGCTGTGCTTTTGTAACTTTTCTTCGAATGCATTCCATCTCTGTCTGGATTCTACAATGAAATTGACGAGTGTCGTTTCCAGCCTGGCAATCATCTCTTCAAGGCCTGTTTTTACATCAGCTGCAGCCGGAGGAGGAGAGGAGGGTGGGGGAGGGGTCTTTGTTTTCTGAGAGCTGCGGGATCCCTTTGGTTTACTCATTATCCACTTGATATTAAACTGCTTAAATATAATAGTAAACAGCTAATTAAGGTTAGAAAATTTTTTTGGGTGGTTTGGTAAGTGTGGTGGGGGTGAGTAACTCACTTTACCCAGGTTTTGGGAAGAGCACTGTAAACTCAGACTTGCTGAGTCGCCGCCATCTTGGATCTCCCCCAATGACCATTTAAATGCCCTTAAAGTTGGCGAGTCTACTACTGTTGCAGGCAGTGCGTTCCATGTCTCTACTGCTCTCTAAGTAAAGAAAATACCTCTGACATCTGTCCTATATCTATCACCCCTCAATTTAAAGCTATGTCCCCTTGTGCCAGCAATCGCTATCCAAGGAAAAAGGCTCTCACTGTCCAACCTATCTAACCCTCTGATTATCTTAGAGATCTCAATTAAGTCACCTTTCAACTTTCTTCTCTCTAATGAAAACAGCCTCATGTCCCTCAGTCTTTCCTCATAAGACCTTCCCTCCGTACCAGGCAGCATCCTAGTAAATCTCCTTTGAACCTTTCCCAAAGCTTCCACATCCTTCCTATAATGTAGTGACTAATATATGCGGGCATGCAGTACTCCAAATGTGGCCACACCAGAGTTTTGTACAGCTGCAGCACGATCTCATGGTTCCGCAATTCAATCCCTCTACCAATAAAAGCGAACACACCGTATGCCTCTTGACAATCTTATCAACCTGGGTGGCAACTTTCAAGGATCTATATACCTGGACACTGAGATCTCTCTGCTCATCGTATCTGGACACCAAGATCTCTCTGTTGATCAACTAGCTTGTATTTATACAATACCTTCCTCAACTCTTGTAGAGGTTATTCTCCAAGTTTTTGCCAGTGAAGAATATTTAAAGTGTGGTAACCAATGTTTCCACTAAGCTACACAAATGTTTCCGTGTGTAGCCTTGAAGGTACCCATAGGTTTGTGTTAAATTTTGGATTTCTGGATAATCTTTTGCTGCACATTGAAACAAACTAGCCATGTGTAACAACACAGCATTACAGGGAAAATTGGAGTTAATCCTTTAGGCAATGTGACAGACAGTTTACATACAGTTTCACTTGGCCTTTTGGAACTGTGATGCCCTCGTCAATAAGAGCCACAAAATAATTGTAATTTACAGCCAACTAATCCCCTCCAGCTCGCACATGAAAAGAACACACATGAAGCAAGCCCCTACAAATGGCATGTGATAAATGACCCAGATAAACTGTTTTGCTGTTTGTTGATTGAGAGGTAAACATCAAATCCACCAGTAATATCTAAGAGTTCTTACTGTTTTGACTAGGGCAACAGCAAAGCAGTACAAATCTCCCAAGAAATCATGGTGTCATTGGTTACTTGTACAATAATTTCTTGGATCATCTTTGTTAGAATAATGGAGTATGTTTGTGGATACATTGTTGCTCTGCAACAGTTTTGCAAAGTAGAGTTCTCTCAAATCTTTTTCAAAGTTGGAAGTCACATGACACCAGGTTATAGTCCAGCAGGTTTATTTGAAATCACAAGCTTTCAGAGCATTCCTCCTTTGTCAGGTGATGAAGGAGCAGCACTCCAAGAGCTTGTGATTTTAAATAAATCTATTGGACTACAACCTGGTGTAATGTGATTTCCAACTTTATCCACTCCAGTCCAAAACTGGCACCTCCACATCATAGCTAATCTTTTCCAAATTAGTGCCAGGAAATCTTTTACGTGAGTGGAAAAAAGATGAGTGGAAGACTGGGGCCTCTATTTAACTGAGCCAATTAGTTATAGTCACTGGAGTAGCTTTAGTCACTGGAGTGAATGTTATTTTCAAGTATTTCTAGAATACAGGTGATGTGATCAAGGCAGTTGCCCATTCATTGGCTCTTAAGGGGCCCTCTTGCAGTGTAATGTTAGTGCCCAAACCCATGGACTGGGAAGCCCATGTTCAAGTCCCACCTGTTCCATAGGTGTGTACTAACATATTTGAACTGGTTGATTAGGAAAATAGGCTCATAGGCCATAAAAATCAGATAGTCTGCAACTGGCTTTACCTTTGGCCCAGATAAGGTAAGGCTGGGAGATCCTTTGACAGTCTTTAACTGACACCCTACAGGTATATAGGCAACTTTCAGCATTCTCCCAAACTAGTTTATCTAACAATTAAAGTAATAAAATTGAATCTGTTACCTCTTTTAAAAGCTTTGTTTGTCTGCCATCCTCAAAGTCATGTGACTCTTTGGAACAATAGGCGAACTGTTGCATTAACTTTTGATTTTTCAGTTCAAAGAAGTCACGTGGTAAATCCTTTTCAACTTGAAAATTGTACAGATCCAATCTCTTCTAACTTTGGTTATTTATATATTTGCCTAAGGATGTCGCATTCCCAAAACTATCTTGTGGCTCATAAATGTTGGATAGGTTTTGGGGAGTTAAGAGGTGGGTAATTCACTGCATAATTCCCAAACTTGGCTGTATTCAAGTTGGAATGCACCTGGTGAGGAATTCACTATGCATCTGAAGTGAACCCCAGGTCAGCAGTGGCTCCTGTAGAATAAGTATTGTTTTCATGTGCTGTTGTGCTAGCTAGACGAGATTCTGAGACTGTGAAGGACAGGGCAAGTTTATAGTCATGTGCATGAGGGCATCGCAATTCCAGAAGGCTTATTGAAATTGTACAAAGACAGATTGCTTCTCAGTTGGCTGCAGGTATCGCAATGTGCCAGTTTTTATGTTCCCATAACAGTAAAAAGAACAGTACCTTGTCAATTTACTTTCTGAACAGATGTAGATAACAGTTCCATTAATCACTGGAATGTGTATGTGGAATTTGTTTAATTTGAATCTGTTTAGTATTTCACTGCTTGTCTTTATTCTCCTTCCTATACTCTAAAAGTCCCTGAATTGATAATCAGCCAGAGATGAGTAGGCATGTATGCCCAGCTCTACGGCTACACCCATCCTGACTACCCCCGAGTTCCGATTATCCTAGCTCTAGGCTAAACCCTTCCCTTTCTGGGCTAAACTGTGAAATAACCACAAAAAAATCTTGTTTCAATCCTGGAGCAATGTTGAATTGGCTGACCAACCAAGGTTAAGGTTATATCCTGAAAATCTGCTTCAAACTTGGGCTGGAGGGTGAAGAAAAAATTGACCACAGTTCCCATTCTATCTGTAGAGTGACTACTGTGAGCAAATGTGAGCTCTGTTTGCATTGCCTGAATGCCACTCTTCTCTATTTGGTCTTGTGCTCTCTCGCAATAATAATTGAACAAAATAAGAAATATGCATAGTCATCACCCCATCAATCCATAAGGTTGCCACCCCATCAATCCCAATCATTCCAGACATGAGGATCAGTGATCTTTATCCAGTATAGGATTGACCTATTTCTCATATGTGCTTGTATCCTTATATTTCTTTATCCATCTTTCTTTCAATCATTTATCCTTTTTTAAAAAAAATGGATGGACAGGCTTCAACCTGTAACTCTTTCTAGAAGTTTATATATACCACAGTGACTACATTTTAAGTTAGGTGTGTATAAAATATATATAAGGGGAATTGTGAAGACATAGCATTGAAGAGCTGGACAAACCGGTCTGTTGGACAGCTGGGTTCAGCAGTTTGGAGAGCGGGCCTAAGGGGATGACGCTTCCTGTAATTGAGATTTTATTTCTGAATTTAGGCGTCAACTTGCACTCCTTGGTGTTTTATTTCATGCTCTTTAATGGAAATATTTCCCCTTGCCCCAACAAGTGTTTGAAAATTCTTGGCTTTCCTTTTAATTGTTTCCCTGAGGGTGCAGTCTCCAGTCCAGTACAACTTGTTACACTCGAATTAAATTTTCTGCCTTATCTCTGATCAGTTTCCAAGAATAGCTTTATGTAAATAGATTAAACGTTAAGACATTACTTCTGAAAAGCAATAAATGTGAAATGTCATGTAAAATCTCTCCGGATCTCGCATGTTATGTTCCGTTACTGCAGGCAACGTATCTAGGGCGTTCAGCCATAATGAAGGCTCATATTAATAGAAAATCAAGTGTTTCACCAGAATTTTACCTGGATGTAGACTTGGGATAAGAAATCAGAGAGAACCAGTCAGAAGGTTCAATCCCACTCCAATGATGAGCACGTAATTCCAGTTTTCTGGTTGTGATTCTGAACCTTGGCCCTTCAAATGGATATAAATGGTAATTTTGAACAGAGCAGAGCTTTCCTCAATGTCTTGTATAATATTCCTCACCCAACACCCAACAAGGCTGCATTATTTGGTTATTGTCATATTGCTTCTTGTGGGCCTAACTGTTTTCAATTGGCTGTTATGTGTTCTGCATTACAAAAGTGACTAGACTTTGGAAATGCATTGTTGGCAGCAGAGAGCTTTGGAACATCCTGAGGTTTCAAAATGTTTATTAACACAGAAGTCCGTAGAGATGTGTGAGCATGAGAAAAGCTCGTGGGATGATTTATGTTGTAAACTACAAGTAAAAAGAAATTTGGAATCAAACAGAAAAGGCCAAAAGTACAATCTAAAGCACCTTTCCATTGTCACATACCCCAGTGTGAGTGGGCGGATGAGGATTTGAACTCTGATTAGATGTAAGTTGGTGTATTGAATCTGAAGTTAGATTAAGAATCCAGATATTAATTCTGTTATACATTCAGACTTTAGAAGAGCTGTAAATAAAAACCTGGGCTCAACAACAGTGTTGGTTAATACTTCAGAAAGATCCATCTGGATCACAAAAGTTCTTTCAGGGAGTAAAAGTGCCATTGATAGATGGTCAGGGCCTATGGCTGACTCCATGTCCCACACTGAATCACTCTCTGGAATGATCTGGAATTTCTATGAAATCACTACCATCAATTCAAATAGGCTCACTGTCTCTTCCCAGGGTTACTAGGGATGGGCAATAATTGTCATCCTTTGTCAATGCTGCTAATGTTCCGAAAAGGAATTTTAATAAAGGTGGAAGTCGCAGCAAGTTAGTGGAGAGGAACAAAGGCGCAATCATAAAGTGGGTAAGGTGAATCAGCATGCGCGTACAGAAATAAAAAGGACTTTGGATTTATAGTAAGGCTTTGTCAATCCTCAAAGCTTTTGACAAATTGAATAGAGTTTTTGTTTGTAAAATTAATTGATTAAATAGATAAAGAGAATGTCCTTGGTGTGCTGTGTATTGATGTTTAAGAAGGCCTTTGATAAAACCTTTCATAAGAGGCTAGTTGGCAGAAGTGAAGAGTGTTGCGAAAGGCTAAAAGAAGACATTAGTTAGCAGACTAAGGAAACAGGTACAATTTAATGTGAAATAAGTAGTATCAAAAATGAAAGCATCTGTTCAATGGAAAGATACTGAAGGCGGATTATAACTGGAAAGATGTAAGGATTCCAATGCAGAAAGTTAAACACTGGAGGTTAAAGATTTTATGACTGTGTCCAAGCATGTACTTTTTAGTCAAGAGTTTTATTTCAACTTGCACATCATAATACCCCAGTCACAGTGATAACTTGTTTCCTATATACAACCAGTCAAGTTCTCATCCAATTCTCCCTTCATTGTTTCCTAGTTGCATTTGGTCTTGAGCATCTCTGCCAGATCTTACTAGATGATAACATAAATCTCTGAAAATGAGAATATGGGGAGATAAAGCTATTAGATCAGTAGCATTTGGGGACTTTAAAATTAGGGGACAAAAACATTAGACAGGCCTCTTTCTGTATTGTAGTAATCTTTAATTCTAAGGTGATAGCAGGTACAACTTGTAAAAACAACTTTCATTTGAGCAGAAGGAGGCTAATGGAAATTTAATGAGGTGTTGAAGTTCTACAGAGTGTTGGTAGAGTCAGTAGGGAGACCTACTTCCATTAATCAATCATAAGTCTTCGGTTTAATATTATTATCTAGAGTGAAGGAAGAGTTTAGGAGAAATGTTATATTAAAACCTGGAATTCTTTGCAGTGGAGAATCATTGAGTCGGAGACCATTGCATTTCCAATCATGTTGATTTTTTTTTAGTGCATGAAAGCAGAGTATTATGCACAGTCTCACAATTGAGCAATAATGACTGAGATTTTCTCAGAAAGGACAAAGTCCCAAAATCAGGACTGTATGTGTTCTTGAGCCTGCATAGTGGTAATCTTTCCAGTGTGAGCCTCTTACTTGGCCAGGCTCACCATTCAGTTCAGAAGAATGAGCTCACCACATTGCCTGCCTAATCAGAGCACCAGCAGTTAGTTCTATATTCTTGATAAGCTACAGAGAGCAAGAGATGGCCACTGAATTGAGAAGGAATGTCTTCACCCAGAGTGTTGTTAATCTGTGGAATTCCTTGCTCAGGGAAATAGTTGATGCAATTTCAGTAAACGTTTTTAAAGGTAAAGTAGGTTTTGTTTTGAAAAATAAAGGAATTAAGGGCTACAGTGAGAGCGCAGTTAAGTGGTTTTGAGTCTGCAAAAAGTTTAGCCATGATCTTATTGAATGTCAGAGCAGGCTCAAAGGGCTGGATAACCTACTCCTGCTCCATGTTCTTATGTTCACTGCTGAGGGTGAAGGAAAACAATAAGGTGGAACATTTGGCAGATCTGGGGAGGCATGTTCTGATGATCAGATGTTGAGCCCTCTGGTAGTACCATTGGGGCTGTGGAGTGACTTCTCTTGCTGGGAGCCTCTCATTGGACCATAGACCCTCATGCAACATTACTTCCCATCTCAGAAAACTGCTGCAGGGCTGCCTCTTGAGAGCTAGTGGCCACCGACCATGGTGAGACCCACTTCACTGCTGGCAAAATGCTAGCTGCTCAGTAGATGGGCCTTAATTGGGCCTTGACTTGGTTATATTTGCCATTTGCCTCTGGTCAGAGATAAGTCAAGCCACTGCCTTTCCACCACTGATAAATAGTCTGGAGAAGGGACTCTGATAAGGAGGAATTTTATTGCTTCCCACTCAATTCAAACTGGTTTTGCCATCAGTGGCCAATAAAATCTCACTGTCTAATTAAGCTAGTGACAAGGAAATATTAAATGGCTTCATCAATTGTATTTTTGTCATTCCTTCATCAAATTATCAAATTAATCCATTCAAAATGTCAGCAGTAATTTCGACATCCTTATATGTGATTTGGATTATTCATGTCAATGGAGCTGTGTCACGCACATGGAAAAATACAGGAACATATTATAAACATGAAGAAAAACATAGCTCTTTGCAATTAAGAAACTTTATTTTTAAATGATGTTGGTGCATTTTTTTAAAAAGCTTTCCGAAACAAATGAACAACCAAAAGCTGCTGAAACAATGTTCCCAGAGGCAAAATTGAAAATAATCAGTTCCTAGAACGTGATTAAAAGGAGAAAATAAAAGCTGAAGTTTTTAACTCTTCAATAAGTGGAAATTTGTTGTTCAACAGTACTTGAAAAGAAATTTGAGGAACACCGATTTAGGTACTGACCATTTAAAAAATGTATCCACTTTGTATCATTTTTATCACCTCATGTCTCAAATTGCTGTACAGTTTCAAAAAGTCATTTTTATAATGTGATGTTAGTTGGATATTGATCAGAATATCAGAGTTACCTTCCTTGTTGTTTTTCAGTAAGGTAGGTGGGGTCTTATTTTAACATCTCATCCAAAAAGTAAGCATTGTCAACAGTACAGTAATCCACCAGATTTGTAGGTGCTCCCTGAACCCAGTACCTTGTGACTTGGAGAACAATCCATGGAGCTATTGCTGCCTTCTAAAGTTTTACATATAAATAGAGTAAGCTTGGTTCCCTGAATACATTCCTGATTGCATTGAGTATTTGAGGTTCATAGTATTGATAAGGTTAAGGATAAGCTCCAAAAATACACAAAATTGAAAGGAGCACAAGCTTTGCTGATGGGGTGAAATGAAGAGGGATAGGAAGATTCTTGAGTGAAGCAGAAATACCATCATAGATATTTTTGGACAAAATGGCCAGTTTCTGCCCTACAAATACTCAGTAATTGTTCCCATACATTAAATAATGCAGCTTTTGCTTTTGTATGGAATTTACTGGATGAAGGATGAGGATTTATGGTCCAGACCATATTTTCACCATTTTCACAATAGGGAAAGACAAAAGTTAATGAAATCTTTCCTTACCTTTGTAATGTTATGATTCTTTATGAAATGTGCTCTAACCTTTTTTCTTGTACTTTACTTTGAGACCTAAAAATCTATGTGTAAAAGAATACTTTTGTTGTACAGGTCTTCAGGAACCCCTGTGAGATTGTTACCGTGCTGCAGATCCAGACCCTGGGAGCTATTGTTCCGTCAATCCCTGTCTGCCTCAGCACAGCAATGGAGAGAGCGAGCCAGGAGGACAAGCTTAGCATGCTGCTGGATCTCCATGACAGTACTATTCACTTTGCTAAGGGCCTGGAGGCAGCTATGCTCCCACACCTAGGTATGTTGGCATACTGAACTTGGCATCCCACAGGAATTGCAGCGGTAAGGGAGGATATTCACATGGAATAATGCATTGAATAAATCTCTTAGGAACAGGAGAAACAGTAAACCTATCTCTTCATGGTAGATTGACCTCACTTTGATATCTTGGAGTAAATTCACCTCAGTGTCCTGCTCCCAGAGTATGGCGAAGCTCCTGGAAGACAAGCTATAGGTTGTTCATGGCCGTGTTTCTAACTTGCTGTCACTTTGATCACAGCTCCCTTAGTAGCTCCCTGGACTGGTGGATTTATCCTGATTCTTGATGAAGTGCTTTTGCCCAAAACATCAGTTTTCCTCCTCTTCAGATGCTGCCTCACTTGCTGTGCTTTTCCAGCACCATTCTAATCTTGACTCTAATCTCTAACATTTGCAGTACCCACTTTTGCCTGGTGGATTCATCCTCCTATTTCTTAATCCCAAAGCTGGTCACATGGCGAACTGCTTCGAGTGCTTGCTTCAATGGGATCTTGTTCCAAACAGCTTGTGTAAGATGTCTGTGCAGAGTATCTTCAGATTTTCTGCAGAACCTTTGGACCAGTTCAGATTGTTGAGGTGCAGTTTCAACTTTCAAGTGCACTGGATATAACGACTCATGTTCCCCAAGAGTTCGTATTGGGGCTTCAACTTTTCCACTCACTTTGATCAACAAGGTTTGCATATCCAAGTTTGTAAACAATATTAAATTTTGGCTTACCCTAGCATATTGGCTATATTACGGGTCTAGTGATCCAGATGAATAGACTAATGATACTGAAACAAGTTCAGTTTCCACCTTGGCAAAAGAAGGATTAATTCAATTAATTCATTAAAGATTTATAGCAGTAATCGGGACCAAAAATCTTTCAAATTAAGAGAAAAGCCCTGAATGATTTATTGATGCCCTTTTGGAATGGAAATTTGATGTCCTTGGCCAGTCTGAGCTATCTGTGACTCCAGACCCACACCAATATGACTGACTCTTAAGCTCCAGTAAGCACTCATCTATATTCAAGAAGTTATTTCTCTGTTATCTCAATGTTAGTTAGGAATGGGTAATAAATGTTGACTTTGCCAGTGATGCCAACAACCAGGAAATTAATAGAAAAATGGGACAGAAAATTAGTGGATTGGTTAAACAAGTTACAAAGGCATGTAGATAGACAAATGAATGGACAGCACTAGGGGAGAAAGAATTTATTGTGGGAAATGATATTGTAATTTGTTTAGGATCCGAGAAAGACAAATTAGAATATGTTCATAATGGTGAGACATTGTTATCCTGGATTTGATCCCAATCACAAAAATATGGTCCTAGATGACCTAAACAGCAGAAAGATTTTCTCTGTGTCCTTCATACCTTAAAATCTTTGATCAAATCATCCCTTTTCTTTCTCATTCCAGGAAAGGCAACCCTAATTTGTTGAATCTCTCCCTGAAATGTAATGTTTGGAGTCTGACTATTATTGTTCTAAATCTACATGACACAACCTCCATGACCATGATATTCTTCTAAGACATGGTGCTTTGAGCTATTTATGGTATTCCACATGTGATCCAATCAGGGATTTCTTTCTACCTGAAGCATAACTTCTATTCATTGTTTTCATCTGGTTCTCTTTGATACTTAAGCCAGCATTCCATTAGCCTATTAATTACTTTCTTAATTGCATCTGTTTTAGATGTCTAAATGATTCGGGTACTTGGACGCCAAATCACTTTGTATGTCCACTGTTTCTAACTTTACACCATTTAAAAGGTCCCCTGTTTTTTCCTTTATAGGTTCAAAGTGGATAACAGTGTATTTGTTTACATTGAACTCTGTTTGCCATTGTTTGTCATTTTACAAAATCCATCACTACCTCAGATGTTGTGACTTCTTCTGCACTGCTTTACAAAATTGGTTGTCATTGTGACATTAGTAAATGTGGAGATATGGTTTTCTATCTCTTCATCCAATACGTTATTAATTAATGTGGTTAATAGTTAAGGTTGTAACACATCATTGTGCTTGGCTCTTCCAATGCCATTCCAAACAATCAGCTTCCAGTGGTCATGGCTATGATCCACTGTCTCACAGTTGACAGTTTCCTGATATGCGCTGCCATATTCTATAATAGCACATTTTGCTAATTCAAGAACCTGCACATTATCCCTTCTCTCTGTTTTCTGTGTTTCAGTTAGTTTTCTTAGCAATTCAGTAACTTGCCTTCAATTCTGTGAATTTCAACATTAGCTAACAGTTGTTCCTGAGGAATTCTTCTAAATGCCTTCTGGAATTCATGTATATTATATTGGTAGACACTCTCCAACCTTTACTTGAGACATTTTTAATCTTAAATTACTTTCTGTTTATTAATTCCAGCATCTCCAAAGCCTGTTTACTACTCATTATATGCTTTCCTAGCAATATGGTAACAAAAAAAGTTCAAATAGTCTTTGTTCTCATTTATCTTTTTTGGACCATGACATTCCAGGCATGAGAACCAAGCATTCTCATCTATTTACTTCAGTATTAGTTTTAATTTTTTGAACTACCTTGTCCAAAACTCTAGACAAAGACTTTAAATGCTTAATCCCTCAAATTTATCTGAATCTGTACATTCCAAGTCTGGGAAATTGGAAAATTGCAGCAAGTTTTTATACAATTGTTAATTTTCATTGATTCACAGGTGAGACCAATTTGGTGAAAGTTACAGAACTGGTTGCAGCAATCCACAGCCCATACCTGCCTTATCAACTGCAGTACGGTGACCTGGAGGGGTCAAACTTGCTCATTCAGATCAGTGCCATTTCACTGGTAAGGCCCATATTTTGGATCACTGACTGTTTTTCCTGCCAAAAAACAATAGTGGGGAGATTGTAAACAGGGGAATGGGGCTTTATGCATAATAGTGACAGGGGAGGTTTTGGCAACCTTCATGCTTAGACTCATTGTAAAATGACTATTAATCCTCATTAGTTTTGTTTGAAATCTTGTGGAAAAAAAGCTGAGGCATGAAATATATTTGCCTAATTTTGATCTCAGCAAGTATATAAAATAGGGAGGATTGGACGGGAGCAGTAGAGTCTATACTGTAATGAACAGGGGAACCTTGTTTATCCGAATGAGATGGGCAGGCACTATTTCGTTCGGATAATCGACTATTCAGTTAATTGATTAAATACCTTTCCTCTGGGGCTTGGAGTTTTTAAAGTCTGCTCCCCATTCAGGAGACTGCAGCAACACACAGCGTGCGAGCCCCCGCCCCCAACTCTGCCCCCCTGGTCCCCCAACTCCATCCAACTCCACTCCCTGGCCCCCCAACCCCGTCTACCACTGCTCCCCTCCTATCCACGTCCAATACCGGCCCACACCCCGCACCCTCCAACACTGGCCCCCACCGCCCACCCACAAAAATCCCCCCCCCCCCCCCTCTTTGGGGCAGCCAGATTGTACAACAACAAGACTGTTGCTGCTGTTGCTGACTTTGTGAGGTAAATCTCCAAGTAGCACATACAGCCACACACACACACCTTTACCTCAACTTTTGCCCTGTACAGGACAATGTTGGAGAGATTATCTGGGGGGGGGGGGGGGGGGGGGGAGGTTTAGAGTACATCCCTCTGTAGAACTCCAGGGAAAGTGTGAGGAGAGAGAGGGAGGTCAGTCATTTGGAGACAGTGCCTATTTAATTACTGTAAACAAAAGACACATTCACTGTTGGAAACACGTCTTTGATGTAATGATTCTATTGGGACCACGAGATCTCCTTCGGATAATCAGATTTTCGGATAATTGGTATTCAGATAGTCAAAGTTCCTCTGTACCAATGTGTATAGTTTGTAATAGACAAGCAGGAGGCTAGAAGAACACAGCAAGCCAGGCCGCATCAGGAAGTGGAGAAGTCATTGTCTCGGGTGTAACCCTTCAGGACTGGGGGGTGGGTGTAAGGGGAGCTGCAGATAAAGGAGTGATACTAGTGGTGGGGGTGGGGGTGAGTGGGGGGACATTTGGGTGGGGTTAGGGGCTGAGTAGTGAGGTAGTGATAGGTGAGCACAGGTAGATGGTATGACCTTTTGGTCGATGGAAAAAATGGATCCAATTGGCAGCTGGAAGGAAAGGTCGGTAGGTGGAATGGAAAGGAAGAGGAGAGACTGAAAAGGGAGTCGGGGATGGTGGGAAGGTTATTTGAAATTGGAAAACTCAATGTTGAACTCAATATCCAGGTTGCAGGCTGCCCAGGCAGAAGATGAGGTGTTCCTCCAATTTATGGTCTGATTCATTGTGGCAATAGTGAGGTCCCAAGGAAGGTCATGTCAGAAAGGGAGCGGGAGGGGGAATTAAAATGGGTTGTGACTGGGAGGTCAGGTCAGCCTCGGCTGAGATGTTCAGCAAAACGTGCCCTGAATTTACATTTGGTCTCAGCTGCGTGTGAGTATAACTGCAACATTTAGCAAGGATTGTTCTTTCAAACAGACAATGTCATTTTCCCATGGCTGCTGCTGATAGGATAGCATGTTGGAGAATGTGGCTTGAGGAGGAGCTATTGATTGTCAAGCTGTTGTGGGATAGGGAATTGAAATGAGAATCAAGCCATCGGAGATAGGAGGAGAATAGGATAAGAGTCTGTCCATTAGAGGTGGGAGATTGGAATCAGATTGAGAGTCATTTTTTCGGGGTTGGGGGGTGGACAAGATGTCAGTGGGGGTGGGGGATAATTAGGGTAATAGTCACACCATCAAGGGGTACACGATGTGAGTCAAACTGATGCGGGGAGTGGAATGAGAGTTACTCCCTTGGGATGGAAAGGGTTAAAAGTCAGGCTGATGATTAGGATGGAAGGGGAAGGTAGATCAGGCTGGAAGTCAGCTGATTTGGGGAGGGGTGAAAGAGTAGGGTGAGAGCCAAGCTGTCAGTGGGGATTGTAGATTTAGAATGCTGTAGGGTAGTGGAATGAATGACAGTTGAGCCATCAGAGTGAGGTGAGAGACAAGGTGTCCGTTTTTGGGGACTCGGGGGGAATAGCAGGATGAGACCCATCGGTGGGAGGGGAAAGTGGTTAGGTACAGAGTGACAGTTGAATTATTAATGAAGGGAGCAGGGTTCCAACAGTCCATTGGAATTTGGGGGTGTGAGGTGACAATTAGGTCAATAGCAGCATTCCTATTAATTTTCTTTTGCTTGGACCTTTGAGTTTGGCAGAGTGGGGATGCACAATGTAACAGAACAGGTGGAGAGATCTGTTGATAAAATCCAGCATGATGTCTGCTTTATTAATGGGGCTTTCAGTCCATGAGCAAGGACATGATGTTAAATTTGTGTAAGATACTCGTTGGAACTCAGGTGGAGTATTGTGTACAGTTCTGGACCCTACACTATAGGAAGGATGTAAAAGCATTGGAGAGAGAGCAGAAGAAATTTACAAGACTTGTTCCATGGATGATATATTTCAGTTATGAACTTAGATTGCTTAGGTTGAGACTGTCCTCCTTGGAGAGAACAAAGCTAAGATGGAAACGTTCAAATCATGAGGGAGTTGTACAGAGTGCATCGGAAGAAACTTCATATACGAATCAAGGATGAGAGGGCTGATGCAATGGGCTGTGTAACTTCTATTTGCACAGTAGCAATTCTGTGATGTTGAGAGTGAGAATCAGTTTGTCGATGGGATAGAGTCGAAAGTGAGTGGAGTTGGTTTGTGGTGTTGGGATTGTTTGCCAGAGTGGGAGTCAGACTGTTGGTCAGGGATGGGGGTGGGGGGTTGGAGTTGAGTTGTTGGTTGGGGGTAGTGGGTGGTGGATGGAGAGCTTTACTGTTCATGGGGGGGGGTTATGGAGAGAGAGTTGGTTGTTGATGGGAATTGGGAATGACAGGGTGAGTATTGAGCTGTTGGTGGGGTTGGGAGTTGTGATGGCACGGTGAGAGTTGGGCTGCTGATGTATGGTGGGGTTGGCGGGTTAGTTGTAGGGTTTGGGCTGTGGGGGTTGGCAGGGTGAGAGTTGGGCAGTTGGTGGGGGGTTTGGGTAGGGAGTAGGAGTATTGCTGTTGGTATGGACATTGGGTGGTGGGGTGGGAAGTGGGCTGCTGATGGCGGGGGTGGGTTTGGCAGGATTGGAGTTGGTGAACCTTTCTTTCCCAGAAACCAATTCTCATCCCTAGATAACTATTAGCATTGAGCAGCTTTTCACATCATTGATTGGTTCATCTTGCAGCGTCACTGATTAGCGACTTGGTTACGTTGTTCCAGTTGATGAGAAAAAGTGCTGCTTTCACATCCACATCTGTTGATCCTCAATATTATGTGGCATTCCTTCCCACTGGGAGAGTGATGGTTTGGTGGGACTTGACATAGGCTATTAGTGTCTGAAATTATGTAATTGTTGGAGGGGTTAAGATGAGTGAGATTAGTTGACTGAGGTGGGAGGACAGATATAAGAGTGGCTTGATGGGAGGAAGGATGGGTGTAAGAGTTACCAGGGAAGGACGGGTGAGTGATGAGGACTGGGTGAGTGAGGGATCAACATGAGGACTTGTTGAATTGGGGAGTAACTAGTGGTCAGGATGAGTGAGTGGGTTGGATTTTTACTGGGGGACAGCCGCTTATCCTTTCCTCTTCACCCCTTACCATCCTGCCCACCACCTTCAGAGGTGTACCAAAAGCAGTTTTAGTGAAGCTCAACTCATTAACTTGACCCCCATAATCACCTCATTCCCTGATGAAAGAGACTTGGGGTCTCGTCTTTTTTTCTCTCTCTCTCTCTAGTTCCGCTTATCTGAAAATGAAAGAGGAAGGTGTTATTAGTTAGCTCTGTTCCTTTTTGAACGGTAATTTTTTAAAAATTAATCACATGATCAATTTACTGTTTCAAAATTATTTTTCTTCTCTGAACTACATGTTTAAAGTAAAGCAAACCATATCTTTCTGAAATTGCTCACCGGCCCCTCTAAATGAGAGGAAAATTAAAATGTAGTTTCGTTTGCATGAAGGTTGGACAAACCCACATTGGAGCTTGAAAGGAAGACTTAAATTTGCAAAGTGCCGTACACTAACCTCAGATATCTCGAAGCACTTTACAGCCAATTAATTGCTAAGCTCAGTTGTTGGTACAAGTAGAAAATGCAGCATCGAAAATGTACACAGCAAGCTCCAGTAAGAATAATGCTATAATGACCAGGTAGTCCGTTCCTTGTGACTTTGACCCGTGACTAAAAATTGACCAGGATAGCTCCTTCATCTTTTTTGAAGTGCAAGGTGTCTTTTAGATCCATCTGAGACAATCAATGTGACCTGGTTTTAACTTCTTTTTTGAAGGATGCTAATCTGGTAGTGCAGCACCTCCCTATTTCATTTGGTGGTCGTTGGAAGTGCTTTAAGCACAACCTCTAAACAGCCAGGTGCCAAGGATTACAATCATATGAGAAGGCAAATTGAATTCAAATCATCATGACTAAATTTAGACTTAAAAACAAATTTAAGCGTAGATCAAGGTAAGGGAAGCAACAAATTTTAAAAAACAGTCTTGAAGTCCTATGATTAACAAGTTAGGAAACTGAAGTGAGCTTTGATTTCAGCACACCTGAGATACCTGCAGGGAAAGCTTACAGGATGAATTCTTTGAACCTTGGGAGAAACAGAAAAGGAAAGATGAAAGTAGGAGATAATTTACCAGTATGTTTGACTCAACACCTCTGAATGTAGTTTACATATTGAATTACAGATAGCATCATGACGTTGTTGATAGTTATCACATGGCACTCACTTGGCAGTCATTGACTCAACTGATGCTCAATATGATTATGTCAGGGACAGCCTAGTTTAAAAAATTGCGATGACCCTTCAATTATGACTGCCTTGAACTCTCAATCCCATGTGGACAGCTGATTTCTATATTGAAAGCAGAGACAGAAATTGCTGGAAAACCCCAGATCCAGTCATCCAGACTGAGTGACTTCTTCACAGAACACCTACGTTCTGTCTGCAAAAAAAGACCGAGTTACTAGTTGCCTGTCACTTCAACACAACATTGTGTTCCCTGGTCGAGATCTCTGTCTCAGGCTTGCTCCAGTACTCCAGCAAAACTCAGTGCAAGCTGGAAGACCAGCGTCTCATTTTCCTCTCTGGAATTCTGCACCTTTCTGGATATTAATATTGAGTTCAACAATTTTAGGGCTTGAGGTGATGTCCTTACCCCAAACTCCAAACATCAGGCCTTGTCATCATAGGGGCTTCTACCACACAATTCGCTATCAGCTACTAACAGCAGCCATTCATTCTCTCAGGTTGACCTTTACCCACTCCTTTGTCTCCCCACTTGTTTTTCTCTCTCTTTGGGCTCTATCAGCAGCTTTCGTGTATTCCTCCCTCCTCCTCACCTTCTGCATAAATACCAACGTTTTCCCAGCTACTATCAGTTTTGAAGAAGGGTCAATGGATCTGAAATGTTAACTCTGATTTCTGTCCACAGATCCTGCCAGATCTGCTGAGTTTTTCCAACAATTTCTGTTTTTATTTCTGATTTCCAGCATCTGCATTTCTTTTGGGTTTTTTTTTTGTTTCCTGTACTGAAACTCTGCTATGGGCAATAGAGGTTGGAGGCAACCTGGATAAAAGAGTTCAGCTGAAGAGCTGAAGTGAATGTGACTGTCCTGGAATAAAGGCAGCAGTTGACTGAGAGTGACGTCAATGAACCATAGTACATTTGAAGATAATTTGCATCAGAGGGAAATTATGCTGCTTGGTGTCTTATCTAGAACAAAGGAAGCTGGTTATGGTTATTAAAGGCCAATCATTCTCATCCCGGGACACCTCTGCAGGAAATCCTCAGGGCTGTGTCCTAGGCCCAACTATTTCCAGCTGTTTTATTTCCCTGTGACACTCAAAGATATTATCACTGCTTAATCCTCCCTCATTAGCCTCTGGTGGTCAGCAAGGATCAGAAACTGAATTAGATACTGTGGTGACAAGATCAGGTCAGAGGCTGTGAATTGTGTGATGATTAACTCACCTCTTGATTCCCCAAAACCCTTTGAATCATGTACAGTGAACAAGTCAGGAGTGTGATGGAATATTGCTCACCTCCTTGGATAAATGCGGTGGCACAGTGGTTAGCACTGCTGCCTCACAGCGCCAGGGACCTGGGTTCAATTCCCGCCTCAGGCAACTGACTGTGTGGAGTTTGCGCGTTCTCCCCGTGTCTGCGTGGGTTTCCTCCGGGTGCTCCGGTTTCCTCCCACAGTCCAAAGATGTGCGGGTCAGGTGAATTGGCCATGCTAAATTGCCCGTAGTGTTAGGTAAGGGGTATATGTAGGGGTATGGGTGGGTTGCGCTTCGGCGGGTCGGTGTGGACTTGTTGGGCCGAAGGGCCTGTTTCCACACTGTAAGTAATCTAATCTAAAAAAAAATGCAGCCACAATTTGAGAAGCTTGTGGGCAATGTGACCCACTTCATTGACACCTCATCCATATACTTCAATATTCACTCCTACCAGCAGGGTGTAATACCATCAATGTGTGACATCTGCATTGAAATGCTCTGCAACAGTTCATCAAGCCTAGTTGAACACATTTCAAGCCTCCAATCTCTACTGCAGGGTTTTCAATATAGGAGTCAGCTCCTTGTATGGGGTTGTGAGCTCTGAGGCAGTAATGACTGAAGGGTCACGACAATTTTCAACCTTTTGAATATTTTTAACAATTTTAAAAATGAGGTTACAGTGGAACTGGATTGAGAAATGATGACCTAGAAAAACTGAGGCAGCAGACAAATGAGAACATCACATCAAGACTTCCCCTCCAAGTCTCACACTCCTGACTTGGAACTATATCACTGATTGTTCACTGTCACTAGGTCAAAATCCTGGAACCCTCTCCCTCACAGCACTGCAGGTGAACCTACACTGCAAGAACAACAGTGGTTCAAGATGGTATCTCACCACTACTTTCTCAAATGTGATTTGACATGAGTAATAAATGTTGGCCTAGCCAATGTTGTTCCACCCCACAAATGAATTTTTCTAAAATATCCTAACTGTGGGATTTGTGTTCATTTGCCCTTCAGTAAATGTTTTATATATTCGTCATACTTTGTTTATAATTCTTTTGGCTCTTCTTTTCAGGAGTGTGGAGAGCTGATTGATTGTGTTCAGGAGCTTAATCAGTCAGTGAATAAACTCTTCAGCCTGGCCAGTGGAGCAGTGGACAGATGTGTGAAATTGACTGATGGACTTGCAGCGTGCGGCCTACTCAAAGCACTGAAGACTCTCTTCTCGAAGTTAGTCCCCTTTCTGTTATCCAGTAGTTGTGTGCCTATTTGCTGCCCGGTGGCTATACATTAGTGATTATACAGTCTGTCACTCTAGAATTAGCAGAAAAATAAGATTGTAATAGGTTTCCTAACTTGTGGCCAGGAAGTCTCACATGACCCACGCAGAGCACTTCATATAACCTGATGCCTGTTTATAGGTAGACAAATTTTCAAAGGCCTCCCATGATTTCTAATTACATGGGAAGGAGCACAGACCAGGAGAAAGAAAAGCTGTAAAGTGAAAATTTCTTCTTTTTAAATAATTTTTGTTTTACTCATGTTTAATTGAAGTCAGCATTTCGGGGCGGCCCAAAGCCTGGAACTGTGGCAGTGGGTCAGCAGCCGGATATGGGAAGGGGAGGCTTTCGGAGAGGTGTGGGAGGAAGGGAAGGAGATGAGAATCACACCATGAGAAGGCAATGTGAATCAGATGGCAGAGGCAAGTTGGGCCATGATGTGAGTGGGAGAATGATAGTCAGACCCGGTCACTCCCACTAATTATCCTTTCATTTCAGTTTTTAAAAATAAATTGTCTTTTACCAAATTACATTCAAGTCTCTCTGAGCAAAAGAAAGTTGGCCGGTTTTCAACGCAAAATGTTTACTGGTGGAAATGTTTGGAGCCCACAGCCCTGTGGATCTTGTTTTTAGGTAGGCAGACAGTGAGAGAGAGGGAGCGGTATATAGAGGAGAGAAAGGTGTTAGAGAGTAAGTGGGAAAGGGAAAGCAGGTTGTGAGAGGAAGAAACCCCAGGCTGAAAGTCAACTCACTTCTGACCCCCACTTTCATGCTGAGACCAGTTTAGAGTGTGCCCCACCAGAAGTGACCCAAGTTCTGTGCTAGATAAAGCTAACTCCTTGGTTTGGCCCCAGTCACCATCTCTCTCCCTGGGGATCATGAATTGGGACTGATTCTTCTTCTGTCTCTAGCTCCGCTTCTTAACGGAAAAAGCAAACATTAGCTTTTCTATTCAATTTTGCTGCTTGGCCCTTTTAATCATTGTTTCTGTTAATTACTAATTTAAATATATTGCTCTTTAATTTTTTTCTTGAAGTTCATACTTACTATTGTGACAACATTTATCCTTCTGAAATTTGCTCATCACTCCCCAAGGAAGTAAAAACTTGAAATGTGGCCTTCTTCCCCCATGCAAAAAGATTGGCAACATCTACATTAAGCAATAACATTACCTGACGCACTCAAATAGAACATAGTCAATGTTGGTCGTTTAAATTTGTCACATGGCTTTGTAGGACAGTTTATTCTGGCACAAGTTACAATGTAAAATATTACAGTTTAATTTTCACGGAAGGAAGATACTCCCATTAGGTTATGGACTATATTTGCGATGGGATAAGCTGGCTCACGTTTTAATTCTTTGTTCCAGATACGTATCCAACTTTGCCAGCACTTTGCAGTCCATACGTAAGAAATGCAAGCTAGAGGAAATTTCCAATGGATCTTTGTTCCAGGAAGACTGGTCTGCATTCCAAACTTCTATCAGGTAAAGAGATAGTGAGTGAATTCAGAACTGAATACTCCTGTCATATGCCCACATCCATCACAGATAATAGGTACTGATTTGAGCCTGTTCTCCACTCAGATTGACAATCTAACATATTGTTTTATTAAAAGCAAAGTATTGCAGATCCAAAAACCTAAAATAAAAACAGAAAATACTGGAGAACTCAAAGTCTGATAGAGGGAAAAACATAGTTGACTTTCCAAGTCCAAGATGATTCTTCAGAATGTTTAGAGAAGTTGTCATTGAAATCTGTAATATTGTAATTGCCCATTCTAATAATTCTGTTCCTTTTGTGGGAGTTGTAATGATAAGATATCTGAGAGTGGCTTGAGGGTTCAGTGAGGACAGGTTGACAATTCCCACATCAGAGTCATTTGGTATCAGAGGGAAGAAACTGTTGCGGTTAAAGGTCCTGAAATTTGTGTTGATAGAGCATTATTAATATCAAATCACAAAAGGCATGATTAGGGCAGTCATGCAAGGGTTTGATCAAAGAGCTAGGCTTTGAGGAGCATTTGAAAGAAGGTGAGAAAATTAGAGATTGGAAAGAAGAGGTAATTAAAGTCTGGTTGAAGATTTGTAGCTCGGGTGTCCGTTGTTGTGGTTCTGTTCGCCGAGCTGGAAGTTTTTGCTGCAAACGTTTCGTTCCCTGGCTAGGGAACATCATCAGAGCTATTGGAGCGTCCTGTGAAGTGCTGCTTTGATGTTTCTTCTGGTATTTATATATTTATTTATACCACTATAAATACCGGAAGAAACATCAAAGCAGTGCTTCACAGGAGGCTCCAATAGTACTGATGATGTTCCCTAGCCAGGGAACGAAACGTTTGCAGCAAAAACTTCCAGCTCGGCGAACAGAACCACAACAGAAGAGGTAATTCCAGAGCTTAGCATCTAGGCAGCTGAAGGCACAGCCATCATTGGTGGTGAAATTAAAATCATGAGTACTGGAGTGCAGAATTAAGTTCAGATATCTGGGAAGATTGTAAGGGCGGTGGGTGGAAAAGATTACAGAGTAGAGAGCAAAAAGGCCATTGACAGAATTGGAAGCACAGGTGAGAGTTTTAAAATCAATAAAAAAAAAGGAGTTGCTTTGCCTGGAGCAAATGTAGGTCAGCTCAAACAAGCTGCACAGTTTTAAATGATAAATTTATCAAGAGTAGAATGTATGACGCTGATCAGGAATGCATTTGAATAATCTAGTGTGAAGGTAGCGAAACATATGGATGGAGTTTGCAGCAGTGTATAAACATGGTGAAGCTACACCATGTTGCTGAGAATAAGATAGGTGAAGAAATTGATTATAAGTTTTGTGTCTGCCTAGCCTTTATTCTCTTAATCAAAGCTCTTGGTTTGTCATAATAACTGTACTTTATTTTTCCATTCTTTAATTGCTTTGTTTTATTTTCAGAATTATTGCAACTTGTGGTGAATTATTGCGGCAGTGTGGAGACTATGAGCAGCAGTTGGCCAACAGGTTAGCTCCAAGTAACACACATACTTCCACTGGAGTCTAAAAAGGGTTTGATAACAAAAAACGGCAATGGTAATGGTAGGAAAAGAGGCCCAAGAGTCTAGCTGTTTGGAATGAGAGTTTAGATGGGTGTGTGAAATATTCATTCAGTTAAGCTAGCTTGTAGAATAGATCAGGGAGAACCAGTGGATGTGGTGCAATTGGATTTTCAAAAGCTCTGTGATAAAGTCCCATTAATAGATTATTGTGTCATATGAAAGCACATGGGATTGGTGGTAATATGATGGCATGGATTGAAAATTGGTTAGCAGGCAGGGATTTCTATTCCCTCTGTTCTGAGAATAGAAATACAAATGTCATTTCCAGCGTAGAACAGTAGTAATTCAAGATTGAGCGTTCATGAGGCACTATGGGCCATCAACAACAGTAGAACTATAAACCAGCACAATGTGCAACTTCATGGCCTAACACATCCCCCATTCAGTCATTACCATCAAGCCAGGGCATCAACCCTGCTTCAATGGAGAGTTCATGAGAACATGCCAGGAGCAGCACTAGCTACACCTACAAATGGGTAGCAATCTGGTGAAGCTACTAAACTGGGCTACTCGCATGCCAAACTGCATAAGCAGGAAGTGAGAAACAGAGCTAACTGATCCCACAATCAAAGGATCAGATCTAAATTCTGTAGACCTGCCACATCCAGTCGTGAATGGTGGTCGGCAACTAAACAACTTACTGGAGGGAGCTCCACAAATATTCTCGTCCTCAAAGATGGAAAAGTCCAGCACATCAGTGCAAAAGATAAGTGAAGCAATCTTCAACCAGAAGTGCAGAATGGATGATCCATCTCTGCCTCCTCCAATGGACCCCAATATCACAGGTTCACTCTACATGGAATGGTTGGAGCCACTGGATACTACAAAGGTTAGGACCCTGACAATATTCAGCAATAGTACTGAAGGGTTTTGCTGTAGAACTCCCCTAGCCAAGCTCCCTAACATGACTACTACACTGTTATCTACCCAACAGTGTGGAAAATTGTGTACATATGCCATGTACACAAAAAGCAGGACAAATCAGACCAGCCAGTTACCACCCCATCAGAATACTTTTGATCATCAGTAAAGGTGTCATCAATAGTTCTATCAAGCAGTACCTGCTCAGCAATAACCTGCGCAGTGACATCCAATTTGGGTTCCACTAGGGCCACTCAGCTCATGATCTCATGACAGCCTTGGTTCAAATGTGGACAGAAGACCTGAACTCCAGAGATGCAATTATTGTGACAGCTCTTGACATCAAGGCCGAATTCGACCAAGGGTTGTGATTGTTGGAAGTTAGGAGAAAATGAGGTCTGCAGATGCTGGAGATGATAGGCCTGATGAAGGGCTTATGCCTGAAATGTTGATTCTCCTGCTCCTCAGATGCTGCCTGACCTGCTATGCTTTTCCAGCACCACACATTGTTGGAAGTTAGTCTTCTTAGCTACAGAACATTTCTGCAGGAGTTCCTCAGGATTGTGTCCTTGGCACAACCATCTTAGCTGCTTCATCAACAACCTTCCCTCCATCATAAAGTCAGAAACGGGGATTTTCACCAATGATTGCATTATGTTCAGTACCATTCATGACTCCTCAGATACTGAAGCAGTCCATGTTCAAATGCAGTAAGATCTAGACAATATCGAGATGGGTAGGTTATGTTCGAGCTGTATATAATGTTAGTTGGGCCATTCTGGTTGCCACACTACAGGAAAGTGATTCCAGAAAAGATTCACCTGAATTATACACTAACACATTTAGTCCTGAAACATTCTCTATATCAAGGTCAGACAGATAAAGATTTTATTCTCCACTTTATAAATGTCTTGCCGTTTAGTCTATGATGTAAGCACTTCCCTAATTTTTTGAATCTCTCTTGCAGGATATTATCCACTGCAGGGAAGTATTTATCTGAGTCATACAGTCCACACAGTCTGACAGGTATACAAGAAACAAGCTTCTCTGACAAGAAAACTTCCATCAAGAATCCATGGCAAGAATATAATTATTTACTGAAAGCAAATCCAAGTGAATATGCCAGTCTGATGGAAATGCTTTATATGCTGAAAGTAAGATTCCATTCCTTCCTGCCCAACAGATGAAAAAATTTGAGGAAGTGGGGAAAGTCAAGTCTTTCAGAAAAAATGTCCAAGTGTTTGTGGGCTAAAGTTGATTCCTTCTCCCTTGTAGGAAAAGGGAACGGGGAACAATAACTTGTTGTCAGAAGCTCGTGCAGCACTGACCCGGCTCAACCAGCAAGCACATCAGCTCGCTTTTGACTCTGTGTTCCTCCGGATCAAGCAGCAGCTTGCCCAGGTGCCTCGGATGGAGGTAAAGTGAGAGTGAGGGCTTGGTTGTTCAGCTCATTGGAACTTATTCCTCTCTCCACTGCAAGGTGGTTAGAGATGATGTGAATTGAGGAGAGTAAGTAACTATGATTGGGATGGGGGAACAACTGTAATAGGGGAGAGCGTGGTTGCGGTAGGGAAATGACTGTCAGTGAAGTGAAGTAGCTCGAGCATATCTGTTTATGTTGGTGTCACAATTATTCTGGTTTACCCCTAATTTTCTGTTACTTCCCATATTCACATTTATTTTTGTATTTTCTTCTCCCTCAATTGAAAAGACTTGGAACACAGGAACTATGGGAGAGACGTTAACTGAAGATCTCCCAACATTTAGCCTTGCTCCTCTTGAATACATCAGCAATGTAAGTGCCTTGTTTCTGTGAGAATCAGTTTTATTAATAACTAATAGTTTTTTTTCTCTAGCCTTTGAACCTAATCTGACCAAGTGAGTCATCACATTAAAATACCTTCACGACTTGGCTTTTGTTGACAAGGCCAGCATTTATTTCTGATTTATGAACAGTCATGAGAAGGTGGTGAGCTGCTGTATGAACTATTGTAGTGTGTGTGGAGAAGATACTCCTACCATGATGATATTTACGTATTGCTGGAATTTTTAAATTGAAAGAATAGCTTCCATACTTCCAAGACGGGATGATATGTGACACTTAGAAACCTGGAAGTAATGGTGATCCCATGCACATGACCCTCTTGAACCAAACATTCTGGAGATTGTTTGTTGCAAAGTGCTGTTAAAGTGATCAATGGACACAGTAGAGGAGGTGTTTGGATGTGCACACTAGTTTCCTAATCTCTCTCCACCCACCTCATCTCAGATCCAACCCTCTGACTCAGTACTTCCCTCTTGAACTGTCCTACCTGTCCATTTTCCTTCCCATCTCTCCGCTTCACCCTCCTTTCCCACCATAGGGACTAAGAATGGGTGGGATACCTCTTTGGGGTGGTTGGCGCAGACTCAATGGACTGCCTGGCTTTTTTCACACTGTAGGGATTCTACGACACTCGTTATTCTAAAAGCCTCTTTACTCACTATCTTGTCATTGCTGGATTTATAAATCACTGCTTGCTGATGCACGCTGTTGTTCACAGATTGGCCAGTACATCATGTCCTTGCCTCTGCATCTGGAGCCCTTTGTAGCACAGGAGGATCCAGCACTGGAGTTGGCACTGCATTCTGGGAAACTTCCATACCCTCCAGAGCAAGGTAAGCTGAGGGGAGTGGGTCAGAGCAGGTCTTGTGGGTTGTGGAAGGGAGTGGGGTTAGGTGAGTGAGGCAGTGTTTATCTGTTTGAGAAGACAAAGAAAGAAATCAAGCCTTCAAAAATGAGATAACGAGAGTCTAGAGAAAGTATGTTCCTATTAGGGTGAAAAGAAAGACTGGTAATTGTAGGGAATGCTGAATGACCAAAGAAATTGAGGGCTTGGTTAAGAAAAAGAAGGAAGCATATGTCAGGTATAAGCAGGATAGGTCGACTTAATCCTTAGAAGAGTATAAAGGCAGTAGAAGTATACTTAAGAGAAAAATCAGAGGCCAAAACGGGCCATGACATAGCTTTGGCAAATAGAGTTAAGGAGAATCCAAAGGGTTTTTACAAATACATTAAGGACAAAAGGGTAACTAGGGAGAGAATTGGGCCCCTCAAAGATCAGCAAGGCGGCCTTTGTGTGGAGCCGCAGGAGATGGGGGAGATACTAAATATTTAGTATCAGTATTTACTGTGGAAAAGGACATGGAAGATATAGAATGTAGGGAAATAAGTGGTGACATCTTGAAAAATGGCCATATTACAGAGGAGGAAGTGCTGGATGTCTTGAAACAGGTAAAGGTGGATAAATCCCCAGGACCTGATCAGGTGTACCCTAGAGCTCTGTGGGAAGCTAGAGAAGTGATTGCTAGGCCTCTTGCTGAGATATTTGTATCGACTGGACGTTGGTTAATGTGGTGCCACTGTTTAAGAAAGGTGATGAGGACAAGCCAGGAAACTATAGACCAGTGAGCCTGACGTCGGTGGTGGGCAAGTTGTTGGAGGGAATCCTGAGGGACAGGATGTACATATATTTGGAAAGGCAAGGACTGATTAATGATCGTCAACATGGCTTTGTGCATGGGAAATCATGTCTCACAAACTTAATTAAGTTTTTTGAAGAAGTAACGAAGAGGATTGATGAGGGCAGGGCGGTAGATGCAATCTGTATGGACTTCAGTAAGGCGTTCGACAAGGTTAGGAGACTGGTTAGCAAGGTTAGATCTCATGGAATACAGGAGAACCAGCCAATGGGATACAGAACTGGCTCAATAGTAGAAGACAGAGGGTGGTGGTGGAGGGTTGTTTTTCAGACTGGAGGCCTGTGACTAGTGGAGTGCCACAAGGATCGGCGCTGGGTCCACTACTTTTCATCATTTATATAAATGATTTGGATGCGAGCATAAGGGGTATAGTTAGTAAGTTTGCAGATGACACCAAAATTGGAGGTGTAGTGAACAGCGAAAAAGTTTACCTCAGATTACAACAGGATCTTGATCAGATGAGCTGAGAAGATGCAGATGGAGTTTAAATTAGATAAATGTGAGGTACTGCATTTTGGGAAAGCAAATCTTAGCAGGACTTACACACTTAATAGTGAGGTCCTAGGGAGTGTTGCTGAACAAAGAGACCTTGGAGTGCAGGTTCATAGCTCCTTGAAAGTGGAGTCGCAGGTAGATAGGATAGTGAAGAAGGCGTTTGGTATGCTTTCCTTTATTGGTCAGGGTATTGAGTACAGGAGTTGGGAGGTCATGTTGCGGCTGTACAGGACATTGGTTAGGCCACTGTTGGAGTATTGCATGCAGTTCTGGTCTCCTTCCTATCGGAAAGATGTTGTATAACTTGAGAGGGTTCAGAAAAGATTTACAAGGATGTTGCCAGGGTTGGAGGATTTGAGCTATTGGGAGAGGTTGAATTGGCTAGGGCTATTTTCCCTGGAGCTTCGGAGGCTGAGGGGTGAACTTAGAGGTTTATAAAATCATGAGGGGCATGGATAGGATAAATAGACAAAGTCTTTTCCCTGAGGTGGGGGAGTTCAGAACAAGAGGCATAGGTTTAGGGTGAGAGGGGAAAGATATAAAAGAGACCTAAGGGGCAATATTTTCATGCAGAGGGTGGTATGTGTATGGAATGAGCTGCCAGAGGAAGTGGTGGAGGCTGGTACGATTGCAACATTTAAAAGGCATCTGGATGGCTATGTGAATAGAAAGGTTTGGGGAGATATGGGCAGGTGCTGGCAGGTGGGACTAGATTGGGTTGAGATATCTGGTCAGCATGGACAAGTTGGACCGAAGGGTCTGTTTCTGTGCTGTACACCTCTATGACTCTAAATGAGAGAAAATGGAGCCTTAAAATTAGACATTGAGGAGCTGAAGTTTCTTTTTAGTCTGTGGGTGAGTGGGTACCTGTTTGTTTCTGTAATTGGGCCAACTCATTGATTTGCAAATGGAAAATATGGGTGATCTCAGTGAAACATGAATAATCCTGAGGGAACTTCACTAAAGTGGAAACTGGGAGGCAGGTTCTTTTCTTTTGGGCAGAGTCGGACTAAGTTACACATTTCTCCCTTTTAAGCCAGAGGTGAGGAAACTTTTGTTTTCCTCTCTCAGAGTCATTAGTCTGTGGAATTCTGTTCCCTAGAAAGCAGTGAAGGCTCGGTCATTCAATTTACTTAAGACTGATTTAGAGTTTTGATAAGGAAGGAAAGGATTACCTGGGGCAGGGCAGACAGGATAGGAAATTAAGGTCACTTCAGATCAACATGATCTTATAGGATAGCAAAGTAAGCGCAATGGGCTAAATAGCCTATTTCTGCTTCTAAGTCCTATGTTCCTATAATTTTGAGGTTAACAGCTCAATAAAAGAGTAAAGTTATCAGAATGAAACTGGACTCTGAAGGTTAAATTATGAAGCCAAATTGCCTAAATGTGGCTTTTGTTTCCTGTAGTGTCAAAATCATCAATAAAATTATTGGGTGGAAAATAAAATAACTCAATTACTAAGGTAGTTCAGAACAAATAAAGCATACTTAAAATTAGAGCCAGGCCATTCAGGATTGATCAAGTCAAAATGCTGCAATGCTGGAAGTCTGAAACAAGCCCAGAGAATGCTGGAGAAACTCAGCAGGTTGGCGGCTTCTGTGGAGAGAAAGCAGAATTACTGTTTTGAGCCTGGTATGATGATGATTCAGAATTGCAGTCAGGAGTGATGTAAGGAGGTATATCTTCCTACAGAAGGAGATGGAAATCTGGAATTTTCGCTCACAAAAGTGAGATGCTGTGGGACAATTGGAATGTTGAAAATGGAATTGATAGATTTCTTTGGGTAACAGACTGTTTGCACTTTTTGATCCTGAGATGAGCTTCCAACACACATTGTGTTGTTACTAAACTATATATTTCTACCTCAAGCAACATCTGAATCTACCCCTTTCTCAGATTACCTGTTGCTGAAATTACCACCCGTAGCCTTTTTAACTCTAGACTTTTGCAATGCTCTCTTGGCTACCTCCCCAACTTGCATAAATTTAGGATCATTCACTATTTTGCCAATATCCAAACGAGCAGCAAGCCAGGTTTACCCATCATTTGTATGCTCATTAACCTACATTTTCATCCTGGTAAATAGGACCTTGACTTAAAAATTGCCATCCTTCATTTCAAATCCCTTCTGAACTTGTCCCTCCCTATCTCTGTGCCCTCTTACTGCCCTTCAAGGTACCTACACCCCTCCAGTTCTGCACATACCCAATTTTAATCGATCCAATGTTGGCAACTATGCTTTCAGCTGTCTTGCCTCTCAGCTCTGGAATTCCCTTTCTACACGTCTGCAACTTTTGAACTATTGCTCTCTTTTAAGGTGCTTTGTTAAACCTACTTTATCTGCCTAATATTTCCACATGTTGTTTGTTGTCAGTTATTTGGCAATTATTCCTGTCGAGTGCTTTCGGCTTTTCACCACATTCCAGGTTTTATATGAATGCAGGTTGTTGTTCGTAAGGATAATAAGGGACATAGAGAAAAGGAGGGTGAAAAGTGGGGGTCTCATTGGACAGAAAACTAGCTTAATGATGTGAAAGTCCTCCTCCTGTCCTCATTCCACTCCAAGACAACTTATATCCTGGTTACCTGATCATAAAGTGACTGGGCCAGAGTGGAAAGGATTGGACTTAGAGTTCCCATGCAGAAACGCTCCACAGCATTCCAACTCCAGCCTTAGATTGATTTTAATCCTGATCATTCAAAAGTCCTTGACTGCAACAAACTTTAAGGTAATTGTACCTATTTCCTAAATTAACAGATGAACAAGGGCTTGCCTTTATTAAGCACCTATAATGTACAAAAAGGTTTCAAAGACATTTCACATAAATAATAAGAACTAGAAGTCATGCTGAACAATTTTGAAAGCTGGGTGAAAGGTAGTTGAGGAATTTATTTAATGAATAAGGGCAAGCAAGGTCAAATGTTTTGTGAGTCCCAGAGAATTATGCTGAGGATGATGGGCAAAGGGAATGTACAGCAGCTCAGACTTGGAAGCTGAATGCATGCTGATGAATATTGTAGAAAGGAGCTGGCTTAAGCATGATTAAGACAAAGATTTGATGGGGCAGTTGCTTGTGGGGTGCAAGGAGACAATGTATGCCACTGAGATGTGTGACAAGCCTGTATGGGTCATTGAAGTGTGTAGAGAGCCTCCATGGATTGTTGAAGTGGAGGGAACAGGTATGGCTCAATAATACGAGCAGATAGCTTGTATGGATTATTGAGCTGTATGGGAAACTTGAAGGGTTGGTGAGGTGGGCAGAGAGCCTGTGTGAGTTATTGAGATAGGCAGGGAACCAGTGTAGTTCAGTGATGTGGATGAGGATCAGTATAGGCCAATGCGTTGGTGGGATTGTGGATACTTGATGCAGGACAGAATGTATGTTGTTAGGCAAGTTTTAGACAAGTTGAGGTTAATGTAGGACAGTGACAGAAAGTGTCGGGATATTTAGTTTGCATTGCTTTACAGATGGGATTTGAAACCTGTGTAATTTCACCTGCCTGTCATTTCTACTAGGGGATGAGCTGCCAGAGTTGGACAACATGGCTGATTATTGGCTGGGCTCCATTGCCAGGGCAACAATGCATACTTACTATGAATCCATTCTCCAGATCCCAGAGCTCACACCGCATGCAACCAAACAACTTGCCACAGATATTGGTAAGTGGAAAATATCCGAAGAAGAAACTTTTATGTTTTACTGGTACTCCTATGGTCAGTAGAAGAATGATACAGTATAGAAGGAAGCCACATGGTACATCATGCCAGTACAGGCCATTTTGGAACTGCTATTCAATTAGCGTCATGAATTACACTCTTTGCTGAAGCCCTGCAAAGACAACTTGCACTGCATTTACATTTCTTATTTCACTCCTACACTCTCTTCCTCCCTCTCCGCTGCCACATCCTCTCTCCTCCTCCACCACCCCCCCCGGCTCTGCCTACCCCTCTTCCTTCTCACCACTGTGTCCTAATAGTATTGTTGGATGCTCTAACATAATCATTCTGCTTTTGGGCTAGTACCCAGTGACCTGGACTAATAATCCTGAAAAATGATTTTAAATACTACTACAACATCAAGAAATTTCAATTTAGTTAGTAGATATAATTCTGAATAAAAGTTAAGATTGGATAGACTGGGGTTTTCCTTCCGTGGAGCAGAGGAGAATGAGGGGTGACACAATTGAGATGCATAAAATTATGATGGTAAAGTTGAAGAAACTTTTCCCCTTCTTGGAGGGAGTAATGACCATGAGACAGTTTAAGGTAAGCAGCCGTAGGTTTAAAGGACTCTGAGGGAAACAAGATTCACATAGAACGTGGTGGGAGTCTGGCTGTAAGAGACGTAAAAGTAGAATACTTAACATTTATAATACTTAAGGAGTATTCAAATGTACACTTTTGATACCAAGTCATACAAGTCAAGGGCCAAGTACAGGAAAATGGGATGAGAAGAGTTGTTTCTAACTGTAGGTGGTTGTTTTTAAGCCGCACAGACTTGATGGGCCAAAGGCCCTTTTCTGTGCTGTAGACTCTATTACTAGGAGAATGGTAATAGTTATAATGAAACTACTGAACTGAAAGCATGTTTAACTTGCTAACGACCTTTAAGGAGTGTTCAGATGATATGTGACTCCACACAGGTAACAATGTAGTTGACTCTTAACTGCCCTCTGAAACAGCCTAGTAAGCTACTCATTTGTACTCCTAGGAATGGGCAGTCACTACTGATGTTTGCCAGTGATACCCATACCCTGTAGATATTAAAAAAACATCTTAGCCAAGACCTGAATTGTTGAGTGCTTGAATTCTCTCCATTTCTTAAATTCCATAAGCTTTAAATATTCAATGCTAATGCTACCTAAATAAAGAGGAAGTAATTTTCTCTTCTGTTTTAAGCCCTGATTCTCTCTTGTGAAGGGTGTGATCAACATTGAATTTTTGTTGGCGAGATTGGTGATGAAGTTCGTTTTTATCAAGGAATGTTGCATTTCTTCTGTTCCTAGATTACCTCAGCAATGTCATGGATGCTCTTGGCTTACAGCCATCCCGCACTCTGCAACAGACTGTGACTGCCCTGAAAGTAAAGCCTGAAGACTTTAGGCAAGCAGTGAAGGGTCTCCCCCGGAGACTGACCAGTGCAATTGCAACCATGAGGAATATCCATTAAAGATCACGTGTCCTGTTTGCAAAACAAATTCTGTTTCTGGTGGTTGAAGGCTGCCTTGATTCTGACTGGCTCTTGAACCAGTTGATGAGTGTGTTCCAACTGCCTGCTAAGAGCAATGACTTCAAACTTAGGCATTTTTTAGAATGGTTTAAGTGAGGATCTGCTGTTGGTTTTAGGCCCAGAGTATACTTACAGTAGATAAACAGGTTGGTGATTTGAATGCTGCAAGAGACTCAGTAACCCTGCTGTGGGGAGTGAGCAATTAACTGAGCACTTTCTCAGAGTCCTCTTCCCCACAACCCATAGCTGTCTCCCCAGTCCTGGGAGAATGGGATCAGGACCGATTTGATGGTCTGATGATACTCTCTTTTAAGTCCTCTCAATTAAAAATAATCTGTTAAAAATACCGAGTTAAAGCCTCCTGGAACAGATGCAGGAAAACCAGCAAGAGAGAAAATACCTGAATGTATGTTCTGGAGAGGAGGGTGTTTTGATAGTTGAGTATAGCATCGTGTTAAGATGCAGCCTTAAACAGGAGTGCTTGCCTCCTCCCAGTCTGAGTCACCTTACCCATTAAGAATTGCCTCAGAGCAAAGATAAACAAAGAAATTAGAGGTTCATGTCACAGTCCACTGCCTTCCCATCTAGGCTGGTTAATCAGCTGTTTTCACCAGGCAGTAGAGGATCGCAAATACTTGCAGCCCATAAAAACGTCAATCATGAATTTTGACAAATACTTGAACATTCTATGTAACTCATCACATAATCATACAGGTGTGTCTTTGTAGGTCCTTTGAGACCAGTAATGCCTGCACTGGATGACACTGCGAGGAGATGAATGGTTAGGAACTGGAAATGGAGTTTTATGTGTGTTAGTGTTTTTTCTATTGAAGCAAATGGTTTAGATCTGCTGAATTGAAACATATGCAATCTGTGGGATGTTATTGTCACCCAGAACTGGATATGATCAAACAGGGGATCCTGTCCTGTTCCTCCTCATGTGAATTCATTGTCTTTACTCAGACAGAGGTGGGACTGAAGATGGAAAGACATTCCAAATTACTTTAACATCAGTGGATTAGTTGTTAACTGTGGCTCAATCAGAGCATTCTTAGCTCAGCCTCAGAGCAGAAGGCACTGTGATTGAATTCCTTTGGTCTAGGCTGGCACTCCCACTGAAGGAACACAGCATTGTCAGAAGTGGCCACCTTTAGGATAAGAAATTAAACCATGTTTGCTTACTTTGGTGTATGTAAAGGATCCCATTGAGCTATTTGAACACTGAAGGACAGGACAATTAATTCACATTACTCTGTTTAATATCTGTCTGTCAACTAATAGCACTTTGACACAAAAAAACACGTTATCTGTTCATTATCATATTGCTGCTGGTGGATGCTTGTTGAAGTACATAGTACATTGACTTCCTACATTACAGTACACTCAAAATACTAATTGTTCTAAATGCTTGGGAGTGTGCTGAAACCAGTGCAGATGCTATATAAATGCAAATCAGTTCTCCCATAATGTGGGTGATTGTCTGTTTGAGTTGTCGATTCTATCATCACTGCCTCTGGGTATTCTTGTATCTTGTTGTTCATCTTCTTTCTCCAATCAACTAACCTTAACACTTCTTTCTTAAGCCTGGTATTTATGATATTTCCCTCTCTCAGTTCAGTCTCAGCATCTCTATTGTTAATTTTAAATATTTTTGTTTCTTGTAAAGTACCTGTCTCCCCTCCTACTTCAGAATGTTTGTGCTACTGTCTGAGTTTTTAAAAATTGATTTATAAAATCTTTCTTGAAAAATCTCTAGCTGCCCTGTGTATTTAATTGATTAAAATATTTCTGAAATAAAAATATTGATTGTATGTGATTTTCCTGCACTCCGATCACCCAAGAAAAAGTGTTGTTGGTATAATTGACCATTGGTTTCAGTGGATGTTCCAACTTCTGGCATAAAGTATAAGAGAGCTTGTTTGTCAGTTGTCATTACTCGCTTGTAATCTTTGAGCGCATGCGTAGCTCTTGTACCCGTACACTTTCTTGCGCACTCTCACACATACTTTCTCACTTAATTCCATCTTCCTTGCTCCTTGTTTGCTCACTCACTGTCTCCCTTATTTATTCGCATTAACAACAAATTTGCATACACATGCCTTTTCTCCCTAACTCACGTTCATTCCCACTCTTTGCCTCTCCCTTCTACAAGCTTTATTTCCTTTACTCCCAGCTGTTCGAGAATAACACCTGGGATAAAGCTCCAACATTTTACAATGTTCTTACATTCTTTTCAGCTCTAGGCCTACATCTGTTCTGGGAATGTTTATTAGGACAATGTAGAAAGACCTGTAGTTTGATAATCATTGCAAGAAACGAAGGCTGTACCACTCTGTTTCGTAATGTTTATTTTAACCTTCACCAGATTTTCTTTCCCACTTACCATAAAGTGCTGTCTCTTTATTGGTATAAATCCTTGAGGGGGTGGGGGCGTTCCAGTCTTGTGTCTGTTGCCTGATTCTGGACAGGCTGTGGCAAAAGCCTGTGCAACTGTGGCAGTGCCTGATCCTATTCTCAAGCAACATACACGTATAGATGGATATTCCACAGATGATGTTGGAGAGAGGTCAGGACCTGGAAGCTAGTTGACTCTTTGTTAGTCCATAGTTAACTATTTATATGTGGTGATACTCAGGCCTGGTCTGTAAGCTGTTACTTATTAAGCAACATAGGAAATATTCTCACTCTCAGTAACTGAATAATAAACAGGTTTTTCCCCAGTTATTCATTTCTCTCTTCACCCACATAGAATTGTGCAGCAGATTCAAGATGGCGGCAGTCTGGACAGTCTGCTGTGTTGGGCTCTGTGCCGTACCCCAGGCAAGGTGGGCTCCTACTCTCCCCCATTAGTCGCCGCGAGGAAATTTTTAGTATAAAGTAGGTAGAATACCTAGAGCCCCTTTAAATTAGGATTTGGAAAATCTGGAGCTGAAATGAAGACATCTAAAGGAAAGGGAGCAAGGGGAGTGCAGCAGGCAGGGCACTCCCCTATTATGTCAAGCACGCCCGCAGCCATTGCCTCAACTCCAGTGGTGGTGCCTTTAGGTTAGTGGAGCAGCAGCATCTACTCATGGAGTTAGCAAAACTCTGCGGAAAAATTGAGGGAGTGCTGGAGTCGATTACTGCCATGCTGACAAAGCATGAGTAGGAGATCCAGACTTTGGATCGGCGTGGATCAAAGGACTGTGGCCTTAGAGGCCGCAATGGAGAGCTTCGATGGGCAGGGCCAAATCTTGGAAGGCCAGGTTCAGGCCCTGATGGAACAAGGAGATGACCTCGAAAACTGAGGTCAGAGAAAAGACTTACGGATCGTGGGCTTACCAAAGCGTGAAGAAGGTGAAAACCTTGCTGAATTTCTTGGGAGGTGGCTGCCAGAGTTGCTGGGGTTGGAAATTGAGTCGGGCCGGGTGAGTGTGGAGCCCAGCACCCCTGCCTTGTCCTAGTGCGACTCCAGCACTATAAGGAAAAGAAATTATAAACAACCAGAAGACTTGGAGGGGATCCACAGGCTTTGGTTTTTAAAGTTCAAGGATAATGTTTTTTCATTACTTTTCTGGGGCCATAATTAAGAAAAGGAAGACCTTTGATGAAGTAAAGAAAAAAATAAGAGATTTAAACATTCAATATTCTCTGAGGTACCTGGCGGTGCTACATTTAAATTATGGGGGGACTGTCTACAACTTCGACTCAACGGAAAAAGTAAAAGAATTTTTGAACTCGCTGAATGATAGACTTTGACTGAGGGGGGAAAAGAGGAAAAGATATGTGTGGACAATGGTATAGTTTTTTTTAAATCTTTATTTTTGTTCTTTTCTCTTTTGGGGTTTTGGGCCTTACAGGCTTGGTATTATTTTGTAATATATCTTCGAGTAAAAAGTGAGGTCTGCAGATGCTGGTTCATTCCTGATGAAGGACTCCGGCCCGAAACGTCGAATTTCCTGTTCCTTGGATGCTGCCTGACCTGCTGTGCTTTAACCAGCAACACATTTTCAGCTCTGTAATATATCTGTTTGGTGGAATTGTGCTACAGAGAATTGTGATTTGGGCTATTGCACAAGCTCTTAGAAATTTAGATCTCTAATTATTTCCATTCCCTTGCACTTTCCCACTGCCTTGAAAATATTTCCTTTTCTATGTATTAGGTTAATTCTTCTTTTAAATGTTAACAACATTTCAGCTTTCACTGTCCTTTCAGGCTATGCATTCCAGATCATGATCACTCTTTACAAAAAAAACCTCATCTCCCTCATGTTCTTTGGCCAATTATCTTATTCTTAAATTTGTTCCCTCTAGTAACTAACCCTTCTGCCAGTTGAGCCAGTTGTAAATACTTTGGATAGCCTACTTGCCTTCAAATCCAACTTGCCTGCAAGCAGTTCTTCAGAGCCTTACAGGTAGGGTTTTTGTCAAAATGACTTTCAGTGACTGATAAGCAATCATAGATAATAGACTGGATGGACTTATATACACATTATAATTACACCTTGCCACCTCTTGCATAGCCCCACTGTCAGTTCACAGACACAGAACCAACACACACCTGTTGCAAATGCTTTGTGTCTGTGTCCTGTCCAGTTAGATCCTGGTCAAGCTGTACTTGGTCTACTTCAGTGCACTTAAGTGTTTGTTTTTGATAGTTTTCTTTCTGCCTCGACTTTCATGCAGGGAGGATACATTTTCATCTTTTTTAACGTAACCAGCTCTTTCAGGTTGAACAATTGTAAGGGAATGGAAGGCCAGATAAATACTTTGCCTTATCAATCAGTAGAATTCCAATACAGGAGGATCCAAGATGGCGGCGACCCAGCAAGTCTGAGTCTATAGTGCACCTCCCAAGACTTGGGCAAAGTGAGTCACCCACCCCCACCACTCACCAAATCATTCAAAATAGTTTTTACTTAATGTAATTAGTTGCTTATTACTGAATTTAAACAATTTGATCTCCGGTAAAAATGACTAAAAGGGAGGGAGCCCGCAGTTCTCAGCAGACAGGAACCACTCCCCACCCTCCCCAGCTGCAGCAGAGGCGTCCGCAGCCGTCCCGGAGGACTTGCCTACGGTGGCGAACCTCGCGGAAATAATCTCTAAACTCGATGCAAAGATCGGTGCCTTCATTGAAAAGTCCTGGAGCCAATGGGACTCGCTCTCGGCTGCACAACAAAAACACGACTGAGACATCAAGGGAATTGAGCACAGAGTCGGAGGGGTGGAGTTAAAGGCCGTGACCTCCGAGACTACAGCAGAATCAGCCGTGGATCGGTCTGAACTCTCGAACAGCGAGTCCGGACCTTAGAGAATCACATTGACGACCTCGAGAATCGAGGTCAAAAAAATATTTGTTGGCTGGTCTTTCCCGAGCAGGAAGAGGAAGCCCAGCTTACAGCGTTTCTCAAACAGTGGCTTCCACGGCTTCTAAACCTGGAGGCTGGATCAGGCCAGGTAAGGGTGGAATAGGCCTACCAGATTGCAATATGCGGGCCGGCTTGAACCAGCGCCCCCCGCCCGGTCCTGTTCTGGCTGCAGAGCTATAAGGAGAGGCAGATGCTCTTAGAAGCTTCCAGAAATCTTGGGAAGGATCCTCAAAGGAAAAAGTGAGGTCTGCAGATGCTGGAGATCAGAGCTGAAAATGTGTTGCTGGTTAAAGCGCAGCAGGTCAGGCAGCATCCAAGGAACAGGAAATTCGACGTTTCGGGCATAAGCCTTTCATCTGGACTTTCATCATTCCTGATGAAGCGATTATGCCCGAAACGTCGAATTTCCTGTTCCTTGGATGCTGCCTAACCTGCTGCGCTTTAACCAGCAACACATTTTCAGCAAGGATCCCCAAACCATGATTTATAAAGGATCGAAGATTATGTTATTCCAGGACTTTTCCCCAGCTCTGGTCCCAAAGAGGAAAGCGTTTGATGAAGCGAAGAAGTTTTTAAGGGTCTTAAATATTCAGCACTCCTTGTGCTACCCAGCTTTAACCATGAAGAGTCCGTGTGTAACTTCGGATTGCCGGAAAAGGCCAAGGAATGTTTGGACTCTCTTACAATTTATCTAAGAGTTAATTGATGTTGTTTTGCTCTCCCCCCACTCTGGTTTACATCCCCCTTTTTTAATATTAATCCCTTTTTTTAGCCTTCCTGTTTAATATTGTCTTTGGGGGGTGGGGAGATGGATTTATTTATTTGTTCTCAACTTAGTGATTTTTCTCCACCCCCTTTTTTTTAATATATATATATAGACCGGGGGTCTAGTTAATGTTGGCGGGAGGAGGTGGTTACCTTATCCTGTTTTATTTCTTGTCTTGAGGAGTGGTGTTGTTTTCCTCTGTTATTTTGTATTATTATATTTAATTATTACTTGTTGAGGCTGTAATTTTATAGTTAAATATGTTTATACATGGTATTAACGTTACCAAATATATCAAGGTGTTGGGGTAGGGTGCTCACCGTTAACTCTAGCTCTGTAGTATATTTGAATTTTCTTCATCCTATTGAGGAGTCCCTGGGTCAAGGGTGGGGCACTGGTTTGGAGAGGATACGATGGACCTTTGGAAAGGAAGTGATACCCCCTGGGAACAAGGGAGAAAATCTCCATTTAAATACTTTTTTTTAATTTAGAAGTTGTTTTTTATTTTATTGATGTGAGTGTATTAAAGAGCCTTTATTTTTGTAAATTTTATATGCTCTATGCTTGGGATGTTCTGGCTAGGGTTTCCCCTCCCGAGGAGTCTCGGACTTGCCCAGACGATTATGGTTGATCAGTCAGTTAAGTGGTGCACCTGGAATGTCAAAGGGAGTAATTCACCAGTCAAAAGAAAGAAAATATTATCAAATCTCAAGAAAGAAAGGGTCGATATAGCTCTCCTACAGGAGATGCACTTACTGCATAAAGAACACGTGAAATTACGACAGGGTGGATTTGATCAGGCTTTTTTTCTTCTTTCAGTTCAAAAAGCAGGAGAGTTGTTATTCTTATTCGGAAGAGTTTCCCTTTCAAAATCCTAAATCAGATAAAAGACGAATCTTGATGATATATTCTGATTAAAGCCCTTATAAATGGAGAGGAATATGGAATCTTAAACTTGTATTGCCCGCCAGCACATCCTTTTAAATTTATAACAGAAGCCTTCTCAAAATTGATGGCTCTTGGTGCTCGTCATACAATTAAAATCTCCCCCTATAATGGTATTATAGATCTGGAAATAGATGGGATTCCCAAGAGTACTGCAGGAGTATCTCCCAGATCTGGATATTTGGTGGATTTGAACAGAGAACTAGGACTAGTAGATGTATGGAGATGCCTTCATCCACAGGGCAGAGATTTTTCTTTTTACTCCAATCCACATAAATGTCACACCAGAATCGATATATTTTTTGCCCCCTCGTTTTTTTAAAATTCCATATCATCCTGTAAAATAGGCAGTATAGCACTTTCCGATCACACTGCTGTATATATGGAAATCAAGGCGAGGAACAATGAGACATCCCCCTGGCATTGGCTATGGACCCCTTTCTGATGAAAGATAGTAAATTTGGAAAGTACTTCTCTCAAGAATTTAAAACTTGTTTAGAAATTAATTCAGGTATGGCTAGCAACCCATCAATGACGTGGGAGACCTCAGTGCGAGGTTTGATCATCTCAGACTCAGCGACCCAGAAACAATTAAAGGGAGAACAACAGCATCTGCTTGAAGCTCGGTTAAAAGTGGCTGAAACAGCATACGCTGACAGACCTTCTATTATCAAATTACAAAGGACTACGGCCCTTAGGACAACTCTAAACACCACGCTTACCCAAACGGCTAAGAGGGAAATATTATTTGCAAAAAAAAGGTTATATGAATTTGACGATAACCCGGGTAAATACTTAGCATTTCTCACAAAGAAAAAGAAGGCCCTGAAACTATCACGTCTATAAAGGAAAGTACGGGTATTCTGACTCATGATCATAAAAGGATTAACGCAATCTTTAGAAAATTTTATTCTGATTTTTCAAGGTCAGTTTTTAAAAAATGACTGCATCCTCCTAGTCCTGTCTTCGCAATCCTGCGATTTATATAAATCAGAATAAAATTTTATAAAGATTGCGTTAATCCTTTTATGATCATGAGTTTTGAATGTTCCCCTAACAATCCAAGAAATACTTGACGCAATCAGGCAACTTCAGAGCGGTAAGGCGCCCGGCCCAGCTGGCTTTCAAGCTGAATTCTATAAAGAATTTACAGGAATATTTGCTGGTCCGCTTATGGGCACGTATAACTATTCATACGTGATAGTTTGAGGGCCTTCTTTTTCTTTGTCTCCCGCCTTCGCTGAAAGAGGCGAATATCTCTCTTATCCTCAAAAAAGGAAAGGACCCAGAAGATTGCGCATCATACAGACCAATATCCTTGCTTGATGTAGATTTTAAAATCCTCTCTAAAATGTTAGCATTGAGGCTAGAAAGGGTATTGCCACATATAATAAAGGAGGATCAGATGGGGTTTATTGAGGGCCGTAGATCATCCATGGATTAGAAGGGTTTTGAGTGTGATTCAAGCCTGTCATCAGGGAAAGATATCAGGCGTAGTAGTCTCATTAGATGCAGAAAAGGCATTTGACAGGGTTGAATGGTCATATTTGTTTTACACATTGAAAAGGTTTGGCGTTGGAAAGGTGTTTACCAAATGGGTATCAACACTGTATAGTGATCCCAAAGCAGTTGTGATTACCAATGGATTAGGCTTGGATAGCTTCAGTGTGGGTAGGGGCTGCTGTCAGGGGTGTCCTCTTTTGCCATTGCTATTTACGCTAATGAGTGAGCCACTAGCAGAAGCTATATGGGCTGACCCTAATATAACGGCCCTGAGGATTGGTACAGGTAAACATAAAATTACCATTTATGCAGATGATGTTCTTCTATTTCTCAGTAATCCTTTGATGTCCGTGCCTCGCTTAATCCAAGTTATTAATACATTTAGTGTATTTTCAGGCTATAAAATTAATTTCTCAAAATCGGAGGCTATGCCAATTGGTGGCCTTGCTAGTATATCCCACTTATTGGACGGCTCCCACTTTCCCTTTCGGTGGTCCCTGGAGGGTTTCTTATATTTAGGCATTTTTATTACCCCAGTATTTGGTCAGTTATACAAGGCTAACTTTATGCATTTACTGGAAAGGATAAGGCAGGACCTCCAGCGATGGGGAGACCTTCCAATTTCCTGGTTGGGTAGAATAGCACTAATTAAAATGAATGTCCTGCCCCGTCTCCTATACCCTATGAGAATGCTTCCGGTGATGCTGCCGAGGTTGGCACTACGTAAATTATATGGCTGGCTGGGTTCCTTTATCTGGATCATAGACAGCCCCTCATTAAGCTGAAGAAGCTACAGCTTCCACAGGCAAGGGGAGGATTGGATTTCCCAGATTTTAGGAAATATCATTTAAGTTCCCTACTAAGTTACTTAGCTGATTGGGTCTTGTCTGACCCGCAATCAATCTGGCTGGACATCGAGGCTTCTCAAGTAAGATGCCCACTTATTAACCTTTTATTTTCAGACAAGAGGAAAGTCATTACGGATTAATGTAAAAACCCTATAATACTAAACACAATTAAAGCTTGGAATATAATGTGGCAAAATGAGGGCAACTCACATAAAACATCCCCCTATGCTCCAATAGTGGGAGCATGTGGATTTCAACCGGGGTTTACAGATGTCACTTTCAAACTCTGGAGATCCCAGGGTATCTCATGTTTAGGGGATCTGTTTAAAGAAGGGGTCCTGATGTCTTTTGAACAGCTGTGTCAGAAATTTGGATTACCTAATGGAGACCTCTTTTGATATTTCCAAATTCGAGATTATATACAGAAGAAGACTACGTTTTAAGATAGTCTTTATAAATCAGATAGAGAACGTAGAGTGCTATGGCCAATGGGGGTATCTTCCGTCAGCACTATTTATCATTTACTACATGATGAAGTATCAGGAGATATGGACAATCAGCTTAAAACATGGGATCAGGATTTGGGACAGGAAATCTCTATAAAAACATGAATGACATTTGGAAAAACACCAGAAGAATCACCATCTGCAACAGAACTCAGGCCATTCAGTTGACGATACTTCATAGGGCCCATATAGCACCGGACCGATTGGCAAAATTTAAGGCAGGAACATCTCCAATGTGTCCCAAATGTAAAATAGAGATGGGCACTCTTGTACATTGGGAGAAAGTGAGGACTGCAGATGCTGGAGATCAGAGCTGAAAATGTGTTGCTGGAAAAGCGCAGCAGGTCAGGCAGCATCCAAGGTGCAGGAGAGTCGACGTTTTGGGCATGAGCCCTTCGGGAAGGGCTCATGCCCGAGACGTCAACTCTCCTGCTCCTTGGACTCTTGTACATTGCTTATGGACCTGTCATAAGATCCGTGGATATTGGACTAAAGTAGCAAGTGCTCTGATAGAAATCTTAGGAACGGAAATTAGAGTCGACCCAGTATCTCTCCTTTTGGGCTTTTCGAACTTACCCTCCCTGTTGTGGTTCTGTTCGCCGAGCTGACAGCCAGACTACTACGACCACCAGAACTCATAACAGCACACAAACCAACAGCCACAAGGACAAAGGACCCGATCCCCAGCATGAGCAAAACCAACACAGTGTACAAAATCCTATGCAAAACACTACATAGGACAAACAGGAAGACAGCTAACGATCCATATCCATGAACACCAACTAGCCACGAAACAACACGACCAACTATCCTTAGTAGCGACACATGCAGATGACAAGCAACATGAGTTCGACTGGGACAACACTACTATTATAGGACTAGCCAAACAGAGAACAGCCAGAAAATTCCTAGAGGCATGGCACTCATCCACAGATTCTATCAACAAACACATCAACCTGGACCCAATATACCGACCACTGCAGGGGACAGCTGAAACTGACAACCGGAAGCGGCAGAGACAAACCACTATAAATACCGGAGGAAACATCACAGAAGCGCTTCACAGGAGGCTCCCAAGCACTGAGGATGTCATCTAGACAGGGGATGAAACGTCTGCAACACAAATTCCCAGCTCGGCAAACACAACCACAACAACGAGCAGCCGAGCTACAAATCTTTTCACAAACCTTAGTCTCCCTGGATATGCACGGGAAGAGATTATTTTCTATTCTCTCTTTCTGCGCAAGGAAAAATATTTTGGTGAACTGGGTGGTTGAGGGCCCCTCTGGACTTTCGAATTGGTACAGATTAATCATGGAATGTATTTCCCTTGACATCCTTACAAATATGGTGCACCGATTTAAGAGGCATTTGGACGGGTATATGAATAGGAAGGGTTTGGAGGAATATGGGCCAGGTGCTGGCAGGTGGGACTAGATTGGGTTGGGATATCTGGTTGGCATGGACGGGTTGGACCGAAGGGTCTGTTTCCATGCTGTACATCTCTATGACTCTAAGAAAGACTGCATTATTCCATAAAATATGGCAGCCCTTCTTGAATGACATAAGTACAGATATTTCGGCCATCCTAACAAGGGCTTTTATTTAATTGGGATGGCGAACGTGGCTGGTCCGGGGCCTCTTGGGAGAGGAATCCCGCACGAATACAGGTTTTGTTACGATTTGATGTTAATACATTCCGAGCATGTATCTCACTACCCAAATTCTGTGTTATCCTTCGTTTTTTTTTCTCTTCTTTGAATAATGTAAGAGACTTAATTATACACTCTGGTTAGTTGTAGGTTAGATTAGTAGTTAGTTGAGTTTTGGTTTTTTTCTTTCGGTATCTTTTATTTGATAAATCTTGGTTATTATTTATTTAAGATTTAATTGTATATCAGTGTTTATACTTGGGTTTTTTATTTGTAAACTTGTAAAAATATGTTAAATTTTCTATAAAAATATAAACTTGTAAAAATATGTTAAATTTTCTATAAAAATATCTATTAAAAAAAATTCCAATACAGTTCCAACTGTCCAACGGAACTTGATTTACCTAGCTAGTGCCATCACAGGAACAGTGGGCTAATTAGAACCTGCTGCTCAGCAAATCCTGTGATTCATTGTCAGGATGTGATGTCTCTCTAACAGGGCCAGCATATCTTGCCCATCTTGAAAGGGTGGTTTGATGTTGCTAACACACCTTTTTCTTTTATTTCTGACCTATGTAGTACCTGGCCTGTGGAGTTTTAAATGGGAGGAAAGTATAAGGGAAGTTGTACTTGAATCTAAATTTGACTTAATTTGGAAAGTTTGCTGGTTTTACAAGGTATACAAAACAATTGCCCTATTTCACAAGGTATACAAAACAATTGCCCTATTTAAAAAAATAGAATGTAAAGGCAACTAATTTTATTCTGCCTGAGAGTGGAAGAAGCAAGTAAAATCAATATATTCAAAAGGAAACATTGTAAAAGGAATGGAGTGCAGAGTTACAAAGTGAAGACAGAAAAATGGTGGGAAGTGAAATGCTTATTTAGAGAGATGGTGCAAATTAGATGGGCTGAATGACAGTACATAGGTATTTTGTGTTTCTGAGTTCCCAGGGTTTGAGAGTTGATGTTATCTACTCCAAACAAACTCATATGTCATTACTTTGTTTGTGTGCTGTTGCAGATCAGAAACATTCAGTCATTGTTCTGTTGCAATGTCATGGCATTCTGTAGTTTTACAAAAGAAAAAAAAATCTATTATTGATCAAAGTTTTATTTCCATTCTTAGAAAGTGTGATGGACAGCTGATTGAGTGGGTGTATGGTGTAAATTATAAGACCATAAGATCATAAGACATAGGAGTGGAAGTAAGGCCATTCGGCCCATTGAGTCCACTCCGCCATTCAATTATGGCTGATGGGCATTTCAACTCCACTTACCAGCGTTCTCCCCGTAGCCCATAATTCCTTGTGACATCAAGAATTTATCAATCTCTGCCTTGAAGACATTTAGCGTCCCAGCCTCCACTGCACTCTGCGGCAATGAATTCCACAGGCCCACCACTCTCTGACTGAAGAAATGTCTCCGCATTTCTGTTATGAATTGACCCCCTCTAATTCTAACCCTGTGTCCATGGGTCCTAGTGTCCTCGCCTAATGGAAACAATTTCCTAGCGTCCACCCTTTCCAAGCCATGTATTATCTTGTAAGTTTCTATTAGATCTCCCCTTAATCTTCTAAACTCCAATGAATACAATCCCAGGATCCTCAGCCATTCCTCATATGTTATTCCAGGGATCATCCGTGTGAATCTCTGCTGGGCACGCTCCAGTGCCAGTATGTCCTTCCTGAGGTGTGGGGACCAAAAATGGATACAGTACTCCAAATGGGGCCTAACCAGAGCTTTATAAAGTCTCAGTAGCACAACAGTGCTTTTATATTCCAACACTCTTGAGATTAATGACAACATTGCATTTGCTTTCTTAATCACAGACTCAACCTGCATGTTTACCTTTAGAGAATCCTCGACTAGCACTCCCAGATCCCTTTGTACTTTGGCTTTATGAATTTTCTCACCGTTTAGAAAGTAGTCAACGCTTTTATTCTTTTTTCCAAAGTGCAAGACCTCGCATTTGCTCACGTTGAATTCCATCAGCCATTTCCTCGACCACTCTCCCAAACTGTCTAGATCCTTCTGCAACCTCCCCACTTCCTCAGTACTACCTGCCTGTCCACCTAACTTCGTATCATCGGCAAACTTCGCTAGAATGCCCCCGGTCCCTTCATCCAGATCATTAATATATAATGTGAACAGTTGCGGCCCCAACACTGAACCCTGCGGGACACCGCTTGTCACCGGCTGCCATTCCGAAAAAGAACCTTTTATCCCAACTCTCTGCCTTCTGTCAGACAGCCAATCCTTAATACATGCCAGTAGCTCACCTTGAACACCATGGGCCCTCACCTTGCTCAGCAGCCTCCCGTGTGGCACCTTATCAAAGGACTTTTGGAAGTCTAGATAGACTCCATCCACTGGGTTTCCCTGGTCTAACCTACTTGTCACCTCTTCAAAGAATTCCAACAGGTTGTCAGACACGACCTTCCCTTACTAAATCCATGTTGACTTGTTCTAATCAGACTCTTCTCTTCCAAGAATTTAGAAACCTCATCCTTAATGATGGATTCTAGAATTTTACCAACAACCGAGGTTAGGCTAATTGGCTATAACTTTTCATTTTTTGTCTTGATCCTTTCTTGAACAAGGGGGTTACAACTGCGATCTTCCAATAATCCGGGACTTTCCCTGACTCCAGTGACTTTTGAAAGTTCTCAACCAATGCCTCCGCTATTTCCTCAGCCACCTGTCTCAGAACTCTAGGATGTATCCCATCGGGGCCAGGAGATTTATCAATTTTAAGACCTTTTAGCTTTTCTAACACTTTCTCTTTTGTAATGGCAACCATACTCAACTCAGCCCCCTGACTCCCTTTAATTGTTGGGATATTATTCATGTCTTCCACTGTGAAGACTGACACAAAGTACTTGTTAAGTTCTCCTGCTATTTCCTATTTTCCCATCACTAGGCTTCCAGCATCAGTTTGAAGTGGCCCAATGTCTACTTTGCCTGTCGTTTGTTTCTTATGTATTGAAAGAAACTTTTATTATCATTTCTAATATTACTGGCTAGCCTAACTTCATATTTGATCCTCTCCTTCCTTATTTCTCTCTTTGTTATCCTCTGTTTGTTTTTGTAGCCTTCCCAATCTTCTGATTTCCCACTGCTCTTGGCCACTTTTTAAGATCTCTCTTTTTCTTTAATACATTTCCTGACTTCCTTTGTCAGCCTTGGCTGTCTAATCCCTCCCCGGATAATCTTTCTTTTCTTGGGGATGAACCTCTGTACAGTGTCCTCAATTATACCCACAAACTCCTGCCATTTTTGCTCTACTGTCTTCCCCGCTAGGCTCTGCTTCCAGTCTATTTTTGTCAGCTCCTCTCTCATGCCCTCATAATTACCTTTATTTAACTGTAACACCATTACATCCGATTTTGCCTTCTCTCTTTCAAACTGCAGACTGAAATCTACCATATTATGATCGCTGCTTCCTAAGTGTTCCCTTACTTTAAGATCTTTTATAAAGACTGGTTCATTACATAGCACTAGGTCCAGAATAGCCTGCTCCTTTGTGGGCTTCATGACAAGCTGTTCCAAAAAGCCATCCTGTAATGTAAGCATTCCATGAATTCCCTTTCTTTGGATCCACTGGCAACATTATTTACCCAGTCCACCTGCATATTGAAGTATCCCATGATCACCGTGACCTTGCCTTTCTGACATGCCTTCTCTATTTCCCGGTACATGTTGGGCCCCTGGTTCTGACCACTGTTAGGAGGTCTGTACATAACTCTCTTTATGGTTTCTTTGCCTTTGTGGTTCCTCAATTCCACCCACACAGACTCCACATCATCCGACGCTATGTCATTCAGTGCCATAGATTTAATTTTGTTCTTAACTAACAAGGCAACCCCAACCCCTCTGCCCACCTCCCTGTCTTTTCGATAAGTTGAAAAACCTTGCAGGTTTAACTGCCAGTCCTGACCCCCCTGTAACCACATCTCTGTGATGCCCACCACATCATAATCATTCACTATTATCTGTGCCATTAGTTCATCTGCTTTGTTACGAATGCTACGAGCATTCAGGTAAAGTGCCTTAATGCTAACTTTCTTATCATTAGAGATATTGGAAGTCATAAGATGTCCTAAGTTATCCTTCCTTTTTGCTGCATTCCCAGTCTGCCTCAAGTTTAAATCCGCCTGTTGCTTATCTTTCCATTTAACTCCATACTCCCTGTCGCTTTCACTTTCCCTTCCCTCCAACTCAGACGTTTAAAGTCCTACTGACCACCCTATTTATCCTCTTCGCTAGAACATTGGTACCAGATCGGTTCAGGTGGAGACCGTCCCAAAGGTACAGATCCCCCCAGTTCCAAAACTGACGCCAATACCCCATGAAGTGGAATCCCTCTTTCCCACACCAATCCCTTAGCCATGTGTTTACTTCCCTAATTTTCTTATCCCTATGCTAATTGGCACGTGCCTCGGGCAGTAATCTGGAGATTATGGCCCTTGAGGACCTGTACTTAAATTTCCTTCTTAGTGCTTCGTAATCCCCGAACAGGTCCTCCACCCTAGCTTTTTGCTATGTTGTTAGTACCAACGTGAACCACAACTGGATCCTCCCCCTCCCGTCCAATATCCTTTCAAGCCGGTCGGACATGTCCCACACCCTGACACCGGGCAGGCAAAACCATGCGAGACTCCCGATCCGGCTTGCAAAGGATACTATCTGTCCCCCTAATTATAGAATCCCCTATAACCACTACTTGTCTTTTTGCTCCCCCCTCCTGAATTGGCTTCTGCCCCATGGTGCCGTGGTCAGCTGGCTCATCCTGTCCAGAGCCCTTTTCCACATCCGCACAGGGAGCAAAAATCTCATACCTGTTGGACAAGGTCAAGGGCTGAGGCTCCTGCACTCCTGAACTCAGGTTCCCTCTACCTGCCTCACTTATACTTATGTCCTATCCCCAACCTTGTAAGTGACACTTCTTTAATTCCCAAATTCATTCTTTGTTTACTGAGCATATGCTTGATGAGGAGCAGGTTCCAAAAGGTGCTAACTATTACTTTGCTGATGCATCCATGATATCCCTACGTAGATTCTGTTAGTAAGCCCAGTAGCTCTTCTCCTGATATTCTCCTTCATCCTACATTTGTGAGCATATGTATGTTTGCATTTACACGATTACTGCTTAATGGCTATTAGACTGATTTCTCTTCTCATCCATAGGTATCCTAAAACCTCTTGTAGCATCTCTCAAACCTAGCTGTCCTCGGCTAACTCAGTCCAGAGTATGGGCTGTTCCTTTACTGCCTGAAAGGTTATTAAAGCTTTTATTGGACTTGATTATAGCCCTTTCTTGATGTTAAACCACAAATTTATATATGTTTAAGATCTGCACTGTAGTTATTGATCTGTCCCAAGAATGTATCTATTGTTGAATGGACATGAGACTTAATTACAGCCTGTGGGACAGACTTCCAAGTGAGCAGAGCTGATTGGATGGGTGAAACCCCTTTTTCTGAGGAGCATTAGTCAATCAATTTAAACATTTATGACAATCAGGCATATCTCAGGCTCTCTCTCCCTGCTGCTATCAACTCACTATTAGAACTAAGCTTATTGCCCTGTCCATATAGTCAATTGGTGCATATTGTAATATTTTCAGTATTTCTGGTAGTGTTCATGGTTTGGTTGTTGATGCTTCAACCAAACTTGTGGCTGAGAGATGTTTCTGAAATATCAATACCCACCAGACGCACACTGCTCAAATTCTGGAATACTGATTTATTTCCATAGTTTACATCAATATGTTTATACCGTTAATTTTGTTTCAAAGCAAGTGATCTTTAACAAGTCCTTTTTTTAAAAATTAGACTTGGTTGCTGTTAAATCCAACACAAGCATGTTTATGGCTAAATATTTCAAACAACATTATGGTCAACACTCACTGTACTCAGTAATGTAAGTCATGATTCAGTGAGTAGCATTTTGCCTCTAAGTCAGAAGTTGTGGATTCAACTCCCATTCGAGAGACTTAAACCCATAATCCAGAAGGATACTTCCAGTGTGGGGCTGGGAGGAGACTGCAGCTTTCAGATGAGGCATTAATCCAAATGCCATCTCTTCTCTTTAGGTAAATACATTCCAAAGTACTCTTCCAAGTTTTGCAATGTTGTCATCCTGACGAATAGTTATTTCCTCAATTGTAACCTGGTTATTTATTTTGTGGTTGATTGTGAGATCATGCTATCTGTTCAAAAGTATTTAATTGTGAAATAATTCTGGACATCCTGAGGTCATGAAGAGTGCAAGTTCCTTTTTTACAAATTGTACTGTGTGCTTGTGAGTGCTTTTTTTTGGGGGGGGGGAGGTGATCTCTATGGATTGTGCTAACCAGAGGCAGCAGCGATGGTTTTCCTTAAGCCTGTTTCTCCAACTGTAGAATGTGGCGCAAAATATCCATCAATTTTCATCACAATCCCAAGTTATCCTGCGCTGGGGAATCGGGTACATGCGTAGAGAGTCATACTGAGGAGGGGGTGTTCCTGGGATTACCAAGGTACATGGTCTTTCTATATGGGCTTCAACTTGGTCTGGTTCGAACCTAGCATTGGTGTGGTCTTCAATTGATTGGGTCACAGTTGGTGGTGGGTCAGAGCAGTGAATCTGAGCTCGACGTGACCTGCAACATGTACACCACTTCACCACCTTGATGACAGTGATCCAAAGACAATCAATCAGGATCTCTATCAGTTCAATGATACAGAGTATGGAGCCACCCATCCAGAATCCAAACTGGCCACCGAGTTTAGATAGAAGCCAATCGATCTGAAAACAGAGAAATAGTTGGAAAATGTTTATTTTGCAATATAAATATATACATGAGAATAGGAATGAGATGGTATCGTGATGATGTCATTGCGCTGGTAATCCAGATGCCCAGACTAAAGGCCTGGCAGCATAAGTTCAAATTCCATCTGAGTCTGCAGCAGCTGATGAAATTTAAATTCAATTTGTTAATGAATATGGAATTAAATGGTTGATTGGCATTAAAACCCAATTGGTGTTCCCATGTTTTTGAGGAAATGAAATCTGCTAATCCCTAGCCTGATCTAGTTGTGACTCCACACTCTAAGTAATGTGGATGGCTGTTTAATAGCAATGTTGTAACATTGTTCTTATGCCACAATTGGGAGAGTTATTCAATAGACTAGACAAACAACAGCGTTATATGATCAAACTCAACAACTTAATTGTCATGGATTGTTCTGGGTGTCTTCAACATTAACTGAACATTACCTGTGATGTTTTGTGGCATCAGATCAAATGTGAGCAAGGAAACCTCCTTTTCTTTACCAAATACCATTCCCCAAGTCCCTTGGCTAATGAATTGATACTCTTCCACGTTGAACACTCCTAATTGGAATAACTAGATGGCAAGGGCACTGAAAGTACACTGTGTGGGAGACCACATTATTCATCACCAAGATTGGTTTGGCAGTACCACTACTGACCAAACTAGTTGAGTTCTAAAGGTGGTGAGGCAACCAATGAGAGGGAAAGACATACTTGACCTCATCTTCAACAACCTATCTGGCATAGGTACAACTGTTCTTGACAGCATAGGAGTACAACATTTGTACAGTCCTGGTGAGGTCAAGTCCCATCTTCACAGTGAAAATACCTTCATTGTGTTGTGTGACATGACCACCGTGTTAAATGGGATAGATTTCAAACAAATCTAAAGCTCAAAACTGAGCATCCATGAAGCTGTGAACCATCAGCAGGAGCAGAATTGTACGCAAACATAATCTGTATCCTCATGGCTCAGCAACTTTCTCACTCCACCACTACCATCAAGGCAGCAGATCAACACTGGTTCAACGAAAAGGGCAAGAGGGTTTGCCAGGAGCAGCACCAGGCACACCTAAAAATGAGGTGTAAACCTTGCAGAGCTACAACACAGGACTACTTGTGTACCAAACAGCATAAGCAGTAATACATGTGATTCCACAACAACTGATAAGATCTTAGCTCTGCAGTCCTGCCACATCCAGGTGTGAATGGTGGTAGGCAATCAATCAGCTCAATGGTAGAAGAGCTCCACAAATATCTCCATCCTCAATGATGAGGGAGTCTAGCATATCAATGGAAAAGATTAGGCTAAAGCATTTGCAACAAGCTTCAGCCAAAAGTGTCAAGAGGAAGATCCATTTTGGCCTCCTCTGGAGGTCGGAGCTGAAAATGTGTTGCTGGAAAAGCGCAGCAGGTCAGGCAGCATCCAAGCAACAGGAAATTCGACGTTTCGGGCATAAGCCCTTCATCAGGAATTCCTGATGAAGGGCTTGTACCCGAAACGTTGAATTTCCTGTTCCTTGGATGCTGCCTGACCTGCTGTGCTTTTCCAGCAACACATCTTCAGCTCTGATACTCCAGCATCTGCAGACCTCCTCCGCTGGAGGTCCCCAGCATCACAAATGCCAGATTTCAGCCAATTTGATTTTCTCCATATGGTAACAAGAAATGGTTAAATGCTAAAGGCTGCAAGCTCTGACAACATTAATAGTACTGATGATTGTGCTTCATAACTTGTATCCCTGACTAAGCTGTTTCAGTACAACTACAACATTGGCATCCACCTGACAAAGTGAAAAATTAAGTAGACAAGCTGGAGGCTGAAAGAACACAGCAAGTTGGGAGATGGAGAAGTCAACGTTTCAGGTGTAACCCAGTTACACAGGTAAGTCATTACATAAAAAGTAGAACAAATCCAACCTGGACATTTACCATCCAATCAGTCTACTCTCAATCATCAATAAAGTGATGGAAAAGATCATCAACAGTGCTATCAATGTTTTGCAGTAATCTGTCTACTCCATTTGGATTCTACAAGGTCCACTCAGCTTCTTACTCCATTACTGTCTTGACAAAGGAGCTGAACTCTAGAGGTGAAGTGAGAATGATTGGCTTCTAGGCCATATTTGACCCTGTGGTACCAAAGGACCCTAACAAATCTGATAAGTATGAACTGACAGTTGTGCTGCACTCAAGCATTCAGTCCCTCTGCCATTGACATACAGTGGCAGCAGTGTGTAGCATCAATAAGCTGCACTACAGTTACCAAGCCTCCTTCAAAAGTGCCTTTTAAACCTGTATTTTTTTTCCCCTAGAAGGACAAAGGCAGCCAATGTATGGAAATTATCCCCACCTGTGAATTTCCTTCCAAGCCACACACCATCCTAATTTAGAATATTGCCATTCCTTCATTGGGTCAAAATCATGGAATTCTCTTCCAAATTGAGTCAGAAGTCACATGTCACCAGGTTCTAGTCCAACAGGTTTATTTAAAATCACAAGCTTTCAGATGGCTGCTTCTTCCTCACCTGGCGTCATGTGACTTTGTTCACTCCAGTCAACACTGGCATGTCCACATCATGTCTTCCAAATAGCACTGTAGGTGTACCTAGACTAGGTGGACTGCAGCAATTCAAGAAGGTGCTTACCAATACCTTCTCCACACTAATTGGGGAAGGCAACAAATGCTGACCAAGTTGGAAATGCCTACGTCCCATGAAGTTATAAATTAAGAATGGCCAGTTGGACCCAATGTATAATATTTCCTATCGTGAACAGCATATAACTCCACTGTCCCTGAATAAAAGGTGTACTATTCACTCCCGTCTGGTACTGTGTGTCTTGTGGCAGTGTTCAGTACTATGCATCCTACAAATGCCTCCATTGCAAAGGTCCTACAGAGTCCAGTGATATCTTTGGGAGAATGAAGATTGAAGAGTGTGATGTGCTTTTAGAAACTTACTGTTAGGGCCGGGTCCTCCTGTATTGTCCTGTAATTAATCTCTTGGAAGTAAAAGTTTAATTTCAGGATGTTTCTTCTGTAAAACATTTCAATTCATGATTAAATACTGTTTCACTTTTTATTCTTAGAAATAGTCTGCTGACTTACAGAAAACGATATATATACTGATCAATCATTTTCCTATTACTAATTTTAAAGATTATGCCCCTTTATTCTGGAATCCACTCCATCCAGAGGGAATAGTTTGTCTTTATCTCTACTTTGTCATTTCATCTTTATATATTTCTAAATTGGATAGCTCTCAACCTTCTAAATCCAAGGCAACACCTTAGCTATTATTTTTTGTTTGATACTGTCGTGCAAATTGTATTGACGTATTCTCCACATTGAAGCAACTATAGAAAGGCAGGTGATTCTCAAAAACCCTAATCTGTACTTCTGTGTCTGTATCTGCTACCTGCAGTTGTAGAGTAATGCAGCATAGAAACAGCCTTCAATCCAACCAGTCCATGCCGACCATGTTCCCAAACTAATCTAGTCCCACTTGCCTGCGCTTGGCCCACATCGCTCCAAACATTTCTTATTGTGAACTTATTCAATTGTCTCTTAAACATTGTAAGTATCCCTGCATCCACCACTTCTCCTGGAAGTTCATTCCACACTCAAACTCACTCTCTGTGCAAAACAAAATTGCTCCCATTCTTTTTAAAATCTTTCTTCTCTCACCTTAAAAATATGCCCCCATTCTTAAAATCCCCTTTGCTAGGGAAAAGACACTAGTCATTCACCTTATCTATAACCCTCATGATTTTATAAACCTCTATAAAGTCCTAATCTCCAGTGAAAAGGTCCCTGCCAATCCAGCCTCTCCTTATAATACAAATCCTCCATTCCTGGCAATATCCTGTAAATCATTTCTGAAATTTCTCTAATTTAATAATACCTTTCATATACCTTTCATACAGAACTGGACACAGTACTCCAACCACACGGAATCAATGTCGATTTCACCACTTTCCTCATCTCCCCTCCCTCCACATTATCCCAGGTCCAACCCTCCAACTCGGCACAACTCTCATGAACTGCCTTACCTGTCTGTCTTCCTTTCCACCTATACCTTCCACCATCTGCTCTGATCTATCACTATCACCCCCCCACCTTCATCGATCTATCGCATTACCAGCTACCTTCCCCCCAGCCCCAGCCTCCTCTCATTTATCCCTCAGCCCCACTGGGACCCCCCACATTCCTGATGAAGGGCTTATCCTTGAAATATCGACTCCCCTGCGCCCCGGAAGCTGCCTGATTGACTGTACCTTTTAATTGCATAAGTCCTGCCTTTGTTTGTTTTATCAAAGTGCAATATCTTGCATTTATCCCAATTAAACTCCATCTGCCATTCCTCAGCCCAGTGAACCAATTGATCAAGATCTCTTTGTAATCTTGGATAACATTCTTCACTATCCACTATACCACCAATTTTGGTTTCATCTGCAAACTTTTATATTCTCATCTAAATAATTTATATAAATTATATAAAAGTGGACCCAGCACCGGTGCGTGTGGAAGATCGCTGGTAACAGTTCTCCAGTCTGAAAAACAACCCTCTATCACCACCCTCTCTCCTGGTGTTAAGCCAATTTTGTATCCAATTGGCAAGCTTACCCTGAAGCCCTGTGATCTGACTTGTTACGAGTACAGGGTGTTGGAAAGCTCAAATATCCTTTCCAGCGTCCTGTGTTTTGTGATCTAGTCTGTTTCATGATTCACTTAACTCTGGGAACTCACCTGTTAACAGTAACAGCAGCTGAGGAATCCCTTTCATACGATAAGATGTGGTAAATCCAATCCTGAATTTTAGATAAAGAAAGGATTTTAGACGCTTATTTTTGAAAAAATTATTGTAGCAAACAAAATGGTCACCAAATTTATTCAGTGAGCGGATGAGTCATAAAAATCAGGATCTCCCAGTTTCAGTTTGTGAGCTATGCCAACACGGCTGACTCCAGCCAGGAGGGCAGAATTAGACCACTTTTTACAAAGGCAGAGTTGAATCAGCCAAGATTGCTGTAAAGTTTGTGTTATCTGCATGCACCAGTAACAGGTAGTTCAGTAAAAGAAAATGCTGGTTGTGGTGGAGCGATTACAATTGTAATGAGAGGTGGAAAGGATGTGCATTACTTTTTGTAGCAATGCTTTTGAGTATCTCAAAAAGGAAAAGTTGGTAGTTGTGAACAACAGCGACACTTTTATCAAAGTTTAGTGGAGAAAACAGTAAGTAAATAGTTATTAATAATTGGGGAGAGGGGTAGGTGATGTGAAAACAAATATTGCTCTGCACTTGTTCCTCTTTCTGGCTGGTTACAGACAAATGTTCACATTTTGTCTGTTGGATAAAGGAGAAGAATGAAGCACAAACCAGAAAAACATAAATGAATAGTTTAAATCAAGAATGTCATCTCTATGTAAGTCAAAAAGTTTAAAGTTATCATGGTTTGCAGTCGGGGGGGGGGGGGGGGCATAATGATTGGAGCATTCCAGTTGCTACGCTGCTGAATAATACAGGTTTACTGTATTGCAATACAAAGAGCTTGTTGTATTCAAGTTATCTTCTGCACTCAATTGCACTTTACAACAGTGACTATACTTCAAATGTACTTTGATGGGATCTGTCTTTACTGATGCAACCCTTAGTTGATCAGTTCTTATAGATTAGCCTACCAGGAGAATCAGGCATCAGATTACTACGTACTCTGCTGACCATGCAGTACAAAGAACAAAGAAAATTATAGCACAGGAGGGGTGGCATGGTGGCTCAGTGGTTAGCACTGTTGCCTCACAGCACCAGGAACCAGAGTTTGGTTACCGTCTTGGGTGACTGTGTGGGAGTTTGCACATTCTCCCCGTGTCTGCGTGGGTTTCCTCTGGGTGCTCTGGTTTCCTCCCACAGTCCAAAAATTTGCAGGTTAGGTGAATTGGCTGTGCTAAATTGCCCATAGTGTTCAGGGATATATAGTTCACACAACACCAGGTTATAGTTCAACAGGTTTAATTGGAAGCACACTAGCTTTCAAAGCGTTGCTCCTTCATCAGGTGGTTTCGGAGCGGTGCTCCGAAAACTAGTGTGTTTCCAATTAAACCTGTTGGACTATAACCTGGTGTTGTGTGATTTTTAACTTTGTACACCCCAGTCCAACACTGGCACCTCCAAATCAGGTTAAGTGCATGAATCAGGGGTAAATGTAGGGGAATGGGTTTGGGTGGGATACTCTTCAAAGGTTGGTATAGAATTGTTTGGTTGAAGCTGAAAAATGTGTTGCTGGAAAAGCTCAGGTCAGGCAGCATCCAAAGAACAGGAGAATGCCATATGTCTTCTTGACCAATCTATTGACCTGTGTTGCCAACTTCAGGGAACAATGGACCTGAACACGCAGATCTCTCTGTACATCAATTTTCCCCAGGATTTTTCCATTTACTGTATAGTTTGTTCTAGAATTGGATCTTTCAAAAGGCATTACCTCGCATTTGCCTGGATTGAACTCCATCTGCTATTTCTCTGCCCAGCTCTCCAATTTATCAGTACGCTGCTGTACTCCCTGACAGTCCCCTTCACTGTCTGTTACTCAACCAGACTTGGTGTCATCTGCAAACTTGCTAATCAGGCCACCTATATCTTCCTCCAAATCATTTATATATATCACAAACAACATTGATCCCAGCATGGGCCCCTGTGGAACACCACTGATCATGGGTCTCTGTTTAAGTAGCTCCCTTCCACTACTACTCTCTGTCTCCTATTGCTCAGCCAGTTCTCTATCCATCTAGCTAGTGCACCCTGGACCTCATGCAATTTCACCTTCTCCATCAGTCTTCTACGGGGAACCTTATGAAACACCTTACTGAAGTCCATATATATGACATCTACAGACCTTCCCTCATCAATCAACTTTGTCACATCCTCAAAGAATTCTATTAAGTTGGTAAGACATTACCTTCCCTGTTCAAAACCATGTTGCCTATCATTAAAAAGCCCATTTTCTTACAAATGGGAATAGATCCTAACCCTCAGTATCTTCTCCAGCAGCTGCCCTACCACTGACATCAGGCTCACTGGTCTATAATTGCCTGGATTATCCCTGCTGCCCTTTATAAACAAGGGGACAACAAGGGACCTCCCCTGGATTCAAGGATGCTGCAAACGTATCTGTTAAGGCCCCAACTATTTCCTTTCTCACTTCTCTCAGTAATGCGGGATGGATCCCATCTGAACCTGGGGACTTGTCCACCTTCATGTCTTTTAGAATACCCAACACTTCCTCCCGCCTTATGCCGACTTGACCTAGAATAATCAAATATCTATCCCTAACCGCAACATCCATTATGTCTCTCTCTTTGGTGAGTACCGATGCAAAGTACTCGTTAAGAATCTCATCCATTTTCTGTGGCTTCACGCATAACTTTCTTCCTTTGTCCTTGAGTGAGCTGACCCTTTCTCTAGTTACCCTCTTGTTCCTTATATATGAATAAAAGGCTTTGGGACTTTTCTTAACCCTGTTTGCTAAACATATTTCATAACCCCTTTTAGCCCTCTTAATTCCTCGTTTCAGATTGGTCCAACTTTCCTGATACTCTTCCAAAGCTTCGTCTGTCTTCAGTCGCCTAGACTTTGTGTATGCTTCCTTTTTTTTTCACAATTTCACCTGTGATCCATGGTTCCCTACTCTTGCCATTTCTATCCCTCATTTTCACAGGAACATATCTCTCCTGCACTCTAACCAACCTCTCTTTAAAAGCCTCCCACATATCAAATGTGAATTTACCTTCAGACAGCTGCTCCCAATCTGCATTCCCCAGCTCCTACCAAATTTTGGTATCGTTGGCCTTCCCCCAGTTTATCTCTCTTCCTTTAGGACCACTCCCGTCTTTGTCCATGAGTACTCTAAACTTAAGGAGTTGTGATCACTATTCCCAAAGTAATTTTCTACTGAAACATCAATCGCCTGGCCGGGCTCATTCCCCAACACCAGATTCAGTATGACCCCTTCCCGAGGTGGACTATTTACATATTGCTCTAGAAGACCTCCTAGATGCTCCTTACAAATTCTGCTCCATCTAGACCTCTAATGCTAAGTGAATTCCAGTCAATGTTGGGAAAATTAAAATTTCCTATCACCACCATCGTGTTGCTCCTACATCTTTGATAATCTGTTTACATATTTGTAACCCTATTTGTACTTTGCAATGCCCTGAGATTGTAAAAGGTACTACATAAATGTAAGTTCTTATTTTATGTTTGGTAAAACAGTTTATACTTGGTTATTCTCGACCAGCTGACTAGGGTTGGAAGAAATGAAACAGGAAGTCGACGTAGATGCGCTGAGGTGTAAAATCAGAATTCACAATCAATACAATAGGGAGGAACCCAGGACACTTAAATCTTTGTGACAAAGAAATAAATGTTAGTGGACTGACTGCTCCAGTTTTGACTCAATCATAGTAAACATAGTTATTTAACTTTTTAACATCATAGACATTCTCTGTATGGAAGGAGGCTATTTGCCTCATATCAGTGATAGTTTGCTATATTACTCTAATATTAATCTCAATGCCTCATCATCTCCCATTGCCTTGTATCAATCCTGATCTACTTGCATTTTTAATTGTGTACCCTGAATCTGATTCTGATTCAAATGTCTATTTAGTTTTTTCCTTAGTTCCTGCCCTAATTATTCTCTGTGGCAAAATATTCCAAGCTCCAATAATCCCCTATGTAAAGGAATTTCTTCTGACGTCTTCCCTCACTTTCAGTGCGAACTTAGAATTTAATTTAAAATCATATCCCTGGTTGATGTGATATTGACAAGATACATTGACTACCATCCCTGTCCTCCATCCCCAAAATATGGTCACACCTGCATTGTCCTTCCCAACGAAACCATGTATGAGCCTGGGTATTAAATTAAATAAAAAGAATAAGGTTCTGGAAAAACTCAGCAGGTCTGGCAGTATCTGTGGCGAGACTTATTGTTTCATGACCAATATGACTCTTCTTTGGAACTGAGGTTTGAACACAATCTGTTTCTATCAGATCTCAAGTATCCAAATATTTTGCTTTTGTTACCTGGTTATTGAACATCAGTGTCACCACAAACCAAATCCTGTCTCTGCCAGAGCTGGCCCTCCGAGAAATTGTCAGAAATAGGAAAGGTAGCTGATTTCACCCTTTTCTCCAACAATTCAAAGAATTTGAGGCTAATTATCAACAACAGCCCACATTTATCTTGTATCAGAGTACATTGTGAGGTGTGGATGATGAGGAAGGAGATTGTACTTTCATATGCTCCTGTTATTGATGACACATTGCTACAGGTGCAGCTATCTACTGAGTCACTGGGAAAGCTGATGAAATATTATTCAATTTGTATCAAAAGTTCAGGCCTACCTCAGAGGACTCGGATGGCCAATCAGCCATAGACATGGTCAGTCTGTACTGGGTCTCACTGCAGGGAGACAAGATGCTTGATGAGTAACTCTGAAGAAATTCCACCTGTATTTATCTTTCACTCACACTTCATTTTAGCATTTCTTACGATTCCACTTTCTCCATTCAGCCCCTCAATCCTGCTCTGCCATTCACATGGCTGATCATTGTAGGCAGTACCCTAGTTCTGCCTTCTCTTCATACCCTTTGATCCATTCAGTCCTAAGAACAATCTCTAGCTCCTTCTTGAAAACATTCAATGTTTTGATCTCAACTGCAAAGAATTTCACAGGCTCACCACTCTCTGGGTGAAGAAATTTATCCTTATCTCAGTTTTAAATGGCCTATTCTGTATCCTTTGAGTGTCACCCTAGTTCTGGACTCCCACGTCTTGGGAATACCCTTTCTGTGTTTACTCTACTTAATCCTGTTAGAAATAGAGTTCTATGAGATGCCTCATTCTTCTAAACTCCAGTGAATGTAGTCGTAACTAATCAAGGCACTGTACTCAAAACCTCTTCTACCATTTCCCTTCTTCATTGCCTGCTGTGCCTGCATGCTTTCTTTCAGTCAGTGGTGTACAAGACCACCTAAGTTTTGTTGCACCTCTCCCTCTTCCAAGCTATTACTGTTCAGATAATAATCTATCTTCCTGTTTTTGTTGCCAAAGTGGATAACTTCACATTTATCTACATTATACTTCATTTGCCATTCACTCAATCCTCTCACTTAATCTTGCCTATGTCATTTTTGACATTCTTTGTCATTCAACTGAAATTGAAGCTGAAACCTTTCTGTCACTCATTGGCAATGGTGCTTCTCACCATTCTGAGCTCGGGGATGATCACAATTGGTTTTGATTTTACTCGCCCCAGTGGGACAATCAAAGATTACTCCATATGCTTGTGCAGAAAATCTTGATTTAATGGATCCAAACCTCTTGAGCATGTGTGCATGTTCTGGTGGAAAGTGGACATTCTAATATGCTGCTAGCTTCCTGCTTCTGAGCCCCCATCATTTCCTCAGGTATTGTAGCTCATCTATTTCACATATTTTGGGAGCTGTCCTATGGCTGCATCATGGGAACCACTATGGAGAGTGGGGAGGTCATAGGTGGGGGTATCTGTGGGGACAGTGGAAAGATGGGTCATCACTTGGACACTTGAGGCTTGGATCTGGTACTACCCCCCTCCCCCACCCACCCACCCAATCAAAAAATGTTTCATGCTGTATCAGCAACTTTTATAAGGTTTATCTGAAAAATTGGGCTGGACCAATTGTGGAATCTTGCAGTCCCTGATCAAGGCCAGGAAAGGGAGTCAGAGGATACAGAGAGTGACCAGTACACTGAATGGAGTCAGGTGTGGGCAGAGAAGACACAAATGAATGAGGCAATACCATGGGTGGGAGAAGGACTAGTTGCAGTTGCCTCTCTGAACTGTGTTTGAGAACTGAGCAGTACAGAACTCACTTGCAGGGCTGCTTGCAGCTCTCCAGGCAGTCTGAATGTTCAGCTTCTATTTGCTGTTTCAGGTGGTAATAACAGTAACCTAGGGGATACAGAACAGTGGCAATTAGACACAACAAATTCACAACACCAAGTCTACTCTTATGATTACCCTTAACCCTATTTCCCAGGCCTGTTACCATTGTCCATTATATTTTCCTCCCTGATGTTCTTGTCTAATTCCTTTTCTGGAAATGGATTTTTTTAACCATTTGTGGGACATGAGCATCATTGACTGGCCAGTATTTATTGCCCATCCCTTGTTGCTGTTGAGAAGGTGACAGTAAGCGGCCTTTTTGAACTGCTGCAGTCCACAAGTTGGAGGTTGATCCTCAATGCCATTAGGGAGGGAATTCCAGGAGTTTGGCCCAGTGACACTGAAGGAATGGCAATGTATTTCCAAGTCAGGACAGTGAGTGGCTTGCAGGGGAACTTGCAGGTGGTAGTGTTCCCATGTATCTGCTGCCCTTGTCCTTCTGGTTGGAAGTGGTCTCGTGTTTTGCTGTCTGAGGTGCATCCTGCAGTGCACCTTATAGATAATATACAGTGCTGCTACTGATCATTGATGGTGGCGGGAGTGAATGTTTGTGCCAATTAAGCAGGCTACTCTGTCATGGATAGTGTCAAGCTTCTTGTTGCTTGACTTGCATCCATCCAGGCAGGTGGGAGAACATTCCATCATACCCCTGACTTGTGCCTTGTAGATAGTGCACAGGCTTTGGGGAATCAGGAGGAGTTGAGTTATTCACTGCTTAAACTGGAAGCACCAGAAAATGGAGACACACAAATACCAGGTGGGACAGACCACCAACGCTTCACCGGAGATCCACTGACGATGTAACTTGGCGAGGTGATGCAACATCTGCAGGAAAATATATCAGCTTGGTGAGTGAATGTACGACCTCATTCCTAGACTCTTATGTAGTCCTGTAGTCACTGTGTTTATGTGATGAGGGCAGTTGGGTTTCTGATCAATTGTAACTCCAGGATTTTGATAGTGGAGGGTTTATTGATGGTAACAGCATTGAATGCGAGGGATGGTGATCAGATTGTTTCTTATTTGACATGGTCATAGCCTGGCATTTGTGTGGTGTGAATGTTACTTGCCATTTATTAGCCCAAGCCTAGCTGTTGTCCACATCTTGTAGAATTTCAACATGGATTGCTTCAGGATCTGAGGAGTCTTGCATGGTGCTGAACATTGTACAATCAGTGAAAATCCCCACTTCTGACCTTTAGCTGGAAGAAAGGTGATTGATGAAGCAGCTGAAGATGGTTGGCTCTAGAACGGTATCCTGACAAACTCCTGTAGAGATGTCCTTGAGTTGAGATGACTTATCTCTAACAACAACAACCAGCTTCCTATATGCCAGGTATGAATTGACGCAGCAGAGAGTTTGCCCCCGATTCCCACTGATTCCAGTTTTGCTAGGGATCCTTGATGGCACACTCAAATGCGGCCTTGATGTAATGGGTAGTGCCTCTCACCTCATCTCTGGAATTTAGCTGTTTTGTCCATATTTGAACCAAGGCTGTAATGAGATCAGGAGCTGAATAGCCCTAGTGGAACCCAAACTGGGTGTCAATGAGAAGGTTATTGCTAAGCAGATGCTGCTTGACAGCATTGTTGATGACACCTTTCACACTTTACTGATGATCCAGGATAGACTGATGGAGCGATAATTTGCTGGGTTGGATTTGTTCTGCTATTTATGTACAGGACATACCAATTTTCCACATTGTCGGGTGGCTGCTGATGTTGTAACTATACTGGAACAGCTTGGCTAAGGGAGCGGTAAGTTCTAGAGCACAAGTCTTCAGTACTATTGCCAAAATGTTGTCAGGGGCCATAGCCTTTGTAGTGTCCAGTGTCCCACATGTGATATCATGTGGGTGAATCAAATTGGCTGAAGACTGGTATCTGTGATGTTGGGGACTACTGAAGGAGTAAAAAATGAGGTCTGCAGATGCTGGAGATCACAGCTGCAAATGTGTTGCTGGTCAAAGCACAGCAGGCCAGGCAGCATCTCAGGAATAGAGAATTCGACGTTTCGAGCATAAGCCCTTATTCCTGATGAAGGGCTTATGCTCGAAACGTCGAATTCTCTATTCCTGAGACTACTGAAGGAGGCATACATTTTCTAAGCTAAAACTCTGAAGAACCACCTTCTCCCCTCACAGTTTATATTACCAATTCTAATCCTGAAGTTTTGTCCTTTCACTGATCCATTCATGTGAAAATATTTTTACACTGTTGTAATATTAGCATCCATTCTTATTTACATGAACAGAAAACACAAAGTAAGAATACATGGAAATGTTCACATTGGAAGACTCTATAACAAGTGAGGTAATTCAAAGATCAGAATGGGAACCTCAGCTGTTTACAGCCTATAGTAATGTATAGATGAGAGAACAGGTATGAGGTACCCAAGTTTGCAAAAGATATGTTAGTGAGAATGTTGTTGTTATGGAAATAAAATGATTGAAATAACGTGGCAGATAGAGTATTCAATCAGAAAATTTGAATTTGTTCACTTTGATGGATGAAATACGGCAATATGTTTGTATGAGAGGGGTCTTGGGGTCCTTGTACACCAATTGCAGAAAGATAATTTGCAGATATAAGGTAAAGTCACATAGAAAGAGATGACCGGGTGGTGAGTTTAACCTGAGGGTCACAACACCTCAGGTAAAGGGTGAGGTTGAGAAGGCAAGACCTTCATGGTGAAATCAGCTAGTACAGGAATTGACCCCACGCTGTTGGTGTTACTCTATATTGCAAACCAGGCATCCAGCCAACTGAGCTAACCAACCCCCTAATGAGCAGGTATAGCGAGCAATTGAGAAAACAAATGATTAGTTGTTGATGCAAAGTGGTTGAAGAACAAAATAAGTCTTATTACAGTTATACAGGCCTTGCTAAATACATCTGGAAAAATAATGTGTGCAGTTTTGGAATTCTTACTTAAAGATACACTTGCCTTCGAGAAGTGCCACACTTTACTAAACGGATTCTTATGTTGAGAGGATGCTCCTATGAAAGATTTGATAAGCTGAGTCTAATGTTTTAAATGAAGTGATCTCATTGAAACATAAAATTCCTCAGGAGTTTGACAGGTTTTGGGCTGGGAAAGCTAGGTGCAGATGTCAAACATTTAAGACTACAGTGAAGATAATTTTTCCACTCAAAAGACTGTGATTCTTTGGAACTCTATCCCAGAGGGTTTGGTTGTGCTCTCGTCAGTAAATCTGTTCAACAGTCGAAAGATTTTGGATACTAAGGGAATCCAGAATATAAGGATAATACAGCAAAATGGGTTTGAAAGTGATCAGTGATGATTGTAGCAAATGGTGAAGAAAGCTTGAAACAGCAAATAGCCTATACCTGCACATGTCTCTTATGTTCTTCCATGAACCAGCACCAGGACCAAGTTAATGCACGTTCCATTTTCTGTGCATCATATTGTCAGTTTAATATTCTCTGTTTGTATACAGAAATAGAACCCTTTGGTTTAGATATATAGCCTAGATAGGCAGAAAGAGGACCATGGTGATTTCATATGCTCACTATAATTAGTTACAGGACTTTAAAATTTTTTTTCTATTTAGAAACAGGCCCCTTTCAGTTTAATAGAGTCTGTGTATTCAGAGACAGAGCACTTAGTTTAATGAAACTCTCTCTATTTTCAATTATAGGATCCTGTTAATTTGCACACTGGTCCCATCTTTACTGAATATGCAATGTTCCCTTTAACTTATGTTTGCTCTGAATGGCTGGCTTATTGCACTGTACATTCTTCTTGACATTCAGTCATTTGCAGATGACACCAAAATTGGAGAGGTAGTGGACAGCGAAGAGGGTTACCTCAGATTACAACAGGATCTTGACCAGATGGGCCAATGGGCAGAGAAGTGGCAAATGGAGTTTAATTCAGATAAATGCAAGGTGCTACATTTTGGAAAGCAAATCTTAGCAGGACTTATACACTTAATGGTAAGGTCCTAGGGAGTGTTGCTGAACAAAGAGACTTTGGAGTGCAGGTTCATAGCTCCTTGAATGTGGAGTCACAGGTAGATAGGATAGTGAAGAAGGTGTTTGGTATGCTTTCCTTTATTGGTCAGAGTATTGAGTACAGGAATTGGGAAGTCGTGTTGTGGCTGTACAGGATGCTGGTTCGGCCACTGTTGGAATATTGCATGCAATTCTGCTCTCCTGCCTATCGGAAAGATGTTGTGAAACTTGAAAGGGTTCAGAAAGGATTTACAAGGATGTTGCCAGGGTTGGAGGATTTGAGCTACAGGGAGAGGCTGAATAGACTGGGGCTGCTTTCCCTGGAGTGTCGGAGGCTGAGGGGTGATCTTATAGAGGTTTAAAAAATCATGAGGGACATGGATAGGATAAATAGACAGTCTTTTCCCTGGGGTCGGGGAGTCCAGAACTAGAGGACATAGGTTTAGGGTGAGAGGGGAAAGATATAAAAGAGACCTAAGGGGCAACTTTTTCACGCAGAGGATGGTACATGTTTGGAATGAGCTGCCAGAGGAAGTGGTGGAGGTTGGTACATTTAAGAGGCATTTGGATGGATATATGAATAGGAGAGGTTTGGAGGGATATGGGCCAGATGCTGGCAGGTGGGACTAGATTGGGTTGGGATATCAGGTTGGCATGGACAGGTTGGATCGAAGGGTCTGTTTCCATGCTGTACATCTCTATGACTCTATGTTTGTTTATGGCATGACAAATTCCCAAACAAGATGCTGTTATTCACCCAGAGAGCTTAGAGGGAACACTGAACAAGTTCTTGTCAGTTTAATTCATGACTTACCCCAGTTTGGATGATCCTCATTATTACAGTAATATTCCCCTTCTGGTAAAGGGTAGTTGTGATGTCCACACCCACAGAACTTCACCATATGATCCTGGAGACAGGACCGCAGACAGGTCTGAGGATAGAATTCAACCAGATCATAAGAGAAACCAAACTAGTTGAGGGTTAATTTCCAGATTAAGTAAATTTATTACAGCAGCCCTCTCAATCTAGATACAACTTTAATCCCAATGAATCAAAACCCTTCTTATCATTGTACAGAATCCCAAGTGGACAAAACCTCTTCCAATGATAGTCTATGTCTGTACAATCCACACCCATAACCAATATCTGTGGACCCTGCACCCCAATAAGAGTCAGTGCCAGTATAGTCCCTACCCATTGAGGGCCAGTACCTAATGAGAACCAGTGCTTATGTTCCACAGACACTGGCTGTAACTGTACCCCAGAAAGAATAGCCTCAAAGTCAAAAACTGATCAGAAATTAGACTGCACTTCTAGAAGGGAGTGGAAAAGCTGGAAATCAAGACAGAACAGTGTCTGACTGAAGGGCTGAAGTACCTGCATTGTATAGGTGGTATTGTAAAGAGTCTTCACATCCACATCTGAACCATCAAATGTACAGTGACTATAGGAACCACCCAGACGTACTATTTCGTCCTGGCCAAAGAAAAGAATTAAGAGCATTTAAGAATTATAATCTTTTATTTATGTAGTGACTTTCATACAGTGCTGGTAAAACAAGCTAAAAAAATCTGACTCTGTGGTAATTTGGCATTCATCAACTGGGCCAATGCTCCAGTCAAGAATACAAATTGGAGGGGCTGAGAGCTGAATAAATGATCAATAATCTCTGCTTTGCATTCTGTGTCTTGTTCATATTTCAGCTGATTTCAAGAAATGAAAGAGAAGAGCTCATCTCTAGCCGCCACAAGCTATATTGTAATACTAACGACTACACCTACCACAAATATGCCTATGGAGGTCTCTGTGCCAGCCATGGCATACAGCCCCAGATCCTGGAGGAAGGGGAAAGTGTTCTGCTGGTGCAGCATGAACGTGGCTCCAGCTGCAATGGAGAGAAAGGGGTTGTAATCCTCCTCAGAGATATCTAGCACCAGCTTCAGCCCTGCACATAAAGACCAACAATCAGTTCCACACAGATCCCCTCAGCTACATTACTAGAAAGACTTGAAGAGCATTCATCTCTAAGTGCTCACTAACAGTGAGTTAAAAAATGTTTTTTTTATTAATGTTCGGAGTGTGGGCATCACTGACAAGGTCAGCATTTATTACTCATCCTTAGTTACCCTGAGATAGTGTTTGATGTGACTAGGTCACTTTTGCTAAGCGGGAAGTTAATGGTTAATCATATTGATGTGAGACAAACTGGGCAAGGCAGGTTTTTCCTGGTCTCTCAATTGGACAGTAACACATAGTTTAGTATTAGAGACAGAAAGAAATGGATGAGCGAGAAAGAGAACAAGACAAAAAGACAGCAGGAGGCAGAGGTTAAGTGAAACATAGAGACGTGGACAGTTGAGAAAGAAATAGCAATGGGGTATACAGACAGAGACAGTGAAGGGAAAGGGAGGGAGACACACTGCTTTGAAACATTGCTCAGGTATTTCTGAGGTGCAAGTTAGGAATGACGTGAGGAGAGACTGGACACAATGAAAACCTGAGGTTGTCACTGGTGTATTATAGGATTATTTCATTCACAATATTAAAGTGAACCTTTGGTTTTGTGGAAAAATTACTGATTGGCACGAAAACAAAATGCAGACGTTACCAAACTCTGCACCAGGATTGGATGTTACTAGCGGCTCTATCTCCGAACCCCAGTTGAAGATGTAACAGTTGCCATACGTTGGATGCATCAGCTGTGTGAAGTTTCTGAAAGACAAAAGAGCATTCTTAACTCTTAGTGTCATAGAGTCATAGAGATGTACAGCATGGAAACAGACCCTTCGGTCCAACCCTTCATGCCGATCAGATATCCCAACCCAATATAGTCCCACTTGCCAGCACCTGGCCCATATCCCTCCAAACCCTTCCTATTCTTATACCCATCCAAGTGTCTCTTAAATGTTGCAATTGTACCAGCCTCCACCACATCATCTAACAGTTCATTCCATACATGTATCACCCTCTGCATGAAAAAGTTGCCCCTTAGGTATCTTTTATATCTTTCCCCTCTCATCCTAAATCTATGCCCTCTAGTTCTGGACTCCCTGACCCCAGGGAGAAGACTTTATCTAATCCATGCCCCTCATAATTTTGTAAACCTCTATAAGGTCACCCCTCAGCCTCCAACGCTCCTGGGAAAACAGCCCCAGCCTGTTCAGCCTCTCCCTGTAGCTCAGATCCTCCAACCCTGACAACATCCTTGTAAATCTTTTCTGAACCCTCTCAAGTTTCACAACATCTTTCCGATAGGAAGGAGACCAGAATTGCACGCAATATTCCCCAACAGTGGCCTAACCAATGTCCTGTCAGCCGTAACATGACCTCCCAACTCCTGTACTCAATACTCTGACCAATAAAGGAAAGCATACCAAACACCTTCTTCACTATCCTATCTACCTGTGATTCCAATTTCAAGGCGCTATGAACCTGCACTCCAAGGTTTATTTGTTCAGCAACACTCCCTAGGACCTTACCATTAAGTGTATAAGTCCTGCTAAGATTTGCTTTCCCAAAATGCAGTACCTCACATTTATCTGAATTAAACTTCATCTGCCACTTCTCAGCCCATTGGCCCATCTGGTCAAGATCCTGTTGTAATCTGAGGTAACCCTCTTCGCTGTCCACTACACCTCCAATTGTGGTGTCATCTGCAAACTTACTAACTGTACCTCTTATGGTCGCATTCAAATAATTTATGTGAATGACAAAAAGTAGAGGGCCCAGCACCGATCCTTGTGGCACTCCACTGGTCACAGGCCTCCAGTCTGAGAAACAACCCTCCACCACCACCCTCTGTCTTCTACCTCTGAGCCAGTTCTGTATCCAAATGTCTAGTTTTCCCTGTATTCCTTGAGATCTAACCTTGCTAATCAGTCTCCCATGGGGAACCTTGTCAAACTCCTTGCTGAAGTCCACCACGAAGGTCAGGGTCACCGGTCTATAGTTCCCTGGCTTGTCTTTACCGCCCTTCTTAAACAGTGGCACCACATTTGCCAACCCCCAGTCTTCCGGCACCTCACCTGTGACTATCGATGATACAAATATCTCAGCAAGAGACCCAGCAATCACTTCTCTAGCTTCCCACAGCGTTCTAGGGTACACCTGATCAGGTCCTGGGGATTTATCCACCTTTAACCATTTCAAGACATTCAGCACTTCCTCCTCTGTAATATGGACATTGTGCAAGATGTCACCATCTATTTCCCTACAGTCTATATCTTCCATATCCTTTTCCACAGTAAATACTGATGCAAAATATTCATTTAGTATCTCCCCCATTTTCTGTGGCTCCACACAAAGGCCGCCTTGCTGATCTGTGAGGGGCCCTGTTCTCTCCCTAGTTACCCTTTTGTCCTTAATATATTGGTAAAAACCCTTTGGATTCTCCTTAATTCTATTTGCCAAAGCTATCTCATGTCCCTGTTTTTCCCTCCTGAATTCCCTCTTAAGTATACTCCTATTTTCTTTATTCTTTTCTAAGGATTCACTCGATCGATCTTGTCTATACCTGACATGCTTCCTTCGTTTTCTTAACCAAACCCTCAATTCCTTTAGTCATCCAGCATTCCCTATACCTGCCAGTCTTCCCTTTCACCCTGACAGGAATATACCTTCTCTGGATTCTTGTTATCTCATTTCTGAAGGCTTCCCATTTTCCAACCGTCCCTTTACCTGTGAACATCTGCCTCCAATCAGCTTTCGAAAGTTCTTGCCTAATACCATCAAAATTGGCCTTTCTCCAATTTAGAACTTCACCTTTTAGATCTGGTCTATCCTTTTCCATCACTATTTTAAAACGAATAGAATTATGGTCGCTGGCCCCAAAGTGCTCACCCACTGACACCTCAGTCACCTGCTCTGCCTTATTTCCCAAGTTTTGCACCTTCTCTAGTAGGTACATCCACATACTGAATCAGAAAATTGTCTTGTACACACTTAAGAAATTCCTCTCCATCTAAACCTTTAACACTACGGCAGTCCCAGTCGATGTTTAACAAGCTAAAATCCCTGACCATAACCACCTTAATATTCTTACAGATAGCTGAGATCTCCTTACAAGTTTGTTTCTCAATTTCCCTCTGACTATTGGGGGGGGGGGGGGGGTCTATGATACAATCCCAATAAGGTGATCATCCCTTTCTTATTTCTCAGTTCCACCCAAATAACTTCCCTGGATGTATTTATGGGAATATCCTCCCTCAGCACAGCTGTAATGCTATCTCTAATCAAAAATACCACTCCCCTCCTCTCTTGCCTCCCTTTCTATCCTTCCTGTAGCTTTGGATTCTGGAACATTAAGCTGCCAGTCCTGACCATCCCTGAGCCATGTTTCTGTAATTGCTATGATATCCCAGTCCCATGTTCCTAACCATGCCCTGAGTTCATCTGTCTTCCTTGTTAGGCCCCTTGAAATAAATGCAGTTTAATTTATTAGTCCTACCTTGTCCCTGCCTGCCCTGACTGTTTGACTCTCTTCTGTTCTCAGCTGTACCAGTCTCAGATCGATCGCTTTCCTCACTATCTCCCTGGGTCCCACCCCTCCACCTTACTAGTTTAAATCCTCCCAAGCAGTTCTAGCAAATTTCCCTGCCAGTATATTAGTCCCCTTCCAATTTAGGTGCAATCCGTGCTTCTTGTACAGGTCACTTCTACCCCAAAAGAGATTCCAATGATCCAAAAATGTGAATCCTTCTCCCATACACCAGATCCTCAGCCATGCATTCATCTGCTCTATCCTCCTATTCCTGCCCTCACTAGCTCGTAGCAGTGGGAGTAATCAGATATTACTACCCTTGAGGACCTCCTTTTTAAATTTCTGCCTAACTCTCTGTAATCTCCCTTCAGAGTCTCAACCTTTTCCCTTCCGATGTCGTTGGTTCCAATGTGGACAATGACCTCCTGCTGGCCCCTCTCCCCGTGAGAACATTCTGCACCCTCTCTGAGACATCCTTGATCCTGGCACCAGGTAAACAACACACCATTCTGATTTTTCTCTGCTGGCCACAGAAACGTCTGTCTGTACCACGGACTACAGAATCCCCTAACACAATTGATCTCTTGGAAGCTGACGTACCCCTCGTTGCATTAGAGCCAGTCTCAATACCAGAAACTTGGCTGTTCGTGCTACTTTCTCCTGAGAATCCATCACCCCCTACATTTTCCAAAACAGCATACCTGTTTGAAATGGGTATATCCACAAAAGACTCCTGCACCAGCTGCCTACCTCTCTTACTCTTCCTGGAGTTAACTCATCTATGTGACTGTATCTGAGACCTTCCCCCCTTCCTATAACTGCCATCTATCACATATTGTTGCTGTTGCAAATTCCTGATCGTTTCTATCTGTCTCTCCAACCGATCCACTCGATCTGATAAGATATGCATCCGACAGCATTTATGGCAGATATAATCCGCAGTAACCCTTAAACTCTCTTTAAACTCCCACATCTGACAAGAAGTACATATCACTGCAGAGGCCATTTTTGCTCCTTCACAATCTACAGACCCAGAAAATAACACCGTCTTATTCCTCTACAAACACTGCCCCAGGTTAAATTAATAGCTATGGCTTATATTTTAAGTTTAATCAAGAGACTTACCTCCAAAAACCTATAATCAAGAAAGAATCCACTATACTCACTACTGCAGCCTTTCTCTTGGACAGACTTAAAACAACAATTTACTTATCTGATTCTGTGCTGTGAACTTCGCCCAGCAGTTCCTCCAAGATTAGTTGTGAATTTCACTGTTTGTTAATTTTCCCAGATGCACTCCGATGTCCAGCAATACACGAATTCAAACAGCAAATGCGGTAACTGTGCAGGTTCTCTCTCTGTCTCTCTCCTGCCATGACCTCACCATGTGCTTCCTTTGTCTGCTCTTCTCCCTTTTCAACTGCTGTTATTTTGACTTTTTTTTCCCCAAAGTTCCAAAACAATGCAACAGCATATAAAACAGTAATTGCTGCTCCTGGAATTTGAGGAAATCACCTCCAACACCCAAAATACCTCAAAAAAAGGAGCAGCTCTTACAGCCAGAAATGTTTCCTGTCCTCCATCTTGGATTTCTTGCCGTGCTCAATTCTTATTGCAGATTGAGCTTTCATTCCCCAATGACTCAATGACATCCTGGCCTGCACTGTGTTGGTTGATAACAGCTGAGAGAGTAGTGGGATAACCACAACTGGGGTTTAGAGGTTCAGCCAGAGCTAGGAGAGCTCTTTCTCTCTGGTCAGGCAGCAACTAATTCCACCTTAATGTATAATGAAATTTAAAGCATGAATTACTGGTATTAGCTTATTTTCTGGAGCAACTGTAGACTGTAGTCACTTGATTGAAGTACTGGACTTTATCATAGGGCAGTACATAAAGGATTGGAAACACATAGGACAGAGTCTGGGAAGACTATCAAGACAAACGGCCCTTCCTTAAGATTTTGCCACATCACATCTTATTCTTATTCTGTCATTCTTGGGAATGTGAAGTGGCTGGAAAAGTCAGCAATTGGTGAGCTTGCTGCAGTCCATGGAGGTTAGAAACCTGTATAGTGCTAGTTAGGAGGGAGCCCCAGGATTTTGAGCCAGTGACAGTATATGAACATGTATACAGTTCTAACTCAGAATGGCAAATGGTTTGGAGGAGAAACTGCAGGTGGTGGTGTTCCCATGTATCTGTTGCCTGGGTTCTTCAAGGTAGAGTGGGTTTGAAAGGTGATTTTGAAGGAGGCTCGACAAGTTGCTGTTGTATCTCCTGTAGATTGTAAACGTTACAGGCACAGTGTAGAAGTAGTGGAGGGTGTGGCTAGTTAATTGTTTTAAATTTGGGAAATAACTGATCCCATCAGCCAAATGTTCTACTGAATTGGTCAGAAGATCATGTCTGCCCCACTGGATAATGCAGTTTGATTTTATTTTGGCAGTTTTGCAGTATAAGGCACTTAAAGATCTACTAGTGCAGGAGGAGGAGATCTAAGAACTTACTCAAGGTTACAGGGCTGTCCACCGAAAACACAAGCCAGAATGAAATCCTGTCCCTGCTCGCCCATCATCAAGCGGTCTGTTCGAGGCATGTTGGACATGATGCTCATGTAATGCAAGGAGTACCACTCATTCATTGCCTCTAGTGCTGTGCTGAAGTTTCTGTATATACAGCTTGACCTGTTCTGATCACACTAAGAGGTAAACAAAAATACGTTGTCACACTCAGTGAACACAATACACTCATTGTATCTTCATTCCGCACAAACCACATTTCACTGTATATACTACCTTGAATTGGAATAATTAGCACAAACATAAACAGCCATTAAAATGGCCACCTGCACACGTACAAATAGGCGCAGTGACACCGTTACCGATGACAGACATCCCCAAATCAGAATGAAGCTGTGCACAAACAAACAATGTCACTACTTTCCGACTACTAGCATCACACCTGCTGTGCCTGCACAGAAAACCCTACTGAGGCCAAAGTTCCAGGACAAAGTTCAGGAGTTGGAGCAAGGTTTGGAAGCAGGGACAATGTTCTAGGAACAGGGACAAGACCTGGGCAAAACAGGCAAAGTTCAGAACTGGAGAAAAAAGTCATGACATAGCACCAGCCATTCAACTGAGCTGCTGTACAGAGTGGACAAAGGAGTGGGAGCAGCTCTGCACCAAATTTGGACTTGGATGGAGAACTGGCAGCATCAAGGACTTTCTCTTAGTGTTACTGAATGCCTGCGGGCTGGCTCAAAGACTATTCTTCTGGTTGAAAGGCAGTTGTGTCTGTTGCTTGGCAGTGACATAGCACTACCAGATTGTTTCTGCACCTATGCACTCTTTGTGCCACTTGTGGCAATCCTGCCAATCTGATTAAAACTGCGCCTACTGTTCTCACCAAAACTACAGTAATACTGATTGAAACTTTGCAAAACATGCAGACATGCACTCACATAAGTACTGATATGTTATATACAGGCATACACATAACCATGCACATATATGCAAATACCCACACTGCACTACCTTTACTTACCAGTTGCAGTGCCACTTTGAAGGACCCCAGCTGTGACCGGTTCCAAGCTGCTGAGTGAGTTTGATTTTGATCAGATCCCAGGATGTGTAACACAGTCTCCACACCCTGTTCATTTGTTTCAATGATCACAAGTGAGGCTACCTTGCTCCAGTTTGTCTGTGATGGTGGGAGTACAGCTGGAATTGTTCCATTCTGGTCATAACTGTAAATATGTTCAAGTGCAAGTTTGGCAAACTTGTCCAAATGCTGCAACAACTGCTTGGACCTTGTGTACCTGAAATTGGGAACAGACTGTCTTAACATCAAGAACCAGGAGATTTTCAAAAAAACAAAACAATAGACCACTCAGTCACTTGTGCCTGTTATGCCATTAAATGAGAATATGACTGACCTATGACCGAGCTTCATAGAAGTTGCTCTGAATCCTGGAATATCTTTGGTTAGCAAAAATCTGTTAATCTTACATTTAAAATGAACCATTTATCAAGCATCAATTCCTGTATGTGGATGTGAGTTTCAAATCACTGCCACTCTAGTGCAGAATTTATGTGTTTTTAATTTCCTGAAGGGTTTTGCTTTAATTTTTATACAATGCTGCCTAACTCTAGACCAGCTCCCATCTCCAAGTAGTGGAAATAGTTTCTCTTTATCTATATTTTCTGCTTTCCTTAATATCTTACAAACTCCACTCAAGCATTCCTTCACCTTCAAAATATATGCCTTGCTGGTGTAATTTTTCTCCTTCAAATCTCGGTATCATTCTGGTAAATCTACACTGCACTTCCCCCCAAGACCAACTTATCCTTCCTCCAGTGTGATACCCAAAACTGCTAACAGTAATGTTAATGTGATGCCCATCAGGGTTTTGTATAGTTACAGCACGTGTGGTCCCTCTTTCATTCCTGAAAGCAGACATTCTGGCTGGTGAAGGCGCAAATACACCTTCAGGATTATTACAACAGGGGAAGTCGTTCAACCAACTAGCCTGTCCCATCACATGATTGCTGATCTGTAACTCTGCCTTGGTTAGAGATATTTGATTGGAGCAAGTGGGAAGAACATGTCTGAGGGCTGGCATCTACAGGACTCAGATTTAAGACATTTGCAAATAAAAAGTGTCATGAGGAGAATTTCTTTATAGAGTAGTTTTGACCGAGAATACACTGTCTGAAAGTAAGTAAATTCATTAGTAACATTAAATGGAAAATGGATAAATACATTGAAACGAAGATTGTTTTTTGTTGCGGAGCGGGAACAGTTGAATGGGATGTTTCAGGTAACTCCTTCAATGAGTCTTCACCAAGGTGATGTACCAAATGAGCACCTTTGTTGTCTCCTTTACATCCTCACACAACAAAAATCCACCTATCTCCGTCTTGATAGCCCAAAATATTCTCCGGCACCCATATCCTTGTGGGGAGAGAATCCTGAAATTCCACTTTTCCTTGTGTGAAGAGAGGTTTCCTCATGTCACTGCTCAACAGCCTGATGCTATTTTTATTGATTTTTCCCAAATGCCAAGTTTTTGGTTTTAGACTGTGAGAGTTTGTGCTGCTTTGATATCACCAGATGACCTAATACTATTCTCACTTAAAGTCCATTTGGATGAAGAATGGATGGATCACGATCAGGAAGCAAGAATCTTGCCTGATTTCCCCTTTATCTGAATACAGAGCCTATTCATAATGCCAAACACTGCTATCTGGCTGAGACTAGCTCATTTAACATTGACTGCATGGCAGATGGGCTATGGGACTATTGTTTAGCTCTGGTCAATACCTTCCCATTTAAAAAAAATCCAGTAGGACGCGAAACAAAAAATCTGGGTATGCTGTGAGGACTTTCCAAATACAACAATTGGGATGGTACTGATGATAGAAGTTCTGGTATACCCTTCAGGGACAAGGCACTATCTGCTGAAAGGTTGGTTCAGGATTTACCCATCTAAGGTTTGCAGGGATATTTGCAGTGGAGGAGAAAAACTTCTTCCCTGGATGTAATAACTTAATTGTACCATTTTACCTGAAAGGGTTGGTGTTACAGATGGTGACAGCAGGGAAGTTCATTGCTTTGAAACCAGTCCTCAGGTTCATGCTGACCTCCCAGGATAGGTAACTCTGAATTAGGATCACCCACTGCCAACAGACCAGCCCTGTAAATACCAGAGTCAGAATGAACCACATCATCCGCTTCTTGGGTCCCTCAGTTACAATGCGCTTGGGTCCATGTGTGTTGGTATTCTCACAGTACCAGACCAGGAGTTCTGTATAGGTGTAACCTGGTCCTTTCTGCAGCCGGTGCAGAGTACAGGTTAAATATCGTTGCATCTTCAGGCAGACCATCCTGTTGGGTACAGTGGGAAAGGTCAGTTAGTTTATCTCAAATCCATTACTTCATTTTAAACATACTCACTCATCATTCCATCCAGTGACCTTAGGAGTGGGGCAAATCGTCAGGGATCAGTGTTAGCATTCTTACCTCAGTTGGCCGAATGACTGGTTTATCATACAAAGGGATACCCACAATGTGAGTTCAATGCTCTGCCAGCCTCTCCCCTCGCTGAGATGCAGTAACCCCCAGATTAAACCACCACCAGTTGGAGAGTTGCTTGAGGGGCAGTAGTAGTGCCCTTACCTCTGAGCCGTGAGGTTCAGGTCTCACCTGCTCCAGGGGTTTGTAGTAACATCTCTGAACAGGTTGTTTAGGAAAATATTTAAACCACGATCAGTCGTTTCTCTCTGATGAGAGGACGAGACTATGGCGGCTATACCTTTTTATATTCAATTCAGATTTTGAGTTTAAATACCTTCGGTTGTGTTGAACGTCTGGAAGATTTGTCAGTAACTGAAAGGTCTGGCAGGGTGATTTATCGGTAAATATGGAATTAGCTGGGGCACCTTCTCAACTCGTCTTGTCCCGTTAGTTCAGAAGGAGACCGCGGGTCCCTCTTTCTTCCCGCCCCTTCCCACAGAATGTGGTCCTGAGGGAGCGCCTTCCTGTGGCTGGGCTCTGGGCTCTGGGCTGACCGCAGTCCCGCTGAAAGGGGGAGAATCTGGTCATTCAGTTCACCCGGTCAGAACAAAAATCACCCTTGGCTGAAAGTTTAAACAATACTGCGAATATCTATAATTCATATCACAGGTATAGATAGGATCGATATAATGAAAATATTTACGGTATTTCAACATTGTAGAACTGAGTTGGAAATTTAACATTTTCTGCAAGATAATTTAAAAACTAATTCATTATGTACAATCCATACTGTGTTTAGAAGGGGTGACGAATCTATTGGCAGATACTGTGGGCATCTATTGAATATTGACAGAGTTTTGATCAGGTATGTCATGAAACTTAAAAAAAAGTATTAATACTAATCACGGAGCATTTTCTAGCATTTTGATTACAATCTAGAAATTATCTCTATTTCTACGTGGTGTCCACATTTAGTCACCAAGAGTCGCGAGCAGCCAGTTATATAGGTCTCCTGCAAATAAAAAGGCATTAATTATATAAACGGCACAAAGTGAGCTCAAACCTGGCGTTCAAAATTACCAGACCAAGGAAAACAAATCGCAATGTTGCGTCTCTTTGAGCTGGGATGGGGACTGAGAGCGTTCCGAACTTTGTAGAGCGGACAGGCAGACGACCCTACCTTGTGGGCTGCTTGACTGTGTAGGAAAGGACAGGGACTGGTTGACAGCAATCAGAATCCAACTGAACCACTCCGACCAAATCCGGCTCATCAACTTAGTCAGCAAGTCTTTCAGATCAAACAGACGGGACAGCTACACGCACACGCACACTTGGCAAAACCCATTCAAACACCCAGCTACACAATACACACAGCTACCCCCACTTGCAAACACGATGTGTGGAGGAGACGGTGTTGGGCTGGAGTGGACAAAGTTAAAAAAAGTCATACAACACCAGGTTATGGTCCAGCAGGTTTATTTCGAACTACTGCTTGCAAACGCATTCACATAAATGCACCAATTCCTCTTTACAGCAGGATTTCCAAATACTGCAATCAAAGGACGAGAGAAGGTGAGATTTGACAATAGTCAAATCCCAAAAGTAGCGATGCAGGATAAAAAAGGACAGAGGAAATTTACACGGCTCTGAGGTCCTCTTCTCCAGTGACAGAATTGAAAAGTCCTGTTAAACCTTTATAAAAGTTTGCTTTACCCACATTCGAACATGTGATTGGTTCTGATGTCAATATTTTGAAAAGATCTTGTGTACCAGAGAAAGGGAACAAACACTTAACAGATTGAAATCAGAACTGAATGGTTAGAACAATCAGGAAAGATATGAACAGGCCGGGGCAAATTTCTTTGGAAAAAAAACCACACTGAATGATGATGACTTAATAAAGGTCTTTCAGATCTTGAAAGGGTTTGATAGTCTAGATGCAGAGAAGATGTTTCCTCTTTTAGAGGAGACCATAACAGGATTTCAGGAGAAACTTCTTTACACAGAAAGTGATTGCAAAGTGAAATTTGCTACCAAAGGACATAATTAAAGTGAATAGGCTGGAAGCATTTAGGCATAGCCCTTGTGGGGCAATGGTAGTGTCCCTATATCAGAGCTAGAAGGCCATGCAGCAAATCCTACCCACTCCAGAGGCATGCCACACCCTATCTGAGCAGGTTGGTTAAAATATCTAGAACCATTTAGGGGAAGCTAGATGATCTCATGAAGGCGAAAGGATTATATTGGACAATGAAAGAGCAAGAGAAAGGCAATTTCTTTTAAGATGTTATCTTGGAGTGTGATGTCACTGGCTACCATTGTTGTCAACACTAATTGCCCCTGAGAGGGTGGTGAAGAGCTGCCTTCATGCTCTACTGCATTCCATGTGGTCAAATACTCCCACAGTGCCATCAAGACGGATTTCCCACAATATGAAAAGTCAGCAATATAATTCCATGTTAGGGTGGCGCATGACTTGGAGGGGAGCTTGCAACCGGTGCTGTTCCCATTTCCCTGCTTCTAGGTGATAGAGGTTGATGTTTACAAGGTGCAGACAAACAAGTCTCGGTGATTGTGGCAGTGCATCTTGCAGATGGTAGATATCACGGCTGTACATGAACATTGAAGAGGAAGTAAATGTTTAAGTTGGTGGGCAGGAAGTTGAGCTGAAAATGTGTTGCTGGAAAAGCGCAGCAGGTCAGGCAGCATCCAAGGAGCAGGAGAATCGACGTTTCGTGCATGAGCCCTTCTTCAGGAATCCTTCAGGATTCTCCTGCTCCTTGGATGCTCCTGACCTGCTGCGCTTTTCCAGCAACACATTTTCAGCTCTGATCTCCAGCATCTGCAGTCCTCACTTTCTCCTGGAAGGATGTTGATCAAGGGGATTGCTTGACAGTATTCCATTATACTTCTGACTTGTTTCATGTAGACAATGAACATATTTTTGGGCATTCAGGAGGTGAATTATTCACTTCAGAATTCCCAGTCTTTGAAATGTTGTTGTAGTTACAGAGTTATGTGCCTGGTCCAATTCAATTTCTGGTCAGTGGTAGCTCCCAAAATATTGACAGTGAATGTTTCATCAAGAGTAATGCAATTGAATATCAAGAGACAATGGTTCGATTCTCTTTTGTTTAAGATGGTCATTGTCTGGCATTCCTGAGGTATGAATGTCAGTTGCACATTATGAGTTTGAATCTTGTCCAGTTTTTCTGCATTTGAGCATGGACTGCTTCAGTATCTGAGGAGTCACAAATGGTGCTGAATGTTGTGTAATCATCAGCAAACATCCCCACCTTTGACCTTATGATGGAAGGAAGATCATTGATGAAGTAGTTGAAGATAGTTGGCTCTAAGACACTACCTTAAGGAAGCTACCTTCAACCACCACAACCAGCTTCCTTTGTGCTAGATATGATTCCAAGCAGTGGAGAGATTTCACCTAATTCCCATTGGCTGTAGATTTTTTCCAGGGTTCCTTGATGTTATACTTGGTTAAATGCTGCATTGATAATAAAGACAGTCAAAACAAAATGGATGAAACGAGAGCACAAGTAGAAATACATAAGCATGATCTGGCATCCATTTCCGAGACATATTGGTGAGGTAGTGTGGATTGGAATCATATTCTTGGAGAATACTGATATTTATGAAGAAATGGAAGCCAGGAAAAGGTGAAGGAATGAATGTTTGCCAATGTTAGCACAATAGTGTGAGGTGATTTTGTTCAGGAAACCAGCATATGGGAATAGTTTGAGTAGAGGTGAGAGATTATAAAGGCAAGAAGTAATTTATGGGTTTACAGACTAACAGATAGTAACAATATGGCAGAGTGGAGCATAAGAGAAGAAATGAGAAATTGTCAGAAAGGTACAGCGATATTTATGGGATACTCTAATCTACATATCAAATGGAAAAGTCAGGTGAACAAAATAGCCTGAATGAAAAGATCATAGAATGTTTTTGAGGTTGTTTCTTTGAAAAGCATGTTCTGGAGCTGGTCAGAAAGCATGCTAAACTCGAGCTGGTTTTATGCAACAAAATAGATTTAATTAACAATCTCATAGAATCATAGAATCATAGAAGGATACAGCGCAGTACAGGCCCTTCGGCCCTCGATGTTGCACCGACCGAATCCTACCTAACCTATACTAGCCCAATAACTTCCAAATGCCTATCCAATGCCCGCTTAAATGACCATAAAGAAGGAGAGTTCACCACTGATACGGGCAGGGCATTCCATGAACTCACAACCCGCTGTGTGAAGAATCTACCCCTAACATCTGTCCTATACCTACCACCCCTTAATTTAAAGCTATGTCCCCTAGTAACACCTGACTCCATTAGTGGTAAAAGGTTCTTAGTATCTACCCTATCTAAACCCCTAATCATCTTATACACTTCTATCAGATCTCCCCTAAACCTTCTCTTCTCCAATGAGAACAGCCCCAAGTGCCTCAGCCTTTCCTCATAAGATTTTCCTACCATTCCAGGCAACATCCTGGTAAACCTCCTCTGCACTCGTTCTAAAGCTTCCACATCCTTCCTATAGTATGGCGACCAAAACTGCACACAATACTCCAGATGAGGCCTCACCAGAGTCTTATACAACTGCAACATGACCTCAGGACTCCGGAACTCAATTCCTCTGCCAATAAAGCCCAGTACACCATATGCCTTCCTCACAGCACTATTTACCTGGGTGGCAACTTTCAGAGATCTGTGTACATGGACACCAAGATCCCTCTGCTCATCCACACTACCAAGTAGCCTACCATTAGCCCAGTAATCCATCATCTTGTTATTCCTACCAAAGTGAACGACTTTGCACTTAGCTACATTGAATTCCATTTGCCACATTTCCGCCCAGCTCTGCAACTTATCTATATCCCGCTGTAACCTACCACTTCCTTCCTCACTATCCACAACTCCACCGACTTTTGTGTCATCCGCAAACTTGCTTACCCAGCTTTCAAGTCCTTCCTCTAGATCATTTATAAAGATAACAAAAAGCAATGGTCCCAAAACAGATCCTTGTGGTACACCGCTAGTAACTGCGCTCCAAGATGAACATAATCCATCAACTACTACCCTCTGTCTCCTTCCAGCCAGCCAATTCCTAATCCAAACCTCTAATGTATCCTCAATGCCATACCTCCGAAGTTTTAGCATTAGCCTACCATGGGGAACCTTATCGAACGCCTTACTAAAATCCATATACACAACATCTACTGCTTTACCCTCATCCACTTCCTTAGTCACCTTCTCAAAGAACTCAATAAGGTTTGTGAGGCACGACCTGCCCTTCACAAAACCATGCTGGCTATCCCTGATGACGTTATTCCTACCCAGATGTTCATAAATCTTATCCCTTACCATTCTCTCTAAGACTTTGCCCACCACTGAAGTCAGACTCACTGGCCTATAGTTACTAGGGCTATCCCTACTCCCTTTCTTGAACAATGGGACCACATTCGCTATCCTCCAGTCCTCTGGTACTATTCCCGTTGACAATGACGACATAAAAATCCAGGCCAATGGCTCTGCTATCTCCTCCCTAGCTTCCCATAGGATCCTGGGGTAAATGCCATCAGGCCCAGGAGACTTATCTATATTCATCCTTTCCAATATTCCCAAAACCTCTTCCCTGCATATTTCCAGGGCATCCATTCTAATTATTTGTGATTCCATATTCACATCAGCAACAGTGTCCTGTTCCTGAGTGAATACTGATGAAAAGTACTGATTTAATGTCTCTCCAATCTCCTCCGCCTTCACACACAACTTCCCACTACTATCCTTGACTGGACCGATACCTACCCTAGTCATCCTTTTATTCTTGAAATATCTCATATTGAAGGTGCCCATAGATTTACATTTAATTTGAGGGAGAGAGGAGTGGGTATGAGATAATATTTTTATAAAGGCAATAATGGGGACATCAAAGCGGAACTGACTGAAATGAATTGATAAGTAGGTTAAACGACAGTTCTATAAAGATGCAGTGGAAGATATTTGATGGGATATTTCCGAATACACAGAATAGATGCATTCTCTAGAGTAAGAAAAAATTCAAGGAATGAACTCTTGGTAGTTAACAGACATGGTATGATAATATCAAACTTAAATGTCAGTAAAACTAAAGAGCTAACCACCAACTTCAAGAAGCAAGGAGGAAGGTACATCAATGGAATTGTGGTAGAGATGGTCAAGAGTTTTGAGTACCAAGGAGTGACAATCACCAACAATCTGTCCTGGAAACCATCCCCCCCCCCGCCCCCCGTTGATGTGACGGTCAGATAGGCACAACAATGCCTTTTCTTTCTCAGGAGGCTAAGGAAATTCGGCATGTCTGTAAGGACCCTCACCAATTTTAACAGTTGCATCATAGAAAGCGTCTGTCTGGACGCATCAAGGCCTGATATGGCAACTGCTGTACCCAGGAGCATAAGGAGCACAGAAAGTTGTGAACTCAGCTCAGACCATCACGCAAGCCAACATTCGATCCATTGAGTAAAAAATGAGGTCTGCAGATGCTGGAGATCACAGTTGAAAATGTGTTGCTGGTTAAAGCACAGCAGGTCAGGCAGCATCCAAGGAATAGTTGACTCCATTTTTACTTCTCATTGCTGCGGAAAGGCATCCAACATTGTCAAAGACCCCTCCCATCCCAGTTATAATTTCTCTCAATCTCTTCTACCAGGCAGAAGATAAAAAAGCTTAAACACACATACCAACCGATTCAAGAATAGCTTCTTCCCAGCTGTTATTAGACTTCTGAATGGACCTCTCAAATTTCAAATCTAGTGTTGATCTGGCTTTTTGTTCACCTTCTTTGCAGCTGTAACTTTATATACCTCGCTCTGTTCAATTTCACTATGATCTTTGTATATTGTGCTCTGCTTGTACTGTGTGCAAAAAAAATAAATCAAATTAATTCAAACTGAAATGAAAAACCTGTAATTGTGCAAAGACAGGTCAGAAGTCTGGACAGAATATTTTAAAAATACACAAAGAATGACAAAAGGTTATCAAGAAGGGTGGGGAAATAAGGGAAAGCTAGCCAAAAATATAAAGTGAACAGTAAGCGTTTCTATAATTATTTTAAAATGTAAGGTGTTTTCAAAGCGAGTAGTAGTCCTAAAGAAAGTGAGGTCAGAGAACTAATAATGGAAAATAAGGCAACAGCAGATGGATTGAACAGCCATTTTGCATCGACCTTTACTTTAGAGGGTATAACTAATGTCCCAGAAACAGTAATAAATTAGGAAATGGAATGGTAAGTGAAATTCAGGAAATAACGTTACACCAGAGAAGTGACGTTGAGTAAATTGTTGGAACTGTGTTCAGACAAGTGCCCAGATCCTGATCCTAAGGTCTTAAAAGAAGCAACTAGTGAGATAGTTGATATATTGATTCTAATTTCCAAAACTCCTTTGTGGTCTACATAAACTGGAAGGTATCAAATGTAATTCTTTTATTCAAAAGGAGAGACAGAAAGCAGGAAACTACAGATCAGTTTGGTTAATATCTGTCCTAGGAAAAATGTTAGAAGCTATTAGTAAAGATTTAATAGGGAGAAAGTGAGGACTGCAGCTGCTGGAGATCAGAGTCAAGAGTGTGGTGCTGGAAAGACAAGGCAGGTCAGGCAGCATCCGAGAAGCATGAGAATCGATGTTTCAGGCATGAGCCCTTCATCAGGAATGAGGGTTGTGGGCTGGAGGCTGAGAGATAAATGGGGTGGGGGGGGGGGGGAGGTTGTGTGGGGTTGGGGGGAAGGTAGCTGAGAATGCGATAGGTTGATGAGGATGGGGGAGAAAGTGATAGGTCGGAGAGGAGGGTGGAGTGGAAAGATGGGAAAGGCGATGGACAGGTCAAGAGGGTGGTGCCGAGTTGGAGGCTTGGGACTGGAATAATGTGGGAGGTGGGGTAATGAGGAAATTGGTGAAATGCAGATTAATCCCAAGTGGTTGCAGGGTCCCATGGCAGAAGATGAGGTGTTCTTCCTTCTGGGGTCAGGTTGGTAAGGGTTTGGCGATAGAGGAGGCCCATGACCTGCATGTCTTTGGCGGAGTGGGAGGGGAAGTTGAAAGTGTTCAGCCAAGGGGCGGTGGGGTTGGTTGGTGTGGGTGTCCCAGAGATGTTCTCTAAAATGATCCGCAAGTTGGCGTCCTGTCTCTCCGATGTAGAGGGGACTGGGTTGGCGCACCAACCTCTACACCGCTGAAGCCAGGCGCCAACTCGCAGTCACCTCCTCCTTTGCCCCCTTGACCACGACCTCATCTGCCATCACCAAACCATCATCTCTCAGATCATCCACACCCTCATCACCTCTGAGGATCTCCCATCCACAGCCTTCAACCTCATCGTGCATGTACCCTGCGCTGCCCGATTTTACCTCCTACCAAAGATTCACAAACCTGACTTCCCTGGTCAACCCATTGTCTCAGCCTGCTCCTATCCCACTGAGCTCATCTCTGCATACCTTGACACTGTCTTGTCCCCCTTAGTCAAGGAATTCCCCACCTACGTTTGGGACACCACCCCACATCCTTCATCTCCTCCATACTTTCGTTTCCCAGTCTCCCTATGCCTTATCTTCACCATGGACATCCAGTCCCTGTATACATCTATCCGCCATGATGAAGGCCTCCAAGCACTTTGTTTCTTCCTCTTACACCGTACCAATCAGTACTCTTCCACTGACACCCTCATCCACCTGGCTGAACTGGTCCTTACCCTTAACAACCTCTCCTTCCAATCCTCCAACTTCCTCCAAACTGAAGGGTAGTCTTGGGTAGTCGCATGGGCCGCAGCTATGCCTGTCTGTTTGTCTGATACATGGTACAGTCCATTTTCTGTCCCTATACCGACACCACCCTGCCACCTTTACCTCTGCTACCTTGATGACTGTATTGGAATCCCGTCATGAGCTCGAACAGTTCATCAACTTCACTAACAGCTTTCACCGCTACTGCAAATTCACCTGGACTATCTCGGACACCTCCTCCCCTTCCTGGTCCTCTCCATCTCCATTTCCGGCAACCAACTAACCACGGACATCTACTACAAACCCACCAACTCTCACAGCTACCTGGACAACCCCTCCTCCTACCCTACCTCCTGTAAAAATGCCATCCCTTATTCCCAATTCCTCACCTCTGCTGCATCTTTTCCCAGGATGTCCAATTCCACCTTAGAAAATCCCAGGTGGCCTCCTTCTTCAAAGATTGCAATTTCCCCTCCCATGTAGTTGATAATGCCCTCCAGCGCATCTCCTTCACATCTCCTCTGCCTTTGAACCCTACCCACCCAAAGCAACAAGGACAGAATCCCCCTGATCCTCACCTTCCATCCTTCCATTCCACCAACCTCAGTATACATCACATTATCCTCTGCCACTTCCACCACCTACAAACAGACCCCACTGCCAGGGACATATTTTCTTCTCCACCCCTATCACCCTTCTGGAGAGACCATTCCCTCCATGACTCCCTCGTCAGATCCATGTCCCCCACCACCCCGCATCCACTCCCAGCATCTTCCCCTACCACTGAAGGAAGTGCAAAACCTGCACCCACACTCCCTTCCCCTCACCTCTGTCCAAGGCCTCAAAGGATCCTTCCACATCCGATAGAAATTTACCTGTACCTCCACCAATGTCATCAACTGTGTCCGTTGCACGCGATTTGGTCTCTTCTACGCCGTGAGACAGGACAACAACTTGCGGATCATTTCAGAGAACACTTCTGGGACACCCGCACCAACCAACCCCACGGCCCCATGGCTGAACCCCTCAACTCCCCCTCCCATTCAGCCAACGACATGTAGGTCCTGGGCCTCCTCTATCGCCAAACCCTTACTACCCAACGCCTTGAGGAAGAACGCCTTATCTTCCACCTTGGGACCCTGCAACCACACAGGATTAATGTGCATTTCACTAGTTTCCTCACTTCCCCTCCCCTCCATATTATTCCAGTCCCAAGCCTCCAACTCGGCACCACCTTCTTGATCTGTCCGTTCGCTTTTCTCATCTATCCGCTCCACCCTCCTCCCCGCCTTCATCTACCTATCGTATTCTCAGCTATCTTCCCCCAATCTCCACCCCCCCACACCTCCATTTATCTCTCAGCACCTCCGGCCCACAAGCCTCATTCCTGATGAAGGGCTCATGCTCGAAACGTTGATTCTCCTGCTTCTTGGATGCTGCCTGACCTGCTGTGTCTTTCCAGCACCACACACTCGACATTTAAAGACTTAACAGGAGGACACACAATTAATTTCAAGGTGATCAGGCAGAGTCAGCATGATTTTGTGAAAGGAAAATTACATTTGATTAATCTGTTGGGAGTTCTTTCAGGTGGTAATATGCTGTAGATAGAGGGGGACTGATAGATGTACTGTAATTTAGTTTTGATAAGGCATTGATAAGGCGGCACATCAATGGTTATTGTGGAATGTAAAAATTCATGATGAGGAGGAGGATGTATTGTCGTAAAAGGTCGGTTGCAACCAGGGAGCCCAGTGCAGATATAGATGTCATCTTCAGTTCGGCTATCTGTAATATATGGTGTGCCATAGGGATTGCTGCTGGAACCTCAACAGTTTACAAAGAATGTAAATGAGGTAAATGAAAGGACAGAAAGTATGGTTGCTAAATTTGCTGATGACTCAAAGATAGACAGGCAAGTAAGTCCTTGAAGAGGACTTAAAGAGGCTACAAAAAATATCGATAACTTAACTGAATGGGCGAAGATGTGGCAAATGGAGTATAATGTAGGAAAATGTGAAATTGTCCAATTATGCTGGAAGAATACAAAAAATTGCATCTTATTTAAATGCTGTGATAGCACAGAGCTCTAAGATACAGAAAGGTCTAGGTGTCCTAACGCACACATCACAAAAAAATTAGTATGAAGGCACAAAAAGTAATGAGGAAAGCTCATAGAATGTTATAATTTATTGTGAGGATAATTGAATACACAAGGAGGGGGGGTTATGCTTCATTTGTATATTAGGTCTGCATACAGTATTGTCATCTTATTTAAGGACGCCTATAACTATGATGTACGCAGTTCAGAAAAGGGCTACCCGACTACTACCTGGAATGGGGTTGACTAATGGACAGTTTAGGCTTGTATCCACTGGAGGTGAAAAGTTAAGAGTGACTTGATTGAAACACCTAATCCTGAAGGGTGGTAATAAAATAATGTAGAGACAATGTTTCCTGTAATGGGAGAATCTAGAAAAAAGAGTTATTGTTTAAAATTTAGAGGTTACTCATTTAAAACAAGGGTTTGACATGTTGGGCAGATACCAGATAAAAAGCTTGGCATGAGTCTGGAAGGGTCTGAAAGTGCTACTACTTGATTGTGAATGTGTTGTGAGGATTAATAGATTAGAGCTTATTCTTATGCCGTGTAAATAATTGCAGAGATGAAATAAACTATATTTGTTTACTCTGCAAGACTCTTCTTGTTAGAGTGGAAGCAGGAGATCCTTGCAGATCCAGGAGACCACGTAATCCTCTAAAGAACCCAAACGTTTACAAGATATAGTTGGCAGCACACACAACAAGTAAGAGATGGAAAGCAGAAAAGAGATAAAAGCATTATTTTGGATTGGCTGGCTGTAACTAATAAGTTAATGCAAGGACCAGTGTTTGGGCCTTGGTTATTATAATCTATAAGAATGAGTAGATGAGGAAACCAAGTATAATCTGATAAATGATTTGTTGATGATATAACAGGTAGGAGAGTAAGCAGTGAAAAGGCTGCAAAGGGATGTAGACAGATTAAGTGATGCGAAGGAACATGGTGGATGGAATATAATGGATAGGACAGTGAAGAAGGCGTTTGGTATGCTTGCCTTTATTGGTCAGTGCATTCAGTATAGGAGTTGAGAGGTCATGTTGCAGCTGTACAGGACATTGGTTAGGCCACTGTTGGAATACTGGGTGCAACTTTGGACTCCCTACTACAGGAAGGATGTTGCGAAACTTGAAAGAGTTCAGAAAAGATTTACAAGGATGTTGCCAGGGTTGGAGGGTTTGAGCTATAGGGAGAGGCTGAACAGGCTGGGGCTGTTTTCCCCAGAGTGTTGGAGGCTGAGGTGATCTTATAGAGGTTTACAAAATCATGAGGGGCATGGATAGGATAAATAGACAAAGTCATTTCCCTAGGGTCAGGGAGTCCAGAACTGGAGGGCATAGGTTTAGGGTGAGAGGGGAAAGATATAAAAGAGACCTACCGGGCTACTTTTTCACACAGAAGGTGGTACGTGTATGGAATGAGCTGCAAGAGGAAGTGTGGAGGCTGGTACAATTGCAATATTTAAGAGGCATTTGGATGGGTATATGAATAGGAGGAATTTGGAGGGATATGGGCTGGGTGGTGGCAGGTGGTACTAGATTGGGTTGGGATATCAGGTCGGCATGGATGGGTTGGACTGAAGGTTTATAGAGATTTATAAAATCATGAGGAACATGAATAGGGTAAATAGACAAGGTTTTTTCCCTGGGTTGGGGTTGTCTAAAACTAAAGGGCATTGGTCTAAGGTGAGAGGGGAAAGATTTAAAAGGGGCCTAAGGAGTGACTTGTTCACGCAAAGGGTGGTGTGTGTATGGAATGAGCTGCCAGAGGAGGTGGTGGAGGCGGGTATAATAACCACATTTAAAAGCCATCTGGATGGGTATATGAATAGGAAAGGTTTAGAGGGACAGAGGGATCCGGGCCAAATGTTGGTAAATGAGACTAGATTTAGTTAGGATATCTGGTCGGCATGGATGAGGTGGACTGAAAAGGTCCATTTCCTTGTTCTATATCTCTATGCCTGTATGACTCAATGACCAAATGTAATATCCATGCTACTGGACCACATTTCTGGGAGCCCTAACAGGATTAAATCCCACACAGGTGTTTATCTGTCTCTGTTCAGTTACTAGGGTTTTCGGGGGGACAGCTTACTCCCAATAGCTGCTGGTCAATCATGGGTCATTGAAATGTCAGCTCCAGGAACACCACTGCAGAAGGCAATTGGGAGGAGCAGATATGGAGGTTCTGAGTATAGGTAGGTGGGTAGGTGTGGAAGGAGCATCATTGTTCTTCTCTGAATACAACCAGTGCAAATTAAATAAACTCTTAGGTGGTGTCTTTTAATGTATCATTTAAATTAGCACTCTGACTGCAGCATTTCTTCAGTCCTGCATCGAACCATCACTTTAGATTAAATGCTCACCTCTGGATCAGGAGTTCAACCTCTAACCTTCTGAATCAGAGGAAGGTGTAGGAATAGTGAGGAAGGTGAGGGATGGGATTGCTTTTGGGTGTCAGTGTGGAAAATAGGAGTTTTCTACTACAAGGGTGGCCCTTGATGCCTGTGGGTCCCTTTGTGAGACACAATAGTGTCTGATCAGGGGATACTTCCTGCCAGCCCAAACCTGCAGCAAGGTCGTTGGGCTACATTTGACAATTATACATTTGATCTAATCACTCCCTGCTGCTGGTAGAATTAATGAAGAAAATTACTGCAGATGCTGGAAATCAGAAATTAAAATAGAAAATGCTGCAAATATTCAGTAGGTCAAACAGCATATATGGACAGAGAATTCGAATGAAGTCCCAGGTCAATGGCAAAGCCCAAACAACGTGGTTTGGAGCTCCTCGGAGTACATAATTGAAGATACTGTTGCTGAAGCAGTGATTTCTCTATATAGTAAGGACACAAATCTGATAAAGAGCTGAAAGAACATGTGGTTCCATTGAGGGAGATGGTTACACTGGAATCTTTGGAATGCAACTCATCTGAGTGGAGTAGAATAAACTGTAGGTTCAGCCGGAGACCTTGGAGTTTAGTGTCCCTCAGGGGCATTTGTGTTGTTCAGCCTGCCAGCTTTTTGAAGGATTTCCCCAGAGGCTGTACGTAGTTTGAAACAGATTTCACTTACTTAAAACAAAAGCAAAATGCTGCAGGTGATGCAAATTTGAAACAAATTCACAACATGCTAGAAATATTCAACATGTTGGGTGGTGATTGGCAAGAGAGAAAAAGCATTGACATGAATCATGAACTGTCTTTCAGCTCCGTAGCTGTGACCTGACCTGCTGAGTGTTGCAGCATTTTCTTGGTTTTTATTTCATTTCCTGAAGAGTTTTTGCATCCTCAGGGTATTCCCGACTGTTTCAAAGCTAGTTTGAATTATAATCTCTGTCATTTTATGTGCAGTGAGACGGAAGGTTTGTCATGGTGATAACAACCTGTCATGAATGGCAACAGAATAAATAAACAAATACATTTTGGTGGTGCTGGTTAAGGGAGGAATTCTACCAGGAGAGCATCATTGTTCTTCTCTGAATACAACCAGTGCAAATTAAATAAACTCTTAGGTGGTGTCTTTTAATGTATCATTTAAATTAGCACTCTGACTGCAGCATTTCTTCAGTCCTGCATCGAACCATCACTTTAGATTAAATGCTCACCTCTGGATCAGGAGTTCAACCTCTAACCTTCTGAATCAGAGATTGAGACACAATAACTAAGTTTGCTTTAACCTGATTCCAGGAACCCAACATTTATACATCAGCTCTTTTATCAGAACTCAGAAAGAAGTGGAACCTGACTGAATCAAAGAGGGGGTAAAAACAATGACTGCAGATGCTGGAAATCAGATTCTGGATTAGTGGTGCTGGAAGAGCACAGCAGTTCAGGCAGCATCCGAGGAGCAGGAAAATCGACGTTTTGGGCAAAAGCCTTTTTTAGATTAGATTACTTACAGTGTGGAAACAGGCCCTTCGGCCCAATAAGTCCACACTGACCCGCAACCTACCCATACCCCTACATTTACCCCTTCACCAAACACTACGGGCAATTTATCAAGGCCAATTCACCTAACCTGCACATCTTTGGACTGTGGGAGGAAACTGGAGCACCTGGAGGAAACCCACGCAGACACGGGGAGAATGTGCAAACTCCACATAATCAGTCACCTGAGGTGGGAATTGAACCCGGGTCTCTGGCGCTGAGAGGCAGCAGTGCTAACCACTGTGCCATCATGCCACCCTTCATCGGGAATAAAGGCAGAGAGCCTGAAGGGTGGAAAGATAAGCTAGAGGAAGGTGGGGGTGGGGAGAAAGTAGCATAGAGTACAATAGGCGAGTGGGGGAGGGGATGAAGGTGATAGGTCAAAGAGGAGGATGGAGTGGATAGGTGGAAAAGAAGATAGGCAGGTAGGACAAGTCATGGGAACAGTGCTGAGCTGGAAGTTTGGAACTAGGGTGAGGTGGGGGAAGGGGAAATGAGGAAACTGTTGAAGGCACATTGATGCCCTGGGGTTGAAGTGTTCCAAGGCGGAAGATGAGGCGTTCTTTCTCCAGGCATCGGGTGGTGAAGGAGGCCCAGGACCTCTATGTCCTCGGCAGAGTGGGAGGGGGAGTTGAAATGTTGGGCCACAGGGTGGTGTGGTTGATTGGTGCGGGTGTCCCGGAGATGTTCCCTAAAGCGCTCTGCTAGGAAGCGTCCAGTCTCCCCAATGTAGAGGAGACCGCATCGGGAGCAACGGATACAATAACTTCAATTTGGTAGAAAAAGACTGAGGTATGGAATAGTAATGATGTGCAGACTGAGGAAATATTAACTGTTGGAATTTGGGGTGAGGGAGTATTGAGCAAATGTATGCTGGGGGAGTATTGAGGGGTAAAAAGAAGAAGGGAACTATTGAGGGTAAATGAAAAGTGCAGGACTACTGAGGGATAAGTGTAGGCTGACGAAGTATTAAGGATTAGTTTGGAATGGTAGTCATGATTTGGAGGTGCAGGTGTTAGACTGGAATGGACAAAGTTAAAAATCACACAACACCAGGTTATAGTCCAACAGGTTGATCTGGAAGCATTAGCTTTCGAAGCGCTGCTTCTTCATCAGGTGACTGTGGAACAGAATCACGAGACACAGAGTTTATAGCAACAGGATTGCAGTGAAATGGAATGTAATGTTAAACAAATTTAGCTTCAGTCTTTAATCTTTTAGAATGACCAAGTTAGTTTCCGTTCCTTCATATGTAAATCCCAGAACCTTTTTAAAGTTACATTCTCAAGATTGCTTTTAACAAACGATTAGATTAGATTCCCTACAGTGTGGAAACAGACCCTTCGGCCCAACCAGTCCACACCGACCCTCCGAAGAGTAACCCACCCAGACCCATTTCCCTCTGACTAATGCACCTAACACTAAGGGCAATTTAGCATGGCCAATGCACCTGACCTTCATATCTTTGGACTGTGGGAGGAAACCCACAGAGAGAATGTGCAAACTCCACACAGACAGTCGCCAGAGGCTGGAATTGAACTAGGACTCTAGAGCTGTGAGGCAACAGTGCTAACCACTGAGCCACCTCAGAGGGGTAGTATTGGGGGTTCAGTGATAAGTGGGGTGTATTAGGGATTAGAGCGTGAATTAGGATAGTATTGAGAGTTAGAATATTGAATGGAGCAGAATTGATATGTAAGTGGACTTCAGTGGGGTGGATGGGGTGGGGGGCAGTAGGACAGTGTTATGCTCAGACCCGGGGCAAGCTTCCGCAATTTGTTACAGCTCCATGTGGGATGCCCAAAATCTTTAAAATCCAGGGTGAGGAGTGATGAACTGCTCCCCCTGATTATTCACTGCCCCCTTGGTTGGTCGCAGCAAAGTTTGTTTGAAAAGGATCCCTATCTTGTGGATACCTCTCTCTCCCAGATCCCAATGAGCCTGATTTAAAAGGAGCCAATTAAACCAGGGTTTCTTCAATTAATAAAAGGAATGAGTTTATTAGTTATTAAAGAAGAAATAGCAGTGCAACACAGATCATGAGGTGAGTCCAAAAAGATAAAAGTGAAGAAAATGCGGATCACCCTTTGAATTGTTCATGACGAGCAGCATTCTGTGGACATTACTATTGATATTGGCAGTTCAGCAGTTCATTTTGAGGTTCTTGGTTTTTCAGCTTGGTGGAAGTGCTGTTGTTTTGATTTCTTATCACAGTGGCTGAGTTCCAACACAGAGAGAGAAAGAGCCTTTCCTTCTGTTTTAGCTGTAGTGCAGGTATGTTTTTATTGGCTGCTGCCAAAGCTGTGACCCTCACACAGGGATGCACAGCCAATACACACACACAGTCGTGTTGCAGTCAGTTTTCAATCCATTTTTTTCAATATGTTTCTGGAGGGTAGAAAATACATGATTGCAAGAAATAGCTTTCTGCTAAGAGAGGGATATTTGATTCTCATTATCTTTTTCTGAAGCCTTTCCCTATTTGAAGTTTCCCTGACACTTCACAGGTGGACTTCACACAACAATTTGGCAGTCACTGAATTTACACCCGCAGTTATTTTTGTACTAAGATATTCCTCTTTTGCAAAAAAAAACTTGTGAATTTTTTAAAAATTTGTAAATACTTCAGGATTCTGATATCCTTCAAGATCCTTTAGAGTTGTCTTAATAAGGTTTAGAGTGTGGGTGTATTGAGAAGTAAATGAAGAGTAGGGCAGTATTGACGTGTGGAGATTGAGGTGGGAGTCTCCAAATGTCAGGTTGTCGGGTGGGGGAGCAGGGGAATGTTGAAAGTTGAAGTGTGGAATGAGGGAGTGTTGAGAGTTAAGTGTGTGGAATAAGGGAATATTGAGGATTTGGGTGAGAATGGGGGAGTATTGATGATTTGATGTGGAGTTGAGGAATTTTGAGGGATAAGAGTGTGGGGAACTTGGTATAGAGTGGGAGAATGTTGAGGGTTTGGTGTGGAGTGGTGGAGTACTGAGTTTTTGCTTAATGGTAACACTAAGGATGTTGATAGTGAGGGATTGATTCTTGGTAATGCTATTGAATGTCAAGGGGAGTTGTCAGATTCTCTGTTGCTGGAGATGGTAATTATTGGCACTTCTGTGGCAGTAATGTTACTTTCCAGTTCTCAGTGGATGTTGCTCTCATCTTGCTGCATTTGGACATGGATTGCTTTGTATCTGAGGAATCACAAATTATGCCAAACACTCTGCGATTATCAGTAAATCTCCTCACTTCTGACCTGTGATGGAGAGAAGATACTTGAAGAAATAGCTGAAGTTAGTTGAACCAAGGACCTGCCCTGTGCTGTGGGAGAGCACTGAGGTTTAGAGGGTGAGTAAGGCAGGTAAGTATTGAGGGATAATGTGTCCAGAGAGGTGGCATTTAGTGATGCAGGGATTGGGGGAGACTCTGAGGGGTGGTGTGTATGGGGGTGGGAAGGCCATTTCTTTTCTTATTTGGAAATTAATTAGTCAGGCATGTCTGACAGTTACACAAAACAATCCTGTCGCAAATGAACTGGGGTTGCTATTACAGCCTCTCCTGCTTGTGTTGTTATTGAGAGTGGACCTGGAAATCAAAATGAACAAAACTGTCTTTTAAAAAATGTGACAACCTCAGAATTGCCTGAGGCTATTTTCTTTTCTGGACTTGAAGCTGAATTCTCTCTACATTATCACAGAACCTTGTGGCCATATGGTCTATCATGCCTGACTCTTTGACAGAGCTATCCCATTATTACCACTTCCCTGTGTATCCCCATTCCTCTGTCATTTTTTTTTCTTTTTGAGGTATTTTCCAATTCTCTTTAGATGGCTCCTATTATACCTGCTTCAAGTAACACATTCCAGATCAAAGCTTGCTGCATGAACTTCCTTATCCCTAGTCCTTTCTTTTGTCAATTTTGTTAAATTTAGATAGTGACCCTCCTCTTAGTGGGAATGATTTTTCTTTATTTATCAAAGCCACTCATATGAGTGGCATGGCGGCTCAGTGGTTAGCGCTGCTGCCTCACAGCACCAGGGTCCCAGGTTTGATTTCAGCCTTGGGTGACAGTCTGTGTGGAATCTGCACATTCTCACCATGTCTGTGTGGGTTTCCTCTGGGTGCTCTGGTTTCCTCCCGCAGTCCAAAAATGGGCAGGTTAGGTGAATTGGCCATGCTAAATTGCCCCTGGTGTTAGGTGCATTAATCAAGTGGGAAATGGGTCTGAGTGGGTAACTGTTTGGACGGCTGGTGTGGACTTGTTGGACTGTAGGGAATCTAATCAATTTTGAAAACCACTATTAAATCTCCCTTTTGAGCTTCTCTGCTTTAAAGAGAATAATCCCAATGTTAACTGATGAACTACATTCCTGGTCTGCTCGATATTCCTTGCCAGATATTCTTAACTGATCTGTTGTCGGAGTATGGAGAGTTTGTGGATGGAGGTGGATAGAGTGGAACAGTTCAATGGTGAGGCACAGTACAAAACTTGCCCCCTCCTGAGCATAAAATAAAACCTCACCCAATGATCTAAACAAATAATCAACTGGAGACAACGTGCAAGATGGGAATTAATCACTTCTTTGATAGAGGAGCTAACACTGAGACACACGTGAACTTTACTGTAATAGATAAAAGTAATACATTCTTGATTTTAAATCAAATATTTATTTTTACAAATAGCACCATGGGAAAATAATGTCAACCTCCGGTCTTTTTAGTTTACCCTTGCAAGTTGTTTCTACTCAAATAATTATTTAATGCCCTCTTGAATGACTCGACTGAACCTGCTTCTACCACATTTCTGAGATGTGCATTCCAGACCGAAACCACTGCCTGTGTGAAGAGATTTTTTCACACCACATTCAGTTACATTGTCAGAGTCAAACATGGAAGAACTTGTTTTGTTGGGACTAAACTAGTTCCAGCTGGGTAATCAGTAGTTTGTTATTGAAACAGTTTGAAACATCATTTATTACTGATTGAATCACAAAGATAAAGGTTAAGTAAAAGGTAAGGCTAGTTTCTTGACCTCTGGAATTATTTGCTTTGATGATTGTGATCTACAGCCTCACTCCTTCCTTGCACGACCTCACTCTCTCCATGCTCACCCTACATTGGCTCACGTTTTCCTGTACACCCCTCCCCCATAGCTCACCTCTCCCTATATCCCCTCCCTACACTGGCTCACCTCTTCCTATACACCCCTCCCCCATGGCTCACCTTTCCCCATACACCCTTCCCTCATGGCTCACCTCTTCCTATACCCCTCCACCTTGGCTCACCTTCCTCCATACATTCATCCCCCATGGCTCACCTTACCCTATACACCCCTCCCCCTTGCCTCACCTCTCCCCATACACCCCTCTTCCATGGTCTAACCTTACCCTATACATCCCTTTCCCATGGCTCACCTCTCCCTAAACACCCCTGCCCCATGGCTCATCTCTTGCTATACACCACTCCCCCTTGGGTCACCTCTCCCTATACACCCCTCCCCCCGGCTCACCTCTTCCTATACAACCCTCCCCCATGGCTCACCTCTCCCCATACACCCCTCCCCTATTGCTCACCTCTCCCCATACACCCCTCCCCCATGGCTCACCTTACCCTATACACCCCTTTCCCATGGCTCACTTCTCTCTATAAACCCTGCCCTCATGGCTCACCTTATCCTATACACCCCTTTCCCATGGCTCACCTCTTCCTATACACCCCTCCCCCTTGGCTCACCTCTTCCCATACACCCCTCCTCCATGACTCACCTCTCTCTGTACACCCCTCCCCATGGCTTACCTTATCATATACACCCCTCCCCATGGCTCACCTTACCCTATACACCCCTCCCCCTGGCTCACCTTATCCTATACGCCCCTCCCCCATGGCCCACCTCTCCCCATACACCCCTCCCCTATGGCTCACCGCTTCCTATACACCCCTCCCCCATGGCTCACCCCTCCCCATCCACCCCTCCCCCATGGCTCACTTATCCCCATCCACCCCTCCCCCATGGCTCACCTCTCCCTATACATCCCTCCCCAATGGCTCACCTCTCCCTGTACACCCCTCCCCATGGCTCACCTTATCATATACACCCCTCCCCCCGGCTCACCTTATCCTATACGCCCCTCCCCCATGGCTCACCTCTCCCTGTACACCCCTCCCCATGGCTCACCTTATCCTATACGCCCCTCCCCCATGGCTCACGTCTTCCTATACACCCCTCCCCCATGGCTCACCACTCCATGTACACCCCTTCCCCACTGGCTCACCTTTCCCTATGTACACCTTCCCCGGCTCACCTTTCCCTATACACCCCTCCCCCATGGCTTACCTCTCCCTATACACCCCTTCCCCACCGGTTCACCTTACACTTGTTCATTTTGCCCTATACTCCTATACTGCTTCACCTGTCCCTAAGCTCACCCTACACTGACCCATCTGTCCCTATACTCCTCCTGCGACTGGCTCATATGTCCCTAAGCTCACCTTACACTGGCTCACCTGTCCCTATACTCCTCCTACACTGGCTTATATGTCCCTAAGCTCACCCTACACTGGCTTCCCCTACACTGGTTCACCTCTCCCTTAGCTCACCCTACACTGTCTGGCTTCCCACTCCTCCTGTGCTGCATCATTCTACAGCTAAGCAAAAGTATATACAGTACTGCAGTCAAAAACTTTTGCAATGCTGCAGTCAGTGCTTGCAAGACTCCATGGTGGAGGAGTCAGGACTGAAACTGCTGTGTATGCGCAAGGTCTCATAAGTGGGGGGAAGTGTGTCTTGGACATGTGCTCGAGGCAGCTGCAGGGCAGTGTTGAAAGTTGGTGGGTCTTCATCACTTATGTAGACAGGAGATCCATGAGCTGTATTACTGATGGTTGGAGGGATCTCCTCCTGTTTGTTTTGCCACCACTTGCGTATAGTTTGGATGCATTTCCGCACAATGATCATGACCATATCGATGAAGAACACCTCCACAAACTCGATGATGCAAACAACTGAACAGCTCAACCACAGACCCAGCTGTCCTCCAAAGTTCGACAATAAAGTGACAATCTGGGATGAAAGAGTAGAGATACTAGATTAACTGCAGAGATAATCACAGTAGCTTAAACTGGGGGAGTGGGATGTCTACAAGTTGCAGATGGGGATGTCCTGATCAGAACACTGCACTAGCATTTTAAAACATTCTTTGACAGGATGTGGACTTTATTCACTAGGCAGCATCTGTTTCCCATCACTAATTGCTCTTTTAAAAAGTGCCTTCTTGGAGAACTGCAGTCTATGTGATTAGATTAGATTACTTACAGTGTGGAAACAGGCCCTTCGGCCCAACAAGTCCACACCGACCCGCCGAAGCGCCACCCACCCATACCCCAACATATACCCCTTACCTAACACTGTGGGCAATTTAGCATGGCCAATTCACCTGACCCGCACATCTTTGGACTGTGGGAGGAAACCGGAGCACCCGGAGGAAATCCACGCAGACACGGGGAGAACGTGCAAACTCCACACAGTCAGTCACCTGAGGCAGGAATTGAACCCAGGTCCCTGGTGCTGTGAGGCAGCAGTGCTAACCACTGTGCCACCGTGCCGCCCCAAACTTGGTGTTGGTGGACGCACAGTGCCATTAGGAAGGGAGCTTCAGGATTGTGATCCAACAGTGATCTACTTCCAAGTCAGGATGGTGAGTGGCTTGGAGGGGAAATTAAAGGTGGTGTCTTCCCTTGTCCTTCTTGGTGGCACAGTTTGGAAGCTAGGAAGGTGCTTTCAAAGGGGCCTTGCTACGTTCCAGCAGTGTATTGTGTAGATTGAATACTGCTGCCACTGCTGGTGGGGAAGGGAGTGAATGTTCCCAGTGGCTGATGGGGAGCCAATCAAATCAGTTGCTTTTTCCTGGATGATCATAGAGTCATAGAGCAGCACAGCATGGAAATAGACCCTTCAGTCCCACTCGTCCATGCTGACCAGATAGCCTCAATCAATCTCGTCCCATTTACCAGCACTTGGCCCATGTCCCTCTAAACCCTTCCTCTTCATAAAAACATCCAGGTGCCTTTAAAATGTTGTAATTTTACACACACCTAACACTTCTTCTGGCAGCTCGTGCCATTCATGCACCACCCTCTGCGTGAAAAAGTTGCCTCTTAGGTCTCCTTTAAATCTTTCCCCTCTCACCCTAAACCTATGCCCTCTAGCTTAAGACACCCCTAGCCTGACCATTCACCTTACCCATGCGCCTCTTGAATTCATAAACTTCTATAAGGTCACCCCTTGGGCTCTGATGCTCCAGGGAAAACAGACCCAGCCTATTCAGCCTCTCCCTAGAGCTCAAACCCTTCAACCCTGGCAACATCCTTGTAATTCTCTTCTGAACCCTTTCAAATTTCAGATCTTATCTATAGCAGGGACACCAGAATTGAATGAGTATTCTAGAAATGGCCTCACCAATATCCTGTACGGCCGCAACATGACCTCCCAACTCCTTTACTCAATGCACTGACCAATAAAGGAAAGCATACCAAACGCCTTCTTAACCACCCTGTCTATTCACGTCTCTGTCCACCTGCACCCCGATGACTCTGTGTTTGGCAACACTCCCCAGGACCTTACCATGAAGTGTATAAGTCCTGCCCTAATTTGCCTTTTCAAAATGCAGCACCTCACATTTATCTAAATTAAACTCCATCTGCCACTCCTTGGCCCATTGGTCCCATTGTACTCTGAGGTAACCTTTGTCGCTGTCTACTACACCTCCAATTTTGGTGCCATCTGCAAACCTACTAACCATACCTTCTACATTCAAACACAAATCATTTATATAAATGACAAAAAGTAGTGCACCCAGCACCGATTCTTGCGGAACATTGGCACACTGCTGGACACAGGCCTCCAGGCTGAAAAGCAAGCCTCTCATACCATCCTCTGAGTTCTATCTTCAAGCCAATTTTGTATCGAAATGGCTAGTTCTCCTGTTGATTATTCCAAATTAGTCCTTGCCTTTCCAAATATATGTAAATCCTGTTCCTCAGAATCCCCTCCAAAAACTTAGTCACCACTGATGTTAGTCTCACTGGTCTATAGTTCCCTGGCTTTTCCTTACCACCTTTCTTAAATAATGGCACCATATTAGACAACCTTCACTCTTCTGGCACCTCTGTGGCTGTCGATGATACAAATATCTCAGCAAGGGTCCCAACAATCTCTTCCCTAGCTTCCCTGATCAGGTCCCGGGGTTTTATCCACCATTATGCATTTTAAGATGTCCAGCATCTCTTCCTCCGTAATATAGACAGTTTTCATAATATCGCTATTTGTTTTCACAAGTTCACTAGCTTGAGTATCCTTCTCTAGAGTTAAAAACGGATGCAAAATACTTGTTTAGTATCTCACCCATTTTGCGCAGTTCCACATGGGGGTGTCAAAGTTCCTGAGTGTTGTTAGAGCTGCAGCCATTGAAACAAGTAGGAAGTGTTCCATCACACTCCTGAGCTGTCCATTGTAAATGAAGGACAGGCTTTGGGAGTCAGCAGGTAAGTCTTTTGCTCCAGAGTTTCTAGCCTCTGACTGCTTTTGTGTATACAGTATTTATGAGGCTGGACCAGTTCCGTTCTGTCACTGGTGACTCAGGCTGTTGAAAGGGAAGATAAATTTCCAAATGAAATGAATGGGTTCACACGTATCCATGGTTTCAGGCTTCCATGGTAGGTCTTGGAATGTATTCCCAATGGGCATGGGGGACTACTGTATCAGGAGGGAGCCATTCGGCCCTGAAAAATTGTCCCACCATTAAACAGGACCCCAGGCCTGAACCCATCTTTCACGCTGGCTCCTCATCGCCCTCAACTCTCTGATACAGTAGTCCCCCATGCCCATTGGGGATACATTCCAAGACCTACCATGGAAGCCTGAAACCATGGATACGTGTGAACTCATTCATTTCATTGGGAAATTTATCTTCCCAGCAGTCCCCAGTCTGGTTCTGGAAGGTTTCCTATAATGTGTTCGGGTCGCGGGTAACTGAAACTGCGAAAAACGATTCCACAGATACAGAGGTTGCTCTGTATTTTAGAAGTCTATCTAATTCCTCTTTGAATATTTTCAGTGATCTAGCCTCCACAGCTCTTGGTTTAGAGAATTCCAGACATCATCTACTCTTCGGGAGAAGAAATTATTCTGTAATTATTTTGCTTAGTTCAAGATTTCCCCACTGGTGAAAACATCTTCTCAGCATGTATCCTGCCAAGTCCTCTCAGAATTTTAATTGTTTCAATAACATCATCCCCTCATTCTTCTAAATTGTTACGAATAAAGGCCTGCAATGTTTACAGGTAGTCATTCTTTAAAAGTCAACATTTTCATCCCAGAAATCAGCTTAGTGAATTTCTTTTGACCTGTCTTGAGTGCCAGTATTCCTTCTCAAATACAGGGACCAAACTTTACATAGCACCAACACCCTGAATATTTGAAACAAGACTTCACTGTTTTTAAGCTCCAATACCCTGGCAATAAAGGCCAAAATTCTATTCGCCTTAATTACTTGAATGCTAGCTTAGTGTGTTTCATGCATAAAAACACTGGATCCCTCAGAACTTTTTTTTTGGAATTTTTCTCTATTTAACTAATATTTGCATTTTAATTCTTCCTATTAAAGTACCTGACCTCAGACATCCCTACATTCAACGCTATGTGCCAGGTTTTACCCACTCACTCAACCATCTCTATATCCCCATCTAAAATGTCAGGGCGTTGAGGAGCCAACGTGAAAGATGGGTTCAGGCCTGGGGTCCTGTTTAATGGTGGGACAATGTTTTTGGGGCCAAATGGCCCTCTCCTGCTCCTACATCTTATATTCACACAAGTGTCAGGTAATAATCATCCCTTCACATTCAATAGCACTATCACTGGTGAATTCCCCAGCCTGAGTCACCAAAGACAGAACTGAACTGGTCCAGTCTTAAAAAACATTGTTTGATGACATTGTGAAGTGCATTAGGAATTTTTCATATACATACAATTTGCTGTGTTGAGGTGCCTGTACCACTGAGATGGGAACCGTTACCAATTTTCCAATCACTAAGCCATTGGCAGCGAGACTGTGCTGTTGTTCATTTCGCTCAGTACAGAATGATGAGCAAACCTGAGACCTTCCTTCTTCATTTGGCTCAGGAAGGCACAATAAGCTTCACAGACCATTATGGAGTCCAGTGTGTAGGTTTCAATACTTACATTATTTGCAGCCATTTCAGAGATGTTCCTCTGATTGAGATCTTTGTAGAAGATGCCCAGGTTGGCCAACTCATTCCTGTCAAAGAAAGATCATGAAGCCTTAGCACAATCTGTGCCCTCTGTTATATACAGGCCCAATGGACGCAGACATAAAGATGAGAAATATGCTAGATCCCTCTCATTTACTCTTATTGTATGGATTTCCAGTCAAGGAAGAAAAACTTGCATTTTTTTTCCCTTTGGAATGTGAGTGTCACAGTGTGGGCCAGCATTTGTTGCCAACCTGACATGCCCTTGATCTGCGTTTCTGAACCACTACAATCTCTGTTGTACAGGGACACCCACAGTGCTGTTAGGGAGGATGGTGCTGAATCTTTATATAGTGAAGTGGAGGAACAGTGATATATTTTCATGTTAGGTTGGTGTGTGTGACTTGGAGTGAAACTTGCAGATTTCCAAACATCAGCTACCCTTGTGCTTCTAAGTGGCAGAGACCACATGTTTGGAAGTTGCTGACAAAGGAAACCAGGTGAGTTGTTGCAATATAATTTGTAACTGGTGCACACTGCCTCCATAGTTCATCAGTGGTGAAGAGAGAGAATGTTGATGGTAGATTAGATTCCCTACAGTGTGGAAACAGGCCCCTCGACCCAACAAGTCTACACCCGCCCTCCGAAGAGTAACCCACCCAGACCCTTTTCCCTCTGACTAATGCACCTAACACTATGGGCAATTTAGCATGGCCAATTCACCTGACCTGCACATCTTTGGACTGTGGGAGGAAACTGGAGCACCTGGAGAAACCCATGCAGACACAGGAAGAATGTGCAAACTCCACACAGTCGCCAGAGGCTGTAATTGAACCTGGAACCCTGGTGCTGTAAGGCATCAGTACTAACCACTGAGCCACTGTGCCGCCCCTTTGAGGTAGCAATCCACACGGCTGCTTTGTTTTGGATGAAGTTGAGTTTCTTGAGTATTGTTGGACCTGCACCCATCCAGGCAAGTGAGGAAAGTATTCTATCACACTCCTGACTTGTGTCTTATGGATGGTGGACAAACACTGGTGTGACAGGAATTGATTTACTCACTGCACTTATACCTGCAATATTAACCTAGTTGATTCAGTTCAGTTTCTGGTCAGTGGTAAGCTGTAGTGATAGTGGGGATTCATTGATTGCAATGTGTTTGAATGTCAAGGTATGTTGTATATGGTGCCTTAAACAACCTCAGAACGCCCTAAATTATTTAAAGGTAATGAAGTACTGCTTGAAGTGCAAATATTACTGTTAAAGGAAATCAACTCTCATTCATTCCCATTGCACATAATCCCAATGGATAAACTTCCTTCCCATCTGTTTGTTGAACATTTGGTGTCAGGAGTTTCTGCTGAACACTACAAACACTTGGCTAATTTTATAGGCATATGTGAGTGTATCTGTGTGATAGTATGTGTAGGATAACGTGTGCACACATGCGTGTGTGTGTATCTTTGTGTGTGTGTGTGTGTGTGTGTGTGTGTATGTGTGTGTGTGTGTGTGTGTGTGTGTGTGTAATAATACGTGAGTGAGTGTGTATGAGAAATAGAGTGTGAGTGGGATAGAGCAGGTGAGTTAGAGTGTGAAAGTGTGAGCATGTATATGTAAGTAAGAGAGTTTGTGAGAAAGAGAGTGAGAGAGTGTGAATAAGAAATATGATTCAGATGAGGAATTAGAGGGAAGGTCCATTTTGTGTTGTGCAATGCAGCTCCCTCAGGAAATTTGGACAAGTTAACAACTTAGAGCTTACTTTCTTAAAGTTCTGTTTCCATGGAGCCCTTTTTCCCAGCTCAGAAGACGAAGAGTCCACTCCTATTTGAAGAAGGACAATAGAGTAAAATAATGTCATCATCACATTCAGCCAAGCATTAGCTCAGTACCGCCTTCTGAATCGCTCTCCTTTCTCTTGCTTGTGTGTTTGTTTGCATTCCTGGGTCTGTGTGTATCTTTGTTATAGATTTGCATGTATTTTGAGCTGTATGTTTATGTCTAAGTGTCTGAGTAAGTCAGGATGTGGGTAATTGAATATCTATTCGTTTATGTTTGATTGCGAATGAATGTTTTACTGGTACCTGTTCAACTAGACTGTTAAACAATGCTTTCTTTTAAACCCATTTCTCATTCAAGACACTCCAATAATAAATGAAAAATCCAGTTCACAGAGAATTGATACATCTCACCTCAGATGCTGATGAAGGCCACTGAGCAACACTCATGGTCATTGTCCATTCCTTGGAACTGTGGAAAGACCACACAAAGTATTACCTGAGTGAGTCAGAAACTAATAAAAAGAAAAATAGATAAATTTATCTGGATGCTGACTCTGCACTGGCAGAAGCAACATCTAACCAGATATCAAAACAAGAACAGTATTGAACTGAACAATGGTTGCAGACAGCATTCTTTACTGAAAACAAAAATGCTGGAGATCATAGTGGATCATCTAGACTCGAAATGTTAGCTTGCTTTCTCTCCATGGATGCTGCCTGACTCACTGTGATCTCCAGCATTTTTTGATTTCAGTACAGATTCTAGAATTTGCAGTAATTTGCTCCAGCATTCTTTACTAAATATTCGGACAGTCTGATAATCTAAATATCGAGAGGGAGATACTTTTCTCTGTATTGAGTGCTGAGGAGGAACAGTATTGTAACTGCAATGGGGAATATTTGCACTTCTGTATCTTTCATGTGTCTGTCCAGTCTCTCAGAGTTGGGGAAAGATTGTCAGGTTTTGAGCCTCAGGAACTTACTGACAGGCAGGTCGACAGGTCTTCTGGCAAACCAACTGCTCCTGGATAAACTGGCTGTGCAGCCTGTAATAGCAGAAAACTGTGGGAAAACAAAAGCTGTTTCTTAAACAGTCACATGTTCACCAGTATTCTTGCTTGCTATAATTATAGAGTTAAGTCTATATAATTTAAGATTCTCACTACACCTGTATGAAGAAATGCTTCCTTATTTCAATTTTGAAGTTGGCCAAACTTTAGTTTGAAGATTATTAACCCTAGTTCTGGACTATTCCACCCAGTCCTCCCATTCTCCCCCAAATACACAAAATAACTTCTCCAGTCATATGTTTCGATACCAACCATTGGTGACTTGTGACTGGGGTAGACTTCTGCCACCAATCCTCCTTTCTACTATTTCAAAATTAACAATTTAGCCTCTTGGGGCACTGTTGAGAAAATGAAAATTTCTAAGGAAACTTCTCAAATTTAAATTAGAATATCATTTTAAGGGATGATGACTGAACCCAGCCCCATTGGTGGCCATTAATTGCAGAAGAATTTTCTTTCTGAGTAATTAGACATTAGTAGGTTAGTTAGCTACTGACGTGGCACTGTAACTAAAAGTCTAAAGGTAAACAGAAACTTATCAAAATTAAACCGAGGGCCTTGATGATGGCCTTCATGCTCATGCAAAGCCCACTGATCGGCAAAGAGTCCTTCTTTCTATACTAAGTCTATATGGGCGGCACGGTGGCGCAGTGGTTAGCACTGCTGTCTCACAGCGCCTGAGACCCGGGTTCAATTCCCGACTCAGGCGACTGACTGTGTGAAGTTTGCACGTTCTCCCCGTGTCTGCGTGGGTTTCCTCCGGGTGCTCCGGTTTCCTCCCACAGTCCAAAGATGTGCGGGTCAGGTGAATTGGCCATGCTAAATTGCCCGTAGTGTTAGGTAAGGGGTAAATGTAGGGGTATGGGTGGGTTGCGCTTCGGCGGGTCGGTGTGGACTTGTTGGGCCGAAGGGCCTGTTTCCACACTGTAAGTAATCTAATCTAGCAGGTACCAAATTAGCAGTGGTAGAGTATAAAACATTATTGAGTCTTAGCAAGAGGAAGAACAAGAAGATGTAACTTATTGCATTCTAGCAATAGATACAAGGTACATGGACAATTAGGTACAATCACAAAGGGTATTAGGAGTCAGAGATGGTGTGTCTGCTGCCATCAGAACCTAATGCTAAATTGCTTCTTCTCCATCTTATGGCTATGTGTCATCATCAGATTGGCTGGAAATGATTGCAGCTTCAACACAAATCTTTTCAGAATCGTTACCTTTTACTAAATCTCTGGTTAAATCCTGCAACAATTTTAAATACCCCTCACCCTTTCTCCAAACATCCTGCCGGACATTCTTCCCCTAATCATTAGTTTCAAAAGGAATGAATCAGCAATTCAATTTGTGACTGTTTGTGTGGACCTTGTTATTGCTCAGAATGACCACCGTTATCCAAATACTTAGAGGCTACATTATTTCAAAGGGATTCTCTACATGATCATCTTTGGCTGGGATAAAATTCTACCCAAGTGAAAAAAATCTACAGACCGGGGAAGTGTGAACTCACTCCATCCTGGGTAGGTTTTGTGGTTACAATACTCTGCTTTCGCTGGTAATGGCTTCTCATAGTGGCCACAGCCACACCTACAAATCATCTCCATCTGAAAACATGAGTGCAGGCACATCTGTGTGCAAATCAGAAAATAAGCCAGAGGTTAAGGTGCAATCTTTATCCTTAATCATTAGGTCTATTTTGCCTTTTATTTCCCAAAAGTTATAAGATTGGCCAAAAATACATGACAAAACATTTTAATTTGAACATTACATATTTTCAAGAAACTTGTTCCCATACAGCATGTTCCACTTGATACAGTTGTAATAGACTTAATATTTACAAAACATATACTTTGTCAGATATACAGCCAAGGATGATAACATCTCAAATCAGGAATTACAGAAGTGTAATAGATATAAACTCCTATATAGACAACAGCACAGATACTTTAATCATCAAATTGATATTGGGGCAGCACAGGCTGAAGTTATACTTTGGGATCATATGGAATTGCCGGTGTAGCTGACTGTACGCAGGTCATCTGGGAAATTGAACTTTCTGCTGGGCAACTCCCATCCATCTAGAACCATCCATAAAATTACATTTATAGAATTTGGAATAATTACTTTCTTAAGCTTAATAATTAACCAGGAAAAAGACTAAAAACTCATTATAACTCCTTGGTAACTATTAAACTGAACCCTGACTCATCACTGATGACCCCCATGTACATCATCTTCCTACTGCGTGCCTTACATCTTCTAGACCATTGACAACATCTCCTCCATGATAATGCAGCCCCCTCCTCCTGCTGGACCTGACACTCCCATGCCCCCCCCCACACACACATACACACACTGTTGCTGGCCTACCCTTTTGAAACTGATGACTTTGCCCCACTCTTGGCTCCAATACCCATGACTTGACTGGACAATGGCCTAACATCAACACCCTCCCCCCTCCAGCACCTGACAAACCTTTGACCCAGCCAACGCACCCCTCTACCACAGGTTTGATTGCTTCCCTGGATGTCATTCCACCTACATCATGCGCTGACACCCTCAGAACAAACACCTTCTTCCTTCCCATTCCCAGTGATAGACCCCAGGCCCAGCTACACCGTCCACTTGGATCTGCCCCAACATACCTCCCCAAACCACCCTTGGATCTGACAACCTCTGATATCAATTTTTGTCCCTTTGCTGGCCTGATCTGCCCTGGAACAAAGACATACCCACACTCCTGCCTTTGAACCCCTCTCAGATGTGTTTCACCCATCGAATCCATCAATGTTACTGCTGCTAGACCTGACATGCCCTCAATCTCTGATCTACCCTAAGCACACATTCACTTACCTGGCACCCTGACATCCCAACCCCCACTAAGGTAACACCCTTACCTTTACCATGCATACTTACTCCATCACAGGAGCTGGCAAAGTGATTTACTGTGCTACTAATTTCCTCCTTCTCCTCCCTCTGTTGGTTAATGAGAGTGATGATGCCTTACCTCATGGATTCAGACACATTGCTAGTCTTATACACCTCCAGCATGTCTTGGCCAAGCAAGTCGAGTAAAAATGAATCCAGCTCAATCAGTAGGTCATTGCTCCTGTCACTTTTTGCTTTATCAAAATACTCATTGGTCTTGCTCTTCCAGAGTTAGCAGCTTGTCCATATTCTCCCACAAGCTGCTAACCAAGACCTTTGGGATCAAGGATTGGAATACCGGGAGAATGTGCTGTCTGAGATTTATGTTAAAGGGAATCCTCAAAATGTCAGACTGTGGTGACATTAAACAGCCATCTTCTTCCATCAGGAAGAATCTGCTAATCATAGCACGCTCCTTATGTACTTTCTGAAAGAAGAAACACAAATTTGTCCTTGCCTGTACCATGGAGCAGACTTTGGACTGGAATTTAATTTTTAAATCCTCTGAATTGAACAACGGGCCTAGTCTTTGCTTCTTGGAGATTCTCCTTGACATTGATTCCCATTGACTTCATCCAGACCATATTTTGCATGATTTTCTGGAGTTGGCACCTAATGATTTCTTTCTACACCCTTACAATTCTGTCATTCTGTGATTCCCTTTGTTTCTCTATCATCTTCTGAAAACCTTTGAAGGTGAAGAACCTCTTCAGGTTCACTTTGACCGCTTCCCACCAAGGTCCTGAGATTCAAAGGGGGTTTCATGGCTTTCCAAACATTGAAATCCTTTTAAGTTCTCAAATGTTTTCTTGGGTCAGCAGACTCGCATTCAGTTTCTATGTCCATCTGCTAACTGTCTAGTCTTACTGTATGTGGCAATCAGCCAGTAGGAGGCAGTGGTCAGAGAAGAACATTTGTCTGATACTGGTGGATCCGAGCCTTAAAGCACGGGACACAAACTGATAATATTATCTTGACCAGGTCAGTCTGTACTATAGTCCATTTGCAAGCTGGCTGAAGACATGCAACTTGTCACTATTTTTTCCATTGTTTCCATCAGTAGTCTAGTCATGATGTCCAACGTGCTGTTGGCCCTGCTGGATCATCCAATGGCAACAAAGATGATGCAGTTGAGGTCACTTTCCAGAATGACCAGTCTGGACATTGGCAGAAGCGATTGGAGGTACTGAAAGGTGACCAGCTGCTTGCTATTTTGAGCTGTGAAATACATATTAGGAACCAGAGTGCAGGATTTGAGGAGTTATGGGGAGGCATCTATCCATCTTCTCCTTAATTTTGGAGATGGTGAATGTGTATCGCTAGAGCAGAATACATACAGCAGAGGTACCAGATTGATGGCACTTCGACCACCATTGTGATTACTGGATGTAGGAGCGAAGAGCTGTATCACATCCTACTGCAGAAGCAGCTGGTCAGCTTTAGTCTTGGCCAGGTAATTCAAAGTTGAAACACATTGCATGTTAACTGATGTCATCTGAACAATCATTTTTAAAAATGTCTCTTATCATTACCATTTGTCTTTTACACTCGCAGTCATCTTCTGTACCCCCAGAGTGGGCACAAATTATTTCACTTTTAGTGGGTCAAGGAAGCCATTCTGATCTGCCCATTTGTCCAGTCCAGATGGCATTGTTTGGTCCATGCAAAGTTTGGATTATTCCCTATTGACTGTCCTCCTCCCATATCAGTTGCCCTTTGAGGGCATTGCTGCTCCCTGCTTCCCCAAGCTCCAGAGTGAGGATGTGCTTGTCTCTCTGCTTCGTGGTTAGTGCATGTTTCCCATTTCACTGTCCACAATGGATTGTGCCTCGGTGTTGCCTCCAGTTCCTTACAGCATTGTGACTCCTTCTCAAGAGTCACCCTTCCCTTTTCTTATCTAAAAAGCACCAGTACTTCTTGTCTGTGTTGTAAGGGTGTGGTTTGTTGCTGGTGGTTTGAGAGGTGAACAAAGATAGGTAGAGGGGACAGGTAGTGTTGAGGAACTGAGGAGGCTGCAGAAGGACTTGGAAAGGCTAGGACAGTGGGTAAAGAAGTGGCAGATGGAGAACAGTGTGGGAAAATGTGAAGTTATGCACTTTGATCAAAGAATTGAAGCATTGTCTATTTTGTAAATGAGGAAACACTTTGGACATCTGAATCACAAAAGGACTTCAGAATTCTAGTACAGGATTCTCTTAAGATTAACATGCAGGTTCAGTGGCAGTTGGGAAGGCAAATGCAATGTTAACATTCATTTCAAGAGGACTAGGACACAAGAGCAAAGATGTATTGCTAAGGCTGTATAAGGCTCTGGTCAGACTGCATTTGGAATAATGTGAGCAGTTTTGGGCCACGTGTCTAAAGAAAGATGTCCTAGGGTGTGGGGGTGGGGGGAAAGGGGAATGTTGTCCAGCGGAAGTTCACAGTGATGATCCCAGGAATGAAGACTTGTCATGTGAGGAGTAGTTGAGGATTCTGGGTTGATACTCAATGGCGTTTAGAAGCAAAAGGAGGTATTGGATACTGAGAGGCCTGGACAGATTGTATCTGGAGAAGATGTTTCCACTAGTAGAAGAGACGAGGACTCGATTGCACAAACTCAAAGTGAAGGAATAACCCTTCAGAACGAAGATAAGGAGGAATTTCTTCAGTCATAAGATGGTGAACCTGTGGAACTCATTGCTGCAGAAGATTGTGTGTTTTTAAAACAGAGCAACATAGGTTCTTAATGGTAAGGGAATCAAGGATTACAGGGAGACGGCAGGAGAATGGGTTTGAGAAACATATCAGCCATGATAAAATTTTATGGGCCGAATAGCCTAATTCTGCTCCCATATCTTATGGTCTTATGTCATGGTCCCTTTCTAGCTTGCTAGAGGCATGGAAGGTTCTAGGCACATGTCTTCTATATTAATGCCAGAATGTTGTCACAGCCCATTATCTTTGCAATATCCAGTGCCTCCTACCATTTCTTGATATGCCCTAGTTTGGAATATACACACTTCCAAGATGGCAAGGTGGGTATTGTACAACAGCACTATCACCATACATATTTTGTTGTAAACCAACAATGGCTCCACCATGTAGAGTTTCAGCCTCAGCAAGTTCTCCTCCTCAAAGACCTTGAAGAATATCAAGGTTCATGATATTCTTGACGTTCTTGAAGATTATGAAGAAAGTATAGTGCATTGATGTGTCTCCCTCTCCATTTCTACCTGAATGGTATTCTGGACCCCTCTGGGGCATGACTGGCCATAGTTGACACCTTCCTGACCATGGTCTCTTCCCTGAAAGTGAGTTGAAGTCTTACCTGCAATGAATAGGTCTTGTTGTAAAGGTTTGTCACAGGAACGTCAGCTCCGTCTATTGTACAGTCACTATATGGACTGCTCAGCCTCTTCAGTACAGTCTAAATAAAACAGCAAAACATGACTGTTTGGAAAACAGTGTAGACCCTAGAAACTTCCGAAAGAGGTAAATTACAGTCAACAAAATCATCGTCACTTAATATATGCTTGCGCAGTTTTTTCTTAAACATGCATCAATGCACTAGAGAGAATTTAGCATGATTTGGCAAGCCTCTGTACACCAAGTAATCATATCACTTAACATGGAATGGTCACAGCACAGAGGGAGGCCATTCAGCCTGGTGTCTCCAGACCAAAACGGAATGATCTAATATAAGAAGTGTGACTGCTTCTTGAAGCAAGTATCCAGGTAACTTCTCCCTTTCCTGATGTAGTTCAATGTCTGTAGTTTGGACCCAGCTCCTCACCTCAGATGACCCAATGTTTTACAAAGGTTCACAATAGCTTGCCTTCTTTTGCATTCTATGTCTTTATTTAGAAATCCCAACTTTAATTGCATTAAAAAGATGCACAATCATAAACCAAGAACATCAGGACCTACAAGTCTTAAAATAAGCATCACAGAGGAGAATTCATGCAGCAATGATGTGATTGCGAGACACTAATGTAAGTCGTGAAACCTTTGTTTTAAATTTTATTTTGCTTCTTCTCATTCTTATAACCAAAATATATTGCTTCAAACTTTCCTGCATTAAATATTATCTGTTATGTGCCCAACCATTTCACTGGTCTGTCCACTTCCTCTTGAAATCTGTTCCTATCTCCCTCAATGCTTCTAATGTTTTGTACCATCTGCAGAGTTTGAAACTGCACCCAGCGTAGGTCATTAGTACATTTCAAAATAAGCAATGGTCCTAATACTGACAGATAAGGAACTCCGCAAATACTTTCCATCACTACTCTGTTTCCTGTCTCTCAACCAAATCCGTATCTATGTTGCCACTATCCCCTTTAGTCCATGGGTGTGAACTTTGCTGTCAAGCCTGCTTTGTAACATTTAATCAAAGGTCAGCTGGAATTTGTATCCACGTCAACCACATAACCCTCAGCAATCACACCTCTTCTCTGTTTGTCCATCAAAAAACTGAATCTCAGTCAAGCAAATAAGTATATTCATTTTCCCACCCCTTCTCTGAACCCTTCTCTCTCTCCGTCCAAAGCACATTTATTCAGTCCATTTATGCTGGCTGCATTTTTATATTCCATTCTGGAAAGCTATTCGGTAAAAGATAGGACTGGAGGCAATTTAATTAAAGAATTAAACATTACAGCATCAACTAAACTCAACCACCTCCAGTTTCAGTGCTTTTTGAGAGTGTATCTTTTTTAAAGATATGCTGAAGTGAAACCATAGATTCTGCCCATCACTCACAATCAAACACAATTAAAATACAATTAACACTCTATAGGAATTCCGTAACATCTTCTCTGTCTCACTCCAATTCTTAATCCTAATGTACAATATTTTTAAATTGCAGCACAACAGTTTTATCCATTCCTTTGAGAATCTTTGGTCAGATAAGCTCAAACTTTGAATTCTGATGAAGAGTTGGATATGATTCAAAATTTTGACTCAGTTCCTCTCTCCACAGATCCTGCAGGAATTGCTGAGTTGCTCCAACTTTTCCAGTTTTTATTAACCTCAAAATCTCCCCTTTTTTCTCTGAATAAAACAGCCCTGACCTTATAGCCATGAGATTTGCTGAGACACCTGTCAATGTGGAATTATAGACATATGTAATTTGAGTTGAGGTAGATCATTGAGCACTTTAAGACTGCTCTGTCATTCAATAAAATCGTGGCTGATTTGTTTGTGATCATCAACTCTCGCATGATATTTAATTCCCAACCCTCCTGGACAAAGCTCCAATTTGTTGCTTTACCATTTCGAGGCCCATAGCTGTCTCCGTTGCTGTCTGTACTTCAATTCCCATGTCTTCCACAAAAGGCTCTTCATTCTGATCATGAATGACAATTGCTCCCCCCATTGAGGTGACCAGAAATGGATTATACTCATTTTCATCCAAATGCAAAATCATTTTCAGGCCTGGGAGAGAGGAAAGAAAGAGATACACAGCATATATGATGACTTGAGGACATCTCATGCCTTGGGTGACTGTCTGTGTGGAGTTTTCACATTCTCCCCATGTCTACATGGGTTTCCTCTGGTGCCCTGCTTTCCTCTCACAGTCCAAAGTTGTGCAGGTTATGTGGATTGGCCATGCCAAAAATTTCCTGGATATGCAGGTTAGGCGGGTTAGCCCTAGTAAAATATCCCAGTGTGGGGTTATATGGATTTGTTGGGTATGGGCGAAATACTATTTGGTTGGTAAGTGTAGGCTTATTGGGCTCTTTATGCACTGTAGGGATTCTGTGACCCCCAAATTGTTATATAAGCAATGAACTATAGTGACTGTTGTATAATATAGGAAATACAGCAGTCAATTTGTTATAGCAAGTTGTCACAACAGAAATGACCAGATCATTTATTTTAGGACATAGAACATTACAGCACAGTACAGTCCCTTCGGCCCTCAATGTTGCGTCAACCTGTGGAACTAATCTGAAGCTCTCTATCCTATAGTATTCAATTCTCATCCATATGTTTACCTAATGACCATCTAAATGTCCTTAAAGTTGGCAAGCCCACTATTGTTGCAGGCAGTGCGTTCCACGACCCTACTACTCACTGATTAAAGAAACTACCCCTGACATCTGTTCTATATCTATCAGCCCTCAATATAAAGCTGTGTCCCCTCGTGCTAGCCATTGCCAACTGAGGAAAAAGGCTTAGTTGAGGAATAAATATTGGCAAGGACCTCTGGAAGAACTCCATTGCTGTTCTTTGATTTGTGCCATGTGATCTTGTATATTCATCTGAAAGGGCAGGTAGGAGTTTGGTTTAACATTTCATCTGAAACACAGTGCTGCCAGCAGTTTAGCACTCCCTCAATACTGGATTGTCAGAATTAGGTTCTCAAATTGGGAGGGGTGCCTGAACTCATGAGCTTCCAACAAAGAGAACAATAGAGATACCTACTGAGCCATGGCTGACTGCCCAATCAGAATAAAAGGAGAGGTCTTATATAGAGGATATGGAATGTTCAACTGGAAACATTTGAGGGAAGCAAACTTTATATGAACGTTTGAAAGCAAATTGGATAAATGCTTGGGAAAGAAAACTCAGGTACTGGGGAAATTGGAGTTATTTCGAAGAGCCATCCATCACAGGCACAATGGGTCAAATGATCACCTTCTGTGCTGCTCAGTTGTGTAATTTTAGTTCCTGAGTGCAATCATGGATCTATCGAGTGGGACAGTGTGTTTCATGTAAAGTTGAAACTGTTGATAGGAGGATAATGGGTATAGAAGAGAGTAACACCTCATATGGCTGAGACGCTTATTAGTCAGTTTGAGATGGATGTCAGTCAGAGATTTTGATTGGTATCGGTCAGATTTTACATGCAAGATTAAGTCTGTCTTGAAGGTCATCTACTTTGTGGCTATAATTATTAGCAAAACTTAGGAAACAAATTGAAATTGCTGGAGGAGAAGGAAGAAAAATAAAGAGAAATATGAGATGCAAAATGAACGATATAAGATTTGGTTTCTCGATAACTTCAGTGAGTTAATCCATATACTAATTGAGCTATTCAAGTTGTGAAGGATCCAGAATTGAGCCCTGTTGTACATTGTTAGCTGGCATTGTCAGACTGTAACAAAAAGGCCATGATGTGGAGGTGCCAGTGTTGGACTAGGGTGGGTAAAGTTATAAATAATACAACACCAGGTTATAGTCCAACACATTTATTTTAAAGTACAAGCTTTTGGAGCAATTAAACTGCATCTGCCACTTCTCAGCCCATTGGCCCATTTGGTCCAGATCCTGTTGTGATCTGAGGTAACCCTCTTCGCTGTCCACTACACTTCCAATTTTGGTATCAACTGCAAACTTACTAACTGTACCTGTTATGCTCGCATCCAAATCATTTGTGTAAATGACAAAAAGTAGAGGGCCCAGCACCGATCCTTGTGGCACTCCACTGGTCACTCTTAGCAGAACTTATACACTTAATGGTAAGGTCCTAGGGAGTGTTGCTAAACAAAGAGACCTTGGAGTGCAGGTTCCTAGCTCCTTGAAAGTGGAGTCGCAGGTAGATAGGATAGTGAAGGCTGCGTTTGGTATGCTTTCCTTTACTGGTCAGAGTATTGAGTACAGGAATTGGGAGGTCATGTTGCGGCTGTACAGGACATTGGTTAGGCCACTGTTGGAATATTGCGTGCAATTCTGGTCTCCTTCCTATCGGAAAGATGTTGTGAAACTTGAAAGGGTTCAGAAAAAAATTTACAAGGATGTTCCCAGGGTTGGAGGATCTGAGCTACAGGGAGAGGCTAAACATGCTGGGGCTGTTTTCCCTGGAGCGCCGGAGTCTGAGGGGTGACCTTATAGAGGTTTACAAATTATGAAGGGCATGGATAGGATAAGTAGGCAAAGTCTTTTCCCTGGGGTCGGGGAGTCCAGAATTAGAGGGCAGAGGTTTAGGGTGAGAGGGGAAAGATATAAAAGAGATCGAAGGGGCAACTTTTTCACTCAGAGGATGGTATGTGTATGGAATGAGCTGCCAGAGGATGTGGTGGAGGCTGGTACAATTGCAACATTTAAGAGGCATTTGGATGGGTATATGAATAGGAAAGGTTTGGAGGGATATGGGCCAGGTGCTGGCAGGTGGGACTAGATTGGGTTGGGATATCTGGTCGACATGGACGGGTTGGACTGGAGGGTCTGTTTCCATGCTGTACATCTCTATGATTCTATGATTCTATGGTGATGCAGAATCATAGGACACAAAATGTATAGTAAAAGATTAAAGTGTCATTCAACATGCAAAGTAATGAACAAACCTAGATCGCAGTTAAGTCACTTAGAATGGGAATGCAGGTTTAGAGTGATTAATATGTAAATCCCAGAACTCATTTCAAGTCATATTCCTCAGATAACTTAAGCTTTTGTTAAAAAAAAGGTGACGTCTCAGCTCAGAAAATGCATTAAATGTGTGAGGTTAGAGTCTGTCTAACTACCTACAGATTGTGTGCAGCATAACAATGCAGAGTCGTCGAACAGAAGCTGACAGCCAAGGTCGGTACCTACGAAGATAGCCTCAACCAGGACCTTGGGTTCATGTCACACTGCAGGTGACCCCACTACACTCTCACACATACACTCATGCACAAGCACACATACACCCACATACACATACACTCTTACACACAATCACACTCACAAAGACCCGCTCTCAAACACACTGTCTCTCAGACACACACATACACCCACACTCATATTCACATGCACAACCTCTCACATGCATATCTCCATCACACTCATGCACACACTCTATCAAGCAAGCGCGTGCATGCACACACATGTGCGCGCGCACACCCACACGCACACATACACATATACACACAAGTCTATTGAGTGAATTTGCATTTGCAGATTTGTTTTTGCAGATTTATTTTGTTTTGTTCAAAAAGAACACAATTTGTAGGCAATCAGTCCATGTGACATTTTATAAATTCTTTTTTTGAAAATAGAACCAGTCTGACCCAAGGCTGGGATACAGACAGACGCTAACCTCACACCTTTAATGCATTGCCTGCGCTAAGGTGTCACTTTTTAAAAATAAAAGCTTAAGTTATCTCGGGAATATGACTTGAAATGAGTTCTGGAATTTACATATTAATCACTCAAAACCTGCATCCCCATTCTAAGTGATTAAAGACCTAACAGCAATCTAGGTTTGTTCAATAGTTCGCATCAGTTATATGACAATTTTACCTTTTACTATAAGTTCTGTGTCCTATGATCCTGCCCCACTAGCTACCTGAGCAATGCTCCGAAAACTTGTGCTTTTAAATAAACTGTTGGACTGTAACCTGGTATTGTGTGACTTTAACTTTGTAACAAAAAGGGACCAGAATAAAGGGTAGGCTGCACCTGGGGCCCAGAATAAAATCTGTACCCACGGGCTAGTGTAAGGTGCAATCCACACCCAGGGATTCAAGAGTGATGGATAGGCCACACCTATATTAAAGGTTAGGCTGCTCCCAGGGGCCAGAGTAAAGGATCTAAGTTTTCATCTTAATGAGCTGGGACCTCTTGCAACATTGCATGCTGAGGGAAGTGTGCTACAGTACATCTGAATTGCTCAGTTTGAGCTGAGGCACACCAGTACCTGTGATTTAGTGTGTGTATGTAAAACTGTGATAAAAGTCCATTGAATTCCTCACAAACTATGTGACCCATTTCTCATCTTTATGATATGGATGTAATAACTGTATTACAGTATAATAGTGACAGTATAATACAGTATAAAGATGAGTTTATCAAGTCACCTCACTCTCAGCCACATAGAGGGGTCAGAGTATATTGCACTACCAGAGTTAAATGAAACTCACTTGAAGTTCAGTTTTCGCTTTAATCTTTAACATTGCCTCTCTGTTGGAGGTAAATATTTTCTAATGTCTGCTTTTTTTTTTACCATTTTCACTGCCACCAATGATGGTCTGGAGAATGCTGCCGTTCTCTCCACTGTTGAAGGTGAAACAGTTTCCGTGCAGGGGATGGTGCATTAGGCTGAAGTTCCTGCATTAAGGACAGACAGAGACACAAACCTGAGTAGCTGAACAAGGCAGTGCAGTCATTGAAAAGAAAGGACAAATGCTGTTACTTAGCTAGCATGTGTTTGGCTTCAGAATGTTTGTCATTACTGTTCCTCTGATTGCAGCACTTGCTCATTATCACCCCTCTAATATTGCTGCACCCACTCCATACAGCTCCACTGACAGTGCAGAACTCCTTCAGTAGCACCTCTCTGTCTCTGGAACACTCCCTCAGTGCTGCCCCTCCAACAAGGCAGCACTCCCTCAGTGATGCCACTCTCATAGTGCAGCACCATCTGATAGGCTCCCTCAGCGCTTCACTTCCAAATGTGCAGCATTCTGTCATTATAATCCTCCCACAGTGCAGCACTTCCTCCACCCTGCTGCTTTGATAATTTACCATTTTCTCATTACTGTCCTCTGTTGTGTGCCTTCAATACAGTCCTACAGTGCAGCTTTCCCTCAATATTACAGCTCCCACAATACAATGCGCTCTCAATATTGCTCCTCTGACAGTGCAGCTCTCCCACAGTATTACCCCTTTAGCAGTATTGTTGCCAGAGCAAAAGGGATGTTAGCCTGGAGAGAGCCTTGAACTCATGACTACAACCAGTGGCTAGAGCACTGTCCATTTAGCTAAGGTTTAATAATTAATGAGATGAAGTTACATAAATCTCAACACATTAACCTTGAATCACATGGTAGTCCGTCGAACTGACAGCTGAATATGAGGTCATCAGCGGAGTAACCCATCTGCAGTTTCTTTTCATGAGGCACCTGTGCCATGATATTGAGATAGTGCAGTCGGTACCATTCCTGAATGGCAGTTATGCCTGAGCTGAATGTGTATATAATACAGGTAGAGTTTTCATTCTTGTCGTTGTCGCACTGTCACCATAGAGAGGGAAAGAAGAGAAATGTTATCACTAAGAGAGACAGCAGTCACGAAGGCACAAGGTCATTGCCATTTGTCCTCTTCATTGATAGCTCAGTAGGTCAACACCCATCCTCTTGATAGAGTCAGCACCAGTCCGCATGGTCTGGTCTGTGTCAGTCCACTCACTCCTGCCAGTGCCAATCCACTCCCTCTAATCAGTGCCAGCCCACTCGTTCTAGCTAATACAAAGTCCATTCATTCTGGTCAGTGCCAGTGCACTTGTTATGGTCAGCACCAGCCCCATTCTGTCTAGGGAGTGCTAGTTTGCGTGCTCCTGTTGGCGTCAATTCATTTAATTCCAATAAGTTCCAGTTTACCAGACCTGGCAGTGCCAATCCATTTAGTCCAAACTACACCAGTCCACTTGCTCCATTCAGAGCCAGTCCACTTGCTCTAAACACTGCCAGTTCATTCACCCTGTGAATGTCTATCAACTTACCTCAGTCAGTGCCAGTCCATTTACTCTGGTCAGTGCCAGTTCACTCACTCTAACAAGTCCCTTAAAACAATCAGAGCTAGTCTATTTACTCCAGTCAGTGCCAGGTGAATCATCGCCAGTCTGCTCAGTTCATTAAATGCCAGTCCACTTGCGCTGGTTAGCACCAGTCCACTCATGCTGGTCAATGCTGATCTACTCACTTCAGCTGGTGCCTCCTATTCACTCTGGTCAGTGCCAGTCTAGCCAAATATGTCAATGCCTGTCAATTCACTCCGGTCAGTGGCAGTATGCTTGATCTAGTCAGTGGCAGTCCACAAATTCAGGTCAGGTCTATTCCACTCTCTCATCCTGGTCAAATCTTGACCTAGTGTTTTTGTCAGAATCAGCCTGCTCACTATGGTCAGTGCCAGGCCGTTTACTCTGGTCATTTGGGCCACTCGATACAAAGGATGCCATCTTCCTTCTGACCCCTTCATTGAGTTTTGTTTCACAACCCCCTCCACTCCCCATGTTATCTTTGGGCCCAAAGGAGCTTAATTAGAAGCTGGGAGACTGGAAGTGGAACTCACCAGTTGAAAGCCAACCAGTCTGGTTCGATTCTGTGTGTTGATGCTCTCAAAGGACTCGATTTTCACCGTACCATTAATCCTGTGCCGTTTCCTGGTGATGAGATCAGATACGATGCTGTACTCTTGGGTAACCAACTCGATCCATACCAATGGAATATTTGGGAACAGGATGTCACCTTGGTTATTTGCAGCAAGCTGGTGGTGAGCTTTCACATGACTGTTGTTGGGATTATCAATTAAACGGTAAAGCTCATTTATGGCCATCAGAGTGTCCTGGTCTAGTTTCTTAAAGAGATGTCTTGTTGCATTGTTTCTGTGAAGAGACATGAGCAAACCCAGAGTGAATAGGAATCACTGAACCAATAAATTTCAAGATCTATCATGCTCAGCTTCCATTATCCTTGGAGATGACAGTGGAGTTGTTGAAGATTGATAATGATTAATCCCCACCAATTAAGTGCCTGACAGTCCCAGATATGAACTGAGGGTCATGCAGGATTGCCCTTTGATGTGAAGGGCACTGCTTGTCACTGGACCACCCAGATGTTTTCCTATCTTCCTGGTGGTGGAAATTGAATAAAGAGTCGTGCACTTTGTGTCTTTCACTGTGTCCCACAACTGCACACACACACCATGGGTGCTGGGAAAAATAAGCACTATCGCAGTTAGGCGGTAGTGTCGGGGTAAGAGAAAAAAAGAAAAAAAATGAACTGAGGGAAACCCTGTTGATAAAAAGCTTTAGGAACCATATGTACAAAATCACTTGTTCCTACAAAGTTCTGTTGCACTCACTACGTGACTAATATAAAACTACCCAGATACTGTATTCCATATTATTGTTTTCCCAAATAAATTTCATTATTTTGCTTTTGAATGCATTAACACTAAAATCAGTAAATTGACCTCTCAGTCACTAATTGCTCACATTATCTGTCCAGAAATGTTATTGAATCAATTATTACACCTGTGGCCTGTTGACTCTCAAGCAGATGTAAAGGTCACATTGTATTAGTTTGGAGATGAAGAAGGGGCTCTCTCATTTTTGTGGCTAAATTTATTCCTCGACCAATGCCACTGAAGCACATTACCGATCAATTCCTCATTATTTTTAGGAGCATGCTGTGTTCCAAATTAGCTACTGCATTTCCTACACAAGTGACACCATATCCAATATAGTTCAATGCATGTAAACCACTTTTGGGTGGTCCTGAGATTGAGAAAGATGCTACATAAATGGGAGGTTTATCCTTTAGACAGGCACTGGGATCCACAAAGAGTGTAGAGTTAGTGACAGGCTGAAGATTGAGAATTGATGACCTGCAGATTATGGATCATAAATACTGACCTGTATGGGTTCATGTTGCAGATGGTAACAGCTGGGAAGGTGATTTCCTGAAATTGGACAGTGATGGTGACAGAGGCAGTGTAGTAAGAAATGATGAGTAAGGCACACTGCCAGATGATGATGCCCACTGCACTCAATGTCAGAATCAGCCAAGCTGCCCTCCGCAGACGGCCTTGCGATACCACAATCCTGCGGCAACCGTGGGTGTTAGTGTGGTAGCAGTACCATTGCAGCAACTCAAAGATGCTTGCTGCCTGTGGTCCTGTCACCGGCAGCTTCTCTTTGATCTTCTCTTTCAGTCGCTTTTTCCCTGATTCCATGGTATTTCTGCTGTGGGCCCTTGACACAGGAAGAGGTTTCATAGAAACTTGACATGACCATTTAGAGACATAGAGCTGCACAGCACAGAAGCAGACATAGAACATAGAACGTTACAGTGCAGTACAGGCCCTTCGGCCCTCGATGTTGCACCAACCTGTGAAATTAATCTGATGCCCATCTAACCTACACTGTCCATTATTATCCATATCTATGTCCAATGCCCATTTAAATGCCCTTAACATCGGCGAGCCTACTACTATTTCAGGCAGGTCATTCCAAGTCCCTACTATTCTCTGAGTAAAGAAACTACCCCTGATATCTGTCCTAAATCTATCACCCCTCATTTTAAATGTCACCTTGTGTTAGCCTTCACTATCTGAGGAAAAAGGCTCTCATTGTCCACCCAATTGAACCCTCTGATTATCTTGTATGTCTCAATTAAGTCACCTGTCACCTCTCAACCTCTCCTCTTCAATAAAAGCAGCCTCAGTTCCTTCAGCCTTTCCTTATAAGACCTTCCTTCCATACCAGGAAACTCCCTAGCAAATCTCCTCTAAACCCTTTCCAAAGCTTCCACATCCTTCCTATAATGCAGTGACCAGAACTGCATGCAATACTCCAGGTGCGGCCTTACCAGTGTCTTGTACAGCTGAAGCGTGACCTTGTGACTCTGAAACCCAATCCCCCGACCAATAACTGCCAACAAACCGTATGCCTTCTTAATAACCCTATCAACCTGTGTGGCAACTTGCAGGGATTTATGCACCAAGATCGCTCTGTCATGTATACTGACAAGAATTTTACCATTAGCCCAGTACCCTGCATTCCTGAAACAGAGGAACCTCAACTATTTGAATATCAATTATCCGAATATTGGATTATCTGAAGGAGATCTTGAGGTCTCGATAGAAACGTTACATCAAAGATGTGTTTCCAATAGTGATCGTGTCTTTTTGTTTCCAGCGATTAACCAGGCACTGGCTCCAAATGACTGATCTTCCGCCCTCTCTCTCTCTCCCCATACTTTCCCTGGAGTTCTACAGAGGGGTGTACCCTAAACTCCCTCTCCCCATATAATCTCTCCAACATGGTCCTGTACAGGGTAAAGGTGGAACCTCTCAAAATGTTGCAGTAAAAAGTTGTGTGTGCGCTATTTGGAGGCTTACCCTTGTTGTTGGTGTCCAGTCTGGCTGCCCTGTAGAGGGGGCAGGGGTGGACAGGGAGCACACGGGGTAGGGGGTGGGAGCGGTGTTGGACTGGGTTGAGGGTGTGTGGGCGGGTGGTGTTGGATGGGGTGTGGGCGGTGTTGGGGGACGGGCAGGGGGTGGGGGCTCAAGCATGGTGTGCTGCTGCGTCATCTCCTGAATGGGGAGCAGACTTTAAAAACTCCAAGCCCCAGAGGAAAGGCATTTAATCGATTAACCGAATAATCGATTATCCAAACAAAATAGTGCCTATCCATCTCGATCGGATAATCAAGGTTCTTCTATATTTCTTCCGAAGTGAACTACCTCACACTTTTCTGCACTAAACTCAATTTGCCACTCTCTGCCCAGATCTGCATCTTATCTATGTCCCTCTGTAACCCACAACATCCTTTGGCACTATCCACAACTCTGCCTACCTTAGTGTCATCTATAAATTTACTAACACATCCTTCTACACCCACATCCAGATCATTTATAAAAATGACAAAACAGCAGTGGCCCCAAAACAGATCCTTGCGGCACACCACTGGTAACTGTTCCAGGATGAACATTTCCCATCAATCACCACCCTCTGTATTCTTCATGGTAGCCAATTTCTGATCTAATTCGCTAAATTACCTTCAATCTTGAAATTCCATATTTTGTGCAATAGCCTACTGTGTGGAACCTTATCACATACCTTACTGAAGTCCATATACACCCCATCAACCGCTTTACCTTCATCCACCTGTTTTGTCACCTTCTCAAAGAATTCAATAAGGTTAGTTAGGCACAATCTACCCTTCACAAAACCGTGTTGACTATCTCTAATCAAATTATTCTTTTCCGGATGATTATAAATCCTATCTCTTATAACCTTTTCCAACACCTTATCCACAACCGAAGTAAGGCTCACTGCCCTATAATTACCAGGTTGTCCCGACTCCCCTTCTTAAACAAGAGAACAACATTTGCTATCCTCCAGTCTTCTGACACTACTCCTGTCGGCAATGATGACATAAAGATCAAAGCCAAAGGCTCTGCAATCTCTCCCTGGCTTCCCAGGGAATCTGAGGATAAATCCCATCCGGCCCAGGGGTCTTATCTATTTTCAGATCTTCCAAATTGCTAAAACCTCATCATTGTCAACTATAATCCCTAATCTTGTAGCCTGTATTTCTGTGTTCTCACTAACATTGCCCTTTTCTAATGTGAATGCTGATGAAAAGTATTCATTAAGCACTTCCCCTATGTCCTCAGATTTCACACACAGCTTCCCACTGCTATCTTTGATTGGCTTGAATTTTACTCTACTCATCCTTTTATTCCTGATGTACCAATAGAAGGCCTTAGGATTTTGCTTGACCCTATCTGCCAACAACTTCTCATGCCCCCTCCTGGCTCTTCTTAGACCTCTCTTTAGATCTTTTCTGGCTAACTTATAACTCTTAAGCCTCTAACTGAGCTGTCACACCTCATCTCACATAAGCCTTCTTCTTCCACTTGACAAGAGCTTCAACTTCTTTAATAAACCATGGCTCTCTCTCTCTCGACAACTACCGCCCTGCCTGATAGATAAATACTTATCAAGGACCTGCAGTAGCTGTTCCTTGAATAAGCTCCACATTTCAAGTGTGTCCATCCCCTGTAGATTCCTCCCCCATCCTATGCATCCCAAATCATAATTGCCTATCCCTGCCCTTAGGTCCGACTCGTCCATGCTAACCAGATATCCTAAATTAATCTAGTCCCATTTGCCAGCATTTGGCCCATCTCCCTCCAAACCCTTTCTATTCATATACCCATACAGATGCCTTTTAAATGTTATAATTGAACCAACCTCCACCACTACCTCTGACAAATCATTCCATACACGCACCACTCTCTACATGAAAAAGTTGCCCCATAGGTCCCTGTTAAATCTTTCCCCTCTCACCCTAAACACATGCTGTCTAGTTTTGGACTCCCCTATCCTGGGGGAAAGGCCTTGCATATTCACCCTATCCATGCCCCTCATAATTTTATAAATTTCTATAAGGTCACCCTCCAGTGTCCGACACTCCAGGGAAAATAGTCCCAGCCTATTGCCTCTCCTATAGCTCAAACCTTCCAACCCTGGCAACACTGTTATGCCCTGTCCTCTTCATCTCCTCTGGCAGCCCTTTCATACCTTCTCACCTGTCCTATGCTTCCCTCCCATCCTCTTCGTGCCTCACATCTCCTTTTTTCCATGCCTTCGCTCTCATCCCTCTCCCACACGCCCCATCTCCCATCTGTAACTCATCCATTTTTCCATCTTCTCCCTCACTCCTTTTTCCCAGTTCCCCCTTATGCCATCTTTCCTGATTCTTCCCTCTGTCCTCCAACATATCCCAAATCCTTCCACCCCCATAGCCTCTCCCCAAGAATGGGGGCATTTGTGAGTCCACACCTTGAATACTGTGTGCAATTTTGGTCTTCTTATTTAAAGAAGGATGAAACATCTTTGAACTGATTCAAAGGAACTTTACCAGACTGATACCTGGAGTGAGCGGGTAGGCTTATGGGGAAGGTTGGACAGGCTGGGCATGTTTCCTCTGGAGCTCCAGAGAGTCAGGGGGTGACTTGGTTGAAGTGAAAAACTTAAATGGTCTTGACAAGGTCAACATGGGAAGAATGTTTCTTCTTGTGGATCAGTCCAGAAATAGGGGGCACTGTTTCAAAATGAAGGGTTTCCCTTTCAGGACAGAGATGAGAAGATTTGTTTTCTCTCTCTCAGATCATTGGGTGATGGAAGTCTCTACCTCTGAATGCAATAGAAGTTGTGTCATTCAATATTCTTCAGATGGAGGTGTGTGGACTCTTGTTAGGCAGGAAATAAAAGGTTTTTAAGGGAATGTGGAATTCTAAACACCCACAGAATGAATGTTGCTGAATGATGAAGCAGCTTAAGGGGCAGAATGGTTTACTTCTATTTCTATTTTGTATCTTTGTAATAGAAATGCATCCACACCCCATGGCTTTGCTTAAATGGAAAATAAATAGCAAGAACATTGTAAATCCAGTTTTAATCCAACTTGCCAGGAGGAGAAAGGAATGGTTTGAGGTTGAAATTATTGAGGTGACTGATGAGTGAAATCAGCTGAATTATAAAATGTGAGTCTGACCTCAAAAATAATGAGCAAGACCGCTATAGTCAAGTAGCTGACTCAGGCTCAAGTCTGTCAGCTATTTTCAGAGTTACAGCCAGCAACTGGATAATAATGCTCACATTGAAGAGAAAAGCCAGTCTTCCTGCTCTGGTCCCAGGCTTGGAGAATGAACAACCAAGTACAATTCATAAATATGACCTATACTTTGGGGCACATGAAATAAATCAGTTCTGACAGTGTTGTGATCAGAGTGGGGTGGGAGTAGGTGTGTAGGTTGGGGGAGTGTAGATAGAGAAGGTAATTGCAGTTAAAATTGAAAAGAATTATGAACTCCTTTAATGGAAGATAGATATTTGTACATAAACACAGACTTTAATTTTTTTAAAAAAAGATTTGTCTCTTTTGAAGTGACTCGAGTTGTACTTACCAGCAACACAGGGAATTAGTGAGTGAGGACTCACTAACTCCAACTTTCTAAAGGATTTGGGGGATTTAGTGCTCCCTCTCACAACTGAAAGATATTTGAATTGCATTTTTATCTAAGCTTTTTTAGGGTTGCTACTTAAAGAGGGAACACAATGAGACTCCAAAACATTAAAACAAATTGCACAACTTACCAGAAAATGCCCTGTCTCAGCAATCTCATTAAAATCCACTTTAAAAGGTTCGGGTATAATGAGGGTGTAGGGAAACACTTTCAATCAAACATGATAGTTAACATTAAAAAGATATTTCAATCAACACTCCAATGAGATTTTGTTTAGATTATCTACTTAACGATACTTAGCTTTATGGTGGATTACATTACTGTATAACTGGGGATTATTCACACAAAGAAAAACTTGAACATACCTGTTTAAGGTGTGAGAGAGACACAGACCAGTTGTTTAAGGTGAATCCTGGAAGCTGGGAATGCAGAGTCCTGAGGTGTGTGTGTGTGTGTGTGTGTGTGGCTTGTCAATTTGGACAATCTGATTTGACTGCCAGTTGTTGCTGTACAGACCCACCCCCAGCTGAAGAGACTGCTCCAGGACTCAGAGTGACACCTTCTGGTACTAACCCTGGTCAATGACCTAACAACATTTATTCTACATATAAACAAACTGGGCCCGATGTGCAGAGCACATCAGTAAATTGAAGAAAGCTGGGAGACCAAACTAATCATCAGTTTAAGAAATGAGAATATAGCAGAAAATATAAAGCAACAGATTTGTAAGGGAATAGGAACCGTTGTAAAGAGAGCATTTATTGGCCAACCTTAACTGCTAAAAGTGATTGATGATACAACTGAGGAACTCGTTCTACCACTTCAGGGAACAGTAAAGGGTACAGGTTGTACCTGTCTTTTTAATGTAAAACAGGCATAAAATGCACCAACGTAGAAGTGGGAGGACTCAATGCTCAGTCTGCATAGGTGTTGATCTGACTGCTAGATTTGTGGGAGGATAAGGTTTTAAGCATCCTGGATAGCCATATCGTGCTGGGGGTGAAACGCATTGTGACTGAATGAGATTTATTACTGTTATGATGCCAACTGGTGTTATTAGTGGATAAGTTAGATCCTGGATTGAAATTGGCTTGATAGATCATATACTGGTTTTCTTAATTTAACAAGGGCGGTATTTTAATGAAACAAAAGCACACAACTACTCAGAGCATCCCACAGCAGTGAGGCCAGGCCCATCCTTCGCAACACCGGGGACAGGTAGAACCTCAGTACGTAGTGGCACTTGGTGTTTGCGTAACAGGGATCCACGCACAGCTTGATGCAGCCACACACAAAGCTGGCCGCTTTTTTTTAATTTCAAAATATGCTTTATTCATAGAAATAAATCTTTTGTACCTGTACAATTTGTCATGTCATTCGTAGATATATACATTGCATGTCTTAACATTACAAAGAACAGATTGAATTAATCGAATTACCATTTTCCTATTTACAATTTCCTTTATTAACCATCCAGTCTCTTATTATTTAGCTGTGGCTTCAGCGGAACCCACCTACTGAGTGGGTGCCCTGTTATACGATAACAAAGGAACCTTCTTTAACCCCCAGTTTATGGGGTTACAATTGTCCATTTGACTGTCCTGTCTCTGGGGTAGCTGTCTGCATCCCCATGGTGAGCACAAACTGCTGGACCTTCGTTGGGCTGAGGTAGCTATCCAGCTCCTCACTGGGGTCATTTACCCGCTCTGGTGTCATTGAGCCAAGGCAAGGGTCCGCACCGTCCAGTTCTGTGTCTGAAAATGGGACTGTCAGAGGATCACAGCTTTCAGTTACCTGTAGTTGTGGGGCAATGGGTACCCCTTGGTTCTCATTGGATGGAGGGTGGACTTCAGGATGTCCGTTGTTTTCTGGTTGGGAGGAAATACCCTCCTCTTTATCTACGGTGCTCTGTCTCTTCTTCTGGTGGTGGTGACCTTCTTTGCACCCGTCTTCCCCTTCTGCTTTTTTTTTAATTTCAAAAATATACTTTATTCATAAAATATGCATAGAATAATTTGATACACTGTACATTAGGTAATGCCATTCATATTTCCACATTTACATACACAGCTCCGAATTATCATTATTACATACAGATCAGTGCATTTCTCACTCATATATTGAGCTGAGGTGTCAGCAGAGCCCAAATGACTGCATGGGCCCCCTGCTTTTCTTTCGACAGGCAGATGTTAAACGGTGGTCTTTCCCCACCGCGCCTTGGCGGCAGCTGCCCCAAGCTTCAGCGCGTCCCTCAACACGTAGTCCTGGACCTTGGAATGTGCCAGTCTGCAACACTCAGTCGGGGTCAACTCCTTCAGCTGGAAGATCAACAGGTTTCGGACCGCCCAGAGAGCGTCCTTCACCGAGTTGATGATCCTCCAGGCGCAGTTGATGTTCGTCTCGGTGTGCGTCCCGGGGAACAGGCCGTAGAGCACGGAGTCCCGCGTCACGGCGCTGCTCGGGACGAACCTCGACAAATACCACTGCATTCCTCTCCAGACTTCCTCTGCATAGGCACATTCCAGAAGGAGGTGTGTGACAGTCTCGTCCCCCCCCACAGCCGCTTCGAGGGCAGCGTGCGGTGCGGCTGAGAGTCCGGGCGTGCATAAACGATCTCACAGGTAGAGCCCTTCTCACCACCAGCCAAGCCATGTCTTGGTGCTTGTTGGAAAGTTCTGGCGATGAGGCATTCTGCCAAATTGCTTTGACAGTCTGCTCAGGGAACCACTCAACAGGATCCGCCCGCTCCTTTTCCCGAAGGGTCTCGAGGACACTACGTGCTGACCACTTCCTGATGGACTTGTGGTCAAAGGTGTTTTTCTTCAGAAATTTCTCCACGAAGGACAGGTGGTACGGAACGGTCCAACTACTCGGAGCGTTCCGCGGCAGTGAGGCCAGGCCCATCCTTCGCAACACCGGGGACAGGTAGAACCTCAGTACGTAGTGACACTTGGTGTTTGTGTACCGGGGATCCACACACAGCTTGATGCAGCCACACACAAAGGTGGCCATCAGGGTGAGGGTGGCATTGGGTGTATTTTTTCCCCCGTTGCCCAGATCTTTGTATAGTGAGTCCCTTCGGACCCGGTCCATCTTTGAACTCCATATGAACTGGAAGATGGCCCGGGCGACTGCAGCGGCGCAGGTTCTGGGAATAGGCCAGACCTGTGCCACGTACAACAGCAATGACAGTGCCTCACACCTGATGACCAGGTTTTTTCCCGTGATGGAGAGCGACCGTAGCCTCCATCTGCCCAGTTTCTGCCTCACTTTACTGATACGCTCCTCCCAAGACTTGGCGCACGCCCCAGCCCCCCCGAACCAAATACCCAGCACCTTCAGGTGGTCGGTCCTGACGGTGAAGGGGATCGAGGATTGGTCGGCCCAGTTCCCGAAGAGCATGGCCTCGCTCTTGCCTCGGTTTACCTTGGCCCCCGAGGCCCGTTCGAACTGGTCACAAATGCACATGAGTCTGCGCACGGACAGCGGATCCGAGCAGAAAATGGCGACGTCATCCATGTACAGGGAGGCCTTAATCTGCAGGCCCCCGCTGCCCGGAATAGTCACCCCTCTCAGGCTCGCATCCTTCCTGATGGACTCGGCAAATGGCTCTATGCAGCACACAAACAAGGCAGGAGAGAGAGGGCAGCCCTGTCTGACTCCAGATCTGACTGGGAAGCTATCTGATTCCCACCCATTGATTGAGACTGCACTGACGATGTTGGTGTAGAGCAGTCTGATCCAATTGCAGATTCCCTCCCCAAAGCCCATTTTGGAGAGAACATCTCTCATATACATGTGTGATATCCTGTCAAAGGCTTTCTCCTGGTCCAGGCTGATCAGGCAGGCGTCCAACCCTCTGTCCTGCACGTAGGCGATCGTATCCCTGAGGAGTGCGAGACTCTCAGCGATCTTCCTGCCTGGCACAGCACAGGTTTGGTCAGGGTGAATCACCGACCCCAGAGCAGACCTGACCCGGTTGGCAATTACCTTTGACAGGATTTTGTAATCTGCATTCAACAGTGTGATCGGTCTCCAATTTTTGAGTTCCTCCCTCTCCCCCTTCCGCTTATAGAAGAGGGTGATGATGCCTTTCCTCATGGATTTGCTCATGGTACCTGCCCGAAGCATACTGACATACACCTCCAGCAGGTCCTGGCCAATCAAGTCCCACAGAGCGGAATAGAGCTCGACCGGTAAGCCATCGCTTCCGGGAGTTTTATTCTTTTCGAAGGACTCGAGGGCCTTGGTCAGCTCGTCCAGAGATAGCGGCTGGTCCAGCCTCTCGCGTGTTCTGTCGTCTAAGACCTCCGTGATAGACGACAGGAACGACTGGGAGGCCGCGCTGTCGGTCGGCTTCGCGTCATACAGACTGGCATAGAAGGATTTACTGATCCTCATGACGTCAGCCTGAGATGACGTTGTCGAGCCGTCTTCTTCCTTCAGGCTGCTGAGCACAGAGCTCTCTTTGTGCACCTTCTGGAAGAAGAAACGTGAGCACGTCTCGTCCTGCTCCACCGAGCGGACCCTGGACCGGAAGATTATCTTGGAGGCCTCGGAGGCAAGGAGCGAGGCTTGCTGGCCCTTCACCTCCTTGAGGTCCTCTGTGACATCGACCCCCATCGTCTGCAGCAGGAGCAGGTTCTGCATACTTTCCTGGAGCTAGGACAGTTTTCCCCGCCTCTCTCTCGCCTCCTGAACACCTTTGAGGATGAAGAACCTCTTGATGTTCCCTTTAACTGTTTCCCACCAGTCTGCTGGAGACTCAAAGAGGGGCATCACGGTTCTCCAACCTGCGTAGTCCCTCTTGAGCTCCTCAATGTTTCCCGGGGTCAACAGCTTTGTGTTCAGCTTCCACGTTCCCTTAACCACCCACTGCTCGTCCTGTAGGTGACAGTCAGCCAGCAGGAGGCAGTGGTCAGAGAAGAACACCGGCTTGACATCGGTGGCTCTGACTCCTTTTTTTTATTTCAAAAATATACTTTATTCATAAAATATGCATAGAATAATTTGATACACTGTACATTAGGTAATGCCATTCATATTTCCACATTTACATACACAGCTCCGAATTATCATTATTCCATACAGATCTGTGCATCTCTCACTCACATATTGAGCTAAGGCGTCAGCAGAGCCCAAATGACTGCATGGGCCCCCTGCTTTTCTTTCGACAGGCAGATGTTAAACGGTGGTCTTTCCCCACCGCGCCTTGGCGGCAGCTGCCCCAAGCTTCAGCGCGTCCCTCAACACGTAGTCCTGGACCTTGGAATGTGCCAGTCTGCAACACTCAGTCGGGGTCAACTCCAGCTGGAAGATCAACAGGTTTCGGACCGCCCAGAGAGCGTCCTTCACCGAGTTGATGATCCTCCAGGCGCAGTTGATGTTCGTCTTGGTGTGCGTCCCGGGGAACAGGCCGTAGAGCACGGAGTCCCGCGTCACGGCGCTGCTCGGGACGAACCGCAACAAACACCACTACATTCCTCTCCAGACTTCCTCTGCATAGGCACATTCCAGAAGGAGGTGTGTGACAGTCTCATCCCCCCTGCAGCCACTTCAAGGGCAGCGTGCGGTGCGGCTGAGAGTCCGGGCGTGCATAAATGATCTCTCTGACTCCGTCTGCTTTTTTTTTATTTCAAAAATATACTTTATTCATAAAATATGCATAGAATAATTTGATACACTGTACATTAGGTAATGCCATTCATATTTCCACATTTACATACACAGCTCCGAATTATCATTATTCCATACAGATCTGTGCATCTCTCACTCATGTATTGAGCTGAGGCGTCAGCAGAGCCCAAATGACTGCATGGGCCCCCTGCTTTTCTTTCGACAGGCAGATGTTAAACGGTGGTCTTTCCCCACCGCGCCTTGGCGGCAGCTGCCGCAAGCTTCAGCGCGTCCCTCAACACGTAGTCCTGGACCTTGGAATGTGCCAGTCTGCAACACTCAGTCGGGGTCAACTCCTTCAGCTGGAAGATCAACAGGTTTCGGACCACCCAGAGAGCGTCCTTCACCGAGTTGATGATCCTCCAGGCGCAGTTGATGTTCGTCTCGGTGTGCGTCCCGGGGAACAGGCCGTAGAGCACGGAGTCCCGCGTCACGGCGCTGCTCGGGACGAACCTCGACAAATACCACTGCATTCCTCTCCAGACTTCCTCTGCATAGGCACATTCCAGAAGGAGGTGTGTGACAGTCTCGTCCCCCCCGCAGCCGCTTCGAGGGCAGCGTGCGGTGCGGCTGAGAGTCCGGGCGTGCATAAATGATCTCACAGGTAGAGCCCTTCTCACCACCAGCCAAGCCATGTCTTGGTGCTTGTTGGAAAGTTCTGGCGATGAGGCATTCTGCCAAATTGCTTTGACAGTCTGCTCAGGGAACCACTCAACAGGATCCGCCCTCTCCTTTTCCCGAAGGGTCTCGAGGACGCTATGTGCTGACCACTTCCTGATGGACTTGTGGTCAAAGGTGTTTTTCTTCAGAAATTTCTCCACGAAGGACAGGTGGTACGGAACGGTCCAACTACTCGGAGCGTTCCGCGGCAGCGAGGCCAGGCCCATCCTTCGCAACACCGGGGACAGGTAGAACCTCAGTACGTAGTGACACTTGGTGTTTGTGTACCGGGGATCCACACACAGCTTGATGCAGCCACACACAAAGGTGGCCATCAGGGTGAGGGTGGCATTGGGTGTATTTTTTCCCCCGTTGCCCAGATCTTTGTATAGTGAGTCCCTTCGGACCTGGTCCATCTTTGAACTCCATATGAACTGGAAGATGGCCCGGACGACTGCAGCGGCGCAGGTTCTGGGAATAGGCCAGACCTGTGCCACGTACAACAGCAATGACAGTGCCTCACACCTGATGACCAGGTTTTTTCCCGTGATGGAGAGCGACCGTAGCCTCCATCTGCCCAGTTTCTGCCTCACTTTACTGATACGCTCCTCCCAAGACTTGGCGCACGCCCCAGCCCCCCCGAACCAAATACCCAGCACCTTCAGGTGGTCGGTCCTGACGGTGAAGGGGATCGAGGATTGGTCGGCCCAGTTCCCGAAGAGCATGGCCTCGCTCTTGCCTCGGTTTACCTTGGCCCCCGAGGCCCGTTCGAACTGGTCACAAATGCACATGAGTCTGCGCACGGACAGCGGATCTGAGCAGAAAACGGCGACGTCATCCATGTACAGGGAGGCCTTAACCTGCAGGCCCCCGCTGCCCGGAATAGTCACCCCTCTCAGGCTCGCATCCTTCCTGATGGACTCGGCAAATGGCTCTATGCAGCACACAAACAAGGCAGGAGAGAGAGGGCAGCCCTGCCTGACTCCAGATCTGACTGGGAAGCTATCTGATTCCCACCCATTGATTGAGACTGCACTGACAATGTTAGTGTAGAGCAGTCTGATCCAATTGCAGATTCCCTCCCCAAAGCCCATTTTGGAGAGAACATCTCTCATATACATGTGTGATATCCTGTCAAAGGCTTTCTCCTGGTCCAGGCTGATCAGGCAGGCGTCCAACCCTCTGTCCTGCACGTAGGCGATCGTATCCCTGAGGAGTGCGAGACTCTCAGCGATCTTCCTGCCTGGCACAGCACAGGTTTGGTCAGGGTGAATCACCGACCCCAGAGCAGACCTGACCCGGTTGGCAATTACCTTTGACAGGATTTTGTAATCTGCATTCAACAGTGTGATCGGTCTCCAATTTTTGAGTTCCTCCCTCTCCCCCTTCCGCTTATAGATGAGGGTGATGATGCCTTTCCTCATGGATTCGCTCATGGTACCTGCCCGAAGCATACTGACATACACCTCCAGCAGGTCCTGGCCAATCAAGTCCCACAGAGCGGAATAGAGCTCGACCGGTAAGCCATCGCTTCCGGGAGTTTTATTCTTTTCGAAGGACTCGAGGGCCTTGGTCAGCTCGTCCAGAGATAGCGGCTGGTCCAGCCTCTCGCGTGTTCTGTCGTCTAAGACCTCCGTGATAGACGACAGGAACGACTGGGAGGCCGCGCTGTCGGTCGGCTTCGCGTCATACAGACTGGCATAGAAGGATTTACTGATCCTCATGACGTCAGCCTGAGATGACGTTGTCGAGCCGTCTTCTTCCTTCAGGCTGCTGAGCACAGAGCTCTCTTTGTGCACCTTCTGGAAGAAGAAACGTGAGCACGTCTCGTCCTGCTCCACCGAGCGGACCCTGGACCGGAAGATTATCTTGGAGGCCTCTGAGGCAAAGAGCGAGGCTTGCTGGCCCTTCACCTCCTTGAAGTCCTCCGTGACATCGACCCCCATCGTCTGCAGCAGGAGCAGGTTCTGCATACTTTCCTGGAGCTGGGACAGTTTTCCCCGCCTCTCTCTCGCCTCCTGAACACCTTTGAGGATGAAGAACCTCTTGATGTTTCCTTTAACTGTTTCCCACCAGTCTGCTGGAGACTCAAAGAGGGGCATCACGGTTCTCCAACCTGCGTAGTCCCTCTTGAGCTCCTCAATGTTTCCCGGAGTCAACAGCTTTGTGTTCAGCTTCCACGTTCCCTTACCCACCCGCTGCTCATCCTGTAGGTGACAGTCAGCCAGCAGGAGGCAGTGGTCAGAGAAGAACACCAGCTTGACGTCAGTGGATCTGACCAATAGCGCAAACCCACAACAATCCAGCAGAATCTCCTCCACAAATACTGTCCGATCGACTGGTGTGTGCTCTTCCACCTTCTTCACAGTCACCCTGACTGTGTTGCGAATGCCCTGGCAAAGCTGCGAGCAGCTGCTGAGGCCATAGCTCTGAGGTTGTCTGGTACTTGAATTGGTGTTAGGCCAAAGCCAACATGAAGATCCACCAAGAGCAGCTCAGCACAACCAAATGACCCTCCAACGTCCAATCACAATTCAGCGATGATCTCCAGCAGCTCCGACGACTTGTAACACGATCCCCGTGGTTTCTCCCCTGCCAGCACACGTCCGCTGCGTCGAACCTGCAGCACTCGAGCAGAATCTCTTCCTCTGGTCCTCAGGAACTACACATATTCCGAGCCAAAAGGCCGAGAAGCGCAATAGCAGTGGTAAAGCCATAGCCAACAACACTGTTACAGTCATAGCCAACAGCATTGCTGCCGTCATAGCCAACAGCAGTGCTACAGTCATAGCCAACAGCACTGCTGAAGTCACAGTCAACAGTACTGCTGTAGTCGTAGCCAATAGCAGTGCTACAGTCATAGCAAATAGCACTGTTACAGTCATACCTAGTAGCAGTGCTACATTCATAGCCAGGAGCAGTGCTACAGTCAGAGCGAATAGCGCTGTTACAGTCATAGCTAGTAGCAGTGCTACAGTCATAGCCAACAGCACTGCTGCAGTCACAGTCAACAGTACTGCTGCAGTTATAGCCAACAGCAGTGTTACAGACATAGCCAATAGCACTGTTACAATCATAGCCAACAGCACTGTTGCAGTCATAGCCAACAGCACTGTTACAGTCATAACCAATACACTGCTGTATTCCTGATGAAGGGCTTTTGCCCGAAACGTCGGATTTTCCTGCTCCTCGGATGCTGCTTGAACTGCTGTGCCTTTCCAGCACCACTCTACTCCAGAACCTGGTTTCCAGAATCTGTAGTCATTGTTTTTACCTTTTTTGCTACAGTCTTAGCCAATAGCACTGTTATAGTCATAGCCGACAGCACTGCTGCAGTCACAGTCAACAGTACTGCTGCAGTCATAGTCAATAGTAGTGCTACATTCATAGCTGTAGCAGTGCGACAGGAAGAAAGTGAGGACTGCATATGCTGGAGATCAGAGCTGAAAAATGTGTTGCTGGAAAAGCGCAGCAGGTCAGGCAGCATCCAAGAAGGGCTTATGCCCAAAACGTCAATTCTCCTGCTCCTTGGATGCTGCCTGACCTGCTGCGCTTTTCCAGCAACACATTTTTCATCAGTGCTACAGTCATAGCAAATAGCACTGTTACAGTCATAGCTAGTAGCAGTGCTACAGTCATAGCCAGCAGCAGTGCTACAGTCCTAGCAAATAGCACTGTTACAGACATAGCCATTAGCAGTACTGCACTCATAGCCAATAGTAGTGCTACAGTCATAGCCAACAGCACTGCTGCAGTCACAGTCAACAGCACTGGTGCAGTCATAGCCAATAGTAGTGCTACATTCGTAGCACTGTTACAGTCATAGCTAGTAGCTAGTAGCAGTGTTACAGTCATAGCCAACAGTGCTGCTGCAGTCACAGTCAACAGTACTGCTGCAGTCATAGCCAACAGCACTGCTGCAGTCATAGCCAGTAGCAGTGTTACAGTCATACCCAATAGCACTACTACAGTCATAGCCAATAGGAATGCTACAGTCATAGCCATTAGCAGTGCTACAGTCATATCCAATAGCAGTGCTACAGTCATAGCCAACAGCACTGCTACATTCATAGCCAGTATCAGTGCTACAGTCACAGCGAATAGCACTGTTACAGTCATAGCCAGTAGCAGTGCTACAGTCTTAGCCAATAGCAGGAATATAGTCATAGCCAACAGCACTCTACAGTCAAGGCCAACAGCACTGCTGCAGCCATAGCCAGTAGCAGTGCTACAGTCATAGTCAATAGCACTACTACAGTCATAGCCAATAGGAGTGCTACATTCATAGCCAACAGCTGTCTACAGTTGTAGCCAACATCACTGCTGCACTCATAGCCAGTAGCTGTGCTACAGTCATAGCCAATAGCAGTGCTACAGACAGTCATAGCCAGTAGCTGTGCTACTGTTATAGCCAACAGCAGTGCCACAGTCATAGCCAGTAGCTGTGCTACTGTTATAGCCAACAGCAGTGCTACAGTCATAGCCAGTAGCTGTGCTACCGTCATAGCCAATAGCAGTACTACAGTTGTCAACAGCATTGCTGCAGTCAAAGCTAATAGCAGTGCTATTGCTGTCATTGGCATGGCCATGCACAGGCACAACCAAAACTGTGTCAGGTAAAACTTACATGAAAACTGACCCAGAGGTAACTAGTCAGACACGACTCAGTCAGGAGACCTAGCTGAGAGAGACACAGTTACTGATCTCCCACCATTCTCACTGTTGTCTGTAACATCTTCCCTCACTCACTATATCCAATCCCAATCCTCAACAGTACTAACTCTGCATGTTTTCTGCATTACCCACTCATTTGCTTGGATGCTGCACTAGAAATAATAGCTTAGCCATCTATTTTCATCTCCCTTAATACAGTACTTACCTCTCTCTCTCTCTCTCTCGTTCCAGGAGGAAAACATTTCACAATAAGGCAGAAACAAGTGCTGGGCTGCCGACATTTAGTTCCTCATCCCTTGCGGAGAGGATCCTGACTCTGACTGCCCAAGTATCTGACCGACCCTGTCCAAGTCCTTGGACAGGTAACAGAGGCTGCACTTGACTGACTGTCCTGGACCCCTTCACTGAAGACTATATCCCTTCACTTGACTTGAGGATTGGTGACAACCATTGTGTGATTCCTCTTTTTGTGTCTATCCTAAATGCTAAGGCGATACAGCAATGTATTCAGCCTGGTAACTCTGGCTGAAGGGGAAAGACACAAGAAGGCAAGGCAAGATATGCATTACAAGGTGAGAAGCTGGAACCATCCAGGTAGGCCTAAAGTGAATGCTAGGACAATATGTGAACAACTTGGAGATGCAGTCTGGTCCAGTCTATGAGCTGGATGCATGTCCCTGAGTTTAGATCAGTGTGGTGCTGGAAAAGCCCAGCAGGTCAGGCAGCATCCGAGGAGCAGGAAAATCAATGTTTTGGGCAAAAGCCCTTCATCAGGAATAGAGAATGTCACGAATCAGGAATGTCCCTAAGTGCAAAGTTTCCTTACAGCAGCATTACAATAATTGTTTTGTCTCTAGTGCAGCATTAAAATGCAGAAGCATCCTGTAAGTGAATTGGAAATCTGCCATGAAGTTCTTAGACCTGGAGTATATTGGATGTCAATGAACATGGGATGTGTGTGACTGGTGCTCATAGAGCGTGCCTGAGATGTTACTTGAAGGTCCTTTTGAGCTGGACTCGTCAGATACAAACTCTGACTTCCATATTGAGAATTTTCAGCATAGAGTTTGCTCATGGTAGCAGCCAATTAATGAAGTGAGATGTGCAGTTAAAGTTAACAAGCAATAATTTCCATTAATAGGTAACTTCTTGACGCCCAGTGAAAATCTCACCTTGATGCCTGGAACTTTGTTAAAAGATGCAGCAGATTGCTCCCAAGGTCAAAATTGGTTTTATTGGATTTCTCATGTTTCTTCCATATTTCACATTATACCATTTAAATCCTTATATAGAAGATTCTGTCCTGAGTCTTCAACAACATTTGACAGTAAAGACTGTATCCTTGTATTTTTCTGTACTTTTAAAATGAGAATGAACTGTTCGAAAAGCCAAGGATTGTTGAAGGATTATTGCAACTTTTAAAAACCAAATAAACTCACCCCAGCCCGGACGGAATTTCACATTGGCCCCAAGGTCCCGTACTTCCCGCGGGAGCCTGTGTCCCACAACCTGAGCCACCTCCGGAATTTTAATTTTGTCCCTTTTAAGGATGTAAAAAGGTGGGCCCTGTATCGACTGCTGCTGCACACTGTCCACCCCTTCTCCCTCATCCACCGTCTGGACACGTCTTGGCGTCACCATTTGCCACCAGGCGGTGGGGATCCCCAGTGGAGGGCTCTCTACGCGGGAGTCCTCCCCCTTTCTCTCGGGGATCTGGGGTGGAGGGTGCTGCACGCAGCAGTCCCCTGCAACCATAGATTGCGGTGGTTCACTGACTCCCAGCCCAACTGCTTGTTCTGTGGCGCTGAGGAGTCCGTGGACCATGTGTATATTGGGTGTGGGCGTTTGCACTCCCTCTTTGATTTTCTTAAAAACCTCCTCCTCTGCTTTTGATTGCACTTCAGTCCCACGCTCCTGATCTTCAGGCACCCGGTACAGAAGAGGGAGGGAGGGGCACCTCCTCATGGGTCAGCTCCTGGGCCTGGCCAAACTGGCCATAAACAGGTCCAGGCAGCGGGCCGTGGAGGGGGTCGTTAGGGCCGACTGCCTGCCCCTCTTCTGTGGTTACGTTAGAGCCCGGGTGTCCTTGGAGAAGGAGCACGCAGTCTCCACCAACACCTTGGAGTTGTTCAGGGAGTGGCGTGCATTATTTCCCTCTCCAACTCTATTTTGATTTAATCCCTGCCCTCCCTTTCACTGTTTGATCACACAGCATTGCCTTTTGTGAAGGGCACTGCTTGTCAGTGGCCACTCGGGTGTTTCCTTTCTTTCTGGTGGTGGAAATTGAATAAAGATTCATACACCTTGTGTCTCTCACTGTGTCTCACACCTGCACACACACACACCATGGGTGCTGGGGAAAAAATAAGCACTACCACAGTTAGGTGGTAGTGTGGGGATTAATAGAAGAAAGAAGAAAAAAAGAAAACAAATAACCTGACACTCACTGTGGTCATGCTCTGAAATAGTTAAACTCAATGTTGACTCCTAAAGGCTGTAAGATACCTCGGTGGAAGATGGAGTGCTGTTCTTCCAGCTTGCATTGAGCTTTGCTGGAGCACTGTGACAGTAATAGTCCATGGAAAGACTGTGGCATGTTGAAGTAGCAGGCACCTGGAACCCTGGGTTGAAGAGTGTGATGCTGGAAAAGCACAGCCGGTCATGGAGCATCCGAGGAGCAGAAGACGTTTCGAGCATAAGCCCTTCATCAGGAATGAGGGGGTGGCCCAAGGAGGCTCAGAGAAAAATGGGAAGGGGTGGGGCTAGGGGTAGCTGTGAATGCAATAGTTGGGGGGGGGGTTGATGGTGATAGATAGGTGGGAAGGAAGATGGACAGGTGGGACAGTTCAAGAGGGCAGTGCAGAATTGGAAGGTTGGATCTGGGATAAGGTGGGGGGAGGGGAGATGAGGAAACTGGTGAAATCCACATTGATCCCTTGTGGTTGGAGGGTCCCAAGGTGGAAGATGAGACAATCTTCCTCCAGGCGTCAGGTGGCTAGAGTTCGGTGGTGGAGAAGGCCCAGGACTTGCATGTCTTTGGAGGCATGGGAGGGGTAGTTAAAGTATTCACTCACAGGGTGGGGGGTTTGCTTATTGCAAGCGTCCCAGAGATGTTCTCTGAAATGTTCCGCGAGTTGGCGTCCTGTCTCCCCAACGTAGAGTAGTCCATATCGAGAGCAACAACACAGTAGATGACTTGTGTGGAAGTACAGGTAAATCTCTGTCATTTTTTTCGGGAATGAAGGGGTGTCCCAAGGGGGCTGAGAGATAACATTTTTTTCAGGATTGAGAGAATAGATAATTTCAATCCTGGGGTCAATTTCAGAATGTGAACAGCCGCCTCCATTTTTGTTACCCACCCCCATAGTCCAAGGTCCTCTTCTGTATGGGTTGCTCCCAGCATAGCCAACCCATTTCCAACACTTCTCATTAGCACCCATTCAGCATTAATCTCCCTCTTAAATTACCATCAGCAATCCCTTTGTTTACTTTTCTTTCTCTTTCTTTGCACTGTTTCCACCGTATTCTACTCACTCCTCCCTCCATCCCAAACCCCCCCCCCCCCCCCCCCCCCCCCCTTCATCAACATAAATACCACCATTTCAGTTCTGACAGTCATTGGACTTGAAATATTAACTCAGTTTTTCTCTCACAGATACTGCCAGTTCATTCAGACTCTATTTTTGACTCCAATTTAACTGTAACAGGAATCAGGTTAACAGAAAACACTGACCAAGTTCCTCAACTTAACAAGAACTATTGTTTATTATAAATAAGTAAATTCTAGTCACAAGGAAACAGCTATCAACATATAGATGTGTGAGGTTAAAACTCCAACCCACCTTTTTAAAACCTCACTGTACTTACGTACAAATACAGGAGAAAGTGAGGACCGCAGATGCTGGAGATCAGAGTCGAAAAGTGTGACGCTGGATAAACACAGCAGGTCAGGCAGCATCCGAGGAACAGGAGAATCGACATTTTGAGCATAAGCCCTTTATATGGATTCCTGATTAGATTAGATTCCCTACAGTGTGGAAATAGGCCCCCGGCCCAACAAGTCCACACCAACTCTCCGAAGAGAAACCCACCCAGACCTATTCCCCTACATTTACCCCTGACTAATGCACCTAACACTACGGGCAATTTAGCATGGCTAATTCACTTGACCTGCATATCTTTGGATTGTGGGAGGAAACCGGAGCACCGGAGGAAACCCACGCAGACACAGGGAGAATGTGCAAATTCCACATAGACAGGCAGGAGTCGAACCCAGGACCCTGGTGCTGTGAGGCAATAGTGCTAACCACTGAGCCACTGTGCCGCCCATGATGAAGGCTTATGCCTGAAATGTCAATTCTCCTTCTCCTCGGATACCATCTGACCTGCTGTGCTTTTCTAGCACCACACTTTTTGATATATGCAAAGACAGACAAACTAAAATGCATTGGTCTTATGGTTGGAGGGAAATAAAACTGGCAACCACAGTTCGATAATACCAGTCCAGAAGCTTCACTGAGATGACCCATTCTCTTGCCAGGATTTTATGTTTCTCTAAATTCTTTCCCCTTTTTGTAGGAGATGCAGGGCAATTGAATTAGAATTGGAATTAACTTTATTGTCACATGCACTCGAATGAGTGCAGTGAAACGTTTGCAATGTCACCACCTGAGATACCATCTTAAGTACAAGATACTAAGGTCCAGATATTTAAGTATTTGGTACAAAATTGAAAGAATAATAAATAAATGGCTGGCATAAGAATAAAAAGGAAAAAAAAAGTACTCGAACTACAGTCCTTCACCCCAGTCTGTGCCAGCATCTAGCCTCCAGACTGCATTGGACCTAGCCTCCAGGCTGCACTGGGCCTAGCCTCCAGCTGCATTGGACCTAGCCTCCAGGCTGCACTGGGCTTAGCCTCCAGCTTCATTGGGCCAAATCTCCAGACTGCATTGGGCCTAGCCTCCAGGCTGCATTAGGCCTAGCCTCCAGGCTGCATTGGGCCTAGCCTCCAGGCTGTACTGGGTCTAGCCTCCAGACTGCATTGGGTCTAACCTCCAAACTGCATTGGGCCTAGCCTCTAGACTGCACTGGGCCTACCCTCCACACTGTACTGGGCCTAGACTCCAGGCTGCATTGTGCCAAGTCTCCAGACCACGCTGGGCTTCAAAACCTGAGGCCTTGCCTCCAGTTCACAAGGGTCTTACCTCCCTGCAGTGGCCTCAGATCTGGGACTCACCTCCTTGCAAGTCTAACTGCAAAGTCTTTTAGTGACAGATTGAAGACAATAGGTTATAGCACTGGGTATAAGAAAAATTGGCATTCTTCAGGCTTCAGGTAGTTTTGCAGCAGAAAGAGAAACACAGTATCTGCACTTTCAGCAGTCTGAAGGCTTCTCACTGCACCGTTCACACCTACAAGCTGTTCAGCTGCCAGTCAAAGGTTGATGATCATTAACATCCATGACTGGTCACAATTGTACAAACAAACTAGATACTTTTTGCTGGTAAATTTCATTCTGCACAAATCCCCCAGTGCTATATGACCATAAGATGTTGGAGCAGAATTATGCCATTCAGTCCATTGGGTCTGCTGTGCCATTTAATTGTGGGTGATATGTTTCTCAATCTCATTCTCTTGCCTCTCCTTGTAACTCTTGGTCTCTTCTCAAGGATCTATCTCTGTCCTAAAGACACTTAATAACTTGGCCTCCACAACCTTCTGTAACAAAGACTTCCACAGATTCACCACCCTCAGACTGAAGAAATTCCTCCACATCTCAGTTCTAAAGGGTTATCCCTTCATTCTCAGGCTGTACCCTCAGTCTTAGACTCTTCTACTAATGAAAACATCTTCTCCATGTCCACTCTATCTAGGCCTCTCAGTAATTCTGTAAGTTTCAATTAGATCCTCCATCATCCTTCTAAAATCCATCAAGTACAGACTCTGAAAAATTTAAACCATTCCTCATATAACAAGGGGAGAAAGTGAGGTCTGCAGATGCTGGAGATCAGAGCTGAAACTGTGTTGCTGGAAAAGCGCAGCAGGTCAGGCAGCATCCAAGGAACAGGAGATTCGATGTTTCGGGCATAAGCCCTTCTTCAGGGCTCATAAAACAAGCCCTTCAACCCTTCACATCCTCTGGACTCCCTCCAAGGCCAGATCATCCTTCTTCAAATATAGGGCCCAAAACTGCTCACACAATTAAAATGGTGTGACTAGGGCTTTTTACAACCTTAGCAATACATCGCTGCTTTTGTACTCTAGTCCTCTCAAAATGAATGCTAACAATGCAATTACATTCCTAACATCCAACTGAACCAACTGTTAACCTTAAGAGAATCCTGAACTAAGACTCCTAAGTCTCTTTGTGCTTCAGATTTCCAAAGCTTTTCCTCATTTAGAAAATAGTCTACTCTTCTATTCTTCCGACCAAAATGCATAACCTCATACTTTCCTATATTGCATTCTATCTATCTCTTCTTTGCCCACTGTGCTAGCCTGTCTAAGCCCTTCTGCAGCCTCTCCGCTTCCTTATCACTACCTGTCCCTCTACTTACCTTTCTGTCATCTGCAAACTTAGCAACAATGCCCTCAGTTCCTTTGAACAAATGTTGTGTCGTATACAATCAGCTTACTCCACTCCTTCAACAAAGCAGCAGTGTAAACATCAGACACAAGGAATTTCACATACAAGTAACTTGTTTTCAGAAGTGTCACAGTATCCTCCACAGACCTTTGGCTTTGGAACAGTCCGAATTTCCATTTTAATCCAAAATCAAAACTGGAGCAAATAAAATGACATGGTCTTTACAATAAATTTTCGGAGATACCACCTCCATCTATAGACAAAGTCAAATGGACAAAATCCCTTTTGCTCCCAGGATGTTGTCTTTCTTCCAAAGGATGTGTCATGGAAATTAAATTGATCTGACTCAATTGTTAGCAAGAGCAAAGAAAAGAGCTTTATTCAGATTCTGCAGAACTGACCCAATACATTCGGCCAGATGCCTCATGTAAGGTGCAGTTGAGCATAATTCAGGTACTCTTCTTATACCATTCTTATCATGCTGTCAAGGGCAAAGACTGGGAAAACTTAAGTGAGAGAAAAACTTCTTACACAGCAAGTGTTTAAGGTCTGGGATGCACTGCCTGGAAGTATGATAATGGCAAGCTCAGTTGAGGCATTTACGAGGATATTTCACAAAAATAACATTCAAGACTATTTGGAAAAAATGGGAGATCAGCATGAAGTTAAAATTCTTAGAGAGATGGTGCAGATACAATGGGTCAAATGGCTTCCTTTGGCACCATAACAATTCTATAATTCTGTTTGGTTCTGAGCTGGATTTCATGCTCCTCTGCTAACACATTTGAAGATGGTGGGCTTTCCTGCCCACTCTGATGTGTCTGAAATTTTGCAGAGGTGATGTCAGGCAGCCTGCCCACACTTGGCGTACTGAAACCATTAACCATTAGATAGTCAATTAATAGCCACTTTAGGAGCAATATTTTGCTGCCATTGGCATTTTAGCACAATAACCAATGGCTGGCAGGGGATGGGGGTGGGTGGGTGGGGGGGTTGGATTGGGTTGATGTCCTATGCTATGTACAATGCCTGACAGCTTTAGTTGTGTAGGCTGGAACGAATTAGTGGCACCTTTTCCAAGGTCATCTCCAAATTTCACCCAAGCCTTGGCCTCTTGAAAGAGGCTGCTAAAAACCCCTTCACCCTCAGCGTCATCCTGAAGTTCCCAGGATAATAAATGTAAGTACTCGACCAATTTGAATTACTCCATATGATATCAAGAAATGGCTGAAAGCACTGAATACTGCAAAGGCTAAGTGGCCTGATCACATTCTGACAACAGCATTGAAGACTTGTGCTTCTGGGCGGCACGGTGGCACAGTGGTTAGCACTGTTGCCTCACAGCGCCAGAGACCGGGGTTCAATTCCTGCCTCAGGTGACTCTCTGTGTGGAGTTTGCACATTGTCTGCGTGGGTTTCCTCCCACAATCCAAAAATGTGCAGCTTAAGTGAATTGGCCATGCTAAATTGCCCGTAGTGATAGGTGAAGGGGTAAATGTAGGAGAATGGGTCTGGGTGGGTTACGCTTCGGCGGGTCGGTGTGGACTTGTTGGGCCAAAGGGCCTGTTTCCACACAGTAAGTAATCTAATCTAATCTGAACTAGGCAAGCTGTCCATCAAAGAGCCCTAGAATCAGTGGAAATCAGGGTAAAATTTTCCCCTATTTGGAGACATACCTAGCACAAAGGAACATGGTTGCAGTTGTGGTTCCAATGGCAGAAATCATTGCTGTGATTCCATTGGTTATTGTTCTTGACCCATTCATCTTCAATATTATCCCTCCATAATAAAGTCAGTAGTAGGGATTTTCATTGATAATTACTCGATGTTTAGCACCAATTGTGACTCCTTGGATATTGAAGTATTCTGTATCTATGTGCAAAAAGACCTGGACAATATCTAGGCTTGGGCTGAAATATGGCAACGTTCCTTGAAATTCAATGCCATTTGCAGAATCACAGAAATCTTATGACACAGAAGCCATTCTGCCCATTGTGCTCCTCAAAGAAGCAACTTTACCAAATGCTAATCTGCATTTTTGCCACACCAGCATTAAATAAATACCCATACAGCAAAGCTGAAACACACTTGGGAGTACTACATGATGTCTGAACCTTAAGCGTAAAACTAATATGTGCAGTCCAAATTCTTGCCTCAAGCATTCTTGATCATATCATGCATCATAATAAAAATCAACACCACTAATGGCAGGGTGGACTATCAGTGTTTTGCTTCCTGAAAAGATTGACCCAGTTGCCAAAGTCGTAATCACCTGCAACTTATGGATTGCCTGCACATGGTATGGGAGCTTCTCACTTCACACCTCGACCCAATGAACATTGTGTAGCACTAATACTGTCTTGGTTCTGCACCTTCAAAATACTGGTTGCAGCTAGACAAACACTTGCACAAATAGCTGATGAAGAAAAGTGAGCATATGTTTGCAAATCAGATAACGTATTTACATTCAAGTGTCACTCATGCACCAAGCTCTTTGTTCTTTCTCTCCCACTATGTCTCAGTGCAGTTCTGGGTTTCACAGCTGGGGTGACTGCTCCCTCCAGTGGAGCCTGTTGGCCTTGAAGATTTGGTAGCACAATGCTGGGGGCGTATGTGTCCAGATGGCCCAGACATACTGAGAGTACCTTGTTTAGAGTGCACCTTGATTTGAAGTGCAGTGGGGCTCAGGATGGGAGGCTGAGTTCAATGGGGTGTCCTGAAAGAAGAATTCTGAGAAGGCTTTTGCATGGTTCCTCCTCATACTGGGTGCCTATTGATAATGTCCTGCCTCCTTGAGGGGAAGGGGCATCTGGAGTGTACGTTAGGTTTCCCGTCCCCATGTCACCATGCCTTCAATCGTGAGGACCAATGGGTGGGATGCTGGAGTACAGGTGTGGTCAACGTTCCCCTGAAGCTGCCTGTGCAACCACTACAAGGGTCAGCGCATGGCCATCCATATCTGCTTGAAAAATGTGGTGCTGGAAAAACACAGCAGGCCAGGAGCATCCGAGGAGCAGGAGAATCAATGTTTTGGGCATAAGCCCCTCTTCAAGAATCTCCTGCTCCTCGGATGCTGCCTGGCCTGCTGTGTTTTTCCAGCACCACATTTTTCAACTCTGGTACTCCAGCATCTGCAGTCCTCACTTTCTCCCATCCATGTCTGCTTACCAATCACAGCATTGACTTTGAGTTCCAGAGGAACTGTGCTGTGCACAGATCTCAGAGGCTCATGTAGCCAGAAAGCAAGTTAGAGGGAATGCTTTGCCAGATCTTACCTTTGTATTGACCCCTCAATGAAGACCTCCAAGTCCTTTTCGGAAAATCGAAAATCCCCTTCTCTAACACCTTCTGCAAATCATCTGAACCAAGCTGGGCAGTATCAGAATGCCAGTGCTCCTCTGGATGCACAATGCCTTTTAAAGATAACATGGATGCAGGGATGTTGGACTTTCTGCAAATATCTGTTGAGTGGCAAGTTGTAAGGGAATGGCGCATGGTAAGGTGGAACTGCTGTGCTTTTCCAGCATTACTCTAATCCAGCTAGAATCAGAGTGACTAGCCCACTCTGGGCAGGGTAGCTAACTGAGGTGGGTTTGGTAAGATACAGCAAAAAGACACGCTCTGCCTCGCTGTAAAAAATCCTCTGAAAAACTTGACGCAATCAGTCCACAGATTCTATTCCAACAGTTCTATGAGGTGTGATTAATTAATGCCATGTGTACCTGTATCTTGATATGAACACAGCCCACTAGCGTGTAAGTTCAGTAAAATTGCAGTGTTTTGCAAACTAGTGTTGTGCTGCCACCTAGCCATTGACCATTAGCCACACTCCAGGGATAGACTTCCACAAGAAACACTGAACATTCTCACAAAATCCAAAGTAATTGGGACTGCCATCTTCCTGAACCTTCCCAGAGAGGACAGATGCCAATAGGTTTGAGACATTTGTAACTAACGGGCACTGGAGGGCAGGTTCAATATTAGATTACTTACAGTGTGGAAACAGGCCCTTCGGCCCAACAAGTCCACACCGACCCTCCGGAGTGTCATCCACCCAGACCAAGTTCCCTGTGACTAATACACCTAACACTATGGGCAATTTAGCACATCTTTGGACTGTGGAAGGAAACCAGAGCACCCAGACGAAACCTACGCAGACATGGGGAGAATGTGCAAACTTCACACAGACAGTCGCCCAAGGCTGGAATCAAACCTGGGACCCTAGTGCTGTGAGGGAGCAGTGCTAATCACTGAGCCACTGTGCCAACCCAGTAGGAGTGACAATACAATAGTTTGAGTTTTTATTAAACTTTGCCATTTATTGTTTTTACCCTTTAAAGGAGCAATGATGTATTAAAATTTTCAATAGTTTTGTTTAAGGATATTCAACCCAATTATTGAACAGACTGCCCCCAATGGTAATCACTTCTGTAGTACCTAATACTCAGTTGTGTGCTCCAGTTTCCTCCCACAGTCCAAAAATGCGCAGGTTAGGTGAATTGGCCATGCTAAATTGCCCGTAGTGCTAGGTAAAAGGGGTAAATGTAGGAGAATGGGTCTGGGTGGATTGCGCTTCAGTGGGTTGGTGTGGACTTGTTGGGCCGAAGGGCCTGTTTCCACACTGTAAGTAATCTAATCTAATCTAAGTATTTGGAAGCTGCAGAGGAAATTTGCTTTCAGAGATGAGTACTCACTATCTCCCTCTTGTGTCTCCCACTGGTTCAATAATTGAGTTCTATCATGTCACAGGAGCCACTGAGCTAACAGAGCCAATATTGTCACATCATACAAATGCATACTCCCACAGAACTATACATTCATATCAGTCGGTCTTTGCACATGGCAAAAAAGATAGTACTAGGTGAACAGTATGATTCTGGTGAGTAGCAAGAGCTGAAAAAGTCAGACCCAACTATGCATTGTTCCCTTTAGAGAATAGGCATAGTTTTGGTCAGTAGAGTGCAGATGCAAGACTTGGGAGAAATAAGAAAGCTGGCTCTAATTTGACCAGCAGTGACAGATGTGTGCCCACACGTCAGAGTCTCTGAAGCTGGATGGAATCATTAGCTCAGAGTAGAGGTATCCAATCAGCTCCTATTTATCACCATGGCTCACACCTTCTCCCCTTGTGAGAATGACATTGCATGGGTAATGCAATTAAATGAAAATCAGCAGAGATTTGTTAAAAGTAAATTTTGTGTTTCACTTAACAGAATTTTCAAAGTGACAGAGAAGACTGATGATGATAGTGCAGTTGATGTTGTGTTTATGAATTTTCTAACGTTATTTGACGAAGTACCACAAAACAAATGTTAGTAAAATTAAAGACCATGGGAATTCAATACACTGTCAGCACAGACAAAAAATTAGCTAAGGAACAGAAAGCAGAATAATGAGAATGGTTATTTTCTGATAGTAGAAGGTAAAAAAATGTTATTACCCAGTAGCTGGCGTTAGGACTATTACCCTTTTTGATAAAAATAAACAAGATGTGTAGTGATTGGAAGGAAGTCAGTCAGTTGGACTGCATAGAATATGAATTCCCTGACTGGAGCTGTTAATTGGTCCAATCAGAGAGCCCTGCTCATTGGTAAAAAGAATTAGAATTAGAATGGCAGAGTTACATGTTCGAGTCTCTGCACAACCATCCAACCCAAACTTTGGGTCCGCTACATGGATGACACCTTTGTCATCACTCAACAAAACAAATTAGAGGAAACCTTCAAGACCATCAGTAATACCCTTACTGGCATAAAATTCACTAAAGAGGAGGAAAACAACAAACTGCCATTCCTAGATGTCACTGTAGAGCAAACAGCTAATGGGGAACTTCAAACCAGTGTCCACAGGAAAACAACACACAGGGACCAAGTATTGAACTACAGAAGCAATCATCCCAACACCCACAAATGAAGCTGCATCAAAACATTATTTCAATGAGCCACCACACACTGCAGCACAGAGGAACTACGCAGAGCAGAGGAAAATCACCCATACAGTGTATTCAAAAAGAACGGGTACCTAATGAATACTGTCCGCCGATTTCTCAGCAACAAACCCAAACAAGCAGACAAAACACATCCTGAAACCCTAGCCACTCTCCCTACATTAAAGGGGGAATGACCGCCAGATTACTCAGACCCCTTGGCGTTATGGTAGCCCACAAACCCACCAACATACTAAAACAGCAGCTAATGAACTTGTAAGACCCTATACAGACAACAAGCAAAACCATTATCATTTACAAAGTACCATGCAATGACAGTAACAAACACTATATTGGACAAACAGGCAGAAAGCTAGTCACCAAGATCATGAACATCAACCAGCCACAAAACAACATGACCTTCTCTCACTAATATCCTTACATACAGATGAGGAAGGACACCACTTTAACCGGAACAATCCAAACAGAGACATGCACGAAAATTCCTAGAAGCACGGCATTCCAACCTGAACTCTTTCAACAAACACATTGACTAGGATCTGATTTACCACCCCCTGAGAAAAAGAACAGGAAATGACATCACCACAGGAAATGATATCACCAACCCAAAGAAACAATAACATATAAATAGAAAGCAGGAATCATCAGCAATGCTTCACACAGAGGCTTACTGAAGATGTTACCTATGGTGATGAAACATCTGAACATGAACCTTCCAGCTCAGTGAGCAAACCTACATCTAAAACCTTAACCTGAGCTACAAATCTTCTCAAAACTCCCTTACCATTAAGTGCATAGACTTGTTGGTGGGATACTGGCCTCTGTGGAGTTATTTTAGTCGTGATTAAAGTAAAGAATGTTTCTGAAGAAACACACTCGCAACAGTTGTCTTTGAGTTGGGGTAAGCATTTCTGGCATCATGCCATTATTTAGGAAGAGTGACTCATTTGGCCCAGTATGTGGAAAGAATGCGTTAATTTTTCTAGGCAAATGACATTGGGGCAGATGAAAGCAATGAGTAATTATCCAGACAGCTTGTGGACCTGCAGCATTTTCAGTTGCTTGAAGCCTGACTTTCCCCAAAACATCATTTACTAAAACCTTTCAAGAGTTGACGGATTTAATTAAGGAATAATATGACCCCAAGCTTCCTCTAATTCTGAGATGCTATTGGTCTTTCTTGGCAATTCGAGAACCAAGGAAATTTGTATCGGGATTGCTGACTAGGTTCAGATGACTGGCAGAGGTGGTTGATTTTGGTTTAACCTATAATGAGATACTGAAAGACTGCTATATGACTGGTAATGATATAACCATACAAAAGTCCCTATTAGCTGAAGCCATCTGGACTTCAAACAGGCACTCCAACTGGCTTCATTATTGGAAAAGGTGACAAGTGGAGCACATGGTTTGTAGGGTATGCCGTTGGAACAGCAGACCTTTGCCAATCCAACTGACTTTGGGGACACCATTTGAGTGAAGGTAATTGAATAGCCACAATCAGGACATATCCTGAACTGAAGGACTCTCGGTCAGCTCACAGCAAAACCCCAAAAGAAAGCCAAGCCTCAGGCAAACAGTTAAAATTTTCTTCAGGATCCAGGCTGACAAGTCATTGTAGTTGCTCATGGTATGTGGACTCAAGACCACAAACCATCATCTCCCAGATCATCCACAACTTCATCACCTCTGGGGATGTCCCAGCCTCCAATCGCATTGATCGTGAACCCGCACTGCCCGATTCTATCTCCTTCCTAAGATTCACTGACCTGACTGCCCCGGTCGGCTCATTGTCTCAGCCTGCACCTGTCCCACCGAACTCATCTCTTCCTACCTTGACATCGTCTTGCCCGCTTTAGTCCAGGAACTCCCCACCTACCTTCTAGACACTACCCATGCCGTTCACCTCCTCCAAGATTTTTGTTTCCCTAGATCCCAATGCCTTATCTTCACCATGGACGTCCAGTCCCTTTACACATCGATTCACCACGACAGTCTCCAAGCACTCCATTTCTTCCTCTCGTGCTGTCCACTCAAAGCACTCTTCCACTGACACCCTCATCTGCCTGGTCCTCACCTCAACAAATTCTTCTTCCAATCTTCCCACTTCCTCCAAACCAAAGGGGTAGCCGTGTGCACCTGCAAGGGAGCCAGCTATGTCTGCCTGTTTGTCGGATATGTGGAACAGTCCGTCTTCAGTTACACTGGCACCATCCCCCATCTGTTTCTCCGCTACATCGATGACTGTATCAGCGTCGCCTCGTGCTCCCACGAGGAAGTTGAAAGTTCATCAACTTTACCAATACCTTCAACCCCGACCTCAAATTCACCTGGCCCATCTAGGAAACCTCCCTCCCCTCCCTGGACCTCTCTATCACAGATACATACTATAAGTCCACTGACTCCCACAGCAATGGAGACTACACCTCCTCCCACCCTACCAACTGTAAAAATACCATCCCTTATTCCCAATTCCTCCATCTCCACCGCATCTGTTCCCAGGATGATCAATTCCACCTCAGAAAGTCCCAAATGGCCTTCTTCCAAGATCGCAACCTCCCTTCCCACGTGGTTGACAATGCCCTCCAGTGCATCTTTTGCACCTCACGCACGACCGCCATTGAACCCCACCCCTCCAATGCAACAAGGACACAACCGCCCCCACCTCCGCTCCTCACCTACCACCCCAACAACCTCTGCATTCAATGCATCATGCTCCACTACTTCTGCCACCTTCGAACTGACTCCCATCATCAGAGATATATTTCCCTCCCCCCTTATCAATGTTCCAAAAGACCATTCCCTCTGCGACTCCCTCATGAGGTCCACACTCCCACCAGCCCACACCCCACTCCTGACACCTTTCCCTGCCACCATACGAAGCGCAAAACCTGTGCCCACATCACTCCCCTCACCTCCATCCAAGGCCCCAAGGAATCCTTCCACATCCATCAGAAATTTACTTGTACATCTACCAGTGTCATTTACTGCATCTGTTGCAACCAGTGTGGTCTCCTCTATATTGGGGAGACAGGATGCCTTCTTGTGGATCATTTCAGTGAACATTTCTGGGACACCCGCACCCAGCAAGCTGAACACTTCAACTCCCCCTCCCACTCCATCAAGGACATGCAGGTCCTGGGTCTCCTCCTCTGCCAAACCATTACCACCCGACACCTGAAGGAGGAACACCTCATATTCCAGCCCTGCAACCACGTGAGATAAATGTGGATTTCAACAGCTTCCTCATTTTCCCTCCCCCCACATTATCCTAGTCCCAAGCTTCCAACTCTGCACTGCTCTCCAGACCCGTCCATCACTGCCCCCTCTGACCTATCTCCTTCTCCCTCACCATCCACCTATTGCTTTCCCAGATACCTGACCCCGAACTCCACCAGCCTCCCATATATCTCTCAGCCCTTGAACCACAAGCCTCATTCCTGATGAAGGGCTTCTGCCCGAAACGTCGATCCTCCTGCTCCTCGGATGCTGTCTGACCTGCTGTGCTTTTCCAGCACTACACCCTTGACGAAGAGAGCTCATGGACCTGTAAGCAGGAGAGTGCACAGCCTGGAGAGTTCACCTACATCTGGTTTGGAACATTTAAATTGCTTAGCAACATCCAAATCAGAACCAATCAAAATAAACTTCTGGTTAAATGTTCATCCATTTCTAATGGAGGTTGATACTGGCGCAACCATTTCGATGATCACAGAACTAGTCTTTAACAAAATTCACTCTGGACTGCAACCATTATGTTTATGCAAAACTGCAGCTAGACTAAGAACCTATATGAAGACACCTTTACAGAGTAAGGTACAACCTCAGTTCTGGTTGTTTATGAGAAGGAGCCGGTTCAGTTACCTGTGACTCTAGTAAAAGGCTCAGGCCCAAGCCTGATGGACTGAAATTTGTTGAGAAAGATTCACCTTGATTGGCTCAACATTTTTTGATTAGAAAATGGCTGCCTGAACAAAGTCCTAATTAAATACTCAGAAATCTTTCAGAAAGGTCTAGGAATTATCAAAGGAGCCAAGTCCACCTTGCATGTTGACCTAGAGGCAATTCCACGATTCTGCAAGGCCCACCCAGTACCATTTGCCAAAAGTAGAGGTAGAAATCAGAAGGCAGGGAAGAGAAGGAATCATCAAACCAGTCCAGTTGCATAATTAGCAGCATTGGTCATATTGAGATTGAAGCCCAATGGGTTGGTTCACCTTTGTGGAGATTTTTAATCAAATCGTATATTTGCAGAGTTGCTTCTCGGGAGTAGATTCCACAGTAAATTAAATCTGATCTCTGATCTTCCGGGACCGGGGTGTGGGGTGTGAAACAACATCAGGAATGGCAGTGCTGGATGCTACACTCTGCCAACTGAGAGAGATGGTTTACTACAGTGACAAAGTTTAGTGTAAGAAGCACAGAAATGGCCCTACATGAATAAGAGGCTTGGTTGGTGTGAGGTCAGGACCAGTGACATATAAAGTTTGGGTAGGAATGACAGTCCTGAACAAGTACATGGACCATATGAAAGTGTGGGAGCAAAACTAATCACAGTTGGAAAGGCTGTTGGAACTCCTAGTTCTCCCCTTCTATTAAGTATTAAAGAGACCTCTGAATCTCAGATGGAGATCAGATCATGCCACATTGCCACCTTTACCGCTATGAGAAGAGAATGAATTTCTCACAGTTGCAAGAGCCGAAATCCTGTGCATTACACCTCCCCACGCCACCCCCATTGCAGAGTCAGATAAACCAGATCCAGTGTTAAAATGCCCCATGATCAGCATGTCAGGTTTGACTCAGAGAGAGAGAGATGTAATGATTGTAACAAGGTCAGCCAGGTGGACCTCATAGAATTTGAGATCCCAGATTGGGGTTGTTAATCTGGTTCAATCAGGGAGCCCTGGTTTACAGATATAAACAGGACTATCTGAGAGCTGGCTCTGAGGGAGCTGCACCATTGTCCAGGACTCTACAATTGTAAATGAAGAGTGACTTGGTGGCTGGGATACCAGCCTCTGTGGAGTTATTTCAACATGAACCTGGGGACTAAATAACTTAGAATGTCTTATGAGGAATGGTTGGCATTGTTTTTAATCCAGATTAGAAGAGTAAACAGTGACCTGATGTAAGTATCTAAAATCCTGAAAGGGTTTGACAAGGTGACATTGAAATTATAGGTGGAATCTGGACAGATTCCAGTCTTCCAGCCCCTGAATGACATAGGCAATACCTGGTGAGATTGACAAAATTAGATTCTCAATGTCAAGAAGGAAATGTCCAATTCTGCAACCAGGTTTAGAATGGTCAGACAAGAACTTTGTTAGTGAGTTGAGAGAGATTTATTTGCATGCATTTGCAAACATTACTACCGAATCTTGCCTTTTGATCTGCAGTTTCCTATTCTCCCATGTGTTGGATAGAAAGTAGACACTATGAATGTCAGAGCAGGTATCTAGCAGATCCAGGTCACTGCTTGCTCCTCAACTCCTCTATGTTAGATAGCAGTCACTGACATCTCAGGTTATGCTCCAATGGGCAGTGACCACCTGCACTCACATCTTTGAACCACCTACAATACAGTTCTCCACTTTAATGCTACAACTTGAAGAGCACTTTTCATTATGCTGCTGGTGCCAAAACACTTTGATCAAGCACTATTTAGAAACAGTGGACTGGATTATGTTCAGCAGAAAACCTAGATGAGCATGCTACCACTGTCACAGACTTTATTAGCAAATGTGTGGAGGACTGCATATCAAAGAAGTCAAACAGAGTGTTCCCCAACTGTAAACTTTGGATGAACCAGGAAATCCACTCCCTACTGAGGACCAGATGTGCAACATTCAACTTGGATGACACATATCAATATAGGAAATCCAGATATGACCTCTGCAAAGCCATCAGGGATATCAGGAGGCAGTACCAGACTATGTTAGAGGCCCAAATCTACCAAATGGACTCCTGTTGTCTATGGTAAGGCCTAAACAGCATTACAGGATACAAACTGAAGCAGAGCAAGATTGCAGACAAAGACACGTCCTTCCCTGACACACTCAATGCTTTCTCTGCTTGGTTTGAGCAGAATACCAGCGGTGGGTACCTTGACAGACCCAGACATACCTGCTCCCTGGGTCATCACTGCATATATCAGATTGGTCTTCCTGTGAGTCAACCTAAGGAAAGCAATGTGCCCGGACGGTGACCCCAGTTGAGCACTCAGATCCTGTGTGGATCAACTTGCAGAGGTATTCACTGACATCTTCAACCTCTCCCTCTGAGAAGCTGAACCCCCCACCTGCTTTAAGAAGACCACCATCATCTCAGTACCTAAGAAAGGTACGTGCCTTAATGACTACCACCCAGATGTTCAGATCTCAATAATCATGAAGTGCTTCGAGGGGCTGGTCGTGGCCCACATAAATTCCAACCTTCCAGTCTGCCTTGATCCCCTACAATTTGCCTACCGATGTAACAGGTCCACAACGGATGTCATAACCCTAACCCCGCACACATTTCTGGAACATCTGGACAACAAAGACACTGATGTCAGACTCCTGCTCATTGACCAAAGCTCTGCCTTCAACATCATTAGCCACTCCAGACTGAGCTCAAAACTCTGTGACCTGGGTCTCGGCCTCACCCTCTGCAACTGGATCCTCAGCTTTCTGACCCACAGACTGCAAACAATAAATATAGGCAACTGCACATTCCCCATGATGACACTCAACATTGAGCCCCCCCCACCAAGAATGCATCCTCATCTCCGCACTGTACTCCCTGTATACACATGACTGTGTTGCCAAAGTCTGAACAAACGATATCGCTGAAGACACCACAGTAGTAGGACAGATATCTAATAATATTGAGTCAAAGTACAGAAGGTTACAATGAGAACAACCTCTCTCTCAATGTTGGCAAAACTAAAGAACTGATCATTGATTTCAGAAAGAAAGGAGGTGAACACGCCTCCATCCACATCAATGGAACTGAAGTTTAGAAGGTGGAGAGTGTCATGTTCCTGGAAGTGATGATAACCAACAACCTGTCTTGGACTTCCCACGTAGATGCAATGATCAAGAAGGCACAACAATGCCTCTTCTTCCTCAGACGGCTCAGGAAATTTGGCTTGTCTGTAAGGACCCTCACCAACTTCTGCAGGTACACGATTGAAAGCTTGCTGTGTAGGTGCATAATGCCCTGGTATGGCGACTGCTCTGCGGAGGACTGTAAGAAACTACAGAAGATGATGTGCACAGCCCAGACCATCGTGGAAGCCAATCTTCCATCCATAGACTCCATTTATATGGCTCGCTGCCGCAGAAAGGCTTCCAATATCATCAAAGACTCATTGCACCCTGGCAATGATTTCCTACAGCCTCTTCCATCAGGCAGGAGATACAGAAGCCTGAACAGATGTACCAGCAGGTTCCAGATCAGTTTCTTTCTGGCCATTATTAGCCTGTTGAATGAACTCTCTAGCCTCAAATAATGCTGATCTTATCTTGTGCAATGTAACGTGTTTGCCTCTGTCTAAGTCTTTTTGTTCTGTATTTTGCTTACTGTGATCTGCCTGTACTGCTCATAAACAAAGCTTTTCACTGTACTTCAGTACACATGATAATAAATCCATCAATCAATCATTGGACAAAGATGTACCTCAAAGCTCCCCACTTGCTCTCTTCATTCACATTGGCTACAAGCATCCAAGCAGACACACTCTGTCCTGCCTTGCCTTGTCTTTTTGCACTCTGAGACTTCATTCAGAATTTAACAGCACACATTACTTCTGTCTTGCTTTGCCATTTAATGCAGATGCAAAGCCAGGCAGCTTTCATTTGTTATCAGTCAAGCTCTGTCAAGGGGTTGGACATGTTGCTGTACGGCGCCATGATATGTCACGTGGGGATTAGAGGCAACATGACGAGATGAATAGGGGGTGATCATTGTGAAGGGGGCAACTATATTTGGTATGACTACACTGTGTGCCTGGAGCCCAGGGATAAATGTGGATGATGAACAGTTAAATAAGCAGGGTTGGTGGGAATATGGAGAGAATCACAGCCAACAGGGTTGACAGGGAACATAAAAAAGAGACAAATATGATGATTTGGGTTGAAAAATGTGTCGCTGGAAAAGCGCAACAGGTCAGGCAGCATCCAAGGAGCAGGAGAATCGACGTTTAGGGCATAAGCCCTTCTTATGATTCGGGTGTTTACCTGGACTGAAGCTGAACCTGTGATTAACTCCATAGAGGCACGCCATGCCTTCCATCCTCATTGAAATCACAAATGTGCATTGAAAATGAAAATAGTTGCCATCACGTTTTTGGTCTGTAGGAGGAAACCAGACCACCTGAAGAAAACCCATTCAGACACAGGGAGAATGTGCAATCTGCACAGACAGTCACCTGAGGCTGGAGTCGAATCAGGCCTCTGCTACTGTGAGGTGGCAGTGCTAACCATTGATCTTACTGAATGGTGGAACAAGCTTGGTCTACTTCTGCTCCAGGTTTGTGTGTTCATATGGGTACACAGAACATAATTTCAAACATGCAGATGACATGAAACATTAAAGTGATTGCAGAATAGAGAGACACGTAAATGTACACTCCCATATTTTGAAAGAAACAGGATAAGTTGAGAAATCATGTGGAACCTTGGCTTAGTTGTAAGAAGAATTGAATGCAAAAACAAGAAAGTTATACTAAGCCTGTAGAAAACACTGGCCTCAGCTGAAGTAAGAACAGTTTGAGAAACTCAGCAGGTTTAGCATAATTTGTGGAGAGAGAAACTGAGTTAACAGTTTGAGTTCAATATGACTCTCCTGTGCAATCGTTCTTCAGCTGAAGTACTATGTTCAGTTCTGGGCACCGCACTTTCAGAAGGATGCCAATATTTTATCATCAAATTTGCTAACAGAAATCAAGATTATCATAGACATCAGGCTTAAAAGATTTCCATTGTATGGAGGAAGTGGAGGGGTTTACTTTGCTTTCCTCGGGGCAAAGAAGATAAAGAGGAGTTCTATGAAATGCATTCAAAAACATTAACAGTCCTGATATAATAAATAAGGGGAGATTATTTCCAGTAGTGGAATGGTTGATAACCAGATTTAAAATGTTGGCAAAAGAACGAGAAGCAACATGAGGAAATATTATTTTGACACAGCAAGCTGCTAAGGGGAAGGAGCAGGAATGAAACTCATTGGATAGCTCCTCCAAATAGCCTGCAGGGGCACACAGCCTCCTGTTCTACATGATTCTATAATTTTACACTAGCATCATCTGATTTGGGATGAATGACAGTAAACCCTAAATAGACAGCTTTTTTGAATTTATTTACAATTAAATGATGCTATGGAGTCCAATACTTATTAAATGTTATAATCTAAAAGTGTAAGTCATTAGGCTCTTAGCTTTCCTAATAATTTATTCTGATGAAATGTAGTGGCATTTTTAAAGAGGATGTTCTGCTGACCAGGAGTTGAACAGGTTTTGACATTCACTCTACTTTCAGCATCTGTGGAACATTGTGTTGATTTTTTTTTTCATTTGTTCATGGGATGTTCATTGGGCCATTGTTTATTGATCATCCTTATTTGCCCAGAGAGCAGTTAAAAGTCAACCATATTGCTGCGAGTCTAGAGTCACATGCAGTCCAGACCAGGTAAAGACAGTCTTCCCTAAAGGGCATGAGTGCATCAGATTTTTTTAGCAACAACTGACAATGGTTTCATGACCATCCCTCGATTTTTAATTCCAGGCTTTTATTGAATTCAAATTCCATCTGCCTTGGTTGGATTTGAATTTAGTTCCCCAGAACAATACCACTAGGCCATCATCTTTCCATTGCTTCTATTATTTAGGGCTTTAGCTGACTTCTGCTTGATCAAACACCAGATGCAGCAATGATTCCAGTGGTATTGCAGGGACCTTTTAGTAATCCAAACCAGCTGTAAATCAGAAACAAAAACAGAAGTTGCTGGAAAAGCTCAGCAGATCTGCCAGCAGCTGTGAAGGGAAATCAAAGTTAACGTTTCAGGTGGGGATAGAACCCAAAGAGAGAGAAGAACAGTTGGATGATAAAGGAATCAATAATGATCTGGCGGGGAGGGTAAATAGCTGTTAATGAAGATTGCTAGTGACTAACACTGGGAAATGTATAATGGCAGACTTATCACATAATGATCACATAATGATCCTTGTTATCACATAGTCCAATCAACTGTTCTTCTCTCTCTTTGGGCTCTATCCCCACCGATTGTTACTCCTTACCCTCTCCCCCACCGTAACTTCTGCATATAATCCGACATATTCCTAGCTACCATCAGTTCCGAGGAAGGGATACCCCCTTCATAGATGCTGCCAGACTTGCTAAACATTTCCAGCAACTTCTGTTTTTGGATGTTTTAATAATCCCTTTGTTCTTTCCTGGTCAGGTTATCAGATAAAATCAATGCCATCCTACAGCACAGAAGAAGGATTTGACCCGTTACGTAAAACCATCTTTGACAGAGCTCTACCACAAAAGCAAAACATAAAGGATGCTGTAAATCTGAAACAAAAATGGAAAATGCTACAAATATTCAGCAGGCCAGGCAGCAACAGAGAAATAGAGCTAACATTTAAAATCAATGATCTTTTGTTAGAATTGAAATTTTAACTCTTTCTTTCTCTACAAATACTGCTTGTCTGGCTGAGTAATTAAAGCATTTTCTGTTTGTTTTAGTGAAAGAACTATCTACAGTGTTAATCACAGAGTTAATGTTTTGATCAGTACAACTCTTCTTTCAAACTTAGAGTGGTCACACAGGATCCAAAGTATTAACTGTTTCTCTAGTGACAGACCTGCTGAGTTTCTGCAGCACGTTCTGTTTTTATTTCATATTTCCAGTATCTGCAGCCCTTTACTTTTATCAAATATGTTCCATTCTCCAATCTTTCTTTAGAGTCTTGCAAATACCTAAATTACAACATTGCAACATATAGTTCAAACATATCTGGATAATTATAATGATGTAATCACAGATTCATACTCCCAACCAACACTCATGATTGTAATGACTCATTAAATGTTCAAGTTTTTGTTGGCTGAGGTATAACGAAACATTGACAATGACGCATAGCGAATTCCAATACCAAACACACCTTGCTATTTAAACTTATGTGATTATTGGAGATCTAAATCAGTAAATCAGTTTTGACTGGAATCAAGAAATGTTTGAAAATTCAATAAAGTCATTCAAAATTTATTACAGCTTGCGTTATATTTGCCTTGAGTTTGATATTGATGAATCACCATTGATTTAGTTTTCAAGCCAGATATTCCACCTAAAACATGCTAACAAATTGCATCTATTTGCTTCATACTGCTGAGTACTCAGCCAGTTGTTGTATAGCATGGTTTTTGTGATCAGATTTTATTGTAATACTGTTCAAACAATTATGCCACATGTAAGGAGGTGCTCACTATTACTCTTGGGCAACACACATCACGAATGATATATGAGTGATAATGTGACATCAATACTGGTTTCCTGTTTTGACCAATATTCCAATATTGTAGTTAAACCATATCATCAAACCATGACCCTGCCTTTGAAGGATTAGCTGCCTTCAGATTTTCTCTGAGGCAAATGTAAGATCAGAAAAAGAGTTTAGGTGCATCTGAGTGGATGTTTTAATGGCTCAGATATTCACTTATGCTATCAGTCAATTAACACTTATCTAACGTTTATAAAGTAATGATTTTCAACTTTATTTTCTTGATTCAGAAGATTGTGAATTCAAGATCTACATCACAACTTGGGCTTTTATCATGGCACTAAGATGCAACACTACAGAAGAAGTCTAATCTCCTCTAACTCTGGTCCCTATGAACACCCCAATTTCAATTACTCCACCATTAACAGTTGTATTTTCTGGTGGATGAGGGTATGAGAGTTTGAAAGATTAATAATGTAAAGATCTTAAAAGGATTAAGGCTGAACAGTGTGTTAAATATAATCCATTGTAGAGAGCACACCAAGCGAGAGGCAGGTTTCTGGGTCTATCGGGAGGTGTTGGGTCAGTAGAGGTGGCTGGGACTGTAAAGAGTCCCATTGGTAGAGAGCACAGCCTGCTAGGAGGCTGCTATGGCCGTACAGACAGTGCTGGGACAGTATTATTGGCAAGGGGCTATAGATGTCCCCAATGCATTAGGAACACTTTACAGTTGGTAGTATCCAGGGGTACACAATCTGCTAAATGGCAGATCAAAGTTCTAAGGGGGATACTGCAGGTTCCCTTATTGAGAAGCACAAGACAGATAGACAAGGGCCGACAGAAGAAGATGGCTGGGACCCATCCCAGAAGTGAACACAACAGAAAAAGTGGATAGATAAGCAGAAACGGAATAAAACTAAAAAGATAGGGATAATGTTAGTACTCCAATTAGCCAGCCTAATTGAACAAGTGAGTGCCTCCATGAGTTGGTGGAGAAAGGACCAGGAGCAAGTTAGAGAACTGGAGGGCAGAATAAAAAAATTTAGAATTCACCTTAGAAAAAATGTGAGAGGAGAGAGAAATTGACTGTCTCCCCTCCTATGAAACTGTCCAGCAGGAGCCAACTGCTCCATCTGTTGGACAAACCGTGCAGGAGTATAACTGAGCACCCTTTACCAGAGGAGGCACAGAGTCGCAACCTAAAGAGAATTATAAACCCTTCACCCCAGGGGAGAAGCAGCAGATTATGGCATCCCTGGGCAAATTACAGCCCCAGAGTGCAAACATCAGATTCTGGGAAGAGCTGGATGGTGTATGGGTAGAGCACCAGCTGGTCCGGGTAGCTTGTCCAGCAGATAATTGGAGGCAGGTAGCTGACAGACCCGATGCCACAGCATCCCGAGACTTTAGAGGAGAGTGGTGGACACGTGCTGTTGCCCTCACAACAGAGATAGATGCCCAACAGGCCCCCTTCACTGACTTCAAAGAAGAAAACCAAGGGTGCTTGGAAATGCTCCCACGAACTTGAGCAGAATCACAAACACTAAGCAACTTAAAGGGGAAGGAGCCTCTGAATAAGGGAATGATTATTTAGGATTTATCAAGAATGCTAAGGGCAAGCAAACCCAGATCGGGGGGGACCGGGCATTCATCCAAGTTTTTAAAGAGGGGCCATCCTGAAAATGGCAGTTATAATGTCCCAGGATTATGATGACCTAGACAAGTGGGCTAGCGGGGTGCAGGATGTAGAAGCTTCCTCAACAAAAGCAGCCTACCGGAATGGAGGCAAGAATAGAATGATCCTGCCACAACTGTGGCCGGTAGGGACACTTTATTAGAGAATGTAGGGTCCCACAAGCAGGAGGTAGACCAGGAAACAATGTAAAATACTGCAGCCACTGCAAAAGAACAGGACACACAGAAGCAGTGTGCTGGGAAAAGCAAGGGGCACCCCCAAACCCCACCCGGAACACCACGGAACTGCGGGAGTCCCGAGGTCAGCAGAGCTGATAACCATCTGCCCCCATTCATGAGGGTAAGGGAGAGGGGAGAATTTACATACCTGCAGTGATAGGAGGGAGGAAATGTGAGATGATAGTGGACACAGGAGACGCACTATCCATCACAAACCTACCCTTACCCGACACAACCAAAATGATTCACTTAAGTGGGATAGGAGGAGATAAAACACCAGCTTACCTAAGTGAAATTATCCTCATAGAAATAAATAACATATATATCCCCATGAGATTCTATGTATGCCAAAATAACGAGGGCACCATAATGGGCGATGATCTCATGAAAGAATATAATGTGCTAATCGATTGTGCAAAAGGGAAATTGATTTGGCCCAGACAGTACGATCGGAAGACTGAGATTGGGAAACTTGCAAGTCACCTTGAAATTATTTAAGTGGCTACCGTCACCAGTAGGGATTGGAACCTCGAAATGGGGGGATTCAGAGCCATCTGCGCCTCCGTCCCCAGAGCATGGGCAGAAACAAAGTTAGATACAGGTCTAGTTAATATGGACCCAATAAGGGTTTCAGAAATGGAGCATAACCCCACCGGCAATACCCAATAAAACCCGAAGCAGGAAAAGCAGGTGTGAAGACAGTGCAAGGACGAGTGAAACGGGGAATCCTGAAAGAAACTGCAAGTACAACTAATTCCCCAACGTGACCAGTATTAAAGCCTGATGGGAGCTACAGGCTCACCATTGATTATACAGAACTAAATAAGCTCACCCCCAATTTGCATCACATTGTAGTAGACCCCCTCCACCATGTTAAATGGCTTGGCCCCTAAGCACAAGATTTTCACTGTTTTAGACATAGCCAATGATTTAGAGGTAGAGAGGCCATGATAGCAAGCCTAGGGAGAGGGTGGTGGTGGAAGGGAGTAGGAAGAGATATGGCCAAATATTGCTGCAGACGCATGGTTTGTGCACAATATAACCCAGGGAGACCCATAAAAGTTAGGATGGGACACCAGCCCACACCTAGGGGAGCCTGGAAACACCTTCAGATAGATTTTACAGGGCCACTACCACCTTCCAGTGGGAAACGTACTGCCTGGTCATCATAGATCAATTCACCCAGTGAGTAGAAGCATTCCCAACCAAAAGCTGCACTGCAACCACTGTGGCCAGAATACTAGCGGAGAAGTAATTGCCTAGGTGGTGGTGGTGTGGGGGGGTGCCCCTCCAGATCGACTCCAACCAAGGGACACATTTTACACAAAAAGTCATGAAGTCTGTAAGCCAATTGTTCAGCATTAGACAAAAATTCCACATCCCCTATCTCCTCAGAGCTAAGGGATAGTAGAGAGAATGAATAGAATGCTCAAAATTGCTTTAGCTAAGGTAATGCAAGTCTCAGGCAGAATATGGGCTGAAGTGCTTCCAACCATACTAATGAAATTAAGAGCCACCACGAATCAGGCAACCGGGCTAACACCATATGAATTAATGACTGGGCGAGCAATGCAATTGCCAGAGACAATAATCACAGGTGGCACCGGTGTGGCCCACTAAAAGACAAAATGTGGCAATATGTCATAGAATTAAGCGCCCAATTGAATGGGATGTGGGAATCTCTAATTGACAAACAGGGCAGGGGAACTCGAAGTCTTCTCTGTTGTCCCAGCAGCAGGAAGCCATGTCCGAGTGTGATCATTGCCTGACAAACCAGGCTTTACTTCAAAATGAAATGGGTCATACGATGTGATAATAAGTGGGGACACCTGTGCCAACCTAGACATTAAAGGAAAAGGCACATGGAAGCATTGGACCCAACTCAAACCATTTAAAGACTCCTGTGACCAAACTAATGACATTGACCATTCCCCAGGTGCAAGCAGCAAAGGTGGACAGTCATCCTGGGGAGAATACCAAAAACACAACAGAACAAGGCACGACTGCACCTCCTAATGGGAACAAAGACTTAAACTGTTAACTCTATTTTAACTGCAACATGTATACATCTATCTGTATTTCATTGTGTTTAAGTGTCACAGCCATTGGGAGCATGCCAGGCTTTGAGGATAACATCTTCTATCAAACCAACATAAGCTTGCATGGGAACTGAACTGTCTGATACCCACTGCTGGGATCAGTGGAATCCCTATCTGTGGTTACTCTGGTGTGGACCCCTCACAACCTGTATTCAGTAGACGTCTCAGGGGTACCGCATAAAGGGCAGATAGGGAAATACAAGCGGAGACTCTAGCTGTACAGCACCACTGGCCCATGGGGCTGGGTCCCCCCAGCCTAGGGAAGGGAAAACCCATTTAAAACCTGGTAATTACCCACACTGTTTTGCAGGACAGAGATGGGGACGCGTTTATGCCCTGTTTCCTAAAAAATGACTCATGCATTCAGACTTAGTGCACTTATTACCACCGTACAGTCACCAGGGGACAGTTTATCTGCACCTGCAGCGAGCAGACATGCTTGAATGTGACCGAGGATAGACAATTCATATGTGGTCAGTGCAATGGCACCCATGGCTGCTCTGTCACATGGATGTACCCATTCGATACTTACCAGCAAGGGGGATCGGGGGGGGGGGGGGTTGACATGGGTAGACAGACAAGCAGAAGAACAGGACAATGTGGTGACGGGATTTGTTTTCCTAATTAAGGGGACTTACATGACAGATACCCCAGATTTCGCAGTAGGGACAATTGCACCCCTTACTGTACCATGCCCCATCGGGGGACAAATTCTGAGAAGGATAGTGACCCGCTCCATCAGTCAGGAGTTCTGTGCTGACTGGCAGACCCCACCACTTTGGGGTCAGCACTGGGATATGGATTTCTGGGATCTCTATCTGTGAGGGGCACAGCAGGAGTCATCAGCACTAAAAACTGAAATTATGTTGTATGTGGCCTGACTATCCCAGGCAACAGTACCTCAAATGCTCTGGAAGCAATTAACACAGATCTGGCTGAACCCAGACTCTACACACTGCAGACATGTTACATGGTGGATTATCAATTAGCACAGCAAGGGGGAGTTTGTATAATTATTGGTGACAATTGTATTACCCATGTTATTGATGCCTCTTACAATATTATAGAAGCCATCAAGAATATCCGAAACCAGCTAGACAGTTTTCGACAGAAAACCACAATTACAGACAGCTGACTGAATCGATTGCAATGTAAATCTTGGGGACCCTATTTGGCAAACGAGATAGTTCTCCTCATTACACTCATGCCTGTATTCTGCAGGAGATATCCGAAGTCACTTTCTTGACACAAATCGGGGGGGGAGCAGGGGGAGTGAAGAGGGACAGGGTGACACTAGGCACATGGACACTCAAGATGTCACTGAGCCATCAGTTGACCAACGTGACACACGAGATGGTCATCGGATCACAATATGGAGAGAAACAGCAGAGCAGTTACAAACACTGTCTGGGGCCACCAGAATGCCAGCACAATGCACTCACAACTCAGTTAAGGCAGGTGGGGGAAAGAATACACATGAGTAACAAACACTGCCCGCTCAAGTGTCTGGGTCCAGCCAACACCTCTTATATAAATGCTAACAGTTTGATACAGACTCAATACGAAATGCTAATAGCCAGGGCTGCAGTAATCATCCTTCTCAGGAAGATTAGCGCCCATTACTACAGCAGTGGATTTCCATGCAGACAATGAAACTGACAATGACCACACAGAAATTATCAAAAGCTGCGCTGGTACTGACAAGGACTGTATAGAAACTATCAATGATTCTGCAATGATTGCCATAAACAAACCCTATTACAAAAATAATAATCTCATCACTGACCTATTGCATCACAAGAGGTATAAAAGTTTTGTGACATGTGCTCCGGATCGAGAGAAGGCTAGCAGCTGACTACTGTGCTGTTGGTTTCTTTCTCTCCCTGGAGCTCTGGTATTTCCTTGTGCAACAAACTCTGTCATTGAATCCCAATTCTGACTCCAAGACTGGTGTTTTTCCCCATAACACCTGTTTCCAAACTGTAGAGATTCTATGAATGACATGGTGTGGGAAGTACAGCATTTAAAGGATTGGTACGAGTTATTCTTTAACACATATGGTGTCAGATACTAGAGAACTTGTACATTCTTCATAATCAAGAACTTGTATTCTTGGGTATGCATGTCTTCAAATACTGGATGGAGTTAAATTAATTCAGTGAAGAAACTACTGGTCTAGGCTCAGCCAGTCAAGGAACAACAAGTCAAAGAAATTCGTGTTACTGAACAACTGGTCCAGGGAAAACTAGTAGAGAATTTCATAGGGCTTCAGATGTTTATGGCAGAACCCAAACAAAAGATAGAACGCTTTGAAATTATCTATGTTGGCAGAAGAAATTTGTTTCATGCTGTTGATTAGAGATAATGACCAGAGAGAAACAACTGACTGCACCAAATATAATAGGACAGAAAGAGTGACCAAGACGTGTCAGCATTTCTTGATTTTGTGTTGAAGAACGGTCAGGTCAAAGGTTTAGTGTGTTGGCAATTGACACACGTTTTAATGGTTTTCACAATCTGCTGCATGATGGAAGACTAACTATTCCAAAGTCACTTTGGGAAGATGTCCTGGGAAAGTTGCACCAGGAACAGTTTGGTTTGCCAAGTGTGGAGTGAGAGCTTGGCTGACAGTGTAATGGTTGGGGATTTCTAAAGATATTGAAGATTTCATAACTCATTGTGAAATCCTGTTAATCTACAAATCAGAAATGTTTACCACTGCCATCAATACTGAAGAGAGTTTTGATTGCAAGGATCTGAAAGTGTGTTGCTGGTTAAAGTGCAGCAGGTCAGGCAGCATCCAAGGAACAGGAAATTCGACGTTTTGGGCTAAAGCCCTTCATCAGGAATGAAGGGCTTTAGCCCAAAACATCGAATTTCCTGTTCCTTGGATGCTGCCTGACCTGCTGCGCTTTAACCAGCAACACATTTTCAGCTCTGATAGCTCCAGCATCTGCAGACCTCACTTTTTACTCGTTGATTGTAAGGATCACCAAGATTTGCAAGAAAACAAAGTTGAGAGTATGGTGCTAGAAAAGCACAGGATCAGGCAGCATCCAAGGAGCAGGAGAATCGACATTTCAGGCACATGCCCTTCATCAGGATTCCTGATGAAGGGCTTATGCCCGAAACATTAACTCTTCTGCTCCTCAGATGCTGTCTGATCTGCTGTGCGTTTCCAGCACCACACTCTCGACTCTGATGCCAGCATCTGCAGTCCTCACTTTCTCCTTGCAAGCAAACAAAATCAATCATTTAGTTTATGAACAGTAGACTTTGTTTGAGTTAACTGACAAATCTTTAATTGATGTAACAAAGTGTAACATACATTGGTGAACACACAGTTATATCAGATGCTGAGGTGACTGGGAAGATGCATGTTCAAACAGATAATTTTTTTTAAATTAGATTAGATTACTTACAGATTACTTACAGTGTGGAAACAGGCCCTTCGGCCTAACAAGTCCACACCGACCCGCAACCCACCCATACTCCTACATTTACCCCTTAACTAACACTACGGGCAATTTAGCATGGCCAATTCACCTGACCCGCACATCTTTGGACTGTGGGAGGAAACCGGAGCACCCGGAGGAAACCCACGCAGACACGGGGAGAACGTGCAAACTCCACACAGTCAGTCGCCTGAGTCGGGAATTGAACCCGGGTCTCTGGTGCTGTGAGGCAGCAGTGCTAACCACTGTGCCACCGTGCCGCCCTAAGGAATAGGAATCTCCCCAGGAATAATCCTCAGTGACAAAATATCAGAACAGAGGAGTGTAACATATTGATTTCACCAGTAATGGAATTAGTGTATAAAAAATGTAATAAAACTTAATGAACAAGTTGAAATGAAAACTCAGTGTACTTCAAGGTTTGTCAGTAAACTGAAATGTAAAATCTGCTTACATAAACTGAGGGTGTGGCACACACAACTCCATTGAAGCCACCATCGAGATGGGACAATCAATGTCATGGAATCAGGACATGGTCAAGATTAATTTGCTTGACCCAGGGATCGAGGATACTGTCAAGAAGATCAAAAATGGAAGTCCCAGAGATCCGAATGCATAAAAATAAAGTACCTGTTTTAACAGGACAGCCATTCAACACAAACCAAATTGAGAGTAAATGTCCTCCAGATATTAAAATGGAACAACTCCTGCTTCATCAAGAAAGATGCCATTAGCAATGGAAATCCAAGTGCTAAAAGTTCCTCCAATTTAAAGGGGTTTTTCAGACTTCACACTTTCAAGAACAGAAGCAAACAATAGCATTTTCTGTACTCTCATGAAACATGGGCAATGGCGGGAAAGTTGAGAAGATTTAGTAAAAATGTAAAATTAAATTCTCAACATCAAGAAAAATTTCCAATTTTCCCCTTACAGTTAAACGCTGGGTTCTCTATTAAATAGCAACTATCTTATTTTCTTATATTTGCATCTCATTATTAGTGAATCTTGCCTCATTTGTACACAGCTTTTGAATCTCCTCTACCTCCTCGAAAAATTAACCCTACTGCAGCCACATCATTAGGGCTACTTTCAGACCAACTCACAGATCACTTGAACGCTTCATGCCCCACTTTTGAACTCAGGGATACTTACAACTTGCATAATTCTGCAAAGTTGCTTTCTATAGACACAGGAAGACAGACAGTCATTTGAGGGTGGAATTGAATCCAGGTCCATGGTGCTGCGAGGTAGCAATGCTAACCACCGTGCCACCCATCAAATATTTGAGCATCCTGGAGGATGAGAGATGTTGTGCTGTGAGCAGTTTCTTTCAAAGGACCACTGAATTGGGGGGGGGTGGAGTGTGGGGAGGGGGAAGGGGAGGTGGGAAAATGTAAACATGAACTTCCCTTTGTGCAGCACTTCACCTTCAAAGGCAATATGCTCCCTTGAAAAGCTGAAAGCTAGAATGCAACAACACCTCCAGAGATGTGTGGAATCATCTCTAATTGAGTCCTGTCACTCATAGGGTAAGTATAAGTGTGGACAATCTATGAAGGGCAGAGCCGACCACAAATTAGAACGTTTTTTTAAGCGTCAGTGTTGTCTGCTTTAAAATGCAATGCCATGTTTGCAGTCAGCAATGTGACAGAACAAGGAGTTGGTTGCTTGTAAAAGATAAATAATACTTGTTGATTACACCTTCTTTCAATTTTGGGATTTCTGAAAAAGACATCAAATGGGTGAGACTTTACCAGACATAACAGCAACAAAATGACTACAGCAGACATTTTTGGTGTGTGTGTGAACACATTTTTCCAAAATTATTTATACTGCTGTGTCACCTGAGCACCTATGTCTTGGCAGTTGGTTTATTTTTTGTTTTTTACCCTCCCACAACCATGATGTGCAGTCCTGGCTTTTACAGCTGGTGGAAGATGCCTGTTCCTCAATAGGTCTTACTGGCCTGGAAGAGTTGGCTTAGGGGTATTCGCACCTAGAGGGACTAGGTCTGCTGACAGTGTCCTGCCTGGATGCGGGCTCCCCCTCCTTGGCTTAGACTAATGCAGGCTTCACCAACACAGACAAGGGGGGAGGAAGATTATGGGAGTCCTTATGTGAATCCTCCTCCTTGTGGGCATCTGTTGGCACCAACCTATGAGATTGAGGTCCCTTATATTCCTCTTGTCTGCCATTGATGCCAGTGGGTCTGGGTGCATATCTGGCAGAGTGAGCATGCTGGACCTGTTGAGGGAGACAGCTAGCTGCATGCATGCTGGAACTGGAAGAAAACTGATATCATTGGTGGACTCCTTTCACCTTCAATCCAGTTTATGAATTGGCCCTGACAAGCTTGTCTGATGTTCCTAACTCTCTCTGTACATTTTGCAAAAGTCGTTAATGGCCAATAGATGGTCATCTGCTTCAGGTTGAGCAGGAGCCTCATCATCGAAGGTCTACTAAGTGCCAGAGACCTGGGTTCTTTCTTTCTTGACCAGCTTGAATGGCAGTGTGCTCCCTTGAAAAACTGAAAGTGAGAATGCAATGATGCAACAACTCTTGAACAGTGTTGTGGTCAGTAATGTGCTCGTCAAATGTTATTAACCTAGATCAAAAATCCACTGAGATGAAAGTCTCTGAATTTCTGGAGGATGCAGATGAAAGCCTTGTCATTTAACCCTGAATGAATTGAGTGGCTTCCTCCTCAGAGGTGGAAGTAGAGTGAAGGGTTTCCAGTGTTTGTCTCTTTCTCCAGGTAGATTGCTGGGTTCCACTGGTCCCTGTATAAGAGAAGAGTTGAAGTTAGTTGCACAAAAGATTTCCAAGCTTGTTCTGGATAAAAATAAGCTAGCACTGTTGGTAATAGGAGAATAGTGCAGCATAGATCAATGAAGCTCACTTGGTTGGTTGCTAATGAAGGTCTTGCATCTCCAAATGAACAGTTCCCCCCAGTACCTTTCCCTCACAGGGGGTGAGGAACTTAATGCCCGCTGCCATGCTGCCAGTCTTTAGCTTTTCTGCCCAGTTGTGAGAAATCTTTCCTGCAATGTCACAAAGGGAAGGATTGATTATCATAGAAGTTATTGGGAGAGGTATTTGTGGTGATGTTGGGGAGGATAGATGTTTTCACCGAGTAGGAAACTCAGATAACAGGATGAGGCAGTTTAGTGGCATTGAGTGAACATGATGCATGCAATATGAGAGTTATTATCCTCCAGCCTTATGAGAGGAGCGTGCACTGGTAATGTTAGCGTGAATAGTGGCGATGCTGTGAGTGCGAGGTCATAGAGATGTACAGCATGGAAATAGACCCTTTGGTCCAACTCGTCCATGCTGATCAGATATCCCAACCAAATCTAGTCCCACCTGCCAGCACCCAGCCCATATCCCTCCAAACCCTTCCTATTCATACACCCATCCAGTTGCATTTTAAATGTTGCAATTGTACCAGCCTCCACCGCTTCCTCTGGCAGCTCATTCCATACACGCACCACACTCTGAGTGAAAAAGTTGCCCCTGAGGTCTCTTTTATATCTTATCCCTCTTACCCTAAACCTATACGCTCTAGTTCTGGACTCCCCAACCCCAGGGAAAAGACTTTGTCTATTTATCCTATCTGCACCCCTCATGATTTTATAAACCTCTATAAGGTCATCCCTCAGCCTCTGATGCACCAGGAAAAACAGCCCTAGCCTATTCAGTCTCTCCTTATAGCTAAACTCCTCCAACCCTGGCAACATCCTTGTAAATCCTTTCTGAACTCTTTCAAGTTTCACAACATCTTTCCGATAGGAAGGAGACCAGAATTGCATGCAATATTCCGACAGTGGCTTAACCAATGTCCTGTACAGCGGCAACATGACCTTCCAACTCTTGTACTCAATACTCTGACCAGTAAAGGAAAGCATACCAAACGCCTTCTTCACTATCCTAGCTACCTGTGACTCCACTGCCAAGGAGCTATGAACCTGCACTCCAAGGTCTCTTTCTTCAGCAACGCCCCATAGGACCTTAACATTAAGTGTATAAGTCCTGTTAAGATTTGTTTTCCCAAAATACAGCATCTCATATTTATCTAAATTAAACTCCCGAGGTAGCAGAGAAGATGGTAACGCTTACTCTTCTGTCCACTGCCAGGTGTTTCTTTTATTCTTTGGGATACAAGACTGACCTGGACTATTACCTCAGTTTAGGCTGGCTGCATTTGGTAGCATGGCTATCCTTGCCAGTCAGCAAGAAAAAACACTCCCCTCTTTTGACCATCATGTTCACAAGCACCTCCGGGTCTCTGCTGGCAAAACAAGGAGCTAACTTGCCTTTCTGGACTATATTATTCAGGATCATTGTTCAGAACCAGAGTATGAATGTCAATTCCTGGCTTGCAGTATCTGATGTGCTAAGGAGCTGAAGTTTAAATATGATGTCAAGGTTTCAATGTCATTAATCGAGTACTGCTGTCTTTCCTGCTGCTAAATTCCACGATCTGGGCACATAGAAGCTGATTACACAATTAATGAGGTGAGGGAAGGAAGAATATATGAGAAAAGTCAACACAGGCCAAGTTGAATGCCCATTATGAATCTCAAACTTAAAAAAGGAAAAATTCAACCCAAGTCTAGAGTCTTCAACTAAAAAACCTACCAATCTTCCAAGTTTGAACATATTATGTTCTGGGAGGATAGCAAAAATTCTAGACTGCTGAATTTGCGAAATCAGGAACTTGGGGAAATGGGTTGGTAGTAAATTAGTTTAGATTAGATTCCCTACAGTATAGAAACAGGCCCTTCGGCCAACAAGCCCACATTGAACCTCCAAAGAGTAACCCACCCAGACCCATTTCTCTACCCTACCCTATATTCACCCCTGACTAATACACCTAACATTATTTAGTAGTAAAAAATGAGGTCTGCAGATGCTGGAGATCACAGCTGAAAATGTGTTGCTGGTCAAAGCACAGCAGGCCAGGCAGCATCTCAGGAATAGGGAATTCAACGTTTCGAGCATAAGCCCTTCATCAGGAATGAGAGAGAGTAGCCAAGCAGGCTAAGATAAAAGGTAGAGAGGAGGGACTTGGGGGAGGGGCGATGGAGGTGGGATAGGTGGAAGGAGGTCAAGGTGAGGGTGATAGGCCGGAGTGGGGTGGGGGCGGAGAGGTCAGGAAGTTTTACATTTCCTGCGGTCGCAGGGGAAAGTGCCGGGGGTGGAGGTTGGGTTGGTGGGGGGTGTGGATCTGACGAGGGAGTCACGAAGGGAGTGGTCCTTGCGGAACGCTGATAGGGGAGGGGAGGGAAATATATCCTTGGTGGTGGGGTCTGTTTGGAGGTGGCGGAAATGACGGCGGATGATACGTTGTATGCGGAGGTTGGTGGGGTGGTAGGTGAGAACCAGTGGGGTTCTGTCTTGGTGGCGGTTGGAGGAGCGGGGCTCAAGGGCGGAGGAGCGGGAAGTGGAGGAGATGCGGTGGAGGGCATGCGGTGGAGGGCATCGTCGATCACATCTGGGGGGAATCTGCGGTCCTTGAAGAAGGAGGCCATCTGGGCTGTGCGGTGTTGGAACTGGTCCTCCTGGGAGCAGATGCGGCGGAGACGAAGGAATTGGGAATATGGGATGGAGTTTTTGCAGGGGGCAGGGTGGGAGGAGGTGTAGTCCAGGTAGCTGTGGGAGTCAGTCGGTTTGTAGTAGATGTCTGTGTTGAGTCGGTCGCCCGAGATAGAGATGGAAAGGTCTAGGACCCGAGATAGAGATGGAAAGGTCTAGGACCCGAGACATTATTTAGCAATTTAGCATAGCCAATTCATCTGACCTGCACATCTTTGGATTGTGGGAGGAAACCGGAGCACTCAGATGTAATTATACACGTTAATAATAAGCAAAAGGTTTGGAGGAATGACGGGGATGAAAACCTGAAAGAGTTAATGCTGAGGAGTGCATTAAGCACTGTCACTATAATGATGTCACATGGATTCTAAGGTGTAAGACGAGGTCTTCTCATAGTCTCAGTAAAATTTCTATTATATCAACACAGTTTGAATCTAGCTGTTATGCAATAAACACCTTTCCTTGTGAGACTACCATGTGGTTAAACTCTGCTACAGTAAGCTCAACAAGTCCAGCAGACCACTTTCAAGCAAGAGAATGATGGAAGAAAATCTGTCAGATGGGAGTTTACACCAAAATGAGGAGTGGCAGATGGAGTTTAATTTAGATAAATGTGAGATGCTGTAGTCTGGAAAGACAAGTCAGGGCAGAACTTATACACTTAATAGTAAGATCCTGGGGAGTGTTGCTGAACAAAGAGACTTTGGAGTGCAGGTCCATAGTTCCTTGAAATTGGAATCGCAGGTAGATAGGAAAGTGAAGGCGGCATTTGGTATGCTTTCCTTTATTGGTCAGTGTATTGACTATAGGAATTTGGAGGTCATATTGCAGCTGTAAAGGTTGGAGGGTTTGAGCTAGAGCTGAAGGCTGAATAAGAAAAGCAATGAAGTAGTTAATTTTTACTTTAAATAGTGACCTTTGGGATAATTCTTGGCCTAAATAATTTCTGTGTTGCACTTTTAAATTAGCAGGGAGGTTTACCCCGTGTCGTAACAATTGGTTTACAGTGAGAGGGGAAAGATTTAAAAGGAATCTAAGGGGCAACTTTTTCACACAGAGGGTGGTGCATGTATGGAGTGAGCTGCCAGAGAAAGTGGTGGAGGCTTGTACAATTACAACATTTAAAAGGTATATGGATGGATATATGAATAGGTCGGGTTTAGAGGGATATGGGCCAAATGCTGGAAAATAGCTACACCGAGGATTTATCATACAGCATCTTTCAGCTGTGTATGCTCCAAGCACAGGAATTCCCTCCCTCCGGCTTTCTTTCTCTTTCTCTTCACCCTTAAGGCACTTGTTGACTCCTGTCAATTTGACCATGTTTTGCTCTGTGGTCTTAAAATCTCTTCATTTGACGTATTGTCTAATTTGAATGGTATCTTTACAATGTTAAAGATTCCATATAAGTGCATAAAAACAGAAACAACTGCGGATGGTGTAAATCAGAAACAAAAATAGAAGTTGCTGGAAAAGCTCAGTAGGTCTGGAAGCATCTGTGAAGAGAAATCAAAGTTAATGATTTGGGTCCCCTGAGCCTTCCTTGGAACTGCATATTGTTGTTTGGCAATCAACATATGATTTATGGGAGGAAAACAGACCCAGAAACTGTGGAGCACGTTGTGAAGCGCTGTAACATGGATTGCAGAAAGAACCCTTACAATGTTGTGCTGGAAGAAAATAACATTGTCAAACGTTTTTCCACAATGTGCCCTTCCCTTTAAATGAATTTCCCTCCCCTTTAAACTGCTTCAACTCAATGCCGCAGGGCGGGGCAGGTGATTGACATAACCTGTACCCAAGCAAAAGCACAGGTACAGTGAGAGAAGCCAATCAGGGGGCGGCTGGGCGAGGACGCGGTGGTTGCCATGGTGAACGGTGGCAGGACACTGCCCACCATGAAGCGGCCCCGCCCCCGCCGCGGGATGGTTCAGGAGGACGGTTGGGCGGCGCGAGTGCACCGCGCTGAAGTGGAAAGGCCTTGGCGGGCGGTGAATGGTGGCTTTCGGCGCACACCGGCATCTCGCGGGCGAAGAATGAGCCGGCCGCGGAGCGTGGGCTCCGGCAGTCGGCCCGTATGCCGCCGGCAAGCTTTCTAGCGGGTCGAATTAAATCTGGAGCCGGGCTGAGGGAGTGAACCGATCGCGGAGGAGAGAGAGAAAGAGAGAGAAAAAAATACACAAACCCACGCATTCTCCGCCCGGCTGCAGGGGCGATGTGGATCCCGATCCCGATCCCCGGCCCAGGGAGGGAGGCAGGCAGCCGAGCCGAGCGGCGCCTCATGGATCGAGCGCCTCACTGAGACAGACTGCAGCAGCGCCGGGGGGTGGGGAGGCGGGGGGTGTGTGGGGGTCAGCACGGGGTCGGCCAGCCGGCCGGGGCGCACGCGCACTCGGCACCCCCGGGCCGCTGCAAGTTCACCCTCACCGTTTGAACGAACACCATCCGCCCGTTGAGAGAGAGAGGGAGTGGGGGGGGGGGCACAAAGAAAATAATCGCCTCGAAATACACCCAACCCCAGCCCCCCCTTTTGACTCACCGCGTTGCAAATCTGAACACTTTACCCCCTTTTTTTAAGTTGCATTTCACAAATTGTTGCTTTGTTTTTCTTTCAATCGCAAGTTTTTAGAACGTTTTCAGACTGCAATTTGGAAAAGTTTCTCAAATTGCAAATGAATCACTATTTTTAATACAAAGGTACAAGTTGAGCGAGCGTTCTTGCAATTGCACTTTTTTTTTGGGGGGGGGGGGTGTTGTTGAATTTCCAATCCACCGGACAGCTTTTCCTTGCAGCGATTGTTTTATTTTCTGGAGGAGACTAGGGACATGTCTAAGGCGGCAGCTAAGGAGAAAAAGTCCTTCAGTAAGAAACTTTTCCGGCGGGGCTCGGCACGGTCGGTCGGCAGTTTTATGAGCAGGGTGCTGAAGACTCTGTCCACCCTTTCGCACTTCGGCACCGAGGAGGCGGCCGAGGACGACAAGGACGACGGTGGCTTCAAGAATTTCCGAGCGGCCGAGGCCGGCGCCGCCATGGGGTTGGGCATCGGGCTGGGCCCGGGGGTCGGGGTGGTCTCCTCGGCCTCCTCCATCATCATGATGATGAGCGGCATCAATCCGGCCGCGGTGGCCGCGGGTCGGTGCGCGGCCGCCGGCCACAGCGACTCGTCCGAGAGCGGCTTGTCTGGGGACCGCTGGCAGCCCCCCGGCGTGGCCGGCCTCAAGAACCACGGCAACACCTGCTTCATGAACGCCGTGCTTCAGTGCCTGAGCAACACCGAGCTCTTCGCCGAGTTCCTGGCTCTGGAGCAGTACCGGGAGCGGCCGCCCGGCTGGCCCGATCCCTCCGAAGGGGCAGAGACCCAGCGCCGGGGAGCAGAGGACGAGGAAGAGCTGGACAAAACTTCCAAATCCAACGGAGTTTTATTCCGATCGAGACCCCAGGCAGACATGAGAGGAGAGGTCACTGAACAGCTCGCTTCTCTGGTCCGAGCACTCTGGACTGCAGAATACACTCCACAGCTCAGCCGTGAATTCAAGGTAGGACAGCCCTGGCACCCCCGAAGCTCTTTGTAAACGGATTTTTTTAAAAAGAAAAGCTATCACTGGGGAAGGAGGGAATTATTAAGATTTTCAAATGCATCAGGACAGCGAGGTGGCCAGTTTCACCTGTGACTCAGGATTGTCTGGTTACTAGTTTTGATGGTTCACTTGATAGCTTTAAACACGGGATCATGCATCCTGCTTGCCTCAAATTCCCCTGGTTAGGAGAGAGCTTGTCTGTCACTAGTTTATCGAGACTTCAGGGCATCTGACACTGCTCTTGTCAGATGCCCCGCTGAATTCTCTTGACTAGCTTAGTGCAGTATTTTGTCTTTGTTTCGGGAACTTCGGAATATTGGCTACCCTCAGTAACAAGCATCAAGAAAACAGAAGTTTTGTACATCTCTTTGCTGTTTGTGGGATATCGTGTTCAGATTGGTTGCAACATTTGTCTAGCGCTCAGTCTTGATTGAACTTTGGAAGTATGGGGAAATTTTGAGGATGTGATTAGCACTCTAAATCTGAATTTCTTTCATGCTAAAAGCTTAGGATTGACCCCTCCCACACATGCGCACGTACATTCTCAATAGCTAGTCTTGATTGAAAAAGCTACTTTGATTTCAAAGCATTGCTTACTTCGACAGTATTAATTTTATACTCTAGATTTTATTCATCTAGAGTATGTTGGGGGAATGGAGGACATCTCCATTTCCACAGTTTTCTTCTGAATCCAGAACTTCCTCTGTCAGGAAGACTGCAATACTTCCCGTATGTTCCAGATGTGTGTAATACCCTCTTTGAACAGGTTGATTTGAAAATATCTGTAATATGTGGCTTGGGGTGATCAAACTTTGCAAACTTTCCATTTGAGATTGCATATGGCAGAATGTTTTCTGTGATCAATGGAAGTGACTTCTTCTGAAAATTCTTTGAACATGTTGTCTCCTATTATGCCCATCTTTCCTGGAACTCCAGATTTGAATCCCTGAATCAGATTTTCTCCCTTGTGACAGTGTGGAAATATGTGGTGTGGATGGTCATTATCAAAGTCCTATAATAGAGTCATACAGCACAGAAACGACCCTTCGGTCCAATCAGTCCATGCTGACCACAATCCCAAACTAAACCTGTCCCACTGACCTGTGATTGGCCCATATCCCTCCAAACATTTCTTATTCATGTACTTATCCAAATATCTTGTAAAAATTGTAACTGCATTTGCATCCACCACTTCCTCTGGAAGTTCGTTCCACACACACCACTCTGTGTAAAAAAAACCCTTCATGTTTTTTTAAAATCTTTCTCTTCTCTCAGAAAAAAATTGTGTCCTAGCCTTGACATTCCCCTCCCTAGGGAAAAGACCCTTGCTATTCAGCTTATCTGTGCCCCTCATCATCTTATAAGCCCCAATAAGGTTACCCCTCAACCTCCTCCACTGCAGTGAAAAAGGTCCCAGCTTCTCCTTATACTTCAAACCCTGCATTCCTGGCAGCGTCCTGGTAAATCATTTCTAAAGTGGTAAATTAACCATCTCATCCTTGTCGATTCATCTGCAACCTTTAAGATTGCTGATCACATTATGTTCCTTTGACACTGCCTTGCTGGTTCCATTCTTACTTTGGCTACAATTAGATAGTTATTAAATTACAATGGCTTCCTTTCCCATTCCCATAGCATTCCTTCTGGTATTACCCAGTTTTCTATCTTTGACCCCCTTCTGTTTCCCCTCTACATAGTGATATCACCAGAATGTGAATTCAGTTCTACATGTACACTGACATCCAGTTCTACCTCCATTACAACCTCTCTCAACCTTTCCTGTTTCTTTGGTTTGCCGTGCAACATAAGTGCTGATTGTTTAGAAGATCAATGTAACGAAGCAATGGGAAACCATTTTTTGGTTGCATCTGTAAACTTTATTCCCTAACTGCCCGACTCTATCTTGCTTATTTGCAGGAAAAACTAAATTAGGTACTTTTTTCCGAGAGGATCTTCAGGGCAAGTACTTGCACTGTAACTAAGACTGGCTATTTCCACTTAGATAATCTGTCCAACTTTGCCCGATCTCAGTTTACCTGCTACTGATACCCTCATTAAAGTCAAAGACTTCACTATTCTAGTGCACACCTGGCTGGCCTTCCATCGTCCTCCATACTCACTGAACATAAACTCATTCAAAGGTTTGTTGCCCATGTAGCAATGTGTGCCAATTCTTATTTAACCATCACTCTCTTGTGTTCACTGACCTACATTGAGGCTTTGCCAGAATAGGAATCAATGTTATAATTCTCATGTTCCATGACCTTGATCCCTCCCTTTCTCTGTAACCCTCTGAGATCTCTTGGCTCCTTTGAACTCTATTATGTGTTCTCCGATTTAATTGCTTTACCATTAATTATTGCTGCTTCAGCTGCCTTGCCAGTTACCTTAAACCACTCGTTCCTTCAAGACACTAGGCAAAAAAAATCTTTTGGTCATCCAATCAAATATTTTGCATGGCTTTGCATCACGGTTTTGTTTGACACTCCTGAGAGGTGACTTGAGATGTTTAAGTTTATTAAATGTGCTAGTTAACTGCAAGTTGTTGTGGAATACGTGAGTCTCTTTGTCTGTAGTTTTCCCGTGGGTTGTAAAATTTCCTTGGGAATTGTGTAATGTCACAAAACTGCAGCAGTAATCAAGTATTCGTATACACCTTCGCAGCTTGATGATTACGTAATGTTATTCTCAGCATCTTTTCACTGTAACTGATGATGAATTCCATTCTGGCAAAGGCTCAATGTAGGTCAGTGAGCACAAGAGTGATGGTTAAGTAGGAGTTGGTACACTTCGTGGTGCGTGTGGCAAACCTTTGAATGAGTTCATGTATAAGGACTATGAAAGAAGGAAGGCAAACCAGGAGTACAAATCTATGGGTATTACAGAGATGAATGTGATTGGGATTAAATAGCACCTATTCCACAAAAGAACAACCTGTCACTGTGCTTAAATTGCACATGTAATCTGCTTGCTGTACTGATTGTCAAGTCATTTTATTTAAAGTTCTTGTATTTTATTGCTATGTGGTCTCAGGTTGAGAGCAAATCTACAGTTTGAGTAGAGGGTGCTGAATTTCAGCAGCATAACTGTGTGTTATAAAAATATTTTTTGTTCTTGAGAGGGTACAGAGCTGAGCAACCAGGAAGTATCCACCTAAAGGAAATTTATGTTGACGGACAACTAAGGGGAAAGTAAAATTTCACTCAATAATAATGAGGTGAGTGGGGGTTGCTTGCTGAGGTATTGTCAATCCAAGGGTCACCATCCTCTTGGCTGTATATTCTGTATCAGCAACCTGATTTAAAGATTGCAGTTCATTTTTGTGTGAATCTGTTCCACAAATCAGCTGATATGTCTTCAGGAGTGACAGGGAGGAGGAGGTTTTTTTTATCTGATATCCATTCCTCTCTTTGTTTTTCAATGTTGCAAGTAGTTTGTTAAATAACCTGTTTGCAACATTATACTGAATACTGTGGGTGATCACAATCACCTTTGTCTCCTAGTCTGCAATTATATGATTTTCAGTTTTGTCAGTCCCTCAAATTAGAATTTACCAGCAACATCCAGAAAAGTAGGAAAATGATTTATAAGAGGAAGCATTGACCTGGTAGGATTATTAGATCAGAGATACAGGAAATGTACTGGGAACTTGAGTTTGAGAACTGCCATGGTAGATGGTGGAATTTGAATTCAAGAAAAATATCAGGAATTAAGAGTATCATAATGACCATGCAACTAATGTTGACTGTTGGAAAAACCCATTTGGTTCACCCTCTTTTAGGTGAGGAAATCAACTGTCCTTGTTTTTGTCTGGTCGATGTGTGATGGATCTAATTGAATAGTGATTATAATTTTGCTAGGGCACCTTGATGTCAAGGGCAGTTGACTTCACTTCCCCTGTCCATGTTTAGACCAAGGCTGAAATGAATGGTACTGGCACAACACAAAATGCACATCAGTGAGCCGATTATTGCTAAACAAGTGCTGGTTGATAGCATTGCTTTGGAGAAAGTGAGGATTGCAGATGCTGGAGATCAGAGCTGAAAAATGTGTTGCTGGAAAAGCACAGCAGGTCAGGCAGCATCCAAGGAGCAGGAGAATCGACATTTCGGGCATAAACTGAAGAAGGGCTTATGCCTGAAATTTCGATAGCATTGCTTTGCCAATCATTGAAAGTAAACTGATGAGGCAGTAATTAGCTGGGTTGGATTTGTCCTGCTTTTTGTGCATAGGACAAACCTGGGCAATTTTCCACATTTTGCAGGGTAGATGCCAGTATTCTAGCTAGTGGAACAGATGGCTGGAGGTATTCAGGAGCACAAGTCTTCAGTACTGTGTAATATTTGAAAAGATTTATAGCTCAGGTTGTAAGTTTGTTCGCTTAGCTGAAAGGTTTGTTTTCAGATGTTTCGTCACCATGCTAGGTAACATCAGTGAGCCTCCGGTGAAGCGCTGGTGTTATGTCCAGCTTTCTATTTGTGTGTCTTGGTCTCTTAAGGTGGGTGATATCATTTCTAGTTCTTTTTCTCAGAAGTTGGTAAATGGGGTCCAAATCGGTGTGTTTATTGATGGAGTTCTGGTTTGAATGCCAGGCCCCTTGGAATTGCCATACGTGTCTCTGTTTAGCCTGTCCTCGGATAGTTACATTATCCCATTTGAAGTGGTATCCTTCTTTGTCTGTGTGTAAGGATACTAATGATAGTGGGTCATATCTTTTGGTGGCTAGCTGGTGTTCGTGTGTAACGCTTTCCTGCAAGCGCTGGTCTGAAGTTCTCCATTAACTGTTTGTTCCATGTTGACCTGTAGGAAGGAGAGTCTGTTGTTCTCTTTTGTGAAATTTATGTCAGTAAGGATGTTGTTGATATTGTGGGTTTCCTCTAATTTGTTATGTGGATGACACCTTTGTCATCACAAAATGGAACAAATTAGCGGAAACCTACAATATCAACAATATCCTTACTGGCATAAAATTCACAAGAGGAGGAGAGCAACAGCAGACTCCCCTTCCTAGATGTCACAGTGAAGAACTTCAGACGAGCATTTACAGGAAAGCAACACACACAGACCAGATACTTAATTACAGAAGCAATTGTCTCATCACACACAAACTGAACTGCATCCGGACATTATTTAAAAGGGCCACAATACATTGCAGTACCCAGGAACTACGAGCAGCAGAAGAAAACTACTATACAGCGTATTCAAGAAGAACGGGTTCCCAACAAACACCAGTCTGCCAATTCCTAATGCTCGAAGGGCAGAATGACCTACTCCTGCACCAATTGTCTAATCAAGCCCAAACAAGCAGACACAACATGCCCAAAAACTCCAGTCACATTACCTTACATCAAAGGCTTCTTGGAAATGACTACCAGACTACTCAGACCCCTTGGCATAATGGTATCCCTCAAACCTACCAACACACTTAAAAAGTGGCTGTTGAGCCTAAAGGACACTAAAGAAACAACTAGCAAAACGAATGTCGTTTACAAAATACCATGCAATGTCTGTAACCACCACTACATTAGACAGGCAGAAAACTAGCCACCAGGATACACAAACACCTTTCAGCTCATTGAACAAATTTACAACTTCTTCAGTACTGTTGCTAGAATTTTGCCAGGGCGCACACAATTCATAGTATCCCCTGCCTTCAGTTGTTGCTTGATATCATATCACATCCAGAAATTGAATTGGCTGAAGATTAGCACCTGTGCTGCTGGGGACCTCCTGAGAAAACAGAAAGAGATTATCTATTTGACACTTTTGGCTGAAGATTATTTTTGGCAAATGCTTGAGCCTTATTTTTTTCACTGTGCAGGGCTTCCCCATTATCGAGGATGAGATATTTATGAAGCCACTTCCTGCAGTGAGTTGTATCATTGTCCACCACCAATCATGACTGGATGCAGTAAAGCTGCAGAGCTTGGATCTGATCATTTGGTTGCAAAATTGCTTAGCTTTACGTCATTGCTGTTTATGCTGTTTGGTACACAAGTAGTTATGTGGTGTAGCTTCACCATGTTGATGCCTCATTTTTAGGTATGGCTAGCATTTCTGGCATGCCCTTATGTGTTCTTCTTTGAACCAGGGTTAATCTTTGGTTTCATGATGATGGTGGAGTGGGGTATTTCATGGGCCAAGAGGTTGCAGATTACATTGAAGTTCAGTTTAGCTGCTGATAACTTCGTGCTTCATCGATGTTTAGTCTGAATTGCTAGAGCTATTCAAAATCTATCCCATTTAGTATAGTGTTGATGCCACATGATGCTCCATGTGGAGATTGTGCCTCACCTCTGCAAAGGCTATTTACAGTGGTTACTCCTGCAGAAATGGTCATGGAAAGGTGCATTTGTGATAGGCAGATTGGTGATGACAAAGTAAAGTATGTTTTTCATTTTTGATTCTCTCACCGCTATTCACAGATTGTGTCTAACAGCTTTGTCCTTTAGGCCTTGACCATCTTGGTATCTAATGGTGCTGCTAAGTGATGAACTCTGAAGTCACCCAACCAGGGTACGTTCTGTGCCCTTGCCATACCCTCTGTACTTCCAAGTGATTTTTAATATCTCACTAGCTGGTTAGTAATCAGTAGAAGACTTCCTTATGCATGTTTGATTTGATGGCATGCGACTTCATGGGATCCAGAGTCATTGTTGAGGATTTTTGACTGCATGCCACTATACTATTCTGTCTGTCTGTCTGTGTCTCTCTTTGTATGTGTGTCTGTCTCTTTGTCTCTGTTTCATCTTTTCAGATTTTTCCCCCGGTCAATATTTATAGTGGATTTCATTTATGTTAACAATCTTGAATGTATTATCTGTCATGCACTCTTTTCTGCTTTATTTTTCTCTCTGTTGTCATGCAAGGAGCTTTTATTTTTTGCTGCCCAAATTTATTTTACCCCTTTTACCTGAACAATTACCTCTTTAAGGCATTCCATTGTTTTGTTGCAATTTAACCCACCAATTATTCCAATTTGTCCAGACCTGATCTCAGCCCACTGAAATTGATTTCCCTCCACTTAAGTACTCTATTCACTTTCTTTTCTCATAGCTAACATAAAACATACGATCTGCTGTGATCACTGTTCCCTAGCTGTAGTCTCGTCCACTTAGCCCCTCTTGCTCCCTTGAATCAGATGCAGCACTAATTCTTTCCTTGCTGGCGTTTAGAAAATTGTCCCGAATGCTGTAGAAACTATTGCCCACTCTCTGTCTTTTTACATCATTATTATTCCAGTGTTATTAGAAAGATTAAACATACTCCTCCCTGATTTTCACTACTGTATATAGTTTTTGCATCTCTAATTTCATTAAATTTGCTCTTGTGTATCTCTTCCCTGTTCTCCCACCGTCAAAAATATTGGTGGCCTTTCCTGCTAATTAGTAGCTAGTGTTGTACAAATCCTGATGTTTGTTGGAAAGTAGCATTGGACCTTTGTCATGTAGCTGTGTTGTGAAGGTATTGAGCCCATCGACCATGTCGTGAGTAAGATTTACGGGTTTGATTGAGTTAGTCTGATCTTAGCTCAGTAGATTGAGGCATTTAAAGTTTGCCTTAGCTGGCTGAGTTGCTTTATTTGTTGCTCCTGGTCAGTGTCCAGTTACCATTTCTGGCTGTGCACAGGAGGGCTTCAGATGGAGGACAGGATTTGAGTGTCGCTTGGGTCACTTATTTTGTCAGTGCTCACCATCTGCCTTTGCCATGGAAATTGGTAGAAACTGGGGTGTTCCCAGGAGGTTGTATTTCAGTAATGAGTTGGATCCATTGGGAGAGGGAAGAAGACAACAAGGAAAAAGGAAACAAACTGTTCTCACCTTCCAAGCAGGACTGCTCTCTGGTGTTTATTGTAGTTAAACTGATGATTTAAGATTGCAGTTAACTTTTTTTTGGTGTAATTTGGAAAAGAAGCACTTGGTTTTAAGGTATTAGTTTTCATATGAAGCTGAAGTGTGTATAAATCCTGAAGGTAGTGAAGCACAGCCTAAGAGAACATGGCATAAAAGGGTAATAGGGGTGTTCATCAATGATAAGATCTTTGGCTATAGATTATTCAATGAAAACCACGGTTGATTCTTTAGTCACCTGTGGAACCCCATGGAGATTGGTTTGGTTCGGGGTCCATTCACTGGAGAAACCTATATAATTCTAACAGGACCAGGCAAGATTTGAAGTTGTTGGGTGGTCAGAGTTAAAAAAATTGCACAACAGCAGGTTATAGTCCAACAGGTTTATTTGGAAGCACTCCCTTTTGAAGGTGAAGGAACAGCGCTTCGAAAGCTAGTGCTTCCAAATAAATCTGTTGGACTATAACCTGGTTTTGTGCGATTTTTAATTCTGACCAGGCAAAGTAGTCACAGGATGTTGCTGATGACTGGGGAGTCCAGAAGCAGAGGTCACAATCTAAGGATATGGGGTAGGTCATTTAGGACTGGGATTAGGAGAAACTTCTTCTAGAGGGTGGTGAGCCTGTGGAATTCCACAGAAATGGTTGACGCTAAAACCATTGAATGTTTTCAGGAAGGAAATAGCTATGGTTCTTGGGGCTAAAGGGAGCAAAGATTATGGAGTGAAAGTGATACAGGGTACCCAGCCATTGAATGATGGGGCAAATGAGTTACAATCTACAACTTCGGAGAATGAAAACCCTACAAAATTTGCTGACTTGTATTGGGGTTTGATTCCTTTGGTATTGCCTATCCCACCAAATTTCACCAAAGTTATTTTATGCACACCTGGACTCTAGACATTGTTTTGACTGATTTAGTCCTATAATTGTTGGAGCAGACATCAACCCTGTCCTCACCCACTTAATATCGGTACAGGGGTTTTGAAATGTGTATTTTAAAAGCCACAGTATGCAAAGCGAAAAGAATTGCACCATTCAGGATTAATTGAAAGTCTTGAAGTGAATCTTACTCTCAACATTTTAAGAATGTACATCTTCAATTCCCTGAATCTGTGCTCTGAAAACTGGGTGTATGTAGGCAGGATGAATTTCAAGATTCTGAAAATGATTTGGATTTGTTCAATTGTCAATATCAACTATAGAGGAACCTCGATTATCCGGCATTCAATTATCTGAATATTGGATTATTTTGCAAGATTGCAAGGTCCCGATGCTTGGTTAAACTATGTTATCTAACATTTGATTGTCCAAACGAAATATGCCCCAGCCGTGTCCTTTGGATGATCGAGGTTCCTCTGTAATAAGTTTTTTTAAAGAAGTTCAATTTTGTACCTCTTGCAAACTTGACAGCGTAAAGAAGGCTGACAGCTGATTGCATTACTTCTCGGTGTAATCTACTTACTGGAAAAATGTTTCTGCTAATGGCCTTTAGCTGAGGAACGTAGCGGGCCAATCTCAATTCCTGACATCACAGCTATTACCGAAATGTCTTGGCTGGAAGGTTATAAGTGCATTTGCAACATTATCAAAGTGACTGGACGTCAAAGTATGCAGTTGGCTGTAAAGCATTTGTGGAATATCCTGTGATTGGGAAAGTTTTGATAGAAATGCAGCATTTTTAAATACTAAACCTGCACCCCTGAAGCGTGCGTGTACGCAAAAGATTCACATACAGATGCCTTTTCATTTCCTTCCCACCTTCACAAGCTTCATTGTGTTGTTAGCCTCCTTTGGGTCTATTGGTGACTGATCAGAACATTGAGAATAATCTTTATTGGGTGATAAAGTTGTACAGTATGGAAACAGACCCTTCGGTCCAACTTGTCCATGCTGATCAGATATCCTAAATGAATTTGCGAGCATTTGGCCCATATCCCTCTAAACCCTTTCTATTCATATATCCATCCAAATGCCTTTTGAATATTGTAATTGTACGAACCTCTACCACTTCCTCTGGCAGCTCATTCCATACACGCACCACCCTTTGCTTGGAAATGTTGCCCCGTAGGTCCCTTTTATATCTTTTCCCCTCACCCTACATCTACGGCCTCTAGTTCTGGACACTCCCACCCCAGGGAAGACTTTGTCCATTTATCTTATCCATGCCCGTCATGATTTTATAAACCACTAATTAGGTCACCCCTCAGCCTTCGACGTTCCAGGGAAAACAGTCTCTCCCGATAGCTCAAACCATCCAACCCTGGCAACATCCTTGGAAATCTTTTCTGAATCCTTTCAAGTTTCACAACATCCTTCTGATAGGAAGGAGACCAGAATTGCACGCAATATTCCAAAAGTAGCCTAACCAATGTCCTGTACACCTGCAACATGACCTCCCAACTCCTGTACTCAGTGCTCTGACCAGTAAAGGAAAGCATACCAAATGGTGCCTTCACTATCCTATCTACCTGCGACTCCACTTTCAAGGAGCTATGAACCTGCACTCCAAGGTCTCTTTGTTCAGCAACGTTCCCTGGGACGTTACCATTAAGTGTATAAGTCCTGCTAAGATTTGCTTTCCCAAAATGCAGCACCTTGCATTTATCTAAATTAAATTCCATCTGCCACTTCTCAGCCCATTGACTCATTTGATCAAGATCCTGTTGTGATCTGAGGTAACCTCCATCACTGTCCACTATACTTCCTATGCTCACATCCAACTCATTTATATAAATGATAAAGTAGTGGGCCCAGCACCGATCCTTGTGGCACTCCACTGGTCACAGGCCTCCAATCTGAAAAACAACCCTCGACCACCACCCTCTGTCTTCTATCGTTGAGCCAGTTCTGTATCCAACTGGCTCCTTCTCCCTATATGCCATGATATCTAATCTTGCTAACCAGTATCCCATGGTGAACCTTGCTGAACACCTTACTGAAGTCCGTATAGATCATGTCCACTGCTCTGCCCTCATCAATCCTCTTTGTCACGTTTTCAAAAAACTCAAATCGCATTTGTGAGACATAATTTCTCACACACAAAGCTATGTTGACTATCCCTAAACAATCCATCCTGTCCCTTAGGATTCCCTCCAACAACTTGCCCACCACCGATGTCAGGCTCACCGGTCTATAGTTCCCTGGTTTGTCCTTACTACCTCTTTTAAATAATTGTACCATGTTAGTCAACCTCCCATCTTCTGGCACTTCACCTGTGCAAGGGGCCCAGCAATCACTTCCCTAGCTTTCCACAGCCTTCTAGGATACACCTGATCAGGTCCTGCGGATTTATCCACCTTTATTCATTTCAAGACATCCAGCACTTCCTCCTCTGTAATATGGACATTTTTCAAGCTGTCACCATCTATTTCCCTACATTGTATATCTTCCATGTCCTTCTCCATAGTGAACACTGATATAACATACTTGTTTATTATCTCCTCCAACTCCTGCAGCTCCACCCAAAGGCTACCTTGCTGATCTTTGAGGGGCCCTATTCTCTCCCTAGTTACCCTTTTGTCCTTAATGTATTTGTAAAAGCCCTTTGGCTTCTCCTTAACCCTATTTGCCAAAGCTATCGCATGTCTCCTTTTTGCCCTCCTAATTTCCTTCTTAAGTATACTCCTACTGCCTTTACACTCTTCTAAGGATTCACTCGATCTCTCCTGTCTATATTTGACATATGCTTCCTTCTTTTTCATAACCAAACCCTCAATTTCTGTTGTCGTCCAGCATTCCCTATACCTACCAGCCTTTCCTTTCAACCTGACAGGAATATACTGTCTCTGGATTCTCGTTATCTCATTTCTGAGGGTTTCCCATTTTCCAGCTATCCCTTTACCTGCGAGCATCTGCGGCCAATCAACTTTTGAAAGTTCTTTGCCTAATACTGTCAAAATTAACCTTCCTCCAATTTAGAACTTCAATTTTTAGATCTGGTCTGTTCTTTTCCATCACTACTTTAAAACTAATAGAATTATGGTAGTTTGCCCCAAAGTGCTCCCCCACTGACACCTCAGTCACCTGCCCTGATAACTGAGATCTCCTTACAAATCTGTTTCTCAATTTCCCTCTGACAGGGGGTCTATAATACCATCCCAATAAGGTGATCATCCCTTTCGTATTTCTCAGTTACATCCAGGGAAGTTTTTTGGATGGATTTCTGGGAGTATCCTCCCTAAGTATAGCTGTAATGCTATCCCTTACCAAAAACACCACTCCCTCTCCTCTCTTGCCTCCCATTCTATCCTTCCTGTAGCATTTGTATCCTGGAACATTAAGCTGCCGGACCTTTCTATCCCTGAGCTACGTTTCTGTAATTGCTATATCAGTCGTTGTGCAAAAGTATTTTTCCTCATCACGTCATTCGTTTATCGGGCCATTTGTTTTCCCTGGAGTGTCAGAGGTTGAGGGTGACCTTCTAGAGGGTTACCAAATCATGAGGGACATAGGTAGGGTGAATAGTTAAGTCTTTTTCCCCAGGGTAGGGAGAGCTCAAAACTAGAGGGCATAGATTTAGGGTGAGAGGGGAAAGATGTAAAAGTGACCTGAGGGGCAACCTTTTCACGAGGGTAGTGCGTGTATGGAAGCAGCTGCCAGAGGAAATGGTGGAGGCTGGTACTGTTACAACATTTAAAAGGAATCTGGGGACATGAATAGGAATGGTTAAAATGGATATGGACCAAACTCTCTATAATAGGACTAAATCAGTTTAGGATATCTGGCTTGTATGGATGAGTTGGACTAAAAGATCCGTTTCCGTGCTGTGTGACTCTTAAAGAAAGATCACCTGTAAAATTGTCTTGACTATTGCTTTTGTTTATATTACATCACTTTTTAATTTTAAGGCATGCTATTGCATGCTATGAGTAATATATATTGCCCATATATTCAGTTTCATATGATTTGTCATACTCATTGCATAACAGTTGTATGTCTTGGGAGGTGGGAGGCAACTTTGCTTTGAGGAGTGACATTTGCTCTGAAATAGCAGCTGGGCATTTTGCTGAGTTAAATGCTGTATACACAAGCATACTTGGAAAATACTTTTGTAAACTGCACGTGACCTTTGGTGTTAACAATTACTGCTGCTAACTTTTCAGATGCTCTTAGCTGACATAGATTTGAAGTCCTGAATGTTGTGTGGTGAAGAAGAATTTGATATTTAATACCACTGGTATATTTTGATTTGAGTTGTGCCAAAATGTCATGGATTGTAATATTTGTTAAGGTGGAGCTGGTTTGCTGATTTTACTTTGACCCATATGTCTGCACTGTGACTCCGCTTGCAGTTTTTCAAATGCAGCTGAGCACTGTAATTTTCAAGCTTTGTTTATCTTTTCCTCTTGAGACTAGATTATTTAATTGTCAATCACCATGCTACAACATTGAATGTATAATCATTAACTGAAACCAAAATTAGGTCCAGAAACTAGTCCGTGAAAGAAAAGTGAACTATTTTGAAGACGATTGATGAGCTATTAGCTGTAGCAAAGTTGTGAACCTGGGCTACTGCCCAGAATGGGAATATGGCAGTTTTGTTTTCATTTTAGCAACTGTATGTTTAATTCTGTGCAATTTAATTTATGGGAGGCTATTTAACTGTACTTTTTTCTAAAGTTAACATTTGGTTTGAACAAGTTATGTATTTGTTGTCAGAGCTCTGCAGTGTCTTTTAGTGCAGCTTCAGAGAATCATGAAAGTGCAATAATGGCTGCCACAACTGCCCACTTTAACAGGCAGATGGGGCCTCGGTTCAATGTCTTGTTGGAAATATGATCCCATGGGGAGGGTGGTGCTCATTCACTGTCAAAGAAAGCTGTAAGTCGCATCTTTCTGCTGAAGAGATCAGTATGTTGCAAAGTGATTTATTGTCTTGTGGTTGCATTATGTGTATGGATGCAATAAATAGTAATGTCAGTAAAGTGGAGTGTGTGATCAACAGCGAAGTAACCTACCTGATCAACAGCGAAGTAACCTGCGAGTCATGAGAAATGTGGTTTAATGACGACTGTCTGAAATTGTCCAACAGGTATTGATTTCCTGGTTGCTTCACTGAGTACATTTAAAAGGACATCCTGTGGGCAGGTCAAAACTTATTCTATAGAAATAAATGAAAGCTTATACAGGCAGAGATGTGGAAAAGGAGTAGAAGAGATGTTTATGTCTCCAATATCTCTGCTTCAAATGCTGTATTATTCTGAAAATTATTTTCATGTATGGCACAATCATATGCACAAGCAAACTGATTAGTTCTGCTTCACCTTTTCTTGTACCGTGAATGTTTTATTAACTGGCAGCTATGCGATCATGAGTGTGCCATTTCATCAAATATTTTGGATAATCAAGAGGTCCAGATAATCAATGTAAAAACCATGCTAAGTAATAGGATATACACATCACTGTTATACTTATATTTGCAGCATAAATCACTTAAATAAAACTTACCAGCAGACAGTCTTGTCACTCACAACCTCAACTGACTATTCGTGATAGATTGTGATATTGAGGAGAAATTTACTCGAAATTGAATCAACTGTTGATACTTTATATGGCCATTCGATTGAATAAGTGTAAGTACATTGAGATAAATTAAAGTATGATAATCAGACAGGATAATGTAGTAAATTTTGTGGTATATAATTTTTACTAGTTTATCAAAGGTGCCAGTTAAAACAAAATTTGCTGTTTATGAACCAGAGTATCTGCCTGTCCCCATTGTGTGATGATACAGGGCTTCCAGTAACCATCCGAGCAGGTTTTTAAATATCTGTTCAAACATCATCTCATTCAAATCTCCGACCACATTCAAGCTTACTCCAAATCCTGTTCATATGTCGCTTCTATGCCTACTGATCTATATGAGTTTTGAGTTTTTTAAAAAAGATATTTGTTCTTGGGAAGTGAATGTCATTGGCATGCAAGGTATTTATTCCCCATTTCAATTGCCTTTTGAGAAGGTGTGTGTGAGCTGTTGTTTTTTGAATTGTTGCAGTCTGTGTGGCACTAGTGGAAGGAAGTTGAAGAATTTTAGCTTGGTAAAGATGATGGAACAATGATTTATAATTCCATATCTGGATGGTCAGAGACTTGAAGGTGGTTATGCAGTGATGGAGCATTGTTCCGTGCATTGGACAAGTTAAACCAAAGATTCTGTTTCTGTGCTGTACATGTCTATGACTTTAACTCTATTTGTTTCTTTTGTCCGCCTTGGGAGTTGAATATGTGGTTTAGACGGTGCTGCTGAAGAGGTGCATGTTGAAGCAATGTATCTTGTAAGGCATATGTTGCTGCTACTGCATTATTGGTATTGATTGGGTGCTGGGGTATTCAGAGTAACTGATTGCCCTGGATGGTTTTGACAGCATTGTTGAAGCAGCACCAGCCAGAGAGATGGAGTGTATTCCATCACAATCCTGATTCATGACTTGTACATGGCAGATAAACATTTTGGAGTTATTTACCAAAGGATATGTAGTCTTTTGTCTCTTCTTGAATTGCTTATTATTTGTGACTGATGCTTTATAATTCTGGGTAGTGGTTTTCCCAAGTTGTTGATGGGTTTTTCAGCAGTGGTAGTGGTGTTGAATGTTAAAGAATGATAGTTGCATTCTCTGCGATTTTTGAGAAGATTTATGGGTCAGGTTGTAAGTTTGTTTGCTGAGCTGGAAGGTTCATTTTCAGTAGTTGCGTCACCATGGTAGGTAAAATAAACAGCCGAGCCTCAGGTGAAGCGCTAGTGTTATGTCCCGCTTTCTACTTATGTCACCCACCTTAAGAAACCAAAACCTACAAATAGAAATTGGGACAGATACCAGCACTTCACCGGAGGCTCACTGATGATGTTACCTAGCATGGTGACAAAACGTCTGAAAATAAACCTTCCAGCTCAGTGAACAAATGTACAACCTGAGTTACTCTTTCTCGTTGGAGATTGATGTTATCTGATACTGTGTGATAAACAAATGTTAATTCCCACTTGTCAGCTAAACCTGAATGTCATTCATGTGAACACAATTTTAGTATCTGAAGTTGTGAATCGTACCAAACTCACCGAGCATCAGGGAACCTCCTCACTTCTGATCTTATGATGGTGGGAAGGCCATTGATATGGATGAACATGGATGAGCAAAAGATACTATGCTGAGAAACTCCTGCAACAATGTCTTGGGCTGAGATGATTGGCCGCCTCCAATCCAAACCATAACCTTATGTTAAATTTTACTAACAAGTGGAATTTTCCTCCAAATTCTCATAACCTAAGGGTTCTTTGATGCTGCATTCAGTTCAATTATCTGCATGTTCTTAGTATTGAGAACATTTAAGGGAAGATACAGGATAATACATATATTCAAGATTATGAAGTGTTTCAATAAATGCAGAATGCGGGAATGATGGTTTCCATTGGTGGAGGGCACGAATTTCAGGAATTTGGTTAATTGTTGAAATGAGGACAAAAGATTTTGTGTAGTGAGTTGTAGTGATCTAAAATATACTTCAAAGCTGCTCGACTAAGTTGACCCTGTTGGAGAGTGAGGGTTAGGACATTCCAATGGATACATTCTAAGGAGATTATTGAGAAGAAGCTTAAGTGGTTTGGTGATCATCACGGAAGGAGGAGGAATCGAGAAATTGCGGTGCTGTTTTATTGAGAGAAGTGTTTTCTGTGGTGTTTATGTGCTGACAATGAGAATCAAATCAATGAAAAGGATCTGTGATTTTGCATTCTTTTTCAGTACTACCAACTTCAGTGGTATTTAATATTAATGGTTTGTCAGTGAAATAGCAGATGAAACTCTAATTTGTAATAGGAAAAGGTTTCTAGAGGATTTGAGGCGTGTATGTATTCCCAGTAGGCAGAACACTTGATTGTTATCATGTCTTGGTATGGTGAGGTTAATGAATTTCCACAGCAGTTGAATTGAAGTCACAAAACAGATGTGTTTCCTCCTTGTTTGCTTTTCCCCAGATGAACTACTGCCTCTGGGTGGTGTTGGTGTTTAGCTGACTTCTTTTGGTGGGAATGCGCTTGCAGGGGGTATTGTAGTCCTTGAGCATCAGCTCCTTCCAGCAGGCCATTAACAATATGTTTATAGTTATGATAAATGACTCAAGTGTCTCCTAACTTTAACACTGGTTTAGGAAACTATCTATATACGAAATTTATATTTTGTTTGGAGGGGTGAGGAGGAAATAAGAACAAGTAATTGTCGTATGACTGTCAATTCCTGCATTTAGGATAATTTGCTATTCAAGTAATGCAACCCTCAAAGCACTGAGAATACATGCTTCTGAGCAGATAACTAAAAATTTAGTGACTTGTTATTTGCCCTGTTTAATTGGTTTGGTTGAATTAGTCTTCTGACTACATTTCCTCCAAAAATGCTAGAGTTGCTGATTGGTTCAGCTTTGTATGATCTGGGAATTGTCCCACTGTTTTGATCATGGTTAGTCCTATTTTGACCATTCTGTCTGTTCCTGTTGGATCAGAAGGTTCTTCTTGAATTGGGACTGATTTCTTTTCTTCTGATGTGATATTGTCAAAACAGGCACTGCTGGTACATTCCTCTGGTTACATACACCAGAACCTTTTAAGGGATTGGCTTCCAGAGTTTGAAAGAGATGAGGAATGCCTAGAATACACTAGTTGTTAGAAAAACAGTAGAGCTAAGCTGGTCCTTAAGAACTAAGGTAGATACAGAAATTAATAATATTGTACTGTTTGGTGGTAATGTCACTGTTATGGTTAATAGAATCATAGAGATGTACAGCACAGAAACAGACCCTTTGGTCCAACTTGTCCGTGCTGACCAGATATCCCAAACTAATCTAATTCCATTTGTTAGGTTCTTTTCTGGAGGTTTCACGCATGAGATGCAATTCGCGGACACCGACTTCTGCAAACAGTGAAAGTTTATTAAACTTGTACAAGCAAGGTGACCCCCTTTGAGCCCCCTTGCAGGCGTGTGAGGTTGAGTCAAAAGAGGCACTGAATAAAGAAAACACATCCCCTTTATAGACGTCAGTTGGTCATGCTCACAGATACTCTGGCCACTCCACCATAGTCACATGCCACTCAAGACAACTCAGTCACTCCCTCACAGTCACGTTATCCCAGGTACAATGGTAGGATGAGATCATCCTCTGAGGTAATGTAAATGAAAATGCCCTAATCCTGGGGAATTGTTATGCAAACGATTTTTTGACTCTGATTCCCCAAGACAATATAGGTGTGACATACCTAGCTTCAGGGGATGGCTAGAAAGTATTTCTGAATGGAAGAGAGTGAATGATACTTTAATTTGATAATAGTAGGGGGAGTAGTAGCAAATGACTGTCTAATTGGATCGGGAGTCATTCACATTCCTGCATGACTGTCTGCCCCACCCAAAGTCAGTGCAGTTTAACCCTCTAATATTGCATTAATGTCCAGAGAGAGAGTACAATTCAGTCTTTCAACATTACACATTTGTCAGCATTTAACCCATATCCCCCTCAACCCTTCCTATTCATGGTCCCTTTTTACCCTAATCTATGAACTCTTGAGATGCAAAATTCCTTCCCTGAATGGTTACAAGGTGGTGCTTGAGGGGAAATCAGCATATCAGTCAAGCCATTGAATATTTTGCTGTCTGTATTGAGGCACAGCATGTGGCTCATGTATTGTGTACTTATTCTACATTAGTTTGTTCAAAAGCAAATTATTGTTTTGTACAATTGTAATGGACAAATGTATGAACAAATCTGTTATTTAGAAATTGGTAACAGTAGTGAGTGAATATTTTGTGGATCTCCACACGAATGTCTGAAAAAGCTTTTGCAGGATGACAGAATTTGATTTGTGGTGAATAATAAGCATAAACTGCTGAGTATGCTACACACTGGTTAAATGAACATGGCTATAAGTACTGGTTTAATTCTACCCTTCTGTGGAATGTTTTTTAAGCTCAGAGTACTGATGACTTCAGTGGAGAAATACTAGATTGGAAGAGTTCCTCAGGCTAATTTTAACATACTTGATTGAAACTGGAACACGTTTGGAGATGGTTTACCCGAAATTACCTACAATCTAATATATGCAAAGCAATCCTAACTGGACATGGTTTTGGAACTGACATACAAGTGGAAAGTGTAACAGATGGTAGGTAGCTATACACTTTTGGTGGTATAGATTTGATAGGCTGGAGGCCATTTTGTGTACTGTACGATTCTATTGTCTATTTAGAAATGTGTCATTAGCAACCAGATTGCTTCTGAATCGCTAATCTTTTCTGTGCCCTATCCTGTTACCTTCCTCTCACTCCCTAACTCACTGGGTTATCCTTTTGTGTCTGTTGTTGTAAATAATTCTTAACAAAACTTAATTGATTTCACAGACTCTTTCAGTCTCATTGTGTTTCAATTGTAATTTGACATTATGTTTCCTCAAATTGGAAAGTATGGATAATTCTGAGACTGGATATTGATACTGAATGGTTGGAGGATGGAGAACTGCCCTAGTGCAAGGCTGTGGTTTTGGATGGGGGCAGCTGTAATAAAGTATGTACATGGAGGGTGAATATGGCACAAAACTGAGAGTGGGGGACAGAAATAGGGCTGGAAATAACTATTATGCACAAAGATCTGTAGTGGATGTAGGTTCATTGTGGTGTAAGCCTTAAAGTCTTTGTTGTCATATGAACACGTATACAGTTAAGCTTGGGAAAAGTGGCCTTTTTTTTATCTCCTCAAAGTTGAGGTTCAAATGGAGAAAATTGGGTGATCCTTCTGCACCATCATTTGTAACCCTTTGGAATTGTTTTGGTAATTCTGCATGTTTCAATGTGTTTCTGATACTCGGGGCCACCATTCTTTAATTACAGGTTACTTATTTGAAATGAGGTGCATTAGGAAGAAATTATTTGTCCTCATACAGAGTCATGATTATACGGTATTTGCTAGAGTTCAGTTTTACTTGATTCTTGGCTGGAGGCCTTTTCTTTTTAAAGCTGCCATGCCTGCCCTTGAATTCTTGGCCGATCAGCATTCTTGCTGCTTTTTTTTTCTGTTGTCCTACAATTTCAAGGGTGCTCTAGTGGCTTTTACAGCATGAAACAGTTGGAAATTGCAAGCTGATACAAAAAGCAACAGTCGCTGATTGCAGCCTGTACTCAAATGTTGTGGTTTAGAGTACAGTGGAATTCTGATCACTAGTCTACATTTTTCTAATTATGCCTCTGTCGGATTACGTTTAAAGACTGGGTTGTTAGTCACTAATTCATTTTAAGTACTACATATCAGGTTTTGAAGCCTATTTTACTCAATTCCAAAACTGGTTTTTATTTCTGAAAGGCAGAGAAAATACTGTCCCCCTTATGCATGCAATTTGATGATTGCCCTGAAAATGGCCTTGTTCTTTTTCTGGAATGCTTTCCCTGAGTGTTCCAGGAGGGGCCATTAACATTGCAGGGAAGCTTTGCATCATTTTGAATCTGAGATAAATTGAATATTGAAGTATAATCTGTTACTTCTAGCTGCAGTGAAACAGGCATGACTGATCCCCGGAAGATCTAGCTTGAATATGTTATTTTAGTGTAAATGATTATACTCTTTCAGTTAGTCTCTCTTACCCCATTCCATTCTATAGTATTGATTGGTGCACTTGATCCCTCCTTAAATAATGAGGCAAAACAATTTTCACTTTAATTCACTTGCTTTCTATTGCTTTCGTGCTAGTGCTCGCGCTCTCTCTCACATGCTTTCTTGTTAAGTCTTGTCATGTTGGTGTTGCTGGCGAGGAAGATGTATCAAAGAGGCGGCAGTGAACTGCATTATAGCAGCTTTTTGGATCATCTCAGGGGTTTCTTGACCATGTTTGTAGGGGTCGAGAGCCACACATGGGTCAGAATAGTTAAACGCAGCAGGTTTCTGACCTGCTTGGGATTAGTAAAGTAGTTTCTTTACACTATTCACGACCTCAGTTTTATTTTGTAAAATAGCTAATATAGGATTTAGAGTTTACCTGCTTCTGTTATTTGTCCGGCAAAGTAACTTGTACCATCATGCTCCAATGAGGGAGTAGTGTAGAGTGGTGTATATCCCAGCAGTTTTCATTTTCCAACTGCAGATATCTTGGTTGCTCATGAGTGTTGTTTACTTTTATCAGAGTCATTCCTTGTATGTGAGGGCTCGTTGAGTGTTCCCAGATGGTTGACCACCTATTTCTGATGCTTGTCAGAAGGTTTTTATCAAAAGCAGAAGATGAACCTTTTAAAACTTGCTTACCAACTTCCATCCTTGATGTTCTGGTGACACTGAGGCTAATTCTAGAGTTGATATTGAGCTATGCATCCAGTTTGAGACTTGGTAGTCTTCATCTGGAACTCATTCAGGCATCTGGGGATTGGTATTGAGGCTTTACCTAAAAACAGCTGTTATCTTCAAGCAGCTTAACATTTCAGTTACATTTTGAGGGAATGAAAAGATGTGTTTAATTATGGAGGTTTGCACTTGTTTATGAAATAGACTTTAAACCATCAAGCAGCATCGATCCTGCCTCAGAGTTTTGAGGAGCAAAATTATGAATTAAATAGTTGTATTTTATCAAATTGTTTTATATTCATTCGTAGAATGTGGATGTTGCTAGTGAAGCCCATTTCTAATTGCCCAATGGAAACTGGTGTTGAACTGCCACCTTGAGCTGTTGCAGTCCATGGATGGTAGGTACACCCTCAAAGTTGCTAGGACATGGTGATGCGCACTGATAAAGTTCTATGTCGGGATGGTTTATGGACAACTGGCAGGTGGTGGTGTTGTACTTGTAAGTCCATGTACTTTTAGATGTTAGAGGTCTCTGGTATGGAAGTTATGTCGAAGTAGCCTTGAGTTCCTACAGTGCATCTTGCCATGCTGCCATTTCCTGTGGCAGCACTAACTGTTGAAGATTGTGATTGAGATATCAGTCAAGTAGGCTGCTTTGCCTTGGATTGTCAAGTTTCTTGAGTGTTGATGAAAGCTGCAAGCACACAATGAAGTGGACAGTATTCATTGAAATTCCTGATTTCTACAATTGTAGATGGTGGACAGGCTTTGAGGAGTCCATAGCTGAGCTACATGTTCCAGAATTCCTAACCTCTGAACTGTACTTGTAGCCAGAATATGTGGCTGGTCAAGTGGAGTTTCTGGTCACTGGTAATCTGCAGGATGTTGACAGCGATGATAAATCATTGCATGTCGCGGAACACTGCTTCAATATCGGAGGTGCTGGAAATGGTACTGAATACTGCGCAATCATCAGGCACCCAAAAGGATGTTTCACTGATGGCAATCATGGGGAAAATATGACTTATGTAAATACACTTAACTGAATTTGAAGGCTGTGTTTCTAATCTCTAATAAATGACATTAAATGCTGGGAACCTTTGACAGGTCAGACAGCAGCAGTGGAGAGAGGAAGGAACGGTCAGTGGTTCAAGTTAATGGCCATATATCTCAAAAGAAAAGAGACACATTGACTAGCAAAATAATTCTACTTTCCTCCCTCTTCACAGACACAGCCTGTTCTGATAATGATTTCTAACAGTCTTTGCTTTTACTTCAGATTTCCAGCATCTTCCCAGGCTTCCTCAACAGTGATGTTTTGATGGAATGCTGTCTGATTGGTACTGTAGTTTTTGAGCAAAGACATGGAAACAGGACTGTGGCTGCTTATAGTGTATTTTGAGTAGATGTCGAAGTTTTATACAGAATATCTGAAATGCTAGGAAGTATTCAGATATTGTTGTCTCGATTAACATGAAGCAAATACAACTTGCTGTTTATTGCTTTGCAATTTGTGGAATCTTGGAGTGTGAGAAATGGCTGCATAAATCTAAGACTTTAAAGTAGTTTACCAAAAATTATATATAGCAAATTGGGATGTGATTAAACGTATTATACAAATGCAAGTATTTCTACAAATTAGTCTTATAATATAGGAGCTAACATTCATTTTTTGAATTGAAAGTCAGCAGCTTAAAATTTGATTTATTATACTGACTGCAAGAGTGCCTACTTCCTAGAATGATGATGCAAGCATCTGCATATGTGGGGACTATGCATGTTTACATGACTTTTTTTTGTACAATCTCTTAATCTGAATTAAAAGTTGTAACACAAAACAAAATTACAATTGCTTAGAAATTTTATTTGATAATGACTAGTGTTCATGGCTTCAGTGATTGTTGTTTAAAATAGTTGAACACTTTTGGAATGAGATTTATTTTCCTTAATTGGGTTAGTCTGCAAACTCTATGCCCTCGCCACTGATTCTATCGCCACCTGCAGCCACGATTGTCTACCTTTTCTACATCTCTTCAGTGAGGTTATGGCAATAGCAAGTGTGATGCCTGCAGGCTTGCCAATTGGAGATAGGTTGTTATTGAATCCACCACCCGGAATTGATGTAGTTCAAGTCTTTCATCATCAGTTGTCACACAACAATCATTTCATTTTCAGATAGGTCATCTTTATCTCCATGTCTTACCCTCCACAGGAAATAGCAGTAGAAAGAATCCTAGAAAATTGCTGTTTGTCCTCTGTTCTATTCCAAAAGTTGTCATTATAAGTGATTTTGTATTTAGTTTATTTGGAGACTGGTTGTGCGTGGTGAAGAACATTTTGTCTGATTCAGTAAGTGAAAAGCTGAATTTTGGAGGGAATGAATTTATGTTAGATGTGATGGGATACTGTTGCATTTGCCCCATTCCTCATCTATTCCTATCAGATTAAAATGAAACATAGAAACACAAATTTTGGCACAATTGGCCACAACTTGAAGTGTGATCAGAGGGAAAGAAAGTGAATTTGAGGGAAGCCCAGCCCACTTTTTATATTCGAAAAACTCTATCACAAACATCCGCTGCCGATTCAGGAAGTACCTAGTTGATCATTTATCTCGTTTCAGAAAAACAATTCATGGAAACTTTTAAAGAGGGAGTCTTTCCATTTAGTTATTTTTTAAGACATTGGATGATGGTAGAGAAATGAACACATTAACATCCGGCCATTTGGCTTAGACTGATATCCTATGACTAACAACAGCTGTATAATGTTCCACTGATACCTCCGTGGAAATTGGATTTTATAAAACTGCTTTCAGCAGATAACATGAGCAAGGCTTAATGGGGAGCTTGCCTTAACTTTGTCTGTGTACATTTATTTAGGGAACAAAATTAATCACCTGTGGCATACTGGGTTCCCGAAGTCCTGGAATAGGTCTAGTGAACATCAATAGGACCAGCCATAGTGCCATAAAAAAACTGGGGTTGTCAAACCCTTGGAGGGGCTCACATAGCCTGCCATGTGTGATTGTGATGTTAAATGAATAACTGACTTAAATAGCATAAATTTGATATTGGAAAACCAGCCTGTTTATCTTCACGTAACTGTCTGACTATGTATTTGCAATATTCGCTATTTATTATGGTAATTATGAATTACCATAATTTGTCATTTTTAAATTTTTAAAATCATGTATCTTTTTTAAGAATTTGAATCAGTTAGATATTATGTTGCTTGACCTGTTTCTGGTTAGTTAGATTATGCTGTACTGAATAGAAGCACTTGTGACCCATTCAATATCCTGCAGGGACTCTGCACACTCTGGGAGTGCACAGAGCTGATTTGGAGGTACACTACGTTTGATTTTCTTGGAGTTTTAGATGTAGCCAATATCGACCTCAATGTGGCAGAAAACAAGCATTGTGAGTTTCTGTTCCTTCAGCATGCATGATAATGGGTTGGGGAGTGTTTCAAGGCAACAATTTGAGGTTTATTGCTTTGAGTAGGGATCGAGAGTCAGAAGTTTGGCAGCATAACTCCCACATGATTGGTCATTTAATCCTGCACTTGCCTGATGACATTGTGGTGCTGCAATCCAGCATGTAAGAGTTCAGAAAAGGAAATCACATTTCCTTTGACCTTTGAATGGTTTATACATAATAAGGGCAGACCTAACCAGAAATGCCCAAAAGTGGAAGTGGAAATTACAACAATATTTTTGTTTTGTTACGATCTCTCCTAGTTGACAAACAGCTGATAATCTTCGGATGTGACAGTTTATTTTAACAGAGGGGCTCTAATACTGCATACAATTGAGTTTGAGTTTGATTTGATGATAGTGATCTGCAGACTGATACTATTTTAAAGCTGTAGCTTTTATCTCTTTGCTTTTAATCTTTTTGGTTTTCAACAAAATCTGAAGCCAGAGAAAATGTCTGGAATTCTTTGAAGTCTGTCTGTATTTGCAGAATTATTGTGTACTTTGTTTTCCAGTTTCAATAAAATATTACAACTAAAACTTTCAGTGAATCTTTATCTCTTATTTCCATTAATACTGATGGGTGGACCTGTTTGTATATTATATTATTATAATGTTTCAAATAATTTTGATCCACCTGGATAATAGTGTGAAATCTGTAGGTTATTGGAGGAACTTCTCAGTGTAATTCATTGATGTGACACATCTGCACTTAAGTTCAACTTTTTGTTCTTCTTTGTATCTGAAGCAGTAGCAGCCATGATAAAGTTGGCCAGTTTCCAGTCTTGGAATCACTTGTGTCTATAGTTCATTCCCTCACCCCCAATGTCAGCAGTCATCCTAAATCGAAGAGTTTTAGCCCAAGAATTGAACCTGGAAAAGGCACCCATTTCACTGTTTAAAATGTTACAAAAATGGCCAAATTTCTGACTGCAGTCGTCCTAATATTTCTGTTTTGAAGTGAATGAAAGATAACTGAAGACGATTTCAGTTTGAATTTTAAGTTGTTTGAAGGGAACTGTCCTAATAGGTACTGATTTTAGGCTTTGATCACTGCTGTGAGATTGTTGGATTGGTCTTCTGGGAGTCATATTCTTAAATTGATTCTCTTTTTTTTTGTACCGAGTGTCTCCAGAAGCTCAGCACATTGCAACACACACAACTGAGTTTTAGTGCCATCATCATTTCAGAGTTGAATTTTAACTGATAGATACAGGTATCTTTGAGATGTCTGTGGATATATTCATCCTTCTCCTTTTCTTCTCTGGTGTTACCCTTGTGCAGAAGTTCTTGTTGCATGATGTCAAGATTAAATATGCATGAACATTTCAGATTTCAAAATGTGTTTTCTTGTATGTCTTTGTTCACTATACTGTATTATATACCTTGAGTTTAAGTGACTTAGTCCAGGCATCTTTAGATGATGTCTATAGGCAGAGGTGTGTGATTTAAGAGTGGTTATTAGACAACTCCCTAATTTTCAATGTTTGGAAAAGCAAGATAAGCTGGAAACCAATATGGAGCCACTTGGTGGAAGCATAGTCATTTTGGTTCCATAACATGTCACTGGTAGATTTTGAAGTCATTAACACAAGAGCCATAAGGAGATCAGTTCTTTTTAATTTGGGAAGTTATAATTTAGAAAGCATTACCTGAAAGGGTGAAGAAGCAGGTTCTTTTTGGCTTCAAAAAGGAATTGGATACATAGTTGCAGTGCTATTGAGAAAGAGCGGGGAGTAAGAGCAATAGTTTTTTCAAAGAATTAGCTATTGTGCAGTGGTCTGAATGGCTACTTTTCTGTTCTTGTATAGTAAAAAAAATTGAACCAGCAATGATGTAAAAGTCCCCAATGAGTTATAGAGATGTACAGCATGGAAACAGACTCTTCTGTCCAACTTGACCATGCTTACCAGATATCCTAAATTAAGTTAGTGCCATTTACCAGCATTTGGCCCATATCCCTCTATAAAGTCTTCCTATTCGTGCACCCATCCAGGTGCATTTTAAATGTTGTAATTGTACCAGCCTCGACCGTCTCCATTGGCAGTTCTTTGCATACAGACATTACCCTCTGTGAAAATGCTGCACCTCGGGTCCCTTTTTAAATCTTTCCTTTCTCACTTTAAATCTATGCCCTTCAGTTTTAGACTCCCCAAAACTGGGGAACAGACACTGGCTATTCATCTTAACCATGTCCCTCATGATTTTATAAACCTCTATAAAGTCACCCCTCAGCCTCCGACATTCCAGGGAAAATAGCTGCAGCCTATTCAGCCTCTACCTATAGCTCAAATTCTCCAATGATGGCAACATCTGTTTAAATTTTTCTGAATGCTTTCAAGTTTCACATCTTTCCTGTAGCAGGGAGACCAGAATTGAATGCAGTATTCTAAAAGTGGCCTAACCAATGTCCTGTGCAGCCACCTGATGACCTCCAACTCCTATAATCAATGTACTGACCAATCAAGGCAAGCATACTAAATGTCGTCTTCACCCTGTGTACCAGTGACTCCACTTTCAAGGAACAATGCACTCCAAGGTTTCTTTGTTCAGGAACACTTTCCAGGACCTTACCATTTCAGTGTATAAACTTAATGCAAAATGCAGCACCTCACATTCAAGTAAATTAAATTCTATCTGCCACTTTTTGGCTCAATTGCCCAACTGATCAAGATGTTGTGCTCTGAGATAACCTTTGCTGTCTGCTACACCACCAATTTTGGTGTCATCAATAGATTAGTGATTGAAGTTGATGTGGTAGCCAACTCCAGGCAAATCCAGCAGAGATGTATATTAACATCACAGAACAGGTTGATCAGAGAGCAAAAAAAAAGTTCACTAATTTTGAATGATGATATGCAACTTTACACAGCCAATGAGCTCGAGAAATATTGAAATGTCTTATTTTGTGATTGGAACTTTCTAATGGTTAACTGCTTTTATGGGTTTGTTTAAATTCTGTAGGATTTAATTTAAATTGTCGCTGAATATTTTGGACCATTTTCCTCCTTCCCTACCCAAAATTATGAAGCCATTACTCTCATTTTTCCTGAGGGAATATGGTTTCATAATTTAAACCGGTCATGTCCAGCTGCTCAGAAACTTAATGATCCTGTCTCCTTAAAAGGTTGAGTCAGCTTTACAGCCTAAATTCACTAAGCTGTAATGGAGATTCCTTTGTCTCTTTGAACAGATTGTAAGTTACGTTCTCCTGAAATCAAAGTGATTTAAAATGCCTCCCAGTAACCATATTTTTGAAATGCAGCAATTATTCGTGGGCAGATCCAGAAATATATCTGTCAGTAAGAACCCATGATTACTCAGAAAGGGTGAATCAAGTTTGATATAACCATATTTGAAAAACAGAGTTGCACAGCATGGAAACAGATCCTTCGGTCCAATTGTCCATGCTGACCAGATATCCTAACCTAATCTAGTCCCATTTGCCAGCACTTGCCCCATATCCCTTGAAATTTTTCCTATTCATATACCTATCCAGATGCCTTTTAAATGTTGTTATTGTACCAGCCTCCTCCACTTCCTCTGGCAACTTGTTCCACACATGCACCACCCTCTGCATGAAAACATTGCCCCTTAGGTCCCTTTTAAATCTTTCTCCTCTCACCTTAAACCTATGACCTGTAGTTTTGGACTCTCAAACCCTGGCAAAAAGACCGTTGCCATTCACCCGACCAATGCTCCTCATGATGTTATAAACCTCCATAAGGTCACCTCTCATCTCCAGGGAAAACAGCCCCAACCTATTCAGCCTCTCCCTATAGCACAAATCGTCCAACTCTGGCAACATCCTTGGAAATCTTTTCTGAACCCTTGAAATTTCATGAAAACCTTCCTATAGGAGGGAGACCAGCATTGCCCACAGTATTCCGAACGTGGCCCAACCAGTGTTCTGTATAGTGGCAACATGACCTCCCAACTCCTGTAGTCAATGCACTGATCAATAAAGGCAAGCATACCAAATGCCACCTTCACCATCCTATCTATCTGCGACTCCATTTTCAAGGAACTATGAACCTAAACCGCAAGGTCTCTTTGTTCAGCAACACTCACCAGGACCTTACCATTAAGCGGCGAAGTCCTTTCCAAAATGCAGCACCTCCCATTTTTCCAGGTTAAATGCCACCTGCCAATCCTCATCCCAATGGCCCATCTGATTAAAATCATGTTGCACTCTTGAGGTAATCTCCTTCACTGTCCATTCCACCCCCAATTTTGATGTCATCTGCAAACTTACTAACCATATTAGATTAGATTACTTGCAGTGTGGAAACAGGCCCTTCGGCCCAACAAGTCTACACCGACCCGCCGAAGCGCAACCCACCCATACCCTTACATTTACCCCTTACCTAACACTACGGGCAATTTAGCATGGCCAATTCACCTGACCCGCACATCTTTGGACTGTGGGAGGAAACCGGAGCACCCGGAGGAAACCCACGCAGACACGGGGAGAACGTGCAAACTCCACACAGTCAGTCGCCCATCGTGTTCACCTCCAAATCATGTAGATAAATGACAAAAAGCTGTGGACCCTGCACTGATCCTTGTGGCACACCACTGGTCACAGGCCTGCAGTCTGAAAAGCAACCCTTCATCACTACCTTCTGTCTTAGACCTACAAGCCAGTTCTGTGTCGAAATGTCTAATTATAAATGTGTTCTGTGTGATCTATCCTTGCTAACCAGTCTATCATGAGGAACCTTGTCAAACACCTTACTGAAGTATGTATAGATCATGTCCACCGCTATGCCCTCATCAATCCTCTTCATTACTACTACAAAAAAACAGACACAGCCATGTTGACTAGCCCCAATCCATTCTTGCCTTTCCAAATATATGTAAATCCTGCCCCTGAGATTCCCTCCAACAACTTGCCTGCCACTGAAGTTAGGCTCGCTGGTCTATAGTACACGGCTTTTCCTTACCATCTTTTCTTTTATAGTGGCGCCATGTTAGCCAACCTCCATCCGTTCGGCACCTCACTTGTGGTTATTAATGTTATGAATATCTCAGCAAGGGGTCCAGCAATCTCTTCCCTAGCTTCCCACAGAGTTTTAGCGTACACCTAATTGAATCCTGGGGATTTATCCACCTTTGTGTTTTAATATATTCAGCACCTCCTGTTCTTTAATATGGACATTTTTCAAAATGCCACTTTTTATTTCTCCACGTTCTCTATCTTCCATGTCCTTCTTCACAGTACACACTGATGCAAAATACTTGTTTAATGTCTCCTCCATCTCCTGCTGTTCCATACGTAAGGAGCCATATTCTCTCCCTAGTTACCTTTTTGTTCTTAATTTATTTGTAGAATCCCTTTGGATTATCCTTGAGCTAGCTTTGGCAAATAGAGTTATGTCCTCTTGTTACCTTCCTGATTTCCCTCTTAAATATACTTCTATTGCCTTTGTACTTTTCTAGGGATTCACTCGACCCCTGCTGTCAATACCTGATATATGCTTCCTTCTTATTCTTGACCAAAACATCAACTTCTCTTATCATCCAGCATTCCCTACACTTACCAGCTTTGCCTTTCAACCTAACAGGAATATGTTGTCTCTGGACTCTCGTTATCCCATTTCTGAAAGCTTCCCATTTTCCAGCTGTTGCTTTACCTGCAAACATCCGCATCCCCAATTAACTTCTGATAGTGCTTGCCTAATACTGTCAAAATTGGCCTTTCAGTTTAGAAATTTAGATTTTAGATCTGGTCTATCCCTTTATTATCACTATTTAAAAAATAATAGAATTATTGTCACTGGCCCAAGTGAACACCCCCACCCCCAACACCTCAGTTACCTCCTCTGCCTTATTTCCTAACAGTAGGTCAGGTTTTGCGCCTTCTCTAGTAAGTATATCCACATCCTGAATCAGAATTTGTTTTGTACGTACTTAACAAATTCCTATCCATCTAAGCCCTTAACACTGTGGCAGTCCCAGTCTATGTTTGGAAAGTTAAAACTTCCTACTATAAATACTCTATTGTTCTTACCAAAAACGGAGACCTTCTTACAAATTTGTTTTTTAATTTCTAGTTGACGATTGGAGGGTCTATAGTACAAACCCAGTAAGGTGATCCTCCTTATTTCTCAGTTCTACCCAAATAACTTCTCTGGATGTATTCCAGGAATATCCTCCCAAGAACAACAGTAATATTATCCCTAAGGAAAAATGCCAATCTCCTGCCTCTCTTGCACCCCCCGCATTGTTCCAGGTATAGATACTAGAGGAAGAATAATCAGCTGCCTGTCCCGTCCATCCCTGAGCTACTTCTTGGTAATTGCTATGATATCCCAGTCCCATGTTCCCAACCATACCCAGAGTTCATCTGCCTTACCTGTTACGCTTCTTGCATTGAAATAAATGCAGTTTAATTTATCAGTTCTACCTCGTTCTTTGCTTTGTTCCTGCTTGCCCCATACTGTTTGTTTGATTTTCCCCTTTTTCCGATTGTACCAGTCTGGGACTGATCTCTTTCCTCACTATCTCCCTGGGCGTCTCCTCTTACTGGTTTAAATCCTCTCAAGCAGCTCTAGCAAATCACCTTGCCAGTATATTAGTCCCCTTCCACTTCAGGTACAATCTGTCCTTCTATACAGGTTGCTTACACCCCAGAAGCAATGGGGTCAATTCCAATGATCCTAAAATGTGAATTCTTCTCCCTTGCACCAGTTCCTCAGCCGTGCATTCATCTGCTCGATCCTCTTATTCCTGCTATCACTGGCTTTGGCACCAGGAGTAATCCAGATATTATTACCTTTGAGAACCTCCTTTTTCAGTTTTTGCCAAAGTTCCCATATTCTCTTGTCAGAATTTTGTCCTGTGTTGTTAATTCCAATATGTACAATGACCCCTGCTGGTCTCCCTCCCCTTTTGAATATTCTGCACCCTCTCCATGATCCTGGCACTAGGGAGGCAGCCTCACTGTTGGCTGCAGAAATGTCTGTCGATGTTCTGACTAGATAATCCCCTACCATAATCGATCCCTTGGAACCTGGTAAATCTCTCGTCACTTTTGAGCCAATCTTTGTACTAGAAACTTGGCTGTCAGTGCTACATTCCCCTGAGAGTCCGTCACCCCCTACATTTTCCAAAACAGCATGCTTGTTTGAGATGGGCATAGTCACAGGAGACTCCTGCACTACCTGCCTCCCTCTCCTAACTTTCCTGGAGGAAACCCATCTACCTGACTGTATCTTCGATTGATCTCCCTTCTTGTGACTGCCATCCGTCATACCCCCCGGCTCTTACAAATTCCTTGTTGCTCCAACTGCCACTCCAATTGATCCATATAATCAAATAGATTAATAACCAAACACATTTCCTGCAGACATAATCATCAGAACATGAAAACTGTCCCTAACCTCCCACATCTGACAGGAAGAGCACATCACTTGACTAAAGGTCATCTTTGCACCTTAACAATCTATAGACATATAAAATGGCACAGTCTTTCTGCTCTTAAAAACACTGCTCCAGGCTAACTTAGTATCTATGTTTTTAAGTACTTGAAAAAGCTTTTTAATAACTTTATTTTTACAGTTTACTCGAGACAGATTTCATTTAAAAGCATATAATCAAAAAAGAACTGACTCTGTTGCAGATTACAATAAACAGTAAGGTAACACTGTAAAGCTAGCCACTTAGCTGCTCCACTGCTGTGAGCTCCCCCGCAGAGGTTCCTCCAATGTCCGCTGTGAAATTTGCTGTTTTTTAAATTTTTCTTAGGTGAGCTCCCATGTCCAGAGATACTTGAAACCAAACAGCAGTGGCAGTTAGCTGTGCAGCTTACTGTTGTATCAGACAGCTTTGTAGGTTTACTGCTCCATTGATCACTTTCAATGTGGTCACAACTTTTGCTCTTTTTCTCCTTTTTAAAAGTGCCATTGTTTTGATCCCCCCCCCCCCCCCCCCCGAAGTTCCTAAACAATGCAACAGCTTATAAAACAGTAAATATTGCTCCTAGAATTTGAGGAGATCAGCTCCAACATTGAAATTACCTCAAAAAAAAGGAGCAGCTCTTACAGCTACAATTTTTCCGATCCTCCATTTTGGATTACTCAGAATCCAGTTGTTGAATCAAAAGGGAGGTGAACAAAATGTATCAAATACTCAGCAGTTTAGGTAGCATCTGTGGAGAGAAATGGAGTTCTTGTTTCAGGTTCATCGCCCTTCCTCAGAACTGAGCAGTGATAGAAATACAATAGGGCTTCCTTCCCCCTATCACTTGCTCTAAATCTATCAGCCTGTTTCGGGATCATTTGAGGGAAAAGGAAAATGTATGGGAAGGACTAGTATGTAAAGTTGCTCGGTCTGAACAGATGTGACAGACTAAGTAATGTCTTTTTTTAAAACTTCATTCATGGGATGAGGACATTGCTGGGTAGAGGACAGTTAAGAATTAGTTACATGTAGGCAGACCAAGTAAGCATGGCAGTTTCCTTGACTAAAGGGAAAAATGAGTCAGATGGGTTTTTACAACATGACAATAGATTCATGGTCAACATTAGAATTTATTGAATTCAGATTCCACCATCTGACGTGACAGGCTTCGACCCTGGTTCCCACACCATTTCATGGGTCTCTGGATTAAGAGTTCAGTGATAGTAACACAAGGCTGTCTCCTCCTGTCGCTTTCATGAAGCAGGGTATGAATCAAAGACCTTCGTTTTTGTGCTCCCTTCCACTTCCATATATATATATATATATATATATAAAAAACATTTTTATAATAATAGCAATTTGTCATGTGTATTTTTACAAGAAAAGAGTGAAAAGCTTCTTAAGTTGACAAACCATGGTGCCTGTAATTACAGAAGTCATAGATAAGAAGAAAAGAGTTAAAATTAAGACCGAGTTCATCTCAGATCAATTTCAGTTTGGGGAAAGTTGATTAAGACAATGAACACTGGAATACCTGGAAGCCGCCGTTGAATAAAATGTCCACGCTGACGAGACTGGCATACTGGGACAAGATCGACAAAATTGGAGACTGCCATGTCATGCGGAGACTGCCTTTCTGGTACAAGATCATCGAAACGGGAGATGACTGCTCCATGCTGAAATACAAGGCCTCCATACCATATGCTGGGATGAGATCTCCATGCTGGGGCTGGGAAACATTCAAGTAATTTGGATTATAGGTTTTACACAAAGAAAAGCATTGCATTTAAATGGTGTTTTCCATAACTACTTAATGCACTTTACAACCAACAAGGTACTTTTCAAATGCCGAAAACAGTTTGTTGCATGGCGTTCAAGGCAACCCATTATAATACTTGAACCATGAAAGAGGGACAAGAAAAAAATGGAAAGTGCAAAGTTATAATTGTGAAGGAAGGCTTGAAACTGGATCCTTTTCATCATATCAGCAGAGGTTAAGTGTGAATATAACAGTAGAATTTGACTTTTTTTTTGAATGACTTGCAGAGTCAACTGAAGAATTACACTGAGTTAATATATATTCAGCATTAATAATGCTGTGCTTCATTTAGCATATTGCTGTACCTTTTCCTCCACACAAGATGAACACATTGCTAAGAAGGCTTATTTTTAAGCTCCTATTCAAAGCTTGTTTGAAATTGAAAGCAAGGTGGTGTCACTGGGTGCAGAAGGCCAACTTCAATGACTGCCTGAGATATCACTGTTCAGAAACACAGTGGGAATAGGGAGAACAATGCATTCTAATAGCGAGGAGGCTCAGCTGCCCATGTTATGCAATATGATTTTAGAAAGACATCAAACATTTGAACAAGGCACATCCATAGGATGCACTGCAGAAAATTGACAGGGTTTCTTTGCACCTCCAAAACCCATCACCTTTGACTTGTTGAAAAGTAAAGCAGCAGTTGTGTGGAAACAGCCTCACTTCAAAGTCTGTCCTGTTCTCACCCTGTGAATTTGGACACACTTCGGTTATCCTTTCTTTGCCAATGGATTAAACTCCCGGAAATTGATATCCAACAGAAAAAACCGCAAATGTATGCAAGAACTGAAACAGTTCAAGGAGAGTACTACCACTTCAAAGAGTATCTAGGATGTTAGCTTTGCCAGTCCTACAGAAGAATCGTACTGGACCCGATGTTAACAGTTTGTCTCTACAGGTGCTACCAGACTTGACCCTGTTTGTTTGCTAACTTGACTTGCATCCTAAGAATATTGAAAGTGCATGTTTGCAGATGACAATTTTAAGTGAAAGTATGCAAATTAAGCATATATTGTTCATCTGTTGTACAAATAGATCGGTTTCTGATCACCCAGAACTTGCAGCTGATGGTGCAGAGTCGCTTCTTGAAGCAGAATGCATAACATTCAGCTTTAGCTGAGTGCCATGCACTATTTAAATTTGTTGAGATTATGTAAAACTGAAAATGCAATGCAACCTATTAACTCAAGACGGATCATAATTGTTGTTGAGAAACCTCTAGTGTTTCAGTTTAGTTTAATATGAGACAGGTAGGACTACAGATTGTGCATATTTAAGAAAGGCTGTAAGAAAAAGCCAGCGAACTACAGGCCAATGAGTCTGAGGTTAATGATAAGTAAGTTCTGGACGTAGGTTTGCTTGCTGAGCTGGAAGATTCATTTTCAGATGTTTCGTTACCATACTAGGCAGCATCTTCAGTGAGCCTCCAAATGAAGCACTGGTGGTATAGCCTGCTTTCTATTTGTATGTTTGGGTTTCTTGGGTTTGTGATGTCATTTCCTGTAGCGACATCATTTCCTAGATGATGTCATTTCCCATTCTTTTACCACCCCCTGAGAAAATGACATTTACCACATTTACTACTCCTGTAGACAGTGAGGAAGCAAAGATCATTGACAAAGATGCAGCAATCTCTTCCCTATCCAAGGTCCCTTCACTCTACACTCCCTCTCTTACCTCAGTGGGACAAACCTATTCAGCACTTGTAGTAAGTGCTCTCAAAACAACCTTCATATTTCTGTCATGCATTTCATGAGAATATCTGCTCCCAATTTATGTTCCACAGTTCTTGCCTAATTTCATTGTAATTTGTTCTCCCCCAGTTAAATACTTTCCCATATCGTCTTTCCATGACTATAGTAAAGGTCAGAGCGTTGTGATTACTATCACCGAAAAGCTCTCCCATCAAGAGAGCCCTTACCATACCAACCTTCCATATCTTTGTTTTGGTTCGAGGAGGAGGACAGGTGGGAGACACTACATGTAGTGTTTTGGGTTTAAGCACTGCCCGACTATATTAGCTCACTTATTGAGCAGTCCCCAGATCCACCTCTGCTCCTGTTCAGCATTCGTTCTGTTGATTCATGCGCTAAGTTTTTAATTTTCAAACGTACCTTCCAGCTGCCCCCGGCTAGTGCTCTCTTGACTCCTGCTACTGAAACACTGATTTCTTTCCATCCGACAGATTTCGGGAGATATTGAGAACAGAAGCAGGTGTTTAGCTAACTCTGGATCTATTAACATTTTTGGTGTTACAAGCAGTTTGATGAACCGAAGCTGTACAATTAAAGGTGATTTGATCAAGTACATTTGTCATGTGGGCAAAAGTGAGGACTGCAGATGCTGGAAATCAGAGTCTAGATTAGGTTGGTGCTGGAAAAGCCCAACAGGTCAGGCAGCATCCGAGGAGCAGGAAAATCGATGTTTCGGGCAAAAGCCTTTCATCAACTCTTCAAATAAACGTGTCATCTGACTGAGGCTTGGGGTTGAAATTTTCAACTAATGAAGTAGATTTTCATGTCACTTTGTCACAAGCTATTAACTTGGAGCAGATAATTCGGGAGACACTGCATAAAGTGAAGCAGTTACAGTTTCAATACCATCCTTTCTTCAGGCTGAGGTAGACATCTTGGCTACTAGTCCTTTGTGTTGGCTGGGGTGGAATGATGCACCTGGATCCAAGATGTTGGCAGAGTAAGATGCACTAGTCAGAGCTCCTGCTCCACCTATTCTTTTGCTTTCTTTCTTTCTTCCCCCCCCCCCCCCCCCCCCTTGAATGGGGGAACTGGTGAGCACCAGCTGGCGCAGGGAAAGCAGACCCGGAGCAGCAGCTGGCTTGGGGAATGCAGCCCTGGAGCAGAGAAAACGTACCCTGAAGCAGCTGAGAGCCGGCTTGAAGCGGGGATGGACTGGGACCTGGCGTGGGTGGTCAGACCATGAGTGAAAACCCCTGTGCTCAGCTGCTGCGCTGTAATGTTTATTTGAAAAATTTTGTTTTATCTGACTGTAATGTCAATTATTTAACTGTCTTGTATTTGACTTATTCTTGAAACACTGTAAAGAAATGCAACCTCTTTTTAATTCCTTTTTTGTATCTAAGATTTGTACCTTGGTAATTCTACCTAAGATGGTGCCATAAGAGGCAAAATTGTAAATCTTTTCACTGTATTCCAGTCCTCAACTATATGTGACAATAAAGGATATTCTATTTTATCAGATGTAGTGCAGTGGAATGCTCCAGGAGGTCGTGATTTTACGTCTGACCTAATAATTGCTGGAAATTTCTGGAAGCATTTAAATTGCTGATTGCTGCCACTTTAAAATCTAGTTCATATTAGATTACAGTGTGGAAACAGGCCCTTCGGCCCAACAAGCCCACACCGCCCTTCCAAAGAGCAACCCACTCAGACCCATTCCCCTACATTTACCCCTTCACCTAACACTACGGGCAATTTAGCATGGCCAATTCACCTAACCTGCACATTTTTGGACTGTGGTAGGAAACCGGAGCACCTGGAGGAAACCCACGCAGCCATGGGGAAAATGTGCAAACTCCACACAGTTGCCTGAGGCAGGAATTGAACCTGGGTCTCTGGCACTGTTAGGCAGCAGTGCTAACCACTGTGCCACCGTTTAAAAAAAATTTAAACAAAATATTATACTCCTTATTATCCAACATAATCTAGAATGTTGACATAATTTCTGCCTCAACCACCCACTATGAAACTAAATTCCACAACTGTAACCCTGTGCTTGTGCAGAATGCTCTCCTGTCCTTGCAGAAACCTATTGCATGGAATCTTGGCAAAACCCACATTCTTGACCCCTCAACTGGAATTAGTCTACTTCTATTTGTGCTGTCCTCTCACAATCTTAAAACATTTCTAATAATAGCATCTCAGTTAATGGCACTGTGAGTTAACAACTCTGAAAGAAGGAGCATTGCTGAATAAAAGTTTGATTAGTAATAAAATTTAAGAGTTACAGGACAAGTCCAGATAGAGATGATCAAATGTCCTGTAAAACTGGATATTTCTCAGATCAAGGGAATTCCGATTAGATTAGATTCCCTACAGTGTGGAAACAAGTCCACACCGAACCATTCTCCTACATTTACCCCTACACCTAACACTACGGGCAATTTAGCGTGGCCAATTCACCTGACCTGCACATTTTTGGATTGTGGGAGGAAACCGGAGCACCCGGAGGAAACCCACGCAGACACGGGGAGAATATGCAAACTCCAAACAAGGGAATGTTGACAAGAAAGATAGGTATAACGATGATTTAAGGTGAAATTGGTATGCTGTCGCTTGGTTCAATTATCTGTACAGGGAGATGGAATTTGCAAAAGATTCCTGCAGAAAACTAATGGATAAGGGAGTGTTGATAAATGAGCTTGTATGGAATTCATAATGCTCGTCTCTAATCTGTGGCACCATCATATTGTACCATGCAGAAAACTAACAGGCCCTGCATAACTAGTGATATTGTTTTAAAGATTAGCGTGTTTGCACTCATTTTAAAGGAGCTGTACAGAGCAACAAACAGGCCCATGCGACTAAGAAAGAGCAAACGCTAATTTCATAGACAAGATATTTTGGATTCAAGAATCCTTAAAGAACAAAGGCTCAAAAATGCCAGTCGATCCGAGAGTCATACAGCATGGAAACAGACTCTTTAGTTCAGCTTGTTCAAGCCTACCAAGTTTCTCAAACTAAACCAGTCCTACTTGCCTGCAAATGGCCAATATCCCTGTAAATCTTTCCTATTTATGCACCTACCCAAATGTCCTTTGAAATATTGTAACTGTACCTGCATCTACTACTTCCTCCGGCAGTTCATTCCACATATGAACCACCATCTGTGTCAAAAAGGTGCCCCTCAAGTTCCTTTTAAATGTTTCTCCTCTCACTTTAAAAAATGCTCCCTAGTTTTTAGATCACAACAGAGGATGGATGATACTGAAACAGCAATCCAGAAAACTAACGCACCAAATGTTTTTGTGGCTTTCAGTGACAGTCACATGGTACACATCTGTTATTAAGAGCAATTGCTGATAGGCTCAAAGTTAATTCAATATTACATATAGTGACTGTTTCAACTAGGGAGTGGCCAAAGTCACATTAAGACTGTACAAGTCACTGTCCCCAACCCCACCAAACAACATGTCCACCAAACCAAATCCTCACCACCCCTACCAACACTCCAAAGAGACTTCCCTCAGTGACATTCTGGTCCACTCTTCACCGCTCCCATGCTCATAATGTGGCCTCTTCCATACTGGGGAGACCAAATGCAGATTATGTGGCTGCTTTGCAGAACACCTTAACTCAGTCCACAAGGATGGCCCCATTCTTCTGGTTGCTTGCCACTTTAACACATTATCTTGCTTTCATGCTCACATCTCTATTCTAGATCTGCTGTAGTGAAGCCCAGCAAAAACTGCAGGACCTGCACCTCATTTTATGATTCGACATTTTACAACCTTCTGGACTCAACACTGACTGACACCATGATTTCTTTCCTTCATTTTGATATTTTTTTCCTCACAATGTCTGTACCTTGTTTTTGGTTCACAGCATGTGACTTGAAGCAATGTTTTGCCACGTCATTACAACCATTACTGCTCCTTCTGACCCTATTCTGTAACACTTTTCTTCTCTAATATTTTTACCTTCGGGCTCTGACTGTTGCATTTGTTCCATTTACCATCCCCCTTTTGCTTTGAAAGGGTAAAACTTATCACATTTTCTATTATGAAATATGAATTAAAAACAGTAGCCCATTTAGCCCTTCAGGTCTGCTTTGCATTCAATTAAGGTTGTAGCTGACCTGTATGGGATCCAATGTCTGCATTCCTGCCTGCCCCGGTAACCTTTGATTTCTGTTATTTCCATTCTGAAGAAGAATCAAATTGTACTTAGCAGGTGAAGACAGAATAAAGTTAATGTTGAGTTTCTTCAGCAATTTTATTTTATATCTCCAGCAGCTGTATATTTTGCTTTTACTAAGTAAAATCCACTTGCACTCAGCACCTACAAGTCTACTTTTCAGTTATTGGTCAGATTACCACTAAGTGAAGCACTGAATTAATTAGTGAAGAAAGCATTTGCTCACTTGCTGGGTTGCCAGCAGACAAGACAGTTGCTTGCAGCATGAACTAGTGGTTTAAAGTGAGAACTTTGCAAGTCTACTGAGTTTTTCCAAACTTTTAGGCAAGTCTAAACTATTAAAGTGTTCTGAATATTAAATTTGCAAGTGCAAACCAGGTAGCTGAAAATTTGCAAAACAGATTCTGAAAGGCGGGGTAATCAGCTGAGCCAAAATAAATTCTCCATTCCTGAAACAGCATCAATCTCAAATCCCAGTCGTTATAGCACTGATCCTCTCCCTTTGAAAAGTGCTGTTGTTTTGATTTTCTTTCTCCAAAGTTCCAAAACAATACAACAGCATATAAAACAGTAATTGCTGCTCCTGGCATTCGAGGAAATCACCTCCAACACCTAAAGTACCTCCAATAAAGGAGCAGCTGTTACAGCCTGAAATTTTTTCTGTCCTCCATCTTGGATTAGCAGTCATTCAAATTGCAATATAAATGCTGGGATGTGGGAATGTTGCAATATTTAGTTTTGTAGAAGGATGAGTCTTGGCTGTCAGTATGTTCTGAGTAGTTTGTTCTGCAGCTTGTGCTGATTGGAATGAATGTCAGTTGTATAGAGGCACCTCATTTATTATGCAGTGCAATTCGTATAATCAGGGCAGTTGTCAACAGCTGTACAGTTACTTGTTATGTACATATATAGGAACAAGCTACTGTCTTCTCAGAAATAATTGGCTGTAATCACCCATGTCTCCAAAACTGGAGGAGGAGAGAAAAATGCACTCTATTAATTTTGGCTAACAAACAGTGAAATTCATAACTAATCTTGGAGAAACCTGTTTGGGAGAGGTCACAGCAGAGAAACAGGTAAGTGAATAAATGAATATTTTAAGCATGGCCTTATAGTAAGTCTGCAATAGTGAGTAGAGTGGATCCTATCTTGATGATATGCTTTTTTGAGATATGTCTCTTGATTAAACTTAAAAGATAAGCCATAAGTATTAATTTAATCTGGAGCAGTGTTTTCCAGAGGAATAAGATGGTGCTATTTTCTTGACCTGTAGATTGAAAGAAGCAAAAATGGCCTTTAGTAGAATGATATGCTCTTCTTGTCAGATGTAAGAGTTCAGGGAGCGTTTACGGGTTACTGAGGATTATATCTGCAATAAATGCCTTTGGTTGCGAATCCTATCAGATCGAATGGATTGGTTGGAGCGACAGAGACAGTGAGGAATTTATAAGAGCAAGGTGATGTGATAGATGGCAGTTGTAGGAAGGTGGAAAAGTCACAGATACAGTCACATAAATGGGTTAACTCCAAGAAAGGTAAGAGAAGTAGGCAGTTTGTGCAGGAGTGTTCTGTGGCTATGCCCATTTCAAATAAGTATGCTATTTTGGAAAATGTAGAGGGTGATGGATTCTCCGAGGATTGTAGCATGAACAGCCAAGTTTCTGGCATTGAGACTGGTTCTAATGCAATGAGGGGTGTGTTGGGCTCCAAGAGATCGATTGTCTTGGGGGACTCTCAAGTCCGAGGTACAGACAAACGTTTCTGTGGCCATCAGAATGGTGTGTTATTTCCCTGTTGCCAGGATCAAGGATGTCTCCGAGAAGGTACAGCATGTTCTCTAGGTGGAGAGGGTCCAGCAGGAGGTAATTGTACATATTGGAACCAATGACATAGGAAGGGAAAAGTTGAGATTCCAAAGGAAGATTAGAGTGTTTAGCAGGAATTTAAAAAGGAGGTGCTCAAGAGTAGTAATATCTGGATTACTCCTGGTGCAATGAGCTAGTGAGGGCAGGAATAGGAGGATAGAGTAGATGAATGCATGGCTGAGGAGCTGGTGTCTGGGAGAATGATTCACATTTTTGGATCATTGGAAGCTGTTTTGGGGTAGAAGTGACATGTACAAGAAAGACGGATTGCATCTAAATTGGAAGGGGACTAATATACTGGAGGAGAGATTTACGAGAACTGCTTTAGAGGATTTAAACTAGTAAGGTTGGGGGGGGGGGGGGGGGGGGGGGTGGGTCCCAGAGAGGTAGTGAGGAAAGATTTCAATCTGAGACTGGTACAGTTGAGAACAAAGGCGAGCCAAACAGTCAGGGCAAGTAGGGACACACCAGAGAACAAGGTAGGACTGATAAACTATATTTATTTCAATGCAAGGGGCCTAACAGGAAAGACAGATGAACTCAGGGCACAGTTAGGAACTTGGGACTGGGATATCATAACAATTACAGAAATATGGCTCAGCAATGGACAGGACTGGCAGCTTAATGTTCCAGGATACAAATGCTACAGGAAGGATAGAAAGGGAGGCAAGAGAGGAGGGGAGTGGCATTTTTGATGAGAGATAGCATTACTGCTGTAGTGAGGGAGGATATTCCTGGAAATACATCCAGGGAGGTTGTTTGAGTAGAACGGAGAAATAAGAGAGGGATGATCACTTTATTGGGATTGTATTATAGACCTCTTAATAGTCAGAGAGAAATTGAGAAGCAAACTTGTAAGGAGATGTGTTATCTGTAAGAATAATAGAGTGGACATGGTCGGGGATTTTAACTTTCCACACATAGACTTGGACTGCCATTGTGTTAAGGGTTTAGACGGAGAGGAATTTAAGTGTGTACAAGAAAGCGTGTTGATTCAATATGTGGATGTAGCTACTAGAGAAGGTGCAAAACTTGACCTTTTTTTATAGATTAGATTAGATTACATTACAGTGTGGAAACAGGCCCTTCGGTCCAACAAGTCCATACCAACCCGCTGAAGCGCAACCCACCCATACCCCTACATTTACCCCTTACCTAACACTACGGGTAATTTAGCATGGCCAATTCACCAGCACATCTTTAGACTGTGGGAGGAAACTGGAGCACCCGGAGGAAACCCACGCAGACACGGGGAGAATGTGCAAACTCCACACAGTCAGTTGCCTGAGGCGGGAATTGAACCCGGGTCTCTGGCGCTGTGAGGCAACAGTGCTAACCACTGTGCCGCACTCTTGGGAAATAAGGCAGGGCAGGTGACTGAGGTGTCAGTGGGGGAGCACTTTGGGGCCAGCGACCATAATTCTATTAGTTTTTAAAATACTGATGGAAAAGGATGGACCAGATCTAAAAGTTGAGTTCTAATTTGGAAGAAGGCCAATTTTGATGGTATTAGACCAAGACTTTCAAAACAGTCAGCCCTGTCTCAACTCAGGACAACACTCTCACAGACATTCCCTACAGTCAGCCCTGCCCCAACTCAGGACAACACTCTCACAGACATTTCCTACAGTCAGCCCTGCCCCAACTCAGGACAACACTCTCACAGACCCCACAGCTACCTAGATTACACCTCTTCCCACCCTGCCTCCTGTAAAAACGCCATCCCATATTCCCAATTCCTTTACCTTTGCTGCATCTGCTCCCAGGAGGACCAATTCCAATACTGAACAACCCAGATGACCTCCTTCTTCAAAGACTGCAATTTCCCCCCAGACGTGGTGACGATGCTCTCCACCGCACCTCCTCCACTTCCTGCTCCTCTGCCCTTGAACCCCGCCCCTCCAATCGCCACCAGGACAGAACCCCACTGGTCCTCACCTACCACCCCACCAACCTCCAGATACATCGGGTCATCCTTCGTCATTTCCGCCACCTCCAAACAGATCCCACCACCAAGGATATATTTCTCTCTCCACCCCTGTCAGCGTTCCGGAAAGACCACTCCCTCTGCGACTCCCTTGTCAGATCCACACCCCCCACCAACCCAACCTCCACTCCCGGCACCTTCCCCTGCAACCGCAAAAAAAGCAAAACTTGCGCCCACACCTTCCCCTCACTTCCCTCCAAGGCCCCAAGGGATCCTTCAATATCCATCAGAAATTCACCTGCACCTCCACACACATCATTTATTGCATCCGCTGCACCCAATGTGGCCTCCTATACATTGGGGAGACAGGCCGCCTACTTGCGGAACGTTTCAGAGAACACCTCTGGGACGCCCGCACCAACCAACCCAACCGCCCCGTGGATAAACACTTTAAGCCCACCTCCCACTCCGCCAAGGACATGCAGGTCCTTGGCCTCCTCCATCGCCAGACTATGGCAACACGATGCCTGGAGGAAGAGCGACTCATCTTCCGCCTAGGAACCCTCCAACCACAAGGGATGAATGCAGATTTCTCCAGCTTCCTCATTTCCCCTCCTCCCACCTTTTCTCAGTCCCAACCCTCAGACTCAGCACCGCCTTCTTGACCTGCAATCTTCTTCCCGACCTCTCTGGCCCCACCCCTACTCCGGCCTATCACCCTCACCTTAACCTCCTTCCACCTATGGCATTCCCAACGCCCCTCTCCCAAGTCCCTCCTCCCTACCTTTTATCTTAGCCTGCTTGGCACATCCCCCTCATTCCTGAAGAAGGGCTTATGCCCGAAACGTCGATTCTCCTCCTTCTCCTTTGACGCTGCCTGACCTGCTGCGCTTCCAGCAACACATTTTTGAGAACTTTCAAAAGGTAATTGTGGGCAGAATTTTGCAGGGACAGGGACAGCTGGAAAATGGGAAACCTTCAGAAATGAGAAAATGAGAGTCCAGAGAAAGTATATTCCTGTTAGGGTGAAAGGAAAGGAAAGGATGACTAGAGAAATTGAGGGTTTGGTTACGTAAAAGAAGGAAGCATATGTCAGGTATAGACAAGATAGTTCGAGTGACTCCTTAGAAGAGTATAAAGAAAGTAGGAGTATACTTAAGAGGGAAATCAGGAGGGCTAAAAGAGGATATGAGATAGCTTTGGCAAATAGAATTAAGGAGAATTCAAAGGGTTTTTACAAATACGTTAAGGACAAAAGGGTAACTAGGGAGAGAATAGGACCCCTCAAAGATCAGAGCTGAAAATGTATTGCTGGAATAGCGCAGCAGGTCAGGCACCATCCAAGGAGCAGGAGAATCCATGTTTCGGGCATGAGCCCTTCTTCAGGAATCCCCTCAAAGATCAGCAAGGTGGCCTTTGTGTGGAGCCACAGGAGATGGGGGAGATACTAAATGAGTATTTTGCATCCGTGTTTACTGTGGAAAAGGACAAGGAAGATATAGAATTTTAGTGGAATAGATGGTGACAGCTTGAAAAATGTCCATATTACAGAGAAGGAAGTGCTGGATGTGTTGAAATGCATCAAGGTGGATACATCCCCCAGACTCGATTAGGTATACCCTAGAACTCTGTCGAAGGCTAGGAAAGTGATTGCTGGGCCCTTTGCTGAGATATTTATATCGTCAATAGTCGCACGTGAGGTGCTGGAAGACTGGAAGTTGGCTAACATGGAGCCACTGTTTAAGAAGGGTGGTAAGGACAAGCCAGGGAACTATAGACCAGTGAGCCTTATGCCGGTAGTGGGCAAGTTGTTGGAGGGAATCCTGAGGGACAGGATGTACATGTAATTGGAAAGGCAAGGACTGATTGGGGATAGTCAACATGGCTTTGTGTGTGGGGAAATCATATCTCACAAACTTGATTTGAGTATTTTGCAGAAGTGACAACGAGGATTGGTGAGGACAGAGCGGTAGATGTGATCTGTATGGACTTCAGTAAGGGATTCGACAAGGTTCCCCATGGGAGACTGGTTAGCAAGGTTAGATCTCATGGAATATGTGGATAACTAGCCATTTGGATACAGAACTGGCTCAAAGGTAGAAGATGGAGGGTAATGGTGGAGGGTTTTTTCAGTCTGGAGGCCTGTGACCAGTGGAGTGCCATAAGGATCAGTGCTGGGTCCATTATTTTCATCATTTATATAAATAATTTAGATGTGAGCACAAGAGGTATAGTTAGTAAGTTTGCAGATGACACCAAAATTGGAGGTGTAGTGGACAGTGAAGAAGGTTACCTCAGATTACAACAGGATCTTGATCAGATGGGCCAATGGGCTGAGAAGTGGCAGATGGAGTTTAATTTAGATAAATATGAGGTGCTGCATTTTGGGAAAGCAAATCTTAGCAGGACTTGTACACTTAATGGTCAGGTCCTAGGGAGTGTTGCTGAACAAAGAGACCTTAGAGTGCAGGTTCACAGCTCCTTGAATGTGGAGTCGCAGGTAGGTAGGTAGGATAGTGAAGAAAGTGATTGGTATGCTTTCCTTTATTGGTCAGAGTATTGAGTGCAGGAGTTGGGAGGTCATGTTGCGGCTGTGTGCGACGTTGGTTAGGCCAGTTTTGGAATATTGTGTGCAATTCTGGCCTCCTTCCTATCGGGAAGATGTTGTGAAACTTGAAAGGGTTCAGAAATGATTTCCAAAGATTTGCCAGGGTTGGAGGATTTGAGTTATAGGGAGAGGCTAAATAGGCTGGGGCTGTTTTCCCTTGAGCATCAGAGGCTGAGGGGTGACCTTATAGAGGTTTATAAAATCATGATGGGCTTGGATAGGAAAAATGGACAAAGTCTTTTCCCTGGGGTGGGGCAGTCCAGAATATAGGGCATAGGTGTAGGGTGAGAGGCGAGAGATATAAAAGAGACTTACGGGGCAACCTTTTCATGCAGAGGGTGCTGTGTGTGGAATGAGCTGCCAGAGGAAGTGGTGGAGGCTGGTACAATTGCAACATTTAAAAGGCATTTGGATGGGTATATGAAGAGGAAGGGCTTGGAGGGATGTGTGACTGGCTGGTATTGGGATATCTGATCGGCATGGACGAGTTGGACCGAAGGGTCTCTTTCTGTGCTGTACATCTCTCTGACTATGCAAGCGAAGTAATGAATGAGCAGTGGTATTGCTTGAGGGAAGAATTTGAGAAGGGTATAGTGTTTTCCTCGCTGTCTACCTCCAGTGCACTCAGAGTCTTTAAAGGTCTTAGAATGCAGATGGGGTAGAAATATCCCCAGCCTTTTGCTTGGGCATCAAAATCCTCTGATTGTAAACTATGCATACCGTGTTAATGCTGTATTCTATGGAATCTCCAATCAATGGACATGGAGACTGCAACATATCAAGGCAATTTTGCAATTGAAATGCCCTGGTGGAGATATACAAACAGGTAACTCGGAAAAAGAATCTTGAGAATAGGGAATGACCTTTGATAACTAAAATGAGAAGTTTTTTTCACTTTCAGTTGTGAATCTTTGGAATTATCTATCCTCGAAATGATTAACTACTGACTATATTCAAGACCAAGAGGGATAGAAAAGTAGGATTAGTCATGATTGAATGGCAGCCCTGGCTCAAGGGGCCATGTGTAGTTGTTCCTTAAATTTGCATGTACCTTTTGAAACCAGGATGTTGTCTGTTACAATTCTAATGCCCAGTTAACTATAACCTAATAATTAGGGCAGTCAGAATGCATTGCAGCATGGACAGATTACACCTTCTCTGTTACAGTTTGATCCAACTATGTTAGATGTTGCTAAGTGAGGTTTTAATTTTTTTTTCCCTGGGATGTGAGAGATACTGTCAAAGGCCGAGATATGAGCCATCTTTAGTTGTACTAAAGTTCAGTCCCAGAGGCATGACAAGATCCTGCCAATTGTAGGTGAGATAAATGACCTGGTTTTTTTTTGGTTGCTTATGGGAACATTTTTGACCAGAAGAGTACAAAGATTCCTGCTATTCACATAGTGCCATGCTTCTTCACGAGGGAGTCCACATGTATTTTTGAATTCAAAACATATTCTGCTGTGTCATGCACTGAACATCTGTCTGTTGTGTCATAACACCTAGTGTTCCATCCTTTATCAGGCAGACGAGGTGATTTTTAATCCCCCTCTCCCTGCTGTCATTCTCTAGTTGATCTCATTATTTACATTTTGTTTCTGTTAAGCTTTCTGCCTTATTTGTTCAAATCCTTTCCCACTTATTTTTCTGTAAGGATCCTCATTGCTTCCTCCTCTCCTCCACTCTATTGTCATAAATATCTTTTCAATGAGGCATTAAACCAGGCCTCATGCTAAGGTAGGTACAAGAGATCCTTAAGTATGTCTGTTTTGAAGAGCAGAGAGTTCTGCGTATACTCTGGTAAATGATCAAGTCTGCCATCACCAAAACAGGTTCTGTGATTATTGTATTTTGTAGGACCTTGTTACTTACTTTTCAAGTGTAGATGGCCATGAGATGTTTGGGATGCTCCCTGTAATATAAATACAAGTTTTATTTTAAACTGGATGTTGGGAAGTAAACTTATACCTTTTAATTTTCTTTCAGAATGTCGTATCCAAGAATGCTTTCCAATATCGTGGCAACTCTCAGCATGATGCTCAAGAGTTTCTGCTATGGCTTCTTGATAGGGTTCATGAGGATCTGAACAATATTGTTTTAACAAATGGGAGGCCTGCAGTCAAGGTACGATTGTTTGTCTGTATTCAACAGAAAAATAGAACAGGAAAGAAAAAGACAAATTTCATGTTTGTTATTTATTTTGAGAGTTATTTGTACAAGCTCGTAATTTGGCTCTTCTTGACTGTGCCGGCTCTTTGGCAGGGCTAGCCATTACTTTTTATTAATTCATAGGATCTGGGTATTGCTGGCTAGACTAGCGTTTATTGACCTTTCCCTAACTGTGCTGGAATGGAATGACTTGTTAGATCATTATGGAGGACAGTTCGGAGGTAGGCATGATGCTGTGCATCTAGAGTTACACGTTGCCCAGACGACACAAGGATGGTAGATTAAAGAGCATTATTGAAGCAGATATGTTTTTATAACAGATAATGGACTGGGAGGTCATGTTACGGCTGTACAAGACATTGGTGAGGCCATGACTGGAATACTGCATGCAGTCCTCGTCTCCCTGCTATAAGAACAATGTTGTGAAACTTGAAAGCATTCGGAAAATATTTACAAGGATGTTGAAGGGTTTGAGCTGTAGGGAGAGGCTGAATAGGCTGGGGGTGTTTTCCCTGGAGCGACAGAGGCTGAGGGGTGACCTTATAGAAGTTTAGAAAATCATGAGGGGCATGGATACAGTAAGTTGACAAGGTCTTTTCCCCGGGGTGAAGGAGTCTGCAACTAGAGGGCATTAGTTTAAGGCGAGAGGAGAAAAATTTAAAAGGGATCCAAGGGGCAACTTCTTTATGCAGGGGATGGTGTGGGTTACTAGTTCAGTGTCAATACTATACTATGCCACCACTACTCCCCTGCTTGTTCTTCAAAGGTCAGTGTATTCTTCTTTTTTTCCAAGTACTTAAATTACTTGCTTTCGGAAGTTATGATTTAATCTGTTTACAACTATAGGGGTAGTTTCAGATTGCAGTGATTTGCTGCATAATAGGAAAGAAAATGCCTCATGTCTCATCTTGTTGTTCTTTTCAACACCTTAAATTTTTCTGTTGTTGCCAACTCTTGCCACAAAACACAGTTTCAGCTTTTTAGAAGAAATGTTTTTGATTCTTTGGAGGGGCAGGGGAGATTGTCCCCACTTGCCTGTTTTTCATTACCCGCAGTCATTCCCAAGTGGAGGTTTACAAAATCATGAGGGGCATGGGTAGGATAAATAGACAAGGTCTTTTCCCTGGGCGGGGAGTCCAGAGCTAGAGGGCATAGGTTTAGGGTGGGAGGGGAAAGATATTAAAGAGATCTAAGGGGCAACTTTTTCATGCAGAGGTTGGAATGAGCTACCAGAGAAAGTTGTGGAGGCTAGTACAGTTGCAATATTTAAAAGGCATTTGTATAGGTTTATCAATAGGAAGGGTTTGGAAGGAAATGGCCCAGATGCTGGCAGATGGGACTAGATTGGGTTGGGATATCTGGTCAGCATGGACGGGTTGGACCGAAGAGTCTGTTTCTGTGCTGTACATCTCTATGACTGTATGGTCAGATAACATGCCGTTGGACCTCTGATGATATTTTGAGGTTGAACAGAGGGCTTAAACAAGAGTCTTGACACAGTTATGTTTCTATGGAGAACTCAATTAATGCTGCCACAAAACAGTGACTTTAGATAGATAATGGACATGGTTAAGGATCATCACTAATGCAACAAGTTAATGGACCTGCATGTCAGTTGTGATCTCTAGCTTTGCCTCTGCATGCTGGCATTCCTTGTGTTACATCGGTGATACAAATACGAAGTCTATAGTACATAGGGCACTGCGTAATATCGAACTAAGTGTTTTGATTGAATTCTGCATTTGATCTTTCAATTTAAAAAAAATTGAAATGTCAGTTTGAAATGCTTTGTAGCTGTGAAATTTTGTCAGACATCAGGCTGAAAACACATTGTCCTTTGTGTGACATGCCTCAGGCCTCATGAAGAGACTTGAATTGGCACTTGGTTGTTGCAGCTTAGGCTTGTTTAAGTTGGGGCATTGTGTTGCAAAGCCAGGGGATGATTATGATGGGCTGGGGAATTTACTTGTTCCCAACATAGTCGCAGACTTCAGGGAACATCTCAGGGACTCGCAGACTTCTGGGACACTTGCACACACACCCAAATAACACTGCTGTCCTGTGGCCGACCGCTTCCACTCCCCCTCCCACTCACATGCAAGTCCTGGGCCGCCACTGCTGCCAATGACTGGAGGATGAATGCTTCTGCCTTGGGATCCTTCAATCACACGACATCAACATCAACCTCAACTTCAGTAGTTTCCAAATCTCCCCCCCCACCCCATCTCATTCCAGATCTATCCTTCCAACTCGGCACCACCCTCTTGAATTGTCCTAGCTGTACGTTTTCCTTCCCACCTATCTGCTCCACCCATCTACCAATAGCCTTCCCAGCCACCCTCCCAACCAGCCGCCCTCCACCCCCTTGTATAGAATGTGCTTTCCATCAGGAAGTGGTGACTAATCTCAATGTTAAATGTTCAGAATTAATTGCTTTTCTACAGTTCCTTCAAAATCATTGTCCTATTACCATCATTATACCTATGCTCATACTTTATTTGTAAATATTTATACAAAACGTGCATTTATTATGTTATTTTCTACAAATAGATTTGAGCACTTTTACTCTGTGCATTCCTTTTCTTTTCTGATGACCAAATAATCTTCCAGCTGATTTAGTTACATTAGCTATGAAAGAGTATCTAGTTGCAAATTATGAATGTGAACTCTAAATTATTCAGAGGGATGCTAAATCTGCATTAAACTACATTTAAATTGGCCACCCAACTCTCGCAAGTTCTTTCCTACTATTTTTCTATGGATGCTTTGTTTGATAAATTTGCTTTTCTTTCATTTAGCCTCCAAAAGATGAAGATGAGCTATGTGAAGGGCCATCTCTTCCAGTGAGAAGCAGTTTTGTGCAGGAGCTTTTTCAAGCACAATATAGGTGAGAGCTTCTTTGAGTTTAAAGTAAACAAGAGTTAATCATGGAGGAATTCATTTCCTTTTATAAGTTAAAGTTGTTTTAGTAGAGGTGTTGGACTGTTGGAAAACGGTGACCTCTGAGCAAGAACAACTTTCCTGTGCTGTTGGATTTTCCCTGATGTGTGAGCTGTTGTGCTCTTCAGTTGGCTATTTTGGGAGATTGGAGTGTCCCCTAGGTGATTTGATTTCCAGTTTGTTTGCTTTGTAGGTGAACTGTCGAGTATTGTGCACTATCCAAGGAAATCTTGTACTAGCTTTCTAACAAATGATACAAGGCTTTGTTTGATACCACTCAATGTGCACAGATGTCCTAGATGCAAGATGACAATTTTGAGTTAGTGGTAGCCCCTTGAGCCTGCTCCACCATTCAAAATGGCCTAGCTCCATATACCTGTCTTTGGCCCATATCCCTTGATGTTTTTTGCTAAACAAATATGTATCTATCTTAGATTTAAAATTACCAATTGATCCAGTGTCCACTACCATTTGCGGAAGAAAGTTCCAAACATCTACCATCCTTTGAGTGTAGAAGTATTTTGTAACATCCCTTCTGAATTGTCTGGGCCTAATTCTAAATTAAGTCCCCTAGTTCTAGAATCCCCAACCAGTGAAAATAATGTATCTTCATCTATGTGCTCTTTTCCTATTAATATCATGAAGACTTCGATCAGGTCACCCCTTAACCTTTGAGGGCCGCTCAGTGGTTGGCATTGCTGCCTCATAGCACCAAGGTCCTAGATTCGATCCCAGCCCTGGGTGACTGTGCATGTGAAGTTTGCATGTTCTCCCTATGTCTGCATAGGTTTCCTTCGGGTACTCCAGTTTCCTCCCGCAGTCCAAAGATGTGCAGGTTAGGTGAATTGGCCATGTTAAATTCTCCATTGTGTTCAGGAATGTGTAAGTTAGCTTCATTAACCATGGGAAATGTAAGGTTATAGGTTAAGGAGATGGCTCTGAGATGGATACCCTTTGGATTGTCGGTGTGGACTTGTTGGGACAGATGGCCTGTTTCCACACTGTAGGTATTCTTTGTTCTGTGTAACCTTCTAAATTTCAGAGAAGCCATGTCTAATTAGTATAAACTCTCCTCTACTCATACCTTGACTTTAGAGGCTAAGTTATCATTCTTGTAAACCTAGATTGTACTCCCTCCAAGGTCAAAATATCCATGCTAAGGTATGGAGTCCAAATCTGTTCATAGTACTCCAGGTGGGGTCTAATTAGGATTTTGTGTAACTGCAGCATAACATCTAGATAGTTGTACTCTGGTGCTCTAGATATAAAAGCCAGTATTCTGTTAGTTTTCTTGAACATTTTCTGCACCTGTTTATGACATTTGTAAAGGTCTCTGCACCTGAACAATCGAGTTTCTTTGGGCATCAGTTATATTTAACTTTATGCTATCTGAAAAGTATACAAATTCATCTGTTTTTGGTCCAAAATATATATCCTCACATTTGCTTAAATTGAGCTCCATCTGACACTATTTTCCCCAATTCACTTTGTCTAGCTACATTCTTTTGAATTTTACGCGATCATCTTCACTGTCTACAATGCTGTTTAACTTAGTGTCGTCAGCAAATTTGGATATATAACTTTGTATGCCACTATTCAAGTATATCTGTGCTATGACCTCAAGTATTCACCTTAATTAATGTGATAATTGAGATCCTAATGCAGTTCCTTGTGGGATGCCACTAGTCACATCCTGCCAATTTGAGTACCTACCCATTATCCTTCCTTTCTGTTGCCTGCCACTCAACCAATTGCTCAGCCATTTCAGTAATTTGCCTTCGATTCTGTGACCTTCTGTCTTAGTTAACAATCTCTTATGTGTGAACTTTATCAAATGATTCTGAATGTCCATATAAACAATATCCTGTCCACTACCCATTCCCCTATCCACTATCATAGCCATCTCTTCTAAAAATTCAGTGAAGTTTGTCAGGCATTTTTTAAAGAAGTTAATTTTTATGGGTTGTGGGCATCTTTGGCTGACCAGCATTTATTGCCCATCCCTCATTGTCCTTGAGAAGGTAGTGGTGAGCTGCCTTCTTGGACTGCTGCAGTCCACTGCTGTGGGTTGACCCACAATGCTGTTAGGGAAGGAAGTCCAGGGTTTTGACCCAGCGACATGAAGGATATTTCCAAGTCACGATGTGAATGACTTGGAAGGGAATTTGAGGATGGTGGTGTTCCAATAAATCTGCTGCCCTTGTCCATCTAGATGGAAGTGGTTGTGAGTTTGGAAGGTACTATCTGAGGATCTTTGGTGATTTTTCTGCAGTGCATCTTGTCGATAGTATGCTGCTGCTACTAGGCGTCAGTAGTGGAGGGTGTGGATGCTTGGGATGTAGTGCCAGTCAAGCAGGCTGCTTTGTCCTGGATGATGTCAAGCTTCTTGAGGGTTGTTGGAGCTGCAGTCATCCAGGCAAGTGGGGAGTATTCCATCGCAGTCCTGACTGGATGGTGGACAGGAGTTGAAAAGTGTGGTACTGGAAAAGCACAGCAGGCCAGGCAGCATCCGAGGAGCGAGAGAGTCAACGTTTTGGGCATAAACCCTCCTTCAGAAGTGTTGGGGGGGGGCAGGAAGGGGCTGAGAGATAAATATGAGGGTAGGGCTAGAGCTGGGAAGAAGGTAGCTGGTAAGATGATAGGTAGTTGCAGTTGGGTGGGTGATAGTGATAGGTTGGCGGAAAGGGTGGAGTGGATAGATGGGAAAGAAAATGGAGAGCTAGGACGGTTTAAGTGGATGAGTTAGAGGGTTGGATCTGGGATGAGGTGTGGGGGGGGCGCGGTAAGGAAACTGGTGAAGTCGACGTTGATGCGATGTGGGTAGGGGTGCAGCAAGTTCAGGAACATAAGCCTATTGTCAGAATGTTGCAGTATCCACTGTCCCCAACTGTTTCTTGATATCACTTGGAGTGAATCAAATCAGCTAAAAGCTGACAAAGGGTCAGTTAGACTCAAAACGTCAGCTCTTTTCTCTCCTTACAGATGCTGCCAGACCTACTGAGATTTTCCAGCTTTTTCTCTTTTGGTTTCAGATTCCAGCATCTGCAGTAATTTGCATTTATTTTAGCTAAAGGCTGATATTTGTAATGCTGGTGACTACTGGAGGCGGCCAAGATGGATCATCCACTCCACACTTGTGGCTGAAGATTGCTGCAAAAGCTTCAGCCTCATCTTTCACACTGATGTGCTGGGTCTTCCATCATTGAGGATGGGGGTATTTGTGGAGCTTTGTCGACCACCATTCGCGACTGGAAGTGGCAGGACTGTAGAGCTTAGATCTGATCAGTTGGTTGTAGGATTGCTTAGCTCTGTCTGTCACTTGCTACTTACCTGTCATGAATTCATAAGTAATCTTCCTGATTAACTGAAAATTTTGAAGGTGTTCAGTTATCCTATCCTTGATTATAGACTTTAACAACTTCCCCATCACAGATATTAGACTAACTGGTTTATAATTCGCCTGTTTACTTTTCTTTCGTCCCTCTTAAAAAGTGGAACGTGGTGAAATTTTCCAATCCAGAGGGACGACTCCTGTAAATAGGGAACTCTGAAGACTTAGAGTTGAAATGTCTAGTGTGCTCCCCAACTTCCTTTTTGTGGTTGGAAGCCGTCAGGTCCTGGGGATATGTCATTCTTTAACTCCATTGATTTTCTCATTATTGACATTTTACTTGCATTAGTTTTATTTAGCCCCTGTTCTTGATCTACTATTAATTTCCCTGCGACTTTCAACAAGCAATCCTCCTTTTCTACTGAAAATGCTGAGACAAACCAGTTATTCAACATGTCTCCCAGTTCCCCATAGTCGCCGACAATATCCCATTTTCAGTATTTATGGGTCCAACAATATTCCTGACCATCTGCTTTCCCTTTATGTAACTATAAAATCTCTCATTGATTTTGATGTCCCTGGCAAATTTCCTTTCATAATCCCTTTGTCTTGGATCACAGGGAGTATCCAAGCAGTTCTGCTTAGATTCAGTTAAAGGTAGTTGAGAGAAGACTTGACAACAGCAATTTGCTTATATATGGACACTTATATATGGACACTTATATATGGACACTTATTAACTAATAAGTGAAGATGAGAAAGGAAGGAAAAGAAAGCAATGAGGCTCATGCTCTCCTGCATGTCAGGGACCTCTCGATCCATGGCTGATCTGGAGACTTAGGTTTGTTTCTGGCACTGTTTGCGATCCTGGCCCGAGGTGAAGTTCAACAAAACGTTTTCTCTTATACAGTGTAACAGATAGCCAGTGCAGGAAACAGTACAGAAAAGCAACTTTGATTATTTCATCTGCAGCATGCACCGGAATGTTCACTGAACTCATTCAAGGTCATGCAGCTGTCGAATATCATCAACTTTGTTAGCCCTTCAGCCCTTAAGCTGGTTTGAGGCTCTTTGCCCGTTTTTGTACCTTTTTCCATTAAATAGGTTCTGTGCTGTTTTTTGTATGTCTTTGTTTTTAGTTTTATGCTGTCCCATATTTCTTTAATTGTCTGTGGCTGTTTTTCTTTCTGTGAAGTAGAGTTTTTCCCCCTCAGTTGTATAAACTGGAATTGTACTATATTGAAAGTTAATTTAAACATCCTCCACTGTTCTGCAATCGTTTCACCCATTAGCAGATCTTCCCAGTTCACTATAGAGTTTGTTTCATCTTGTTAAATTTGGCCTTCCCTAAATCTTAAAACTCTCATAGTTGATTCATGCTTTTTGTTTTCATTGTACTCATCTCATGTTATAATCACACTTTGATAAATGGTCACGCATGAATAGGTTACTAATTAAATCTAAATTGTTTCTTATTACTAAATCCATTGTTACTTGTCCCTTTGTTGCATTCAGGATATATTGCTGTAGGAAACTATCCTGGACACACTCGAGAAATTCACTACTTTTCTGACAGGTGCTTTCTACCTCTCCCAATCTGCGATAGAAGTTAATATCTCCCATAAATGCTGATCTGGCTTTGCTATGCACTTGTCTAATTTCTGCATTTATACAATCTAGCACCTAAGAGCTGCAACTTGGGGTCTGTACACACCACCTCTTACAGTTTTAGATCCTTTGCTGTTCCTCAGTTCCAACCATATTGTCCCCACTGAATCCTTCACTATATCCTCCTTCATCATTGACATAATTTTGTTTGTAATCAGTAAGACTATGCCACCTCCTCTCCCTTTTTCTCTGTCTGTATTGTAACTTTATAACCTGATGTATTCAATTCTGAATCCAGACCTTCCTACAGCCATGTCTCAGCAATGGCTACTGTATCATAATCTCCAATTTAAATTTGTACTTGCAGCTTTTTAAATATATTCCATATGTTCTGTGCATTCATGTATAAAACTCTTATTTGTGCCATATACTCTAACCTGATCCTCAGTAAAGATGCTTTACACCTGTTTATTATTTCTCTCTTCCAGTTTAATCAATACAATTTTTATACTTTTTCCATTATCTACCAAACCTGGTAGGATTGCTGACTATTTCTTTACTCCCTGTCATGTTACTATTCTCAGTTTATATGGAAAAATGTCTTGAATTTCTGTCAGAACTTTGTAGGTTGGCAACAAAATGACTGTTCCTCTTTTTCCTTTTAGGTCTTCATTGACATGTCCTCATTGCCAAAAACAGAGCAATACCTTTGACCCATTCCTGTGCATCTCTTTGCCCATTCCTCCACTTCAGACCAGGTAAGAGTTTGAGTTACAGCTACAAATGTCAACATTTTGGGACCATTTGTGCTACAACTGCATGGTGTTTCTAAATATCATAAACTGGAAATGTCAGAGAGAGATAATCTTTTTGGCAAAATCATTGTTGTTACTTCAGACTCATGCAGCACAGGTGGAACCCATTCAATTGTTGTGCCTGTGCTAGCTCTTTAAGAAAATCCATTTAGTTCCATACCCTTACAGTTTGTCCATAGCCCTGCAAGTTTCTCTCTTTTTTTAAAAAATAGTGTCTAGTTCTCTTTTGAAAACCACTTTAAACGACCTTCGCCCATACTTGGGCTGTGCATTCCAGCTTGCCATAAATAAAGATTTGCATTTATGTAGGATGCATTTATAACTGCTTTACAAACAATTGATTACTTAAATGCATGAAAGATGGCAGCCAATTTGTACTCATCAGGCACCCACAACAGCAATTTGATAATGATGACCTTTTGACTGAGAAGAAGGTATTGGTTGGGGCACTAGGGATAACGTACTTGCTCCTCTGTGGAACCCGGAACTTAGTTTAACATCTCAATTGAAAGTTGACATCTTCAATTGTGTAAATCTCTCTCAGTACTGTATTGAAATGGCAGCTGTAATTTTCTGCTCAAATTCTTGACTAGCACTTGAGTCTAAAACTTTCTGGCGCAGTCAAGATTGTTACCAACTGTGTCACAGCTGACATTGATCTTTACATTTCTGGCTGCTTCTCTAAAATCTGTCTCTCTTGGTTCCTGAGCATTCAACCATGAGAAACTATATTTCCTTTTATTTACTGGAGTTGAGATTTCATATTGCAGCTGTACACGGCATTGGTGAGATCATTTTTAGAATACTGCATTAATTCTAGTCTCCCTGCTATAGGAATGATGTTGTTAATCTTGAAAGGGTTCAGAAAAAATTTATAAGGATGGAAGTTTTGATCTATAGGGAGATGCTGAATAGGCTGGACCTTTTTTTTCCCTGAAGTGTTAGAGGTTGAGGGATGACACTATAGAGGTTTATAAAATCATAAAAGGCATGGATAGGATGAATAACCAAGGTCTTTTTCCCAAGTTGGCGAAGGCCAAAACTAGAGGGTATGGGTTTAAGGTGAGAAGAAAAAGATTTAAAAGGAACCTAAGAGGCAACTTTTTCATGCAGAGGGTGTGCATGTATGGAATGAGCTGCCAGAAGTAGTGGTGGCGATGGGTACAAATATGACGTTCAAAAGGTATCTGGATGGCTACTTAAATAGGAACAGTTTAGAGGGATATAAACCAAATGATGGCAAATGGGACTAGATCAGTTTTGGATATCTGGTTGGCAAGAACAGAAGAGTTGGACCAAAGAGTCTGTGTAATTCTGACTCTGTGATATTGCCATCTAATAATTTTATGATTTTGCTATTTTAATTAAATATAACCATACCCAGTTCTATAACAAAAACGTGAAGATTCAGTAAATTAAAATCCATCTAATTTCTTATCACTGCTTCCCTCTTCAAGTTATAGAATTTTTAGAGTTATTTAATTGCATTAAATGCACCATTAGAGAGTTTCAGGTTAAGAGGACGTGAATGTGCTTAAAATTTTCTGATGGATGCAGGAAGAAATAAAGGGAAGAGCAAGTGAGGTGGAAGAGGGTACTGATATCCCGGGGCAGCCAGATATCATTTCAGAGCATCATGCTTCAAGTCAGTTGGGCATTACAGTCCACTGGGCCAAACACTACTGGCTGGAGGCCTTCTAAGAAATCGATTGGATATATTGTTTTCAGATGAATGTTTATAGAGCGTTGTATCTGTTACTAGTTGTAAATGAGTTCTTAAAACTATTTAGATGTAACCATCAGACTGATTGATTAAACTTGTACTTAGTGATTTTCTTTTTTCTCCAATGGTCACTCAGACTTTAAGGATATTTAGTCTCAGTAGTATTAAAGTTGGGACCTTGAATTAATTATGATTAATTCTGTATTTTTTTTCACCAGTAAAGAGGGATTGCTATCCCACATTTAAATTTGCTATAGTTCTGTGACTGAGGCAGGAGGAGTGCACCATCTCTCTAGTTCCATGACTCCATAAGTCAGTACAGAAAACAGCAATGTATTTTCCAGTTACTGAAATGGCCCATTAAAATAGCTTTGCTTAGCCAGATGAATTTTTAAATTAAAAAAAATGCCTATCAAGGAGTTATCTTTATAAACACAGTTATTTGTTTTTTTTATCAAATCAAAACTGATTCAATGAGTTGTAATAACTGGTTGACATAGACAGATGATACAAATGTCCATATCCTTGTTTCTCTTTTTCAACCTGCGGTGTCTTTGGCATTTGCAAAAGAAAAAAAAGATTTTTTTCCCTCTGCAGAGGTTCCCATTTTTTTAAAAACAGAAAAACAGTTTCTTTTTATTTTTGAAGACAATAAGGATAAGGAGTAAAATCTTCAAAAGACCATTGTTCTCTGGTGTCTTGACAGACATGGTTTGCTCAGGATATTGATTTTAATATTGGAAACTTTGCGACCTGAGGCTGGAGGAGTACACTATTGCTCTGGTGTCCCTATTCCACAAATCACAACATAAATCAAAAATAGATTTTTCAGTTACTAAGATGACTAATTAATACAATGTCTCGATCAATTTTTTTAGTGCATACATAGCATGTGAGTTTTACTAGCCAGGCCAGCATTTATTGCCCTTCCTTGTTTGCCCTTGAGAAGGTGGTTTGAGCTGTTTTCTTGAACCACTGCAATCTATGTGCTGTATGTGGACCCACATTTTCATTTGAGTAACTCCCAGGATGTTGATAGAGGGGTATTCAGTGATGTTAACACTATTAAATATTGAGGGATGATTAGTCCATTTGTTTTGTTCTGTTTTATTGGAGGTGATCATTGTCTGGCATTTGTGTGGTATGAATGTTATTTACAAATTTTAAAAAAATATAAAATGACCATCCACTAGGTTTCTTAATAAACCAACAATAATGTTTATAATCAAAACAAAACTTACTCGGTGTAGATGCAAAGATTAGTTAATATGTAAATTTAATAATGTGCAAGTATAATTGTTCATCCATCAAAATATCCCCAAAACATCCACGCATACACGTACACTCTTCAGGGAAAGAAAAGATAAATGATTTCCCTACTAAGGTTGGCTTTGTGAGACAAAAAAGCCCACTTTGGACCATGAGTTATTCTTGAAGGAAATAGAATAAACTGTAGAACATTTCAAAATCTGACATTCTGACATATGTGGTCAAGACAATAATAATTGTCTTCAGTGTTTTTGTAGCCACAGCTTTCTGAGGTAATGGAATATTCAAGTGCCTTTGAATTATTCTTTTTCAGTAGAACAAATAGATTTGTCCAGAATGTTGGTGAGGTCACTTTTGGAGTTCTGTGTACAGTTCTGGTCGTCTTGCTATTGAAAGGATATTACTAAATTAGAGAGGCTGCTGAAAAGATTTGCAACGTGTTACTAGGATTGGAGGGTTTGAGTTGTAAGAAGGGGCTAGGACATTTTTCATTGGAGTTTTAAGGGCGACCTTATCGAGGTTTATAAAATCTTGAGGGGCATAGACAAGGTGAATAATAATGGTCTTTACCCAAAATGGGAGAGTTCAAAACAAGGGAGCATATTTTAAAGGTGAGAGGAGAAAGATTTAAAAGGGACCTGAGGGGCAACGTTTCTACACAGAGAGTGGTTTCTGTGTGGAATGAAGTGCCAGAAGGAAGTGGTAGGTGCAGGTTCAGGGGCATTAATAGGGAAGATTTAGAGGGATCAATACCAAATACAGGCAAATGGGACTAGTTTAGTTTTGGAAACTTGGTCGGCATGGATGAGTTGGACTGAAGGGTCTGTTTCAGTGCTGTGTGACTCAAACTCAATGACTGTATATACGCTGCATAATTATCTCTCCTACCTAATTAGTGCTTATTATTATTGTCAGAATAATGGAGATAGAGCCCAGAGAGAGAGAAAGTAAGTTAGACAGACAAACAGGTAGTTGATAGTAAGCTAGAGTAGAAGAAATGTTGCTAGTGGAGACAATGAGCAGATGAAAATGGGTTGGCTTTGCTAAAAGTAGCCCATGACATGACATGACTCGGGGTGTGGATGTGGATGAAAGACACGGATGGAATTGTTCAGGATATATAATTATTACTGTGGGAAGGGTATTATTAAATTAAAGAGGGTACAGAAAAGATTAACAAGGATGTTACCAGGACTGGAGGGTTTGAGTTATAAGATGGAGCTAGATAGGCTAGGACTTTTTTCACTAGAACATGGGAGTTTGAGGGTGACCTCATTGAGTCCTGAAAGCTGCAGGGTCCCCGAGTGGAAGATGAAACTCTGTTCTTCCAGCCTGCACTGTGCTTTGCTGGAGCATTGAAGCAGGCCTGAGACAGAAATATTGGCCAGGGGCATGGTGTTGTGTCGAAGTGGCAGGCAACTGGAAGCTTGAGTTCAGATTTATGGAAAAGTTGTTTATTTCCTGCCTTGTACAGTGCAGGTTGGTTGGGGTGAATCACTGACCATAGAACAAACCTGAACTGGTTGATAATGACCTTGGATAGGATTTTTAAATCTGCACTCACCTCCCCATTCCACTGGGAGATGAAGGTGATCGCACATGCTCCTGGGCAGAAGTATGCTGTTATAGATCTCTAGCAGGTACTGGCCAGTCAAATCTCGTGAAGCAGAATAAAGCATGGTCAGTAAGCCATCATTAGTGAGAGTTTTGCATTTCTCGAAGGACTTGAAGGCAGTTGTCAGCTCATGGAGAGACACTGGTTGGTCCAGACTCTCCCATATACTGTCCACTATGATAGAAGGCAGGAATGATTGGGAGGCCATGCTGTCTGTGGGCTTCATGACATACTGTTTGGTATAAAATGGTTTGCTGATCCTCAGGATGTCAGACTGAGATGATGTTACTGAGCCATCTTCTTGCACGCTGCTGATCAGAACTCTCTCTGTGCTCCTTTTGGAAGAGGAAACTCTAACACATCTCATCCCACTCCATGGAGCAGAATGTTATTTTGGAGGCATCAAACGAGGCTTGCTGGCACGTCACCTCCTAGAGGTCCTCCTTGACATCAATCCCATCATGTGCAATGGAAGTAGGTTTTACATGCTTTTCTGGATTTGGGAAAATTTCACCCGCCTTTCTCTCTCTCACCTTCTGGACACTTTTGCGGATGAAGAACATTTGATATTGACTGTTTCCAGCCAGTCTGCTGAAGACTTCAGAGGTGTTTCACACTTCTCCAACCTTTGTAATCTCTCTTGAGTTTCTCAATGTTTTGGAGTCAAAAATTTCATATTCAGCTTCTGCATTTTCTTGTCAGCTCTCTGGTCATCCTGTAGGTCAGTCCTTTGCTAGCAGGAGGCAGTGGTCAGAGAAGAATTGAACAGTGTTGGTTGGTCTGACTGCGAACACTCAGACATAAATGGGAAATCTAACCTTGAGCAAATAGACTCTTTTGATTAAGATATGTTCCAACTGCAGGGGAGCTGAACATATCATGCAGCTTGGTATCTTTTATTGTTTCCATCAGGAATCTGGACATGGCAACTAGTTTGCTCTCTGGAACATCCAGCCATATTGATAACTCAGTTGAAGTCACTGACTGGAATTATGGCCTGGACGTTGCCAGCAGCACTGGGTGCTGCTAGAGGTCGGCTAGATGTTCATTATTTACTGTTGGCCTGTGCATGCTAATTCATCTTGAAAGAGTATTTCTGTACATAGTGTTTGCCTCAAGGAGGTGCTCACCCACCACCACCCTAACAAATCACCCTAATTGCCGATTTGCAGTAGAATACCCAGGCTAGAGGAATGGCAATTGTTACGCCCTGTCCAAATTGATAGCTTGTGGGCCTACAAGCTCAACCATTTCCTGTAGCTGCTGAGGTGAGGTATCCCACTTTGCTGCCGAAACAGGAGGTCCTCTTTGATGTTGGCCAGGTAAGCCGACATGGAATCACATTGCATAGTGGTTTTTAATACACGTTTATGCTGGCAATTTCAGACCCATTCTAAGATTTCTGCTTCACTACACTATTCAATAAAGGTTTAAATATAATCCAGTCATTGAGCGAGCTCCTATATCCGCGTTTTGTGAGTGAGCTTCTTCAGCTTCACAGGTGATGGTGCTGTTCCTCGCTGGACCATTGTCATGATCAGTTGTCTTTGGGGCGAAGGCAAAGCCAGGTAGGTTTGGTTTTGTGTCATGCTCTGATTTGGTCAGAGCTGCTGTTATGCTCATGTTTCCAATGCCATGGATGGGGGTTTGCTGGGTCCCTTACGATGTTCAGTGTTACCAGGTTTGAGTGTGCTCAGCTCCTTTCCTCTCTTGGTGCTATGTCTCTTCTTCTGTTTATGGCTGCCCTCCCAAACATTTTTATCAGAGGAGCCGGTGCTGCGTCCTTCGTGTAACTGCTTCTTTGTGCTCTGCTGCTAGCCTAGTTTAAAAGAAAACTTGCCATTGTCCAAAGTGATCTTTCAATAGTGTCTTAAACAAACCATGTTCCAAATTTTACCACAAACTTGAAATAAATCTATTTTTCCACGATCCTTCAAGACTCAAGCCCTCCAAAAATACTAAATATGAAAAACACTTTGCAACAGTATGTGATCTAGAATACTTTGCACTATGCATCAAGATATTTATTTTCCTAAAACAAATTCTTCATCTTTCATCAAAAGTCTAAGCTGCTTTTCCTATTGAATTTATTAATTTCAAGGAGCTGTAAGAGTTTGCCGAATTGCAGATGCCTGGTGCTGTTGCATATAGCAGGCTGTGCAAACTGGCTTTGCATTAATTATAATAGTTGTGGAATTTGTCTTGTTAAGTGTAATCTTAATTTAGATGAAAGCTGATGCAGTATATTAATTTGAGATAAAAAAGAAGCTAAAACTGGGGAAAATGTTTGTGGGAAATAAAGAAATGCTCATATGGTTTATATTTCCAAAATCAATGTTTAAAGCTCAGGATTGTATTTGAAGCTGAAGCAAACAGATTGTTTTCCTCAAAATAGAAATTGCACAATTACTCTCATATTCATATGATTATGCCATACCATTATAAATTGAAGTTTTAAGAGTAAGCAAATCATTTTCATTATGATTTGTACCTATCAAATGCCTCCCCAATCTTAATTGCAATCTTAATCTAGTTCTTTCTCCAATGTCCAGCTTCTGTGCAATTTATTCATAACCATTTTCTTAATTTCATTTATTTGTTTCAATTTTTTAGTAGCTTTTTTTTTGCTTAATTCAAAATACCAGGTAAATGTATTCCTTATTCACGCGGAGAGCCCCTTTGAATGATCAAAATCATATGAATAGCTGTAGAAAACAATTTAATTGTACAAAAAGAATTGTAATATTGCAGAGATTCCAAGATTCTGTGTTTTGTGTTTAGTAGAATAGCAATGCTAAAGAAGCTGGTTTTGTACTAACTGCAAGGACTGCTCTAAGTTGTCACTATTTGGGAGTGGTGTTCAGGCCTAAAAGCAATAACCACACAGAGTGGAGAGAAGAACTAATGAGAGCTTGTCATAAAAGCATGCTATAACAATGTGATTTTTAACTTTGTCCATCCAGTCCAGCACTGGCACCTCCAAATTAAAGCAATTAGAGATTTTAATCTACATACATATTGATTGGAAAAGTCAGATGGGCTAAAATAGTCTCAATTAGAAGTTTATTGGGTGTTTTTGGGAAAGTTTTCTTTAAGAAGAGCATGTTCTGTAGCCTGCCAGAGAGGATGCTATACTAGATCTGGTACTGTGCAGTGAGATTGGATAAATATTTGGATTTTACACTCTTTTTATTCATTTGTGAGATGAGGGCATTGTTGGCTAGGCTGGCATTTACTACCTGTTTCTAATTACTCTCATTGTTGTGAGTCTGGAATCATATTTAAGCCAGATCAGGTAAGGATGGTAAATTTCATTCCCTAAGGACATTAGTGAACCAGATGGATTTTTCTGACCATCAACAATGGAGTCATAATCATCATTAGACTCTTAATTCAGGATTTTCCTTGATATCAAAATCTACAATCTTTCATTAGGGGATTTGAATCCAGGTCGCCAGAACAGGTCTTTAGATCAACAGTCCAGTGTAATACCACTAGTCTATCACCTCCCTTTCAAAATACACAGAAGAGAAACATTGCAATGATTAAGAAGAATTCCAAGGGACAGCCTATCATCTGTGGTTTACTAGAAATGTTCAAGCTAAAACAAAACTAAAACAAAGAGCACATAATTGTGCAGAGACAGTTGAAAAGTCAGAAGATTGGATGGAATATAAAGGACAGTAAAGAATGAGCAAATTGATTAATGTTGGAAAATTTGACAATATGAGACAAACCTAGCCTAAATGTAAAATAGGTAATAAGAATTTCTGTAAATATTTAAAGAAAGGATTTAACAAAGTGGTGGTCCTATTGAAAGTGAGACTGGAGAATTAATAATGGAAAATAATGGCAGACGAAGAGGTATTTTGCATCAGTCTTTATTATTAGAATAAACAATAAATCATCTTGAAGCAGTGTTAAGTTGGGAAATGTGAGGGAGGAACTTGGGACGATGGTTGTAAAGTCACAATCACCAGACAAATGGTACTGCGGCTATGGACTGACAAGTGCCCTTGTCCTGATGGACTGCATCCTAGCAGCTAGTGAAATAGAGTTGATGCATTGGTTTTTATCTTCCAAAACTCCCCTGATTCAAGGATTATTGTGGAAAATGGGAGCCCCTGGTCTAGGGGTTGCATAATGGCATGGAAAACAGATTGGCTGACCACCAATCAGCAAATAGGTGCTGAGAGGCCACCTTCAGGTTGGCAAGACTATCAAGTGTGTGTCACACGGATTGGTCTTGGGATTTAAGCTGTTTGCAATTTATACAAATTACTTAGATGGATGGTGGAAAGAATGGCAAAACTTAGTGTGTGGGTTCAGCAGGTAATTACGCAAGGTAATAGAATGTTGTTGCTTATTGTTACAAAGTCAACAGCGTGTATGTTCACTTTAAAATAGAAAGTATTTTCTGAATTTTGAGTAAACTTGAAGTGCCAGCTCAACTGTCTGAATGGAAAGGCTGGGAGATTAGCTAGTCCAAAATAGATACTTGTAGCAGTTGACTGTTAAATGGATACTTGAGTTTTGGTTGCTGATTTGACAACGATTAGAATTTTACCAATCAGTTTAATTATGCCCAGAATGCTAAAACCCAATTGAGTTAGAATTTATTTATTGACACCTATAAATCAATCAAATTATACAAATTTAATGTGTCTTGGGGAGGAGGGAGGGGAATAAAACACATGGGCATTTTGAAAATTGATCAGAGAGCAACTGCAGTAGAACCAACTACCCATCTACCATCTTGCTTTCAAAGAAATTAAAAGACGCTCTCTATCAAAAAGTTACCTTTTCATGTAAAACCAATTTGCAGTCAAAAAGAAAGACGATGACCCAGGGAGATCATCAGCTGAAGATTGAAGATAGCAGACAAGGTAGAGACTGAGTGGTCTTGAGATTAAGTTCATGTAATATTTAATAAGTGTATTACTAGACAGCTTTTTAAAATAAAGTTAGGGTCAGATAGTAAGTAGTTAAGAGGGGCTTGGATTTGTGAATATTTGATGGTCGGTGTACACTATTAGAATTAAGAAAATAAGTTACTTTTATTTAAATAGTGGAATTTTAGAGTGTTTCATATTTTAACAGTTACAAGGCAGTGAGCTTTTCTGGGTGTTTGGTTTAGTTAACAGAGGGGTTTGCCTCTGCATCACAATGGTTTGGGGGCTCGCCTGGGATTTGGACAGATTTGAACAGATTTGGGATATGAGAGGTCCCAGCAGATTTAAACACTTGGTGATTAGTGCCCTCGATCTTTAAATGAAACTTAAGTGAGAAAATTTGTTTAATTTCAGTTATTTGTTGGTTAAATTAAAAGTGAGGGAACTGGCTTTTAATATTGCTAAAGAGGTTCTGGGGTTTGAAGATGCTGCCCAAATTTGCCAAGAAAGTTTAGAAAGAAGAGAAAGGATATACTTTGAGAATTAGCAAATAGGTTAGAATTTGGTTTAATCAGGGACAAAAAGAAAGCTGAAATTGTAATGGAGTTAGTCAAGCACTTAGGTGTATCAGAGAAACAGACAAGTGCAGTAGAGTTAGAAAAGCTAAAATTGCAAATGAGGCAACTGGAGTTAGAAGATAAAGACTTGGACAGAAGTTTCTTAGCTGAGCAAAGGGAAAGAGAAAGAATTTGAACTTCAGATATTGTGAATTAGTCAGCAAAAGTCAAGTTAACAGTATGAAGATAAAGGGAGAAGGCAGTGATGTATATAAATATCTTAAAACATTGACACATTTTGATGAAAGGTATCAAACCTCCTCTACTTCATTTGAAAAATTGGCTAGACAGATAGAGTGGCCAGAGAATTAGTAGGTAATGCTAGTTCAGACTAAGCTGGTAGGCAGAGCTAGAGATATTTGTAGTGCTGTCAGATGTGTCATGAGATTATGCAGTTGTCATAAAGGCTATTTTTGCTTATGAATTGGTACCAGAAGCATATAGACAGTGGTTCAGAAATATAAAGAAGGAACCATTTCAAACTTAAGTTGAGCTTGAAAGAATTAAACAACAGTTTTGATAAATGGGTGTAGGCCTTATAAAAATAGATAAGACATAAAAGGCTCTAAGAGAGATTATTCTGCTGGAGGATTTAAAAACTCACTTCCAGAGATGATGAACCGAAAGTTCAAAAAGTGAGGAGAGCGGCAGAGTGGCAGATGAAGATGCATTGGTGCATAAGGTGAAATCTAGCTTCCGACAGGAATTTCATCCTGAGACGGATAGAAATTAGGAGAAGGGGAGATTCTTCACTACAAAACAGTTGGATAGAGCTCTTAAGGATAGTGGAATCAAGGGTTATGGGGATAAGGCAGGAACAGGATACTGATTGAAGATGATCAGCCATGATCATAATAAATGGTGGTGCTGGCTCGAAGGGCAGAATGGCCTACTCATGCACCTATTGTCTAAAACAAAGAGTAGATCACACTGGGAATAGTTTGTCACAGATGAAAAAAAAATCTCAAGGGGGTGAAAAGGAGATGAAAGGCTTCTGGTGTTTTCACTGTAGTAAGGTGGGACATACAAAATCACAATGCTGGTCGTTGAAGAAAGACACTGGGAAAATATGTGGTAAAAAGAGGCTAAGCCAGTGGGATTAGTGAAAGTAGTGAAGGGAACTCCAAGAAAAGTTGAGGAGCTGCAGGAGAGTGGGTAGCCTAGGCAGAGGCTGGGTATTGAGTTAGTGCCCAATCTCAATAAAGACATCACCTCTGTTGTAAAGTTTACTCAAGAAGAACAGAGGGAGGAAAGAAAGAAGTTTAAATTTTAAGAGATACGGGATCTGGTCCATCTCTAATAGTAAGAGATGAAAGTATTTGCATTATTTCTGACATGTTACCTGAGAGCATGATAATTTGTGGAACAAATGGACAGAAATTTAATGTTCCCCTGTGTAGGGTCAGGTTGGAGAGCCAAACCAAGACTGAGGAAGTAACAATGGGATTGATTGACAGTGTGTCAGTTCCAGAATACAGTTTGTTCTTGGAATGACTCCCAAGGTGGGAGTGATGCCCTCTGTGGTGGAGATGTTGAGGATTGAACACTTATTGTGAGGAGAATTGAATACAGTAGTAGGGAAGTTTAGCACTAATGAGACCATATTTGGAGCACTGTGCATGCGTTGGTCACCTTATTTATTAAGGCATGGTGTAAAGCATTGGATGAAGTTCAGAAAAGGGTTGCGAAACTAATAACCTGGAATGGTGATTGTCTTACGAGGAAAGATTGGACAGGCTAAACTTTTATCTGCTTGAGTATATAAGAATAAGTGTTGACTTGATTGTTCTTTGTCATTTTGGGAGAATTTAGAACTAGAGTATTTTTTTTTGTTGTCTCTGAATGTCTCCCTCAGTGGAAAGGTGGAGGAAGTATTGAGTCTTTGGATATTTTTAAGGAAGGTGTAGAAAAGTTCTTGTTAAGCAAGGGGAGGTGAAGATCTATTATGCAGATTTGTTGTTACACTCTGATCAGCCATGATCTTACTGAATATTGGAGCAGGCTCAAAGGGCTGAATGGTTTTTGGCTTAACTGAGGTTGTGTTGCACCATGCTTGTGATTAGATCTTTTGGGATTGGTTGTGTGCATTCACTGTAATGAAAGAGCTCCTCACATCAGCATTTGCATGGCTGTACTTCAATTCTGTGAAGTGGTAGAAACTGTGTTGTTTTGAGAGGAAGGGAAAATGTTTATTTGAATTTAGCTGTGAGCACATTCTCTTGCATATCCATCCTCAAACTCCACTGAAAGACTGACCAGTTTTCTGGCTGTAATGCTGCTCTTTATATTTTCTTCATATTTGATACATTTCTAAAACCTGGGATCAATCTGTTAAGGTTATGAGAATATTTAGACAGTTTCAAAATTGACTTGGTTGTGATGAATGATACCAATTTTAGGTGGAAACATAATAAAAAGTTGTAATGAAACTGATACCATTTGATGTTAGTGGCCGTTGATTTAATTAATTATCTGAACATTAGTAACAGCAGATTCATTCAAAGGCTATTCTACCTCAGTGTCTTCTGTGGTTATCTTACAGGAAGATTTCGATAAGGAAGCGTAAACTGTCAGGCAACTTATTGGAGGAATATTGTCAAGTTTGATGTCTTCTATTAGTGTGTTAATCTATTTCTTGGGTTTAGCTAGAACAGTGAGATGCCATGTAACCCTGAGCCTAATGCTAGTGAAACCACTAGTGAAATGAGGTGAGATGACCAAAAGCTTGTTGATAGGAGTTTTAAGGATTGTTTTAAAGAGAGGTAGAAAGGTGGAGAGAGCGATGGAGGATATTTGAAAGTTTAGATAGACCATTTTCTAATAATTTGAAAGTTCTCAAGACAGGGAATTTTGCACTTTTGTGTAAGTGGATCAGTGGTGAGATTTGAGACTGTCAGTGAATTCGAAGTGTTATTTTAAAAGCAGCTGGTGTTGAGAATATGTTAAATACAGTGAGAGCCTTGCTGTAAATTGTGGAGGAGTGAACTCAGCAATTCGTGACTAATTATTTCATGATTAATGACAAAGCACCAAATAATTAATTTCAGCTGCACTCAGAACAGATCCTTCAGACGCTAAAATAAAACAAGGAACTGCAAATGCTAGAGATCTCAAACAAGAACAGAAATTGCTAGAGAAACTCAGCAGGTCTGGCAGAATCTGTGGGAGAAGAGTTAACGTTTCGAGTCCTGTGTCTCTGTGACTCTTTGGAACCCAGTTGCTGCCAGACCTGCTTAGTTTCACCAGTAATTTCTAGTTTTTCCTTCACATGCTACATAGTTATTGGAGAGGATTTGATGTATCCTATCTTTTTAATTTTAAAATTGTGTCTAAACATCTCTAATGGTAAATTTATAAAAGTAACATGCCAAGTTGATAATGAATGTTGGAAGCAATCTGAAGTTGTGAATTTGCATATTATTTAGTAATATAATGTTTAGGTATACTGGGTTGAGACGGGGTTTTTTTTTGCATTAAAAAAAGGAGACAGAAGTGAAGCTGTTAACTGCACGAATGCTGTTTGGATTTCAGACTGTTCTGCTGGTACTGAGAAATATTATGCCTTATTCTATTCATTCATGTTAAAGGAATTGACCCTATTGGTTGATTTTTTTTTGCCAAACTATTTCTGCTTTACAGACCAATGTTAGATGGTCACTAGTTGTGTAAAAATTGTTCCATGTCTCCTCCCTTTTCCATCATTGACATTGCTTCCTTTTGTTGACAAGGACCCAAGCTCTGGAATTTCCTCAGTTAAAGACTCCATCTCTCTTCTTTTATTCCCTTTCCCTCTCTCTCTAAGACTTTCCTGAAAATGACCCCTAAAGTTTTAGTTTCCTATGTAAAATTTGCTTTGCTCGGTGTCAATCTGTCTGATAACGCAACTATTATCTATGAAATACTTTTGGATGTTTCACAATGTTAAAGGTGCTGAAAAGCATTTCAAAAAGGCAGCAGAACACATCTTTATTGAGTAGATGTTGACTTTGCTAAATTAAGTAAACATCATACATTTTTTCTATTAGGAATGATTGCAGAAGATACTTGTCTAGCTTTTGAAAGGAGCTTGGAAATCAAAGGTGAACTATTTTCAAGGTTAGAACAAACGTATGTTAGAAATGTGCTGATGTTCCTTCAGAATATTGACACAAGGACAAGCATTTTGGATGGTAGTTGTTCATTAGAGCTGACTGCATTGTTAAGTATGCATCTTCCCATTTGGCAGAAGTTGCATGTTGGGCTTCCACTAGTCCTTCATCTGATCTGCAAGGCATGCAACCATAGGTTACAGCATAGAAAGAAATTATTTAGACAATCATGTCTGTGTCACCTGAATAGACTAACTGCCACCCCAATCTTATTTACCAGCATCTGGTCGATAGCCTTCCAGTTGCAGCTCCAGGTTTGTTTTAAATGAGTTGAGTGTTTCTGCCTCAACCTACAAACTGAGGAGTCAATTCCAGACACCCAGCACATTAAGTGAAAAAGTTTTTCCTCACGACCACTTCAATCCTGCTACCAACCAGCTCAAAATCTGTGTCCACTGGTAGCTGACCTCTGCTAGGGAAAATAGGTCTTCCCTTTTGCATTGTTTTCAAGCTGCTGTAATGTATATCTTGATTAAAGCACTCTGCCCTAAACACATTCACTCATACACATACGCACTCACTCACACTTTCATTCTCTCTCATTCACTCACTCACTCTCTCTCACACATACACACACACCCTGGCTTGTTGCACAAACTCCAACTGTGGCCTAACCACTATCTTGGATAGTTCCAGCATTACATCTCTACTATTGTTTATTCAGTACCTCACCTCACGGAGGAACATCCTATATGCCTTCTTTATCACCATATCCACCTGTCCTGTCACCTTTAGGGAGCTCTGGCCAGCATTCCAAGGTGTCTCAGTTCCACCTGTTTATTGTGCATTTCCTTGTTTTGTTTGCCATCCCCAAATACATAAATAGCTGCACACTACTTTGGATTGAATTCTAATTTGCCACTTTTCCACCCACTCAACCAAACTGTTATGTTCCTGCACTCAACAGCCACCCTCCTCACTATCAATTACCTGGCCAATTTTTATGTTGTCTGTAAATCTCCCAATTGTGCCTCCCACACAATGGTGTAGTAGCATGGCTATCACAGCATTATTGGAGCGAATGAGATAATGTCCCAACACTGAAATGGCATCCATTGTTAGGCGATGATCCTGTTAGAAATCTGCAGTGCATTATTTTGGATTCTTTGTTAATACATATGTAATCATCTTTGTTCACAACTTCACAGGGGATTTTGGCAAACTTCCTGCAATTGAGCAGATGCACAGCCTAAGTGATGGTAAGGGTGTCTGAAGAATGTGTTCAAACACTACAAAGTTATGGTCTTGAACCAGTGTTCAATTCCAGTTTTAGAATAGCCTGTTGTCTGTTTATATTGCTGCTTTTTGACATTGAGTAAATCATGAGGGCTGTGTAGATCTAATAAACTAGCCACAGCAATGAGAAATAATTTTGATCTCTGGGCTCGATGTACCTATAGCAAATATTTTATTAACCAGCACCAATGGGACCAAGAGTAAACTGAAGGGGCAGTAATTGGCTGGGTTGGATTTGTCCTGCTACTTGTGTTCAGGCATACCTGGACAATTTTCCACTTTAGTGGGTAAATGCCAACATTGTAGCATTTACAACTTAGCTAAAGTGTGGCAAGTTCTGCAGCACAAGTCTTCAGTACTATTGTTGGAATGTTGTTGGGACTGTTTGCCTTTGCACTGTCCAGTGCCTCAGGCATTTCTTGATATCACGTGGAATGATTCAAATTGGTTAAAGACTGGCATCTGTGATGCTGGGATCATCTGAGGGTGGCCAAGGTGGGTCATCCGTTTGGCACTTATGGGTGAAGATCATTGCAAACTCTTCAACCTCAACTTTTGCACTTATGTGCTGGATTCTCCCATAGTTGAGGATGATTATTGTGGAGCTGCCTTCTCCATTGATTTGCTTAAATGTTTGCCACCATCCGTGCCTGAATATAAAAAGGTACACTTCTGGTCAGAACTCAAGTCGGTGAACTGTGTGTCTCTTTGCTGCTGACTGGTGTAAGGAGCCCCAGTTAATTTTGTTTCTTAATACCAATAATTGCCCAACACTGAGATTTTGGGTGGGCATGTAATCTTAGCCCAAACCAAATAAGTGTCATTCTGAACTTTGATACTTGCAGCCTGACTTGTGCCTCCTGAACCTTTCAAGCTTGTGAAGAATTTCAGGCACACAGTGTCATCATTCTGTGATATTGTGTTTTCATAACCCCTTTGACTTCATGTTGAGACTTGTATGAAGATACAGTGTAACGTTGGATAACCCACAGACTAGCTGCCAGTGGATGTTGGTATTTGGTAAACTGGCATTTTGAGCTGCAGTGATGAAGGGAAATGTCACTATGAATACTGATATTCATTTTACTGGCTCACAGTGGATTGTACAACATCTTAAAGCTTTTTATCAGACTGGTTGGCAGTAACATAAGTTCAGCAGTTGAGAGAACATAATGTATGCCAAAATGTACCCTTCAGTGTGAGTGCGCCACTGTCTAATCATAAATAAAGTGTGCTATTTTCAGTAATGAATGAAACATGTTGAGCTAATTTTGCAGCCTTTGATAGTCTCTCAGTCTCCGGAGACATGTCAGAGAATTTGAGTTGGCACTGTTTCCGAGTTGTTCATGTAAACAGGCTGAAAGCAAATCTCCTGTACAAGGAAAATGGTATACAATTGACAGTGCATTTTTCAAATGCCAGATAGGGTCATGGATTTGTGAAATTCCTTTCTCTACTATTTTAACAACCGGAACTGTGTTAATGGGGAGTGTTTACATGCCAGAATGGTGCAAGTTGTAATTTCAAGGCCACTGCTTTTTAAAATTCTATAAAATAATAAAATGTGGAGTACTAGTATTAGGGCACTATTTTAAATAGATTTTATTCTTTATTCTCCGACCACTGACAGTGGCTGTAATTTAGTTTGTTAAATTTGCTCTCTGTGAAGTAACTGTGTATATGATCCTCATTTAGCCATGCTGTTTTATTCAACATAAATCCTTTAGCAAGAATGTACATGTTGATGTCAAGCAATGTTTTGCCTTGACAGGTTTTGCTAAGTTGTATAGAGAAGGGCAATTAGCTACAGTTCAGGAATCTTACCTTCATGTGGGATTGGTAACCTGTCACTTTAAGCTTTGATGAAAATTGCTTTCTGTTTTTTCCAACTTGTTGCTAACCTGACCACTTCATACCATCAAGTGCTGGAATCCCTTAAGTACATTGATTCAGATGACAACCAATGCTAACGACCATTGTTGATCACTAGATCATCAGTATTGAGAGGATAAGAGATTAAGTAGAAAAAAAGGAAGATGGGAATAGATTGCACAGTTGCAGGGAGAAGATTAGTATCGGAGCGGGAGGGGGAAGTGAGATGAGTGCTGTTTTTTTTTGTTTTCATTTGCTTTTCGCAACAATGGCTGTGTATTTGACTTATTTTGTTTCGACCCAGATGACAGTGTGGAGCTTCTGGAAATAAACTGGAAATATTACTGACTGGAAATAAATCTCTTAACTCCCTTTTGTTTTACAGGCCATTGAATATCACTGTAGTTTATGAAGGAAAGTGTTCACATTGCATGCGAATTGGGGTAGCTGTTCCACTATCGGGTACAGTGGTCAAGCTCCGGGAAGCAATTTCACAAGAAACCAAAATCCCCACCGATCAGGTAAACATGCATTTGATTCTCTTCATAGTAAGATTAGACCATTTATTTGAACTTATCACTATTATAAATCCACGTATTATAAGTAGTCTGAGGCTCTGTAACCTGGCGGAGGGCTTCTTTGAATTTTGAAGTCTTTTTGCGTGCCCCACGTCATGTCATCTTTAACTACTTTCTAGCTTTGTGGAAAATCCCTTTGTTGAAGTGCTGCTCCGTGGGGGTCCTCAGCGAAGTCTTTTTCTATTAACACAGCAAAACTTGGAGGGCTCCGCTTTTAAAAGGGAACGGTAGTCTCAGTCAGATGGTAAAACAGACCAATACGGCGTGCCTGGGCTTACTGCGCAAGGAACATTCCACATGATATCGGTGAACTGTGTCTCTTGCTGCGAGGGAATGCGTGCCTCCTAGGATCTTTGGACAAGCTCTTCAACTGAGGATTTTTTTTTCCACAAAGGAAGAAGGCAGTTAAATTCCACTGTGGGGCATATAAAGGGGTAAGTGTGTTACATTGGCGGTACCACCCCTGCAACTACCTCCTCTTAAAGGACCCACCTGCAATGTAGAGTTCTTATTATCTGAGAAAACTTTGTTAATTGCTTAAATGTCTTTTCTACTGTTCTGTGATTTTGGATAGTGATCTGGTACCACAGTTGAAATTAATCCTGAGGTTATAACTAATTTGCCCATCTCGCTTGAAGTATTGGAATGGAAATGCAGGAGGAGGGTGTGTGAAAACCAACTTGTACTGAATTAGTGAATGGCTTTCATGTTTCAACCTTAAAAAGTAGAGAGGTTTACCATATGTTTAGTTGCATTGTACCTTATGCTTGCTGCTAATAGTGTGGAAAGAATTTAAGTTTTCACCAGGATCCCTAAACTTGAAAAGTATAAAGTGATTCTTCTGCTTAATCAAGTACTCCATTGCTGAAAAGGTAGTTACATCATTAACAACAAATTTTATTTGTATAGTACCTTTCAATAGAATAAAACAGTCTATTATTTAATAAACTAAAACAGCTTCACAGAAGAATTATAAAATAAAATGATACCAATTCATGTCAGGAGATATTAAGATAAATAATTGATCAAAGCAATAGGTTTTCAGGGGCATCTTAAAGGAGCTCAACAAAGAGGTCTTCTCGGGAGAGAGGTGAGGCAGAAGTGAGAGCTGATGCAACAAGAGCCACAGCAACATTTTGCTTGAGCAATTAAAATCAGATGCTCAAGAACTGAACTCATGGAGTACCGATATCTAAACAGTGTGGAGCTGGAGAAGATTAGAGATTCAAAGGTGGAGAGGAAGGATGGCAAGTTAATAAAACAGTGGGTGGATGTGTGAACAAGTTGTGAATTTTAAAATTGAAATAATGCTGTATTGAAGCCACTGCAAATCAGCAAGAATAGGGATAATGGGTAAAGAGGACTTGATGTAAGTTGAGACATGGACAGCAGAATTTTGCATGAAGTCTTAAGTTTGGAGGGGTGGCCATGGGAGGCGAGTCAAGGGGAATAGTTGAATAGTCCAGTCTCGACGTGGAAAGAGATGAGTGTCTCAGCAACAATTGAACTGAGGTGGGGGCAAAGTTTGTATGGTTTTAGAGAGGTAAAACTTGACAATCTCAATAATGATATGGATGTGTCATGGAAGCTCACCCTGGGCTATGACTGATAAAGATGTGAATAGACTGTTTCAGTATCACATTGTGCTATGATGAAATTGCTGACTGGTCCAACAGATTTTGTTGTGGAGACCATACACACGTAAGAGATAGAAGCTGCAGTAGACCAATCAGCCCCTCAAACCTGCTCTTCAATTATTAAAATTATTAATATCGTGAGTAATCTCTTTGTATTTCAAGTTTTGCATTCCTACCTACCACTGATATTCCTGGATTCCCCTGCCGAATAAGAATCTATCCAAACCTCGCTTTGAAAAATTCAGTGATCCTATCTCCATAGACTCTGTGGCAGAGAGTTCCAAAATCGCACAACCCTTTATCTTTGACCTGAAAGATTAAACCTTAATTTTAAAACACTGGACTGACCCACAAGAGGAAACAGCCTTTCCATCTGAATCTTGTTTAGACTGTTTTGGGTCTTATATACTTTAAACAAGTTGCCCCTTGCTCTTTTGAAATTTTGACCGAACCTACCCAAACTATGGTGAGCAAGTGAAGCCCCATACTGTTGATGTTAACTGTCTTAAGGAACATTACATAAATTGCCACTTCCCGTTCCCTCCCCCCATATCACTATAAATTCTTCCTCATTGAATATACTTGATAGATTTTCAGCGTGGAGAATTCCAACGATTAAGTACCCTTTGAATGATTTGAGGAGTAAATGTTGATTAACATGGTTTTGGATTTCTCTTAAACTAAGATTGCACTTGTTGGCTTAATATTTCTGTGCTGTTGGTAGGCTGCTCAAGGTTTTGACTTGGCAATGATGAAGGTACAAATTTTTGTTTCAAAGTCAGGTTATATATCTCTTGGAGGGGCAGTTTAGGATGATGGGCATTTCCCTGTTTCTGCTGACCTTATTCTTTTGGGAGGTGGCTTTGAGCAGTGCTGTGAATGAAACAGGACTACAACAATCCTGAGTTTGAGTGTAATGCCCTTAAAATCATCAACCCACTTTATTATATTTGAATTGTCAGTAGTCATAAACTTAGTGCAGAACTGCATTTGAGCATGTTTGTTCCATCTACCTTATGACCTTGAGATTCAGGTTTGATTTGGTTAATAAACTTAACTCTGGTGTCAGAAGGCTGGAAATTGTGTATGCAGTCCTTGAAATGAGCTATTAAACCAAGGTCATGTTCTGCCTGTTAACTCAGTGGTTCGACTTGGAGAGCAGAAGTTTGGGAACTCCTTACCTTTTGAGACTACTGCCTAAAATTGGCCATTTGGCCCAACTGGTCCATGTCGGTGCTTATAGAGTCATAAAGTCATAAGTATGGAAACAGATCCTTCAGTCCAACTCATCCACGCTGACCTAGTCAGCATTTGGCTCATATCCCTCGAAATCCTTCCTATTCATTTATCCATCAAGATACCTTTTAAACCTTGCAATTTACCTGCCTCCATAACCACCTCTGGCAACTCCTTCCAAACACCCACCACCCTCTGCATGCAAAAGTAACCCCTCAGATTCTTTTTAAACCTTTCCCCTCAACTTAAACCTATGTCCTCTAGTTTTGAGATTTCCCATTCTAGGGAAAAGGCCTACCTATGCCCCTCATGATTTTATAAACCTCCATTAGGTCACCCCTCAGTCTCTGACACTCCAGGGAAAAAAGCCTCTGCCTATTCAGCCTCTTACTATAATGCAAATCTTCTAATTCTGGCAATGTCTTTGTAAATCTTTTCTGCACCGTCTCAAGTTAACAACATCCTTCCCACAGAAGGGTGACCAGAATTATATGCAGTATTTAAAAAGTAGCCTCATCAATTTCCTGTCCAGTGGCAACATGACCTCCCAATTGCAATATTCAATGCTCTGAGCGTGTCAGACACCTTTTTCACCACCCTATCTACTTGCAATTCCTCTTTCAAGGAACTATGCACCTGCTCCCCTAGGTCTCTGTTCAGCAGCACTCCTCTGAGCTCTACCATTAATCGTATAAGTCCTGCCCTGGTTTGTCTTGCCAAAATGCAACACCACATTTATCTAAATTAAACGCCACCTGCTCATTGATCCATCTGATTAAGGTCCCATTGTACTCTGAGATAATTTTTTCCACTGTCCACTACAACACCTATTTTGGTGTCATCTGCAAACTTCCTAACTGTGCCTCCTATATTCACATCAAATCATTTATATAAATGACAAAATGCGGTGAACCAGTTGATCCTTATGGCACACTGCTGGCCACAGGCCTCCAGTCTGGAAAGCAACCCCCTGTCACCAACTTCTTTCTCCAACTTTCAAGTCAATTTTGTGCTCCATGCAAGTTTTCTTCATCCCCTTCCTTCCAGCGCCATCAATGCGTTTTTCTATTCCTTTCTTGCAAATATTTTCTAGAGTCCTCTTAAATATAGTTGAGGCAATTAACTACACGCAATAACAGATTCTACATTCTAACCAATCTCTTGGAAGTGTTAATTTGCCTGAATTACCTATTTAATTTATTAATTTTAATTTATGATCCCTAGTTTGGTCTTTGCTTCAAGTGGAAACACCTCATCCTCTCTACCTTAATAAACCCTTCATAATTTTAAACTCTTATCAGACCGTCCCTTAGCCTTCCCTTTTCTACAGTACTATAAGGAGTTCAGGGAATTATTTTTGTGATCTGGCTAATATTCTTCCACTAACTAATCACCAAAAACCAGTCAGTCAGTCATTTGCTTGATTGCTTTTGTGAGATCTTGCATTGTGTAAAATGGCATCACCTTTAACTGTACAATTTTTTAAGTCACCAAAGAAATCTATGTGTTTTCTTTTTGTGGCTGAATATTGTGTATTTCTTCTGGTACATCTCTAGGTAGAGGAAGAGTGGAATGCAAGGATTTAAAGATTAGAATCGGATTATAAAATTGTATAGCAGAGGATCAAAAGTTGAGAAGGAAAAGAGGTCTAGCAGAGGATTAAAGATGAGAATGATTGCGATTGAATGGTACAAGTTGAAGGTGCCACAGTTCTGGATAAGTTGTACTTTTTGTCCAGCAGTGCTCTGTATCTCCTGCTTCTTGTCTTGCTCATTCTGTTGTCAGCTTTTCACATTCCACTATACCCAGTGTCTGTTTTTAGTGGTTACAATCTTAAATTTTGGAATTTTGTTCCTAAATTGGCCCAATTTTTCACATTCCTTCCAACATGCTTACGCACGTGTGCACAGCAGCAGACACACACCACCTACAGGGAGTAGGGCTCTTGGCCCCTTGAGCTTGCTTTGCAATTCAGTAAGATCTTAGTTGGTCTAGTTCCACACTCTCACTAACCCTGACTAATGTTTTACCCACATGCTAATCAGAAGTGTATCTATCTTTGCCTTGTAAAAGTGTTCAAATCCACTTTCTCAACTGCTGTGGATCAAAGAGTTCCAAATACTTCATGCCTTCTTAAAAAAATTCTCCTCCTCTGTCTTAAATGGATGATCCCTTATTTTGAACCAGGGATCCCTGGTATTAGATTCTCCAATAAGTGGGAAAGTCTTCTCCATATGCACCCTCAGGATCTTGTTTGTTTTAATCGAGTTGCCTCTTCCTTCCTGAACTGTAACTGATACATGCCTAACCAGTCCAATCTTACCTCATTAGACAACCTGGTTATTCCATGTATTAGTTTAGTAAAACATCTCTCAACTGCTCGAATGCATTTACACCCTTCCCTGAATAAGCAGACTAATACTATACACAGTACTCCAAATCTAGTATAATCAGTGCAGCATGTATTTGAAATATAACCTCCCTACTTAAGTGTTGTATGACCAACACAAGCTTTAGCATTCTTGCTATGTTACTTTCTGCATCTGTAATCTAACCTTCTGAAATTTATGCATGAGATCACCCAGATACCTTCTATCTGAGCTCTGTAATCTCTCATCGTTCAGATGATTTTTAAAATTTTTCCTGCCAACATGGACAACTATACTGTTTCCCATATTATACATCATTGGCTGCTTCTTTCCTCATTCTCTTAACCCATCTTTATTTGTAGTCTTCTTCTGTTGTGTTCACAACTTACTTTGCCACTTATCTTTTGTGTCATCAGCAAATTTCACATGTATACCTTGGTCCCTTCATCAAAGTAAGTTATATATTTAAATAAACTGTAAAGGGTGAGGCCCTAGCACTGCTCCTTTTGGCACACCATTCATTATATCTTGCAAACTAGAAAATGACCCATTTATGTTTCCTGTTTCCTGTCAACCAGCCAGGCTTCACTAATATGTTACCCTTTATCATGGGAAAACATTCTCACCTGAAACTATACACATTCACCCTCTCCTGTTTCCCTTTTGTTCAGCCTCTCTATGAAATATCTTGGGATCTATTTATTATATTAAATACTTGCTTTAATTGTAGATTTTTTTAATCAACCTGTTCCAGTGTGTTATGATACACCTTTGGAGTAGATAGAAATTGAATCTAGTCCTCATGGTTCAGTGTTAGGGACACTAGCATTGTGCTCTCTGATGCACAGTGCTTTAATGGACTGATAACTCATTTCAGTTGATAGTGCATTTACCTCTGAGTTTCAAGATTCTGGGTTTAATTCTGAGCCAAGAGGTCCAGGTTCAAGTCCCACTTACTCGTTTTGTTGTTCAAAAAAAAATCCCACTGGACTGTTACCCCCTGCTGCTGGGGCCAATATTTATTGCTTTGTCATTATCACATTTGTTGTTTGTGAGATCTTGCTGTGTACAAATTTCCAGCTGAATTTCCAGCATTATAACAAAAAGCTGGTAAATATGTTTCCTCCAAATTATTAACCTCTTTTGGTACGGCAGGTTTTTTTTTGTCATTTCCAATATTTGTAAGTTTTCTTCCTTGATTTGATCTGGATTTTTCAGATTGTATTTCTGTTGTTTCTATGTTAACACTGCTTGATGAAACATTTGTTTGCTGTGCCTTCACTGCAATACGTCATTGTCTGTCTACAAACTGGATTATGGATAGTTGGGGTGGAGCACTTCCTGAAAAGCAGCCAATCAGATAATGAGCACTAGACAATCTGCAGTCTGTAGACTGCAGTATTTTGTAATTGAACATTTGAAAGCAGGGTCAATTCTATTGCTGGGGGGGGAAGACGAATATTGGATTTGTAGCTGACAAAATACCAGGAATTCTTCAGCAACCATTTACAATGAGCACAGTCTGTAATACAAAACATTTATTTCTATCAGTGTTGTCACTTTTTATGTAGGGGAGATGGAGGAAGAAGTGAATGGGTAAAAAGAGCATTGCTTGATGCAATAATAAATATATATTGCTTTATTGTATCCCTAACAGCTCTCGCCTAAATTCAAACCGCGTTGTTTGCTATGAGAGATTACTCGTCATCCAGTCAACTGAAAAAGAAATCCCTCAGCCACAGTTTAAACATTGAGCACCGATATCCCGATTAGTGAATGTGTGGGAGAAATTGAGTTCTTTGTATTCTACCTTTCCAACAAATGCTGATACTATTTACTTTTAAAACAGTCAGTGATAATTGAGACCCAACAAGAGGAGCCCTTATCTCCTTTTCTTGAATGTGTAGATTGTTTTTGTTTTTTCAGAAGATCTGGGTATTAGGGCTCATACTGCATGAGCAATTCCTTACGCTCCTGGTATTAACTGTCTGATATTTCCCAGCCATTGACATTTAGAATGTTTTTGCTGAACACAACCTTGTCACTTCTTTCACTGTTCATCCTCTTGGCTGAACAATGACTGGTTTAACTTTCTACACTTACACCATTTCCTATCCAGTACTGCTGATTGTCCCTCTCATTCTCTGTAAGGTCCTGTTAATGAGATATAATTTCAAAAAAATGACTGTGGTAGTGTGTGTGGAAGAGCAGGTATGTCTTCTTTCAGCTTCTTCTGTTTTACTTAGGTTGCCACAAGCTATTTGATCTTCATTCTCAATTCTCTACTTCTCCAAACTTTAACTTTCTCATGACCATATCTTTCCTCCTTGTTCTTAGGCTTTCCTGTTCTTCCTCCTGGCAGCCCCATCTCTATCACTTGGCTTACCACACCTCCTTTCTCTCTACACCTGGTGACCATACCATTTCAGTTCTGCATTGACTATTATTTTTGCTCCTGTGATCTTCATTGACCCCCTGATTTGCTGGTTTATTATATTGTCCTTTGCCATTACACTCATCATCCACATTTCATTATTGGTCTTTGTTCTTCTGTTCTCTTGATGTTGGCCAGGTTTCTGTACCATAAAACAAGGACATTCTTATTTGTTTGTAAATTTTTCCTTTCAGTTTCAGTGACACATATCTACTATATAAAACTCTATTGAACTTCTTCCAGTTACTACAACCAGAGATCATCCATTATGGCAAGTAATTCTCCTCCTGAGTCCTTGAAGCCTTTCCGCCATCTTCGAGGCATACACCAGCATGTGATGGAATGGTCTTTGCTTGCCTGAATGAGACAGTAACTCCAACAACACTTAAGCTCGACACCGCCTTGGGCAAAGTACATTTCTGAATGATAGCACAATAACTGCCTTTGATGTTCATCTCCTTCAACACCAAAGAATGGTAGCAGTGATTACCATCTACAAGATTCACTGCAACAAAGCATCAAACTTCTTTAGACAGCATCCTTCCAGAATTGTGGCCTTTACATGGAATAAAATAAGGGCAGCTGATGCATGGAAACACCGCCACCTGCAAGTCCTCCTTCAAGAGATGTGCAATTCTGACTCGGCACCATATAATTGTTTCTTCACTGTTGCTGCAGCAAAACCTAGGTCTCACTTCCTAATAGCACTATGGGTTTCCCAGTACCACATGGAATGAAGCAGTTCAAGAAGGCAACTCACCACCACCCTCAAGTGTAATTAACAGTGTACACTGAATGGCCTAACCAGCAATGTTCACATCCTGTGAATGAATTAATTTTAAAAATTCCATAAATGACATCAGGTATATGAAACCAGCCACTTTCTCAAGTCGTTTTCCTTCATGATCTTTACATCCTCAGTCTGATCATCTTTCCCGATGGTCTTTATCTTGGTCTTTGACCTACTAATTTCTGTATCTCATTTTCCAGTTCTTCAGATGCTCAGTCCTGCTCTCATCACCACCACCACCAAACAAGAGTTGAATTCCTCTGTAGTTTCTGCAACATTGAATGTCTCAGTTCCTTTTGATCTGATGGAAAATGCTTGCCTTCTTGCCATTGGAATTTTCTCTCTCATTAGAATACAAATGTGAATAGTTTTTTTAGGACCTGGACCCATATTCACCTAGGCAGGTCTAGTAACTGATTTCATCACTGCTTTGCCTTTTTTCATTTCTTTCAGCGTTGTTCTAATTTCTTTCACATTCGTATTAATTGTCAGTCTTTGACTTGCAGTTAATTTTCTAATTTCTAAATTTTTAAAAATTCATAATCCTGTTAAAGTAATGGCTTCCTTTGATTTTATCCTCTTTCACAAAGGTTGCTTGACTGTCACCTTTGCTTGTACCTGTATTTTCCACATCTGTCTCTAACAGCTATTCTGAAGTTGTTTTTATCCTTTTTTGCTATCTACATTTCATGTTGTTTCTAAGGGCAGGGACCTTTTCTACCAGTGGCTTTCTTTGCATTCAGTTTTGTCTTTTTTGTTCCGTTCTTTAACATCTTTAGGTCTGGATTGTTCTCATTTCTTTAACAGACTACGCGTCCCGTGTTTTCATTCTGTCATCATATTTATCTGCCCTAATGATCTTTCACACATTACGTCTCCAGGTTTGCCAGTAAGTTCCACTGCACTTCCAAGTTCCCTGTGTTGGGACCATCATTCTTTTCTTTTTATTCTACTCATTTTTGATTTCGAACAGTGAAGTTGAGGGTTGAGCTTTGGACTTTGAACAGTAGCTTGTTTAACAAAAGGAATTAACAAAAAACGGTATTTAGTCAAGTTGTAAAGTTAATTGCTGATTGTGCTAAGCATGCTGAGGATGTTTCAGCACCTGAGGTGTATTAATGCTCAAGGACTGGCAGCTGATTGGATGTGAAAAGGGCAATCAATTGAGAGGCCTATACCGGCCACTCCAACAGAGAATGTTGAAAAATGAAAGTGAAACCATGGATTGAACTGATTGGGCAGTAGGGCAATGTGGCTATGAAAGCTGCTGGGTAGAGTTTTAGTTGCTGTCTAGTTATCCTCCAGTTATTGCATTTTGAAAGTTTTGAGAAAGAATCCCAGTCTGTGGACATAAATGAAACACTCCAGCGGGCTGCAGAATTGTTTACATTGCCAAGTGACTTCAGAATTCAAGCAATATGTACAGTCCCACCTGTTGGTGAACATCTCATTATCCCAGGGTTACTTGAAGGTTTAGCAGCCATTATTCAACACTGCTTAAGTGAACTGGCCAGTTACAACTTTTTTTTTAATTTACTTTTTAACTTATCCCTTAATTGTGTCTCTGTCAGTCTGAATGTCTTTGAGTGAGTGGGAGTTATGATTAAGGAAGATTGTATTTAAACTGTAACATTAATTAGGTTATCTTGTTTAATTATCTTGTGCAAAATTACAGTTAATAAATTGTTAACTTTTGTTTAAGCTGTAAACTCTGTGTCTGATATCTGTTGTTCAAAGTCTGGTTAGGAACAAATAGACAATTTTGAGGGTCAGTGAATATTTTAGTTTCACTATGTTGTGATATCTACAGCTAGTGAGTCTGATTTGGTTTGTCTTGCTGTCCCTATTCTGTCATATTCTTTCATATTCTTTCATTTATCTTGGCCTTTCCATTTGCTCTCCTTCACATTGGAGAATTTGCCATCTGAGGTCTTGCGATACTGTTCTGTTTTTGTTGCGATCAGCTCTGTCATCAGCACTTTGCTGGGCAGTCAGTTGTTCATTTGTGAAGAGTCTCTACTCCCTCCTTTCCTTCGCAAGTTCTTCGTTAACTATGATGTAGCACAGATGGTAGTCAGCTGTCTGCTACACAGCTGTGTTTCTCTGTCATTGCTATTGTGGGTCTTAAGGTGGTTTCTACATTTTGGTACCTGCTGTTTAATTGTAGTAGTTTAATTGCAATCAAGCTCCAAACTCTTGGTTCCTTATTCATTTACGTATCCAAAACAGTAACCACTGTAGATAATTTCATATCGTGCCCTTTCTGTCCGCACATGTCCTTCTGGGTGTTCTGCGACCACTTGCTTGTGACTGCTTGGCAGTAATTGAATTATTTCTGATGAAGGACTTTTGCAGATTAGATTAGATTACAGATTAGATTACTTACAGTGTGGAAACAGGCCCTTTGGCCCAACAAGTCCACACCGACCCGCCGAAGCGCGACCCACCCATACCCCTACATTTACCCCTTACCTAACACTACGGGCAATTTAGCATGGCCAATTCACCTGACCCGCACATCTTTGGACTGTGGGAGGAAACCGGAGCACCCGGAGGAAACCCACGCAGACACAGGGAGAATGTGCAAACTCCACACAGTCAGTCGCCTGAGGCGGGAATTGAACCCGGGTCTCAGGCGCTGTGAGGCAGCAGTGCTAACCACTGTGCCACCGTGCCTGAAATATCGACTCTCCTGCTCCTCGGATGCTGCCTGACCTGCTGCACTTTTCCAGCACCACGCTCTCAAATCTAATCTCTAGCATCTGCAGACTTCACTTTTGCCTAGTATTTTGAATCATGTTCCCAGAATGTATTTAGTCCCCAGTCCATAATAAATGTTGTTGAAAAGAATCATGTTGCTCAAGCTTACTGTTTTGCACTGATCAGGTAAATGTAGGAATGCCAATTTTTTAATTACCTACTTGTACTACAGGAGGAAAAGTAGTTGATTGGTTAGCAAGTTGTCTCTAATTGGCTGAAGCACTGCTATGGAAAAAAGGATTGGGAGCTATAGGCTGTAGTTCAGAAAAGTGTAAGGATTGAGATTATACCTTTTGTTTGCAGAGGTCCCTGTACATGAATTTGTCATGTCCTCCAGCACAGAAACAGATCCTTTGGTCCAACCAATCCTTGTCGAGCATAATCCCGAACTCAGCTTGTCCCACCTGTCTGTGCTTGGCCCATATACTCCAAACATTTTTTATTCATGTTTTTATCCAAATGTCTTTTAAACATTATACCTGTACCCGCATCCACTACTTCCTCATTCCACACACGCGCCACCCTCTGTTTTAAAAAAAAGTTGCCCCTCATTTATTTGTTGAATCTTTCTTCTCTCATCTTAAAAATATGCCCCATGTCTTTAAATTTCCCACCATAGGGAAAAGACACTAATCATTCATCTTATGTATGCCCTTCATGTTTTTATAAACGTCTATAAGATCACCCCTCAACCTCCTGTGTTCCACAGAAAGAAGCCGATCCACTCTCTCCTTTATAACTAACCCTGTGTTCCTGGTAACATCCTAGTAAATCTTTTCTGAACCTTCTCCAGCTTAATAATATCCTCACTATAAGAGGGTGACCAGAACTAGACACAGTGCTCCAAAAGAGGCCTTACCAACTTCCTGTACAACCTCAACATATGGTCAAAAGGTCTGAGCAATGAAGGCAAGAGTGTTAAATGCCTTCTTAACCATCCTGTCTGCATGTGAGATGAGCCACTGTGCTCCCCGCCAAATGCACCAAACTGGTTATATGTGCAGCTTTTATTTGGCTGAAAGGGACAAGACTTTTGTCTCATTAAGTTGTGCTGTGATCCTGTCCAAGTCTTGGAGATGACATGCTGTGTGATCTAACTATTTCCCAGTCTTTGGATCTTGGGTAACTCTACTAAAGTTTTCTTGTATAAAGTTTATAACTGAAGGCTGTAGCTTTGTGTTCTGTAGCCATTCAACCAGTAGTTTCAATGATTTCAAATTCTTTAATTGAATATTTAGCTGTTATTACTTGTGATTTTTTTTTGTTTCAGATTGTTCTAACTGAAATTTATTATGACGGATTCCATCGTACCTTCAGTGATGCTGATTCGCTGGACACTATTCATGAAAATGACTGTATTCATGCTTTTGAGATACCTGATGTCTATATTGGTCAAAGAGGTATGCTTCCGTCCAAGAGCTAAACCACAACAATAAGAGTTTGTTTTTGTAAGGCTCCAGTTAGACAAATGACCTAACTTTGTCACGTGATTATGTTTTATCTAAGTAGCTTCTGCTAAATAGATGTTCAAGACGTAAATGGTTATTTTTCTCAGACCTTTTTGAATAGATTTTCTATTCATGAAGTAGGTCAGTCCAGAGAATGAAAGGCTTAGTTTTCCATTTCTCTCACAATGTTACAACTTTGAATGTTCCCAAATTGTTGCGGTTGCTGAAACAAGATTAAAGCTCTTTCTGTACTGCCCCATCAAACACTACCAGGCTGGGTACAGCATTCATTAGATATGCATAAAGCTCCCCTCGACATTATCTGTTATTCTGCACTTCATAATTAAACCTGTAATGTGCTGTTTCCCATATCCGAAATTCTCAGAGTCCCTTGGCTAAAACAACTTAGTTCCATTCTACGATCATTTTCTTTCTCAGATTACAACTTTTATAATCAAGAGAAAGTCTGCTGTGTTTCTAAACTCCTGTTTCTGCATCCTTTCACAGGCAAGCTTACAAACATAAATCAAAACAACCTGACGTTCAGCACTGATCATAGATCCACAGTCTACCCCCATGGAGGAGTGAAACAGATAAAACTGGAAAGAGTGTACAGCAAGGGTTCAGGCTATGAGAAATGGACACTGCTGGTGTGTAACCAATGCTGTACTGCACAGCAAATAAAAAGGTGAATCGTCTTCGGAATGCAAGCAATATATTTTACATGTAAAGGTATTTGAATATTTGACGTCAACAAGTTGTGGTGCAGATATTTTTATAGATCGATTATTGTGTGCATTTGTTAAAGTGCAAGATATAATACCAGTGAGGAGGCATGTATGAATTGTTCTTCTCATACTGCAATATGCTTGGGGATGACTTGAATCTGTGACGAACCTCACTAAGTAACCAGATATGCTGGTTAATACTGATGAGTTGAGTAAGTCACAGTTAGCTATCAAGTGTTCTATAAGTTTGGTTGCTTGCTTATACCAAAAGTGAATGTTGCTGAAAAGAATCATGTTGCTGAAACTTCGTTTTACACGAGACAGGTCAAATCGAGGAATGCCAAATCTCAGACAGTCCTAACAATTTATACCCAGGTGAAAGAATGTTGCTTAGTTGGTAAGGTGGCTATGTTTGGCTGGAGCATTGCAATGAAGAAAGCAATGTGCAATTCTTGCACCCCATGCTTAACTATGTTCCTATGTCTGTTCGTAATGGGCAGAGTACCTGACCACTGCTCAAAATGCATGGAGGTGGTGGGTGAATTCGCCTCTAAGTCCCTGAAACAAAGGAAGATTTAATCACAGGTTGACCAATTGAAGGAATGTTATCACCATAAAGTAACAGTTGTGAGGAACTGCTCCTCCAATATAGGCAATTTTTTTTTCTTTCTGCTTCCTGTTAATACGCTGTGTTTCTTTGAACCAGTGTTTGGAGGAGTAATGAGCAGTTAGTGTTGGCACTGTGTATGTGTGGGTGTTGGAGAGTCAGAGAGCAGCTAAAAGTAAGGCAATTACAAGAATTCCCCTCAACTGCTTCTTACCAGCAGCTGAAGAGCTTTTTTCCTCGGTCACAATATGGGTTTTGGCCATCACTATGCTTGAATGGAGCCACTAGGTCTGTATTGCTTTTTAGAGTCTGATTTGAATACAGACTGAGAATTTGCCAAAGGAGCAACTGTCTTTGCTCACTTTCTCTGAAATCCCCTCTTAAGGATTTGAATGAAAATCCAAGTGGAGAGTTTTTAAAGGCAAGCTCTGAATCTAGACACTTGCTGCAGGAAAAGAAATCAGCCAGCCAAAACTGATTCAACCGTTGCAGCGTCAAGGAAAAGAACCCCAGCCTGTCCAATCTTTCCTCATTGTTCATACCCTCCAGCCCAGGAAGCAACCTGGTAAATCTCATCTGCATCCTCTCTAGTACAATCTAATCTTTCATTCTACTATGGTGACCAAAGCTGTACATAGTACAGTTGTGTCTAACCAGTGTTTTATACAAATTCCAATGAACCTCCTTGCTTTGTATTCTGTGCTTCCACTTATAAAAGCAAGTATTCCGTATGTTGTTTTATCTATCATATCTAGTTGATGTGCTACCTTCAGGGATCTTTGGATATGCATGCTAACTAACGTTCTTCTGATTACAGTGCTTTCCAGGGTCCTCTAATTCGTCATATAATTTTTTGTCTTGTTTTTCCTCTCCAAGTGCATCACCTCATCTGCATCGAATTCCATTTGGTACTGCTTTGCCAAATTGATATCCTCCTGCAGTTTACTGCTATCCTCACTATTTACACCCCATCAATCTCCGTGTGATCCACAATCAAGTTACCTACATTTAAATCCAAGTTATTGATGTAAGCGATAAACTGCAAAGACCCTGGCACTGAACCTGTGGAATCCCATTGAGAACAAAATTCCAGTGATAAAAGCATCCTTGTACTAGCATCCTGCCTTTCCGCCTGTTTTGGATCCAAATGTCATTTTGCCTTGGATCCCATTGGTTCTTACCATCTTGACCAGTCTGGTATGAGATACCTCATCAAAAACCTTGCTAAAGTCCACATGATTTTATAACCCTCTACCTCCTACGCTGCAGTGAAAAAGGTTCCAGCCTATCCAGTCTCTCTGTGTAATTCAAACCCTCCGGTCCCAGTGACATCCTTGTAAATCTTTTCTGCACCCTCTCCAATTTAATAATATCCTTTCGATAGCAGGGTGACCAGAATTGTACGCAGTACTCCAAAAGTGGCCTCACCAATATCCTGTACAATCACAACATGGCGTCCCGACTCCTATACTCAACAGTCTGAGCAATGAAGGCAAGCATGCCAAATGCCTTCTTTACCACTCTGTCTGCCTGTGACACAACTTCCAAAGAGCAATGCACCTGAACCCCCATGTCTGTCTGCTCAACAACAATCCCCAGGGCCCCTACCATTAACTGTATAAGTCCTGCCCTTGATGGTCTTACCAAAATTCAATTTATGCTAACTATCTCTGCTTATGATTTGGAGATGTCGGTGTTGGACTGGGGTGTACAAAGTTATAGTCCCTATAACCTGGTGTTGTGTGACTTTTAACTTTATCTCTGCTTAATCAGTGTTTCTCCTTGTACAAATATTTTTTGAATCTGAGAATTCTTTATCATAACTTCTGAGGTTAGATTGGCTGTCCCTTCCTCCATTTATAATAATGGGACGATGTTGGCAGCCCTTTGGCACCTCACCTGTGACCAGACAGGATTTAAAAATTACTGCTAGGACCCTTTATATCTCCTCTCTGTCTGCTAAACCTACTCGCACCTCTTGTCTCTCTCAATTTCGTCGAATGTTTCACAGTGCTCCACCCTGATGTTTGTACCTGCATTATCCTTTTTCATCGTGAGAACCGACGCACAATATTCATGGAGGATTATTCCCTTGTCTTCTAGGTCCACACGCAGATTGTATCTATGGTCCTCAGTGGGCCCTATTAATTTATCTGATTATTGTCTTGCTCTTTATATATTTAGAAAAGTCCTTTTGGTCCATTATTTTGGGTTTTCTAAATGCATAAGCAGCAAGATAAATAACTAGAGTTTTGTTTGAGTTTTCTTCTATTTGCCAATGCTTTCTCAATTACTCTTGTTTTCCTAATTTTTGTTTTATATTACTCCTTGCACTTTTTATACTCTTTAGGGACTGCAAAGTTGCGCCCTTGATTTATAAGCTGAAAATGTGTTGCTGGTTAAAGCACAGCAGGTCAGGCAGCATCCAAGGAACAGGAAATTCGACGTTTCGGGCCAGAGCCCTTCATCAGGAATGAGGAGAGTGTGCCAGGCAGGCTCAGATAAAAGGTAGGGAGGAGGGACTTGGGGGAGGGGCGATGGAGATGTGATAGGTGGAAGGAGGTCAAGGTAAGGGTGATAGGCCGGAGTGGGGTGGGGGGCGGAGAGGTCAGGAAGAGGATTGCAGGTTAGGAGGGCGGTGCTGAGTTCAAAGGAATCGACTGAGACAAGGTGGGGGGAGGGGGAATGAGGAAACTGGAGAAATCTGAGTTCATCCCTAGTGGTTGGAGGGTTCCCAGGCGGAAGATGAGGCGCTCTTCCTCCAACCGTCGTGTTGTTATGTTCTGGCGATGGAGGAGTCCAAGGACCTGCATGTCTTCGGTGGAGTGGGAGGGAGAGTTAAAGTGTTGAGCCACGGGGTGGTTGGGTTGGTTGGTCCGGGCGTCCCAGAGGTGTTCCCTGAAGTGTTTTGCAAGTAGGTGGCCCGTCTCCCCAATATACAGGCGGCCACATCGGGTGCAGCGGATGCAATAGATGATGTGTGTGGAGGTGCAGGTGAATTTGTGGCGGATATGGAAGGATCCCTTGGGGCCTTGGAGAGAAGTAAGGGAGGAGGTGTGGGCGCAAGTTTTGCATTTCCTGTGGTTGCAGGGGAAGGTGCCGGGAGTGGAGGTGAATTGGTGGGGGGTGTGGACCTGACGAGGGAGTCACGAAGGGAGTGGTCTTTGCGGAACGCTGTTAGGGGAGGGGAAGGAAATATATCCCTGGTGGTGGGGTCCGTTTGGAGTTGGCGGAAATGACGGCGGATGATACGCTGTATACGGAGGTTGGTGGGGTGGTAGGTGAGAACCAGTGGGGTTCTGTCTTGGTGGCGGTTGGAAGGGTGGGGCTCAAGGGCGGAGGAGCGGGAAGTGGAGGAGATGCGGTGGAGGGCATCGTCGATCACGTCTGGGGGGAATCTGCGGTCCTTGAAGAAGGAGGCCATCTGGGCTGTACAGTATTGGAACTGGTCCTCCTGGGATCAGATGCGGCGGAGACGAAGGAATTGGGAATATGGGATGGAGTTTTTACAGGGGGCAGAGTGGGAGGAGGTGTAGTCCAGGTAGCTATGGGAGTCAGTCGGTTTATAATAGATGTCTGTGTTGAGTCGGTCACCCGAGATAGAAATGGAAAGGTCTAGGAAGGGGAGGGAGGAGTCTGAGACAGTCCAGGTGAATTTGAGGTCGGGATGGAAGGTGTTGGTAAAGTTGATGAACTGTTCAACCTCCTCGTGGGAGCACGAGGCAGCGCCGATACAGTCATCGATGTAGCGGAGGAAAAGGTTTTTTTTAGATTACTTACAGTGTGGAAACAGGCCCTTCGGCCCAACAAGTCCACACCGACCCGCCGAAGCGACAACCCACCCATACCCCTACATATACCCCTTACCTAACACTACGGGCAATTTAGCATGGCCAATTCACCTGACCCGCACATCTTTGGACTGTGGGAGGAAACCGGAGCACCCGGAGGAAACCCACGCAGACACGGGGAGAACGTGCAAACTCCACACAGTCAGTCGCCTGAGGCAGGAATTGAACCCAGGTCCCTGGCGCTGTGAGGCAGCAGTGCTAACCACTGTGCCACCGTGCCACCCTGGGGGGTGGTGCCAGTGTAGTTGCGGAAGATGGACTGTTCCACATATCCTACAAAGAGACAGGCATAGCTGGGGCCCATGCGGGTGCCCATGGCAACTCCTTTAGTTTGGAGGAAGTGGGAGGATTGGAAAGAGAAGTTATTCAGTTATTCTTAACCTTGTTTCTTGACATCCATGATCCTTTGGTGTTAGTCCCACATACTTGCCCTGTACTCTTGCCATTCCCTCTTTAAATGTCTCCAACTGCTGTGATAGTTTTATCTGCAAGTACCTGCTCCTTATCCTTTGTGCCAAAACAGATCTTACTTAGTATAGTTAATGTTCTCCAAGTTCGGAACTTTTATTCCCAGCCAATCCCTTTTCTTTTCCATAATGATCCTAAGTCTAACTAAGCTATGGTCACTATCTCCTAAATGTTCCCCTATTGATAGGTCTTCCACCTTCCTGGGCTTGTTTTAGAATATTAAGCCCTGAATGTTCCTCCTTGCTTCATAGGCGGTTTATGTACTGGCTAAAAAAGTATTCTTAGATTCAATTTAAGAATTTGTTCCCCTCCCCTCTTGAATTCTAAACCTAGTTGGTATTGGAAGTTTAAATCCCCTACTATTGCTACCTTACTGCACTTTCTGAAGTATGATTGCATATCTTATTCTCTGTTTTTCCCTGGCTGTTTGTTTGGGGGCCTATTGTACATACCTAACAGTGTTTGCCTGTTTTGTGTTTTTTTTTTCATTTCTATCCATATGGCCTCATTTGATGATCCTTCCAAGATATCATCCCCCTCCCCCCCCCAACTGCTGTAATTGATTGCTTGATTGGTACTGTAACCCCTCCGTGTCTCATCCCCACCTCTATCTCATATGAATATCCTTTAACCAGAAATGTAAACTTACCTTTCTCTTATCTAGTCAATGTTCCCTTTTTCTTCCAGGTTGACTCGCTCCCCGTTTTAGCTTTGAATTCCATATTATATAGAATTTCATACTAACTCAGCTACCCTCCCCTTGTCAGGATCCCATCCCCTGCCAATCCAGTTAAGTTTAGCATCTAATTGGCAATTTCAACTTAGTTTTTAAATTTGAATGTTATTGTGATCACTGGAAGAGGAGTTAAGGAAATGGATCAGTCTACCCTTCTAACTTATGTGAAGTCAGGAGTTGGGGTGAGTGAGGTGATCTTAATGGTTAATGAATACAATGAAAAGTTTATAAGTTGCTACTTATAGAACTATCTTAGGTACAAAGGTACCTAGCTACAGAGAGGGGCAGCATGGTGGCTCAGTGGTTAGCACTGCTGCCTCACAGCGCCAGTCGGGTTCAATTCTAGCCACGGGTGGTTGTCTGTGTGAAGTTGCAGATTCTCCCTGTGTCTGCGTGGGTTTCCTCTAGGTGCTCTGGTTTCCTCTAGGTGCTCTGGTTTCCTCGCACAATCTGAAGATGTGCAGGTTAGGTGCATTAGTCAGGAATAAATATATGGTAGGGGAATGGGTCTGGGTGAGTTGCCCTTTGGAAGGTTGGTGCGGATTTGTTGGACTGATGGGCCTGTTTCTACACTGTAGTGATTCTAATCTCTGATGTCTAATTTTTCTTTAACATCTAAAAATCTTTGTTGAAAAGAACTGAATCAAGTTTCTTCCAGGCTTAAACAGGGTTTGCAATGTCTCTGAGAATAGGTGTCACGAGTTAATAAGCTAACTGGTTTAAGGAAGTTTCTCAGCTTTAGTAGAGCTGACTGATAGTGTTTGTAGATATTTTTAATCTATCTGTTTGGACATGGTAAGGTGCACCTCTGTAGCAGATAGGACTTGAAGTCAGGCCTTCTGTGCTAGAAGTAAGGACAAAACCATTGCACCACAAGAAACACTTCAATGTATGTATACTCTTTGTAAGATAAGGATTTCTGTATTTACCTGCATAAATTGAGAAGCCAGGAGTCGAATAATTGAACAGAACTGCAAATTACTTGAGAAGATTAATTCTGTAAAGGTCGCAGGAGAGTTCATGTCTTCATGGCTTCTGTATTTGCAAGTGTCTGGATGGTCCATAGCAACTGCATTTGTGGCATCTTAGACCTTGAGAAACTTCATCTAGTTTTTGATCTGGAGGTCGAGCTGCAGTCAGTAATGCATCAAGGATAGGGAATGATACCTGCAAACTTTGTTCCAAAAGGCAGTCGTGCCTTTTTGCTTAGCATTGTCTGATTTGATTCATGATTAAGGTCAGGAGGGTGTGACTGCACATTTGACAGGTCTGGGGATTGAGAAGGTGTAAGTTGAGGAGCCTCAGCCCTGTAGTTGTGTAACAGGTTTACATTTCTTGCACCTTTATATGAATAACAGTTATTGTCCAAATAAACCAACAACCTTTGCACCATGTAACGGGAAACCAATCAAGCAGAACAGCTAAAAATAATGTAGTGGTATTAGAAGACCGTATAGTGGGGGCATAGATGCTGTACTCTGCAACCGAGTGAAAGAACCCAGAAGGCTGTTACCTGTCTGGTGTCAGAATTCAGATATCTGGTTAGGGCTGGAGAGTAATTTGCAATGAGAGAGAGAAGATCCAATTATTATTGCCAGTAGTACCAGTAACAGATAAGACTAGGAAAGATGATCCAATTAGCAGTATAAGGAGTATAAGTACTAATTCAAAAGCAGAATCTCAGTGGTATACCTGAGCCATATGCAAATTGATTCAGGTAAAGAATGCAGGAAAAGTGAATGCAAAGACTGGTGTGGGAGAAGTGGTTTATGATTTGTGTGACTGTATCAGTACTGGGGAATGTGGGGGATTTACCATTGTGATGGACATCACCTGAATAGTGCTGGGGCTGGTGTTCTAGCCAGTTATATAACTAGGAAAATGAAAAGGGCTTTAAGTTAAATGGAGATGGAAGGGATCATGTGGAGGAAAATTGAGTAAATTAAAGGAAAGTGACAAGACCATAGATCAAAGTAGCAACAAAATCATAATCGGGCAATGGTAGGAAGGAACAGTGACTACAAATTTAAGGCTGTGCCATCAGATAAGGCCAAATTTTATACTTTAAAAAAGTTCTTAAAAAACTGAACTAATGACTCTGCCATCATAATGTCCGGAGCATTCACAATAAAGCGTATGGAATTGCCAGCTCAAGTACAAGTTCAAATGTATTATCTGAGAGTTATCATGGAGACATGATTACAAAGAGACAAAAGCCCAGCTGGGACCTTAATATTTGAGGATATGTGACATCCTGGAAGGTCGTGTATTTGGGAAGAGATGGTATGGTAACTCTTGTTAATTGAAAAGGGCATCGGTATTTTCATGAAACTTTAAATTCAAGGTGCAAAAATCATTTAAGTCGAACTAAGCAGTAATAAGGGGCAGAGACCTTTGCTGGGAATTGTGTATAGGCCACCAAACAGCAATAATAATGTAAGTCACAGTATAAAGCAGACAATTAGAATTGGCGTAACAAGAGTATTAGACTAACCTTGAGAGTTTCACTACATCAATCTACATATAGACTGAGTAAACCTAATTAGTACTGATATTGTGAAGACAGAGTCTTGAAACTTTTTTTTAATGCAGTACATTTGGAAACCAACTAGAGAGTGGTCTGTTTAATATGATGACACAGATGTTAGAGGGTTAATTACGTTTCTCATCGTGGAGGAGCACTTAGGAAAGGCTGACCACAACTTGATAGCATTTTACATAAGTTTGAAAGTTGTTTAAGTTAATCACAATTAGAATCTTAAATCTAAGCAAATGAAACTATGAAGTTATGAGGATCTAATTCACTATGGCAGATTAGGAAACTACATTAAGCGGTATGATGTAGATTGGCAATCATTCAGATTGAAAGAACTAAAGCAAAGCCTATGAGGAAAGTACATTTCTTTCACACAAAAGAAGCCAGCAAGGAAAGTATTTGAACAGTGGCTAAAAGTGAAATGATGGTTTGTATTAGACAAAAGCAACACATCTGTAGAGCTGCCAAAATATGACTGAGCATTGGCAGGATTTTTGATGGCTAAGGAAAAGAGTAGATAAAGAAAAACAGAATGAGTAAACAGGCAAGGAGTGCAAAAATGGACAGCTAAAGCTTGTTTTAGGATAGCAAAAACACATGAACTTATTACTAGCAGAGTCAAGAGGGTTAATAATGGAGAATAAGGAAATGGCAGGGAAACGTAACATATACTTTGTCACCAATTAAAATACTGCAAAACTTTCCAGAAATAATGGAGGACCAAGGGACTAGTGCTATTAAGGTAATACAAATATTAATATTAGTAAAAAGAATTTTGATACCATAGTCTTAAACTGGGGGTGTGGGGGTAATAAACTGGCGTGAATTGAGGACTGGCTGATGTTCACAATCCAGAAAGTAAGAATAAATGGATCATTTTCAAGTTGGCAGACTATAACTGGCAGGATACTGAAGGAGCAGAGCTTGGACTCCAGCTATTCACAATATATATCAATAATTTTGATGTGGGAACTAAATAAATATTTCCAAGTTTTGTAGATGATACAAATCAAGGTGGGAGTGAGAATTGTGAGGACAATACTTTGACTCTGAGACAATACTGAATTATGCCATGCTAACAAGGCATCTACTGTTGGATATGATTCAATGATTGAATTTTTGGAAAAGCTGCCCAATGCTCTGTAATAGCTGTACTGGCAATCAATTTAAGATAATCAGTCGAGCTGGTAATGTGACTCACTTATGTTTCCGAGAAGCAACGTACATTCTTATGCAGGGGCCGTTCTCTGCAAACTAGAAGGAATATCTTCAATCCTTGCACCTCTCTCGAACATGTAGAACATCTGGAGCCTGTAGTTCCATGTAACTTTTACATGTAACTTCTTGATCAATAAGAATTGACTTGCTAATTAATCAGTCCTCCTTTGCACTTGTGATAGAAGCTGTTGTTATTTTTGAAAATTTGTGTTCTTGAGTTCGAATGAGTGCCAGACAAAAAGCATTGACAGCAGTTCTGTTTTCAGCGATAGTTTTGATTTTTTTCCTGAATAAGTGAGGCACTACATAATGCAAGAGAGTGGATAAAGCTGGTTTACATGGTGTGTGGTAATATTCAATAACCTCCTATATTAGTTTTGATCCTCCAGCTCTCAACATTCAAATCACATATGTTAAATGTGTTCCTGATTGTTTCATTTCAAGAGCACATTTAAAACATAGAGTGGAATACTAAACAAAAAAGCCCTATATAATATAATCATGACAACCTTTATTCTGGTGATGACACTCTACTGAAAATGTGTTGCTGGTTAAAGCGCAGCAGGTCAGGCAGCATCCAAGGAACAGGAAATTTGATGTTTCGGGCATAAGCCCTTCATCGGGCTTATGCCTGAAACGTCGAATTTCCTATTCCTTGGATGCTGCCTGACCTGCTGCGCTTTAACCAGCAACACATTTTCAGCTCTGATCTCCAGCATCTGCAGACCTCACTTTTTACTTGATGACACACTACCCCAGACTATGAGCTCTCGAAACCTTTCCCTTGTATGGTGATGACTATTGATGCATTTGCTACCATATGGAAGTTTACAAGGTGGAAGGATATGCCAGGGTAATTTAGATGGATGGGGGTGGTGATCTTTCAGTTTTGCTCTTGGTTGACATATGGCTCAATTGAAATGAGCACCAGGTGGTGATGTGAGAGTGGACACATCATTGGATCAGTCCAGAGGGAGCAATGAACTGCACTTTCCTTCACTCTGCAGCTGGTCTGGAACTAATCTTCACTGGCTGCTGTGAATTTTGGCCAATACCATCAATAAAACAAAGTTAAAAGGTCTTTTAACTGATAAGTTTAGATTTAGCTGATATGGCTATAATCCATTTAGATCCATTAGTTTTCTTATCGACAAGTCCCATGTGTCAATATTATTGTGTTTTTTTTAAAATTAGAAGCAGCTCTTATAATTGCCATCTGATGCAGAAATATTCTGGTCCCTTGTGGATGTTCTGCAAGCAAGTGCACAAGCTAAAGCCTGCTTTTTGTGGCATGTTGATATCACACAAGCATTGTAGTATTTATCCTTAAACTTACAAGTTTGTAAGTTACATTCAGAATTCTAATTCAGTATACTTGTTTGCAGATTGATTAATGAAATCAACCTCTCTGACTTAATAGTGCAGCATAGTGACTGACTTGAAGTTAATGGCTTAGAGAAATATAAATCAAAGTTAAAATTTATAACTGACTTTTCAATGAGACTGTAAAACTTTGTTATCAAATATCTGAATTCATTTTCAAACTGTTTACTTTGTCCTTGTTGATCTCTGTTTTTCTAGGTTTGGTCATCCCTTTGTACTCTGTTTGGATCGTAAAATAACATGGGAAGGACTGCAGAAAGATATTTTGGAGAAGATGCGCCATCTGTTTAGGCCAGGAATGTTCACAGAGGTAAGAGTGGCAGCTGGGTCCTTATGACTTTGAGAGGATTTGTTTAAACAAACATTCCAGAATGAGAAACTGGACCACCAAAGGATGCAAGATCAGCATTGCACCTTTGATAAATCTTAATATTTTAACTACAACAAATAGAAGAAGGTAAAAGATATCTTACCACTTGCACATTCAATCACATGTATATCTTGGCAATATCAATTGATTTCCAATCATTTCCTGAAAGCAAATGATACTGCAACAGAAATTATCTTTCTATGTTCACATACTGAAACGACAAGCTAGCAAATGAGCATATAGAAATATGGAGGGCAGATGTGACTTCGTGAAGTGGCTGCATGCCAGACTATAGAAAGAAACCTAGTGAGTTTGGGATCCCAGTGTAAAAAATCAGAACATAATTCAAGATAATAGCTTTAATAACTAACAACAGTCTCAAATCCATATTATAGGAGGGATTTGATTGCACTGCAGAAGGTAGAGGGGAAATTTATCAGTCTGTCACAAGGGCTGGAGAGTTTTAGTTATGAAGAGAGAATGAATAGACTTGGATTGTATTCCTTGGAGCAGAGGAGACTGAGAGGGGACACGATGGAAATGTTTAAAATTATGAGAGGCATAGCTAGGGTAGTCAGGAAGGAACTTGTTCCATTTGGTGGAGAGATCAGTCACCAGTGTGTATAGATTTAAGGTAAGGTTTAGAGGGGATGTGAGGAAAAATGTTTTCACTTAGGGTGGTGGAAATCTGGACCTCACTGCCTGTAGGATTGCTGAGACAGAAGCTTTCATAAGATTTAAGTACTTCGATGTGCAATTGTGATACTCAGGTATACAAGGCTATGGGCTGAGTGCTGGAAAGTGGGATTAGAATGGTTAGGCCGTTGCTTTTGACTGTCACAGACTTAATGGGATGAAGGGCCTTTTTCCGGGCTGCAGGATAGGCATTTCATTATAATGCAGGAGCCTGGAGGAATTGACGTACACCAGTAACTGGGAGCACTGAAGTATTTAGAAGAGGTATTGGGGTAGTAGTAGCTAGCAGTCCAGAATGTGGGTTTTGATTTCACCAAATTTGAATTCAGTAAAACCAACCAAGTAACCACTGTCAGTAGTTGTAAGATCCTTTTCGATTCACTAATGTCCTTTAGAACAAAACTTTCCATCTGTATCTGGTCCATCCTGCCTATGATTCAGATACATCCCAAGATGGGTGACTCTTAACTGCACTGTGGATAATTAGGGATGAGTAATAAATGCTGACCTCGCTAGTGATGTCCACATCCTGTGAACAAATTAATAAAAGCTTTGTTTTCGTAATAGATATCTCTGTTATGTTTGCATTAGTGAGATTGATTGGCAAAGTAAGGTTGTTTTGATGGTTTTATGTATTCATGTCATCTATAATTGTCCCAAAAAAATGCACTGTTGCTGTTTCTTTCCTTTGATATTCCACATTGTGGTGAAGATAAAAAGCTATATGGTTAGCACTTCCTTTAAGGTTAGGGCAGATGAATGTATGGCTGACTTGCTGGTACTGAGTGCACAGATTCAGGGTTTTGGATCATTGGAATCTCTATTGGGGCGAAATGACCTGTACAAGAGGGATGGGTTGCACCTGAACTGGAGAGGGGCCAATATCCTGGTGCAGAGATTTGCTAGAGCTACTCAGGAGGGTTTTAAACTAGTCTGGTGGAGGGGTGGGACCCTAAGCAGTAATGAGACGAGAGAAGGTTGAGTTTGGTACATAAGTTAAAGAGAGCTAATTAAATAGACAAGGCAGGCCAGACCCTGACAGAGAACGAGAGAAGACTGATGAATTAAAATGGATTTATTTAATGCAAGAGGCCTGACAGGTATGGCAGATGGACTCAGGGCTTGGATGGGAGCATCAGATTGGGATATCATAGCTATACAGAAACATGGCTAAGGGAGGGACAGTTCAATGTTCTGGTGTTTCTATGTTATAGAAAGGATGGAAGGGGCATGGTATTTTTGATTAGGGAAAGCATCATGGCAGTACTTAGAGGCGAGATTCCTGCGGTATTGTGCAGTGAAGCAGTATGGACGGAACTGACAAAAAAAGAGGTGACCACTTTGGTGTGTTTGTATAATAGGACCCCTAGTATTCAGCAGGAAATTGAGCAGCAAATATGTTGGGAAATTGCAGATAGCTGTAAGAATAATAGTGTTGTAATAGTAGCAGATTTGAACTTTTTGAACATAGACTAGGACTGCCATAGTATTAAGGGCTTGGATGGGGAAGAATTTGTTAAATGTATTCAAGAAAACTTTCTCAATTAATATTTAGATGGCTCTACGAGAGAAGGAGCAACATTCGACCTCCTCTTTGGAAATAAGGCAGGGATAGTGCCTGAGATGTTAGTGGGGGAACACTTTTGGGCCAGTGACCATAATTCTGTTAGTTTTAAAATAGGTATGGAAAAGGGTGTGCCTGGACCACAAGTTACTGGGGTAAAGTCAATTTTGAGGTATTAGTCAGGAACTTTAAAAAAATTGTTGGTAGGGAGGCTGCTTATAGGAAAAGGGACATCTGGCAAGTGGGAGGCTTTCAGAAGCAAGAGAACAACAGTTCATTCCTGTTCGTATGAAGGGCAAGGCTGGCAGAAATAGGGAACACTGGGTGACTACAGATATTGAGGCTCTGGTCAAGGAGAATTTGTCAGGTATAGACAGTTGAGATCAAGTGAATCCATTGAGTGTAGGGGGTGCAGGAAGACGCTTAAGAGGGAAATCAGGAGAGCAAAAAGCGGACACACGATAAATAGGAAGATACGGTTAAGGAAAACTCAGAGATTCTACAAGTTTATTAAGGGCACATGAGCAACTGGGAATAGAATAGGACCCCTTAACAGTCAGTGAGGTCACAGGAGATGGGGAGATCCTAAACAAATATTTTGCATTAGTATTTACTGTGGAGAAAGTTGTAGAAACTAAGGAACTCAGGGAAGTAAATAGTGATGTATTGAAAAGAGTCCACATTAGAGAAGGTGAGGATGGAGGTCTTAAAACTCAAAATGGTAGATAAATCCCCGAGACCTGATCACGTTTATCCCTGGACATTGTGTGAAGCGAGGGAAGAAATTGCAGGGACCCTAGCAGAGGTATTTGTATCATTGACAGCTACAAGGCAGGGTGCCAGAAGACTGGTGGGTGGCTAAATGTTGTGCTATTACAGTTGGTTCTGATATAACGTGATAGTTCCGTTCTTGTGTTATAAGACAATCGTGCAGTAGCCACTCTTTAAACCAATGGGACCAGACTCTCATTATATCCAATACAGGTAAGGAAAGTTTGCATTCTACAAATATCAATCTAAATTCTTCAACTGCGTTAAAACCAACTCGCGTTGAAGCAACACTGATTATATCAGAACTGAAAGGCTGCAAGGAAAAGTCAGGGTATTGTACTGGTGAGTCTGACATCAGTGGTGGGTAAGTTTTTGGAGGGGATTCTGAGACACAGGGTCTACATGCATTTAGAAAGGCAAGAACTGACTAGGAATAGTCAGCATGGCTTTGTTACTGGAAAATTGTCTCTCAAACTTGATTGCCTTCAATTATCTTCATAAAAAAAAATTCAGAGTGGTAGACATTGCCTCTACATAGACTTTAGCAAGGCCTTCTACAAGGTTCCGCACAGTAGACCAGTTAGTAAGGTTAGATCACATGGGATCCAAGGATAGAAGGGCAATTGGATACAAACTTGGCTTGATGGTAAGAGATAGAGTGTGGTGGTAGAGAGTTGATGTTCAAACTGGAGGTCTGTGGCTGGTGGTAGGCCGTAAGGATTGGGACTGGGTCCACTGTTGTTTGTCATTTATATTAATGATTTAGATGTGAATATTGGAGACATGGTTAGTAAGTTTGTGGATGACAACAACATTGGTAGTATAGTGGACAGTGAAGAAGGTTACCTAAGAGTACAACAGGTTTTTTATTAACTGGGCCAGTGGGCCAAGAAATTTCAGATGACATTTAATTTAGATAAATGCGAGGTATTACCTTTTGGTTAGGCAAACCAGGGTAGAACTTATGCAGTTACCTCCTGAGGAGTGTTGTTGAATAGAGAGACTAGGGGTGCAGGTACATAGTTCCTTGAAAGCAGCAACACAGGTAGACACGGTGGTGAAGAAGGCATTTGGCATCCTTGCTGTCAAAGCACTGAGTACAGGAGTTGGGATGTCACATTATGACTAAAAGACCACTTTGGAATACAGTATATACCTCTGGTTGCCCTGCTGTACGAAGAATGTTATTAAACTGGAAAGAGTGCAAAAAAACTTTACAAGAATGTTACCGAGACTGGAGGGTTTGAAATATAAGGAAACGCTGGTTAGGCTGGGACATTTTTTCCCTGGAGAATAGGAGGCTGAGGGGTGACTGACAAAAGTTTAGAAAATGATGACTGGTAAGATAGGTGAGTAGCCAAGGTCTTTTCTCAGAGTAAGATAGTCCAAAACTAGAGGGCTTAGGTTTAAGGTGAGGGGAAAGATTTAAAAGGGACCAGAGGGACAAATTTTTCCACAGAGGGTGATGTGTATATGGAACAAGCTGCCAAAGGAAGTGGTATAGGTGAGCACAGTTACATCATTTAAAAGGCATTTGGATAGGGACATGGATAAGAAAGGTATGGAGGGATATGGGCCAAACGCAGGCAGATGGGGCTAGTTTAGTTTAGAATCAAGTCGGCATGGACGAGTTGGGCGAAGGGTCTACTTCCAAGCTGTATGACCTTGATTCTAATTATGTTTAACGAGTATCAGTGAAGGAGTAAGTTAACTGGTTTCAAATGGAAACCTCTTTTGCTGCTGTTAGATTTGAATCTAAAGTCCTTTTAAACTGCATTACTTACTCCCTTGTCAGTTGTTCCCCATTATCACTAGTAGTCTTCTATACCGTGGAGATTTAGGAGGCCAATTATTGAAAAGCAACTGTGGATGAAAAGGTTCGGGCAATTTGACTTTGGAAAATGGTGCCTGAGCATCCATCCGAGAATGTATGCAGTGTAAACTAAATATAAAATGAAAATTTTAACTGTAGCACTCAAGCAATATGTATAGACTCAGTTGTGATAGCCAAATTCAATCTGATATCAGGATATTCTCTGTGAAGGGAGAGGCACTTGGCACTCTTGAACAAGATTGTGATGGGGTTGGAGCTGGAATGATAGTTTTTTTTTAAAAGGGTAAGATAAATGAACCTGTATGAAGATTCAGATTGCATTAAGATTGTGAATAATAGAAATCTGGAACTGTGGGGTTGTAAAGCACAGGGTCAAAAAAACATGACAAAAATAAATGTGGTACTGTTTGGAGCAGAATTGTTCTAAACCAATGCTGAAGATGATAAGATGTAACTGATTCCCTGCAGTCTAGTGCTGAAAGCCATGAAGTGGCCAGAGATGCTCGTGCTTTTTAAATTCTCTGTTTTTTCCCTAGGTTGGTCCCTTTAGCTTGCGAGTCCTTGGAGGTGGCATGGGGAAGTCTTACCTTTCTCCTCAGGAAGAGTATCCCTTGTGCCAATTGGCAGCAGAAAGGTAATTCATCACTGAAGTTTCTTTCCATTTGTGTTAACTTGATCCACCATTGGCACATGCAACAATGTGTGTGGTGAACTGAACCTTGAAAAGGGATCTTGTGCCAGCTTTGTGAATACTGACAGGGAATTTGAGTATAATTGCATTCACTAAATTAGTTAAAAATTCAGTAGCTAAGTGAGATTGAGTTTGCTCCTTATAGTATGATCAGCAAAAGTTTTATTTTAAAATTTAAGCTATACAGAGGAACCTCGGTTATCTGAACGAGATGGGCGGGCAGTATTTCATTTGGATAATTTATTATTTGGTTAATTGATTTCCTCTGGGGCTTGGAGTTTTCTGTGAAGTCTGCTTCCTATTCAGGAGACAAGGCAAAAGTACATTACACACAAGACCTTGCTCCTGCCTGCTCCCACCCTGCACCCTCCTGTCCATCCCTACCCACCGTCTGACCCCTCCCCAGCCCCTTGGGCAGCCGCACTGGACACCAACAGTAAGACTGCTGCTGCCTTTGTGGGTAAGGCTCCAAATAGCACGTACACACAACGTTTTGACAGGTTCCACCTCTGCCCTGTGCAGGCTAATGTTAGAGAGATTATCTGGGGAAGCGGGGTTTAGGGTATAACCCTGTGTAGAACTCCAGGGAAAGTGTGGTGAGAGAGAGAGGGCAGAGGAGGACTGTCCAGGACTGTTCTCGGCAGCATTTCAGTGAGCCGAGTTCGTTTTTAATCATTGTACCTGTAAACAAAAGACACAATCGTGGTTGAAACAGCTCTTTGGTGTAATATTTCTGTCGGGACTTTGCGATCTTTTTCGGATAATCAAGGATTCTCTGTACATAGATATCCCTTCATCTTGTGTTGCGCCCACATTTTAAGAAAAAAAACATGTCTTTCTCATAAGTGCACCCCATATTTTTTAGCTAAATCTACGGAAGGTGGGCATCACTGACTAGGTGAATATTTATTGTCCATCCCTTGAAGTGTTAGTGGGCTGACCTTTTAAACCACAACAGTCCAGGAGCACTAGGGCTCCCACAGTGCTATTAGTGAGGGAATTCCAGGATTTTGAGCCAGTGATACTGAAGGAACGGCAATATAGTATGAAGACAGGATGATGTGTGGCTTGGAGAGGAACTAACAGTGGTGATAGTCCCATGCATCTGACTTGACCTTTCGTGTGGTGGAATTGATGTTTCAAAGGTGCAGTGAGTTATTACACTGCATCTTTTCAAGATGGTGCACACTGCTGCCACTCTGCATTGATTGTGTATGGATTGAATATGGAAGGTGGTTGTCTTGCCAATCAAGCAGACTGGATGATGTTGAACCTTTTATCTGGTTGGAGCTGTGCTTGTCGGGCAAGTGGAGACCATGCCATCACATTCCTGATTTGTGCTTTCTAGATGGTGGTCAGGCATTGGGAGTCAGGAGTTGAGTTATATGCTGTAAAATTCCCAGCCTTTAATCTGTTCTTGTAGTTACAGTATTTATGTGGCTGGTCCAGTTCAGTTCATGGTGAATGTATCCTCTAAGAAATTGATGGTGGGGGTTTCAACAATGATAATGCCTTTAAATGCCAAGGTGAGATGGTTACATTCTCTCTTGTGTGATGCAAACATTACTTGCCAGTTATTAATCCAAGCCTCGGTATTGTCCAGGTCTTGCTGCAGATGACATGGACCAATTCAGTATCTGAGCAGTTTCTCAGCATCCCCATTTCTGACCTTATGAAGAAATCTATCGGGACTTTGTGATCCCCTTTGGATAATCCAATATTCTGATAATCAAGGTTCCTCTGTACATAGACATCCCTTCATCTTGTATTGTGCACACATTTTAAGAAAAAAAATGTCTTTCTCATAAGTTTTAGTTAAATCCACGGAAGGTGGGCATCACTGATTGGGTGAATATTTATTGTCCATCCCTTGAGGTGTTAGTGGGCTGACCTTTTGAACCACAACAGTCCAGGAGCTTTAGAAGACAATAATAACGCAACTGAAGATACCTGGACCTAGAACATTACTGTGTGGAATTCCGACAATGATGTCCTACCACAACCATTCTCCTTTCAACTGGAAAGATTACAGTCAATAGAGAGTTCTCCTCCTGATTCCTGTTGATTTCAGTTTTACTTGGACTCCTTACGCTATATTGAACCAAATATTGCCTTGATACCGGGCAATTGCTTCATCTTGTCTCTGGAGTGCAGCAGTTTTTTCCATGTTTGGACCAAGACCAAGAGCTGAATGACTCTGACTCTGGTGGAACCCAAATTGAGCATAGGTGAAGAGGTTATTCCTGAACACACACTGCTTGATAGCATTCAAACCCCACGTTCCCTTTCTTGATGATTGAGAGAGTACACTGAGAGGGTGTTAAATATCCTGCATTTATTGGACAGGACTTACCTGGGACTTTTCCCCAGAGCTAGTTAGATGCCAGTATTGTAGCTGAACTGGAGCAGCTTGTTTAGATTAGATTAGATTACTTACAGTGTGGAAACAGGCCCTTCGGCCCAACAAGTCCACACCGACCCGCCGAAGCGCAACCCACCCATACCCATACCCTTATATTTACCCCTTAACTAACACTACGGGCAATTTAGCATGGCCAATTCACCTGACCCGCACATCTTTGGACTGTGGGAGGAAACCGGAGCACCCGGAGGAAACCCACGCAGACACGGGGAGAATGTGCAAACTCCACACAGTCAGTCGCCTGAGTCGGGAATTGACCCCGGGTCTTCAGGCGCTGTGAGGCAGCAGTGCTAACCACTGTGCCACCGTGCCGCCCATAGGCATTCATCTATTTCTGGAGCACATCCTCAGTTCTATTGCCGGTATTTATCAGGCCCCATATTCTTTGTAATATCCACTGGCTTCAATTGTTTCTTCATATCATGTGAATTGGTTGAAGGTTGGTATTTGTGATGCTGGCGTCTTTAGGACAAGGCTGAACTGGTTGACCCACTCATCACATTTTGCTGACGACTAATCTAAATATATCAGCCTTGCATTTTGCACTGAAATGCTGGGCTCCTCCAATGTTGGAAATATTGATATTGTATGGAGCTTCTGTGTCTAATGGTATAAATACTGATACTTCACATGTGTTCTGGAAAAATATAGACACTGGAGATAAATGATATGTTTTATGCAATGTGATAAAAGGTCATGCTTCATGAATTCATATTGTGCGTGCAATTTCATTTCAGTAAATATTTAGTCCAAAGATGGACTAGCCGTGCTAAAGTATCCTGAAGTATCCAGGGATATGCAGACAAGGTGAATTAGTTTTGGTAAATGTGGAGTTATGGGGATTAGATTAGATTCTCTGCAGTGTGGAAATAGGCCCTTCGGCCCAATCAGTCCACACTGACCTTCCGAAGAGTAATCCAACCAGACCCACCTCCCCCAGACTAGTGCACCTAACACTATAGGCAATCCACCTGACCTACACATCTTTGGACTGTGGGAGGAAACCGGAGCACCCGGTGGAAACCCATGCAGACATGGGGAGAATGCGCAAACTTCACACAGACTGTCGCCTGAGGCTGGAATCAAACCTAGGACCCCGGTGCTGTGAGGCAGCAGTGCTAACCACCGAGTCACCGTGCCGGCCATGATGGAGTTGGGGACTGGATCTGGTTGGAACATTCTTCAGAGGGTCAGTTTAGACTTGAAGAGTCAAATGGCCTCTTTCTGAACTGTAGGGTTTCTGTGATTCTGTAACTGTCTCAGTATTATTCATAACTGAATGTAGTAGAACTGCAGAGCTTAGATCTGATTAATTGTTTGTGGGATATTTAGTCCCATTTATCACTTGCCGCTGCCACTGTTTGGCATGCAAGTAGTCTCATGGTGTCTTTTTACCAAGTTAGCACCTCATTTTAAGACATGCTCAGCGCTGTTCTCCCTCCTGCATTCTTTTTTGAACTGGTTGATCTACTTGCTTGATGTTCATGTCGCTAAGTTTATAGATTGCCGTTGAAAATGGTTCTGGGGATGATTACTCACAGCACTTCATGAATGCTCAGTTTTGAGATGCTAGGTCTGTTCAAAGTCTGAACCATTTGGCACATTGGTATTGCCACACAGCATGGCGGAGGGTATCCTCAGTGTGAAGATGGGACTTTGTCTTTGTTTGAACGAGTAGTCATGACTCCAAACAGTACTCTTGTGGGCAGAGTCATCCGTGGCAGGCAGATTGGTGAGGACAAGGTCAGGGAGACTTTTTTCTTGAGGCCATCACCACCTGCTGCAGACCCTGTCTAGCACCTAATCAGTAGAAATACTATCAAACCACTCTTGGTGATGGACATTTGAAGTCCACAACCTAGAGTACATTCTTCAACCTTGCCACTCTTAGTACTTCTATGAAGTGATGTTCCACTGATTCATTAGCCAAGAGTCGGGGAAGTAGTCGGTAATCACAGGTTTCCTTGCTCTTTTTTGACCCGATGCCATGAGACTTCATGGGTTCTGAAGTCATGTTGAAGACACTCAGTGCAACTCCCACATGACTGCTTACCACTGGATTGCCATCTCTGGTTGCCCAGGACTTCTGATCTCCAGGACATTGCTATATTCCATGTATGTATTGAATAGCCTATTGGACATCTCTCTCCAATTTTTCCACAAACCCCCAAGGTAGGTACTTTGCACAGTTGATAGGGCTAGGTTTGATTTTGCTTTTGTCATTTTAGATGTGTTTGCAGATGCTGGGTAGCCATGTAATTTCATTTCGTAATTGAGGTTTTGTAATGACTTGCTTGGATATTTCAGAGGGCCGTATTGCTGTGTAGGCCAGACCAATCAGGATGTGGGATTTCCCTTCCTAAAGGATATTAATGAGTTGGATGGGTTTTTATGACAAATCAACAACGCTTACATGGTTGCCATTTTTTAATTCCATCATTTTAATTTTTAAAAAAAATTAAATTCAAATTTCACCATAAGCCACGGTGGGATTTGAACCAGTGTCCCCAGCGCATTAGCCTGGAGCTTTGGATTCCTAGTCCAGTGACAATACCACTGAACCATTGCCGTTAACTCTTGTACAACTTGGAGTCTGTGTGTGCTTAGCCAGTGCTGATTTTAATGACACTACATGACGATTATCTGCAATCTGTCTGAAAACTTGACACTTTTCTCTGGAGATTTGGGCACCTCTTCCGGAACATAGTAAGTGTGGAAATGAAGAAAGCACCCTCTGGATGATCCTAAAAGGTATAGAATTTTCAAGAGATGTGCGCTATTGCTTCAGTTCATAAAGGCAATTATTAAATGAACCTGGTGTGTTTTAAATCTGCTCATCTCACAAGATATTGCTATTGGGTGCAGTTGTGTAAATGACGCTTTTAAAAGATGGGAGAATGGAATTGATCATACACATAAGCTGCCTGTTTAACTGACAGATAATGCAAAATCCGGAAATGTCCGAAATTGGCATTGTCTTGATGCCAAAGGTGTGGATTTCAGATGTCAGATCTGTGCTACTGGTTTTGCCTAAAAAAATCTCCTAATTGCTGGGTGACGTCAGATGTAAATTTTATCAAGATTTAACTGTGTTAAAGGCATTATTTAATGCAAGCTCCTATTGAGATTCCTCTAGTGATATTTACCAGTGATGCCAGTTATCCTAGAGACTGCACAACAGGAATTGCTAGCCAGAGTTTAGTCTAAAATGCTACATTGGAATAGCCCCAGGACTCAGCTGCATTGAGGTAACAACTCAATGCTAAATCTAACTGAGTTTTCAAATTTTCTGTCACCATATGAAGCTTGGTCTTCACCCTAAAACTATTTAAGGAAGAATTTGGGCCAAAATGTTTTCAAGTCTTAATATTTGCATGTCTATTTGATGTGACTTACTTAAACTGGCTGTATCTTTTCAGAGCATGGAAATCTTGCAGACCTGGTGGACCCCAGCATGTTAAGATAATTGTGGAGTGGGACCGAGACACAAAAGAATAGTAAGCAATGTAAACTAATTGTATTTCTAAGCCATTTTGCTTTGGTTTTGACTGCTCTCCAAAGCTTCCTTTGCAATAAGGCAGACTGACAATCTAATCCAGTCAAAACTTAGCTATTGGGCAGGATCGTTGGTGACTTTTTAAATTTCATTGGGTGTGTATGTGTGGGAATGAGCAGAAGAAAACCATTCCTAATACCCTGGTGCCCTACTCTCAGTCAGCATGTCTTAGTAATGGCTACCTGCACATTCTCAGTCAGGAGGTGGGACTGAGTTCCAAGGATAAATGGTGTGTACTGATGAGGAGAAAAGGGAACTATCCAAAGGATTCAGAATGAGGTATATTTTAGCACCCGACACTTACATCTCACGAATGAATAAGAAATAAAATGCTTTTGCATTTTCTGACAGCTCTGGTGTCCAAATTTAAGTTTCCTTGTTTGGCTTGCAGCTTGTTTGGGAGTGCTGAAGATGAGTACGTGCCAGATTCTGAGAGCGTTCGCCAGCAGCAGCAGCTACATCACCAACCTCAGACCTACACTTTATCCCAGTGCTTTCATCTCTACACCAAAGAAGAACAGGTAAACGCTGCACAAGCACCAGCTATGATAAAGCAGTGTGCCTGTGAGAGGACACATGTGACAGAAACAGCATGGTTTGAAATTCCAGTGATGCTTTTAGTCAATGCTTGTAAAATGACTGTGGGTTGTTTGTGTTTGCAAGTGTCAACATGGTTGAACCTGTAACTTTGAGGCAACTAAAGCACCTCCTTTCCGAAAAGCAACCTTATAATTCTGTGGCTAAAAGCAGATTGCAGCATTGCAGGTTTTATAACTAGTGCAAATGCTGATTTCACATTTAAGATTGATCATACAAGGCTGGTTTGGCTGAATGACCTGCTGCTGTTCCTATGCTCTTATCTTATTTTAGATTCTGAATGTGCAGTGCCTTTTTTGATTATGTTTCGTTGGTTGACAGCTGGCACCAGATGATGCCTGGCGCTGCCCACATTGTAAGCAGCTTCAGCAGGGCAGCATCAAATTGAGCTTGTGGACACTTCCTGATGTTCTTATCATCCACTTGAAACGCTTTAAGCAGGTGAGTGCTTTAAAGGAGAATGGAGGAAGTGAAAGCACAGTTTATTCTTTGATTCCATTCAAGCTGAGCAAGAGGAAATGGACATCATTGATAATTTAGTCAGGATGGGTGATCTATATAGAATATTGTGAATCACAGTAAGTCTGCTACTTTGTGTCAGTGTGTAACTTATACAGAATTTGCCAATTATTGTGCACAACATCCACGGTTTCACACAACTGTGTGTTTGCATCTACACTCAAAATACCTGGAGTGGTAGATAAACTTCATGCCCAAGAATATTTGAGAGTGACCAATGTGAAAGATGTAGAACCTGTGACAGGGGGAGATATTTTGACCAATCTTGAGGCATGTAGGAAAGCATAACAGAGTTGTCCCCAGGGAACCATCACTCAGATACAGGCGGGAGGTGAGTGCCTGCCCATTGGGACTGGATCTGAATTTTAGTCAGGAGGTTGGATGCAAAAGCCAAGGCCTGGCAAGTGGAACCATCTTACTGGTGGCAGAGGCCTGGTACAGGGTAGAGAGAAGCTTGCCTTGCCTGACCTAGCTCCAGTTACCTATATACTGGCTAGCTTACTCATTTCACCAAACTGGTGAAAGTATCTGTGGGGTGTCTCCAGTTCTTCGTGCGTGTGACTGAGGGCAAAGGATAGGAGCCAACAAGCTTAGTAACCATCACCACACACCCCCACCCCCCCCAAACCTCCAGTAACAGCCGCATTGGCCCAAAGCTGAGACGCAGCACTTTGGGTCCATGGTGGAGCTGGAATGCCATGGCTTAGTGGATGCCAACATAGTTTTAGCAAAGATTTCTGCAGACCCCAGAGTTAAAGAGAGCTGTTGCAAAGATCAACTGCTTGCTGGAAACGTATTCAATCCCTACCAATGATGCTGGTGCTTTAGAGATTTTAATTTTGGGATAAACAACTTTCTGACAAACTCACAGCGCCAGGGACCCAGGTTCAATTCCAGCCTTGGGCGACTGTCTGTGTGGGTTTCCTCCCACAGTCTAAAGATGTGCAGGTTAGGTCAATTAGCCACGCTAAATTGCCCATTGTGTTAGGTGCATTAGTCAGAGGGAAATGGGTCTGGGTGGGTTACTTTTCGGAGGGTCGGTGTGGGCTTGTTAGGCCGAAGGGTCAGTTTCCACACTGTAGGGAATCTAGTTAAAAAAAATGAAAATACACTTAATAAATTGGACAAATAATTAAAAACTGAAATGGAGGTTAAAATCTTTTTAGGAACTTCCAAGAATGTACCAGGAATCTTTCATTATCAAAATATTGGGCAATAAACTAGTATTTAAATTCAGAACAGCTAAAATCCGAGTCAACATTGTGTTCTTAATCTTTTCGTGCAGAAATTTGCCAAGGTCTGTCATTAAGGATAGAGTGACTGAACACCCTGAAAAGTTTCAGCTGATCTGAGATAATTTGCAAATATTAGATGGCAAACCTCAGTGAATTGTTTAAAGGAGTATCTAAAGTAATAGCCAGGGGAATGTCTATGGATCATATTTATGTGGACTTCCAGAAGGCATTTAATGAAGTGCCTCTTGAGAGACTGCTAGATAAAGTTTGGAGGCAGGTTATTGACCCCATGAAGGAATTTTCTGTGGCAAGAGATTGTCCAGAAGTAATAGGCGGCTACTCAGGAAGGGCTCTTTATTTGTGTCTCAGCGTATGCAATTTTTGGCAATTGTGCTATCTTATCTAAAGAAAACCGAGAAAAAAAGATTCAGTATTATCTTCTGTGTTATGACATGACTGAATCATCTAATAAGAGTTGGTGAATATGAAAATGTTACATCAAAGTAAGAAAGCAGTCCTCAAGAAAATTTGTAAAGGAACCCTCTATGTTTGGTTCATTGCATTGATCTGTTGCTCACTGTGTAACTTCAGATCTTTTGTTTAAAGTGAACATTTTCTCTACCTTCCCTCTCATCAGGAAGGAGATAAAAGGACCAAGCTACAGAACTTGGTGAAATTCCCTCTCACTGGCCTGGACATGACTCCTCATGTGGTAAAACGCAGCCAGAGCAGCTGGAGCCTTCCTTCTCATTGGTCGCCATGGAGACGGCCCTATGGGCTTGGCAGGGATCCTGAAGACTACCTCTATGATCTGTATGCGGTGTGCAATCATCATGGCACCATGCAAGGAGGGCATTACACAGGTAGGCGCTCCACTGCAAAGTAGTGGTACACCCAGCCTCATGTTGCTCTACTTTTGTCCTTGGCCCACCATCCTAATCTGTCTCTTACTCAAGTGGATATATCTCTTAAAGCTGTGCAGGTGCCACTGGTTTCCTAGGGAAAACGAAACTTCTAAGATCCAAGAGTTCTCCAAGGTTTTTCAAATGGATGTGTGCAGACTGGGCTTAACGCTGTCCACCAAGTTAATTTGTTGCCTTTTTTTGTGGAAAGTTCATGAATCCAACTCTTCCTGTACAGCTGTGATGACATTCTGCCTTCACTGATCTAATTTGCTGACTTTCATTTACTAATGATGTTATTTTTCACTACGCACAGTTGTTGCTTATGACTAACTAGCACCTTTCTCATCCTTTAACCTAGCTTACTGCAAGAACTCTGTTGATGGGCTCTGGTACTGTTTTGATGACAGTGATGTTCAGCAGCTCTTGGAAGATGATGTCTGCAAGCAGACTGCATACATTCTGTTTTACCAGCGGCGAAGTGCTATTCCCTCCTGGTCAGCAAATAGCTCTCTTGCAGGTAATTTTTTTTAGACTTCCCTAAAGTGTGGAAACTGGCCCTTTGGCCCAACCAGTCCACTCCGACCCTCCGAAGAGTAACCCACCCAGATCCATTTCCCTTTGACTGATGCACCTAACACAATGGGCAATTTAGTATGGCCAATTCACCTGACCTGCACATCTTTGGACTATGGGAGGAAACCAGAGTACCCAGAGGAAACACATACAGACACTGGGAGAATGTGCAAACTCCACACAGACAGTCGCCCGAGGCTGGAATCAAACTGGGACCCTGGTGCTGAGAAGCAGCAGTGCTAACCACTGAACCACCGTGCCACCCTTTCTATTACTCTGTGTGTTTTTACATTGATTATGTGGACTTCTTGATCAACCGGCGCACTCCTGATCCCATAGAGGCTGGTTAATTAAACATTTGCTGTATAAAGTTCAGAACACTAAAGGAAAAGACTAACTCCATCTTTTGATAGATTAAGGGAGATTGTTTGTGTGGAAGATGAAAGTCTGTCCTCTTGTCAGTTTGGGTTTCTTCACCTTTGTAGAAGAAGCTGTGAAGTGGAGGTTTGGCAATGAATCATGACATTGAAGAAACTGCATTTGTAACATATTTGTGTAACATGGTATTGTAAGAGTTTATGAATGTTCTTTAGCTAGATTCCCTTTCACTTGATATAAGATTACAGAGCTGAAATTCAAAGGGATCTCAGTTGTCCTGATATATGAATCAAAGCTAGGATGGTGGTGCAGCAAATGATTAAGAATGCAAACTGAATAAAGTTGTTTATGGCAAAGGAAACAGAACATTCAAGTCGAGTGTTTTTCTGCAGTTGTACAAGACAGTAGAGAGACCACTTATGAATTATTGTGAATAGTTTTAGTTTTCTTATTTAAGAAAGGGTGTAATTACATCAGAAGTAATTCAGAAATATATCATTTCACTGATACCTGAGATTGGGGTGTTCCCTTGTGAGGAATGGTTAAACAGATTGGGTCTGTATCCTTTTGAGTTTAGAAAAACGAAAGGTGATCATGTTAAAATAAGACAGACGGTAGTGATACAGGGTTGTTATTCGAACCAGAAGCCTGTGACCAATGGTGAGTCTCAAGGATCAGTTCAGAGTCCACTGTTGTTCGTTGTTTATATCAATGATTTGGATGGGCATATAGGAGGTATGGTTAATAAGTATGCAGACAATGCCAAAATGGTGGTATAGTGGACTGTGAAAATGTTATCCATGAATACAATGAAATCTTGATTAGATGGGCAACTGGGCTGAGAAGTAGCAGATGGAGTTTAATTTAGATAAATGTGAGGTATTGTATTTGGTAAGGTAAACCAGGGCAGACTTGCACAGTAAATGGTAAGGCCCTGGGAAGTGTTGTTGAACAGGGAGTCCTAGGTGTGCAGGTTCATAGTTCTTTCAAAGTGGCATTGCAGGTAGACAGGATGGTGAAGAAGGCATTTACCCTCATTGGTCAGAACATTGAGTATGGGAGTTGGGATGTCATGTTGTGGCTGTGCAAGACATTGGTGAGGCCACCTTTAGAATATAGGAAGGATGTTGTTAAATTAGAAAGGATACAGAAGAAATGTATAAGATGTTGCTGGGACTGGAGAGTTTGACTTATAAGGAGAAGCTGGATAGACTGGGACTTCACTGGAGCATGGAGGCTAAGAGCTAACCGTATAGAAGTTGATAAAATCATGAGGCACATAGATAAGTTGAATAGCCAAGGTCTTTTCTCAGGGGAGGGGAGCCCAAAACTAGATGGCATAGGTTTAAGGTAAGAGGGTAAAGATTTTATATGACCCTGAAGGGCAACTTTTTCACATTTAGAGAGTTGCAGGTATAGAATGAACTGCCAGGGGAAGTGGTAGAGGCAGGTACAGTTGCAGTATTTAAAGATATTCTAACAGGTACATGAACAGGAAAGGGTTTGAGGGATATTGGCCAAAATTAGTTTAGTTTGGGACACGTAGTCAGCGCGGACAAATTTGACTGAAGGGTCTGTTTCTCTGCTATATGACTCTATGACTTTATCGATCAGAATCCAATAAGCCATGATCTTATCAAATATCAGAGCTGGTTCAAATTTCCAAATGGCTTATTCATAATTTGTACGAATGTTTGCAAATGCAAAATTATATATTTTTATAAGGCTATTGAAATATTTCCATGCTTCTGTGCATTATATTTGTAAACACCATACATTCTTGAGTAACAGTAGATCTTGTTTAAAAGTCAATTGCCAACTATTGGCTGAAGAAATCTAAACACATTAGTTAACATCTGCTCACTGCTGAAGTCCTCTTGCCCTCTCACAAATCTACTCATTGATAGATTGATCAGATATTGGCACATTATTGTTCAGGTGCTCATGTCTGTGCATGTTAAGTCTTGGCAAGCAGGGTTGGTGGGAATAGCCTTCAACCTGATAACTCTGAAAACGAGAGATTGAATTTCAAAACCTTGCTTATTACTTGTGAAAGTCAATGCCCAACTTTTGGGTTAAAAATTTAGTCTTGGAATCTTGTGTGGAAGTGAAGTTACTGAAGTAAGTTTTGATTTGAGTCTGAATGCAGTGGTCTGAGGTTCATTGCCTATCTGGAATAAAAAGCTGGTCTAATGGTGACCGTGTAACCACTGTTGATTGTTGTAAAAATCCATCTAGCTCACTAATGTCTTTTAGGGAAGGAATTGGCTGTCCATACCTTCAGACCCACAGCCACGTAGCTGACTCATAACTCCCCTCTGGGCATTTATGGATAGGCAAAAATTGCCAGCCAAAGCAATAAGGCCTGGATCTTGTAAATTAATCATTTAAAAGATAGAAGCTTAATGTGGTGGGAATAAGGTAGCAGAGGTTTGTTTGAACCAGTCTCTGTGCTTATGGAGGTTTCCTTTCAGAACCTTTTGGAGGAAACATGATCAATAACAACCAGATGGAATGTTGAAATGAGCTGGTAAAAGAAGTTTCAGAAAAGAAACGTGACTCTTACAGCAGTTTCTTCAGATTTCGATAAAAATGTTATCCAAAAATTTTTTCAACCTTTTATTTCACAAGGTAGCTTCAGTCATAATCCCCAAATGCATCTCACATCCTTGGTGTAGTCACCAATTAATGGCATGGAGATGAAGATTTTTTGTCATCCTTGACAGCAAAACAAAATCACTTATCTCTGTTCAGTTCCCTTAGGGCCATTGTGGAGTGATGAGGGATTAGTGCCTTCACTGTACAGTTTACTGCCAATAAACTATTAAGTTGGAAAGTATAAAAATATCAAAAAACTCTACAAAAAAAACATAAAACCTCCACAAAAAGTCATAAAACTACAAAAACTCTGTGGGATTGGTCTCCCAGAAAATAGTGTTTCCTGCAACACCTCAGATGATGACCCCCTTTGTCTAAAATAAAGATCTCACAGCACCAGGTTATAATCCAACAGGAGTTTTTGGAAGTACAAACTTTTAGACCGCTGCTCCTTCGTTAGGTAGCCAGTTTTTCTAACCCTTTTTCTAACCATATTCCGACGGGTCCTTTGGTTCCCTCGCTCAGCTGACGCCCTGTTGCACTTGGTGGAGCACAGTAACTCCAACCCTCCGACTCAGATTCTCCCTCTTGACCTGTCCTACTTGTCTATTTTTCTTCCCACCTACCTGCTCCACACTTTCCACCGACCTATCACCATCCCACCTGTCTTGCCCTGCACCCCCCCACCTCCCTTTATTTCTCAGCTGCCTTCCCCCCTCCAGTGCTGAAGAAGGGTTATGCTCGAAACATTGACTCTCTCGCTCCTTGGATGATGCCTGATTTACTGTGTTTTGTCCACTGCAACGCATTATCAACTCTGACTCTCCAGCATCTGCAATCCTCACTCTGTTCTTGATTTTACCTCATTCCACTTCAGGAACTGAGTGAACAGAGCCACCTGCAGGTGGTTTGTGAAATTGCTTGCAACTAACCAAACAAATATGGAAGTTAATATGAAGTCTGTGTTTGTGTTTACCTTCCACATGAGAAAAGATTCTAATTGCATTAATTCACCTTTATCCTAATGTCATTTTTTTTTGTACCTAGCCTACATAGCCTGGAATCTTAACAGTTTCTTACTAACGATTAACCTTAGAAGTGAATTCCAAAGTCTTTCAACTCTGTGTGAAGAGATTTCTCCTGCCCTTTGTTCCAGTCAGTACTGGAAAAAGGTTGCTTTTGTTATCTTTTCACAGATTCACATGATGGAAGTTAAATGATCGTTTTAAATACTTCTATTGTTGTCATATTTAAAAGAAATCAAACCTTTTGAGTCTTTATTCACAGTTTATGCTGATCTAAGACAGCATTCTGACGAGTGTGATTGAACGATGGAATCTTTTTCTCATGCAATATAACTTGGGGTATGTGTGCTGGGAATTGTGCAATGATAACAGACCCAAGGAGGCTATTCAGCCAGTCAGACTCATATTAGTGGAGGTATAAATTAGTTATTATCCTGTAGCCCTGAATTTTTTTTCCATTTCAGATATTTCTCACGCTCTCTTTCCAAAGTTGCCATTAAAATTGTTTCCACTATTCTTTCAGACAGTGTTTTTCCAGATCACAACTATGTACTGCATTTAAAATAAAATCCTTATTGCTTCTGGTTCACCACCTCAATTCGAAAGGTGTCCTTGTATACCAGACACTGAAACTAAGCTCTGAAGACAAAAAGTACTGGAAATCACAGCGGGGGTCAGGCAGCATTTGTGAAGAGAGAGGAAGCTAACATTTCGAGTCTAGATAGCAAACTCTTCATTAGAGCTGAAAGTAAACATGCAGGTGCAGCAGGCATTGAATACGGCAAATGGTGTGTTGGCTTTCATAATGAGAGGATTTGCATACAGGAGCAGGAATGTCCTGCTGCAATTGTGTAGGACTTGGTGAGATAAACCTGGAGTATAATGTGCAGTTTTGGTTGTCTTATCAGAGACTGGCTATGGAGACAGGGCAATGAAGGAACTGATTCCTCAGATAATAGGATTGATGTATCAAGAGAGACTTGATTAGTTAGAACTATATTCACTATAGTTCAGAAGAATTGGGAGAGGATAGAGGATCTCATAGAAACCTATAAAATTCAGGGTAATGCAGAAAGGATGTTCCTGATGACCAGGGAGTGCAGAACCATAGGTCACAGTCTAAGAACTGGGTGGGCCCTTTAGGTCTGAAATGAGAAATTTCTTCACCCAGAAAGTAGTGAACCTGTGGAATTCTCTTGCACTGAATGTAGTTGAGGCCAAAACATTGAATGTTATGAAGAGGAGTTAGAGTTCTTAGAACTGAAGGGATCATAGGGTATGGGGAGAAAGTGTGAACATGGTACTGAGTTAGATGCTCAGTCATGATCATATTGATTGGCAGAGCAGTGTTGAAGACTGAATGACATACTTCTGTTCCTATTTTCTATGTTTCTAATTTACATTTGGGCTAAGACCTAACCAATGTTTTATTGAGATTTAATCATCTGTAATTGGTTCCTCTCTCTAACAATCCCCTTTTAACAACCTTCTAAACTTATCCTGCTTTCATCAAAAATTTATGAAAATGTGCCCTGGGGAAAGATTCCCGCTAACCAGTCTGAAGGTCCATGCTCACCGGTTTTGGAAATCGCTACTTCAGGAAATAGAGGGATGATACCTAAACTTCAGGGTTAGGTTATAAGGAGAGATTATACAAGTTAGGCCCATTTCTGTCTAATTTGGATGGTTAGAGGATAATAGCCATCTAGGTTTATTCAATACATTCGCATCAGTTGTATGAAGTCTTCAAGATATTAGCGTGAAAATGCAGGGGAGGTAAAAGTAAATTGTTTCCATTGGGAATTCTAAAACCAGGGGGTGTAGTTAGTGCCAAACTGTTGAGGGGAGAAGTTAAGAAGCACTTTTACACACCGATTGGTAGATGTTTGAAACTTTCTTCAATGCTCAGCAATGGATGCAGGATCAGTTGTTAATTTTAACTCTGAGTTAGATAATTTATTTAAGGAAAGGTATTATGGAGTAGGTGTCAAAGGCAGGTGTATTGAGTTAGGCCACACATCAGCGATGATCTCATTGAATGGTGGAACAGGCTTGAGGGGCTGAATGGCAACCTCCTGTTCTTATGTTCCTATGAATGTCGCACTGAGTTCTCTGTTTCTGAGTCCCCATTAAAATTGTATTAGAGTCATAGAAATGTACAGCATGGAAACAGACCCTTTAGGCCAACTCATCCATGCCGACCAGATATCTTAACCTAATTTAGTCCCATTTGCCAGCACCTGGCCCATATCCCTCTAAACCCTTCCTACTCATATATCCATCCAGATGCCTTTTAAATGTTGTAATTGTACCAACCTCCACCACTTCCTCTGGCAGCACATTCCATTCACACATCACCCGCTGCATGAAAAGGTTGCCCCTTAAGTCCCTTTTAAATTTTTCCCCTCTCACCTTAAACCTATGCTGTCTAGTCTAGTCTAGGGAAAAGACCATGTGTATGTACTCCATCCATGCTTTTCATGATTTTATAAACTTGTATAAGGTCACCCCCAGCCTCCACGCTCAAGGGAAACCAGTCCCAGCCTATTCAGCTTCTCACTGTAGATCAAATCCTCCAACCCTGGCAACATCCTTATGAATCTTTTCTGAACCCTTTCAAGTTTCACAACATCCTTCCAGTAGGGAGATCAGTATTGCACACAATATTTTTAAAGTGGCCTAACCAGTATCCTGCACAGCCACAATTGACCTCCTAACTCCTATACTCTTAAACCTATTGTTTAGGATATTTTTACTATTCCTTGTTCTTCCTATCAAAGTGTATTCTTCCTACTTCTCTGTTAACTTTAATATTTCTATTTCTCTAGTTAAGCCCTCTGACGTGTCTGCTGACACTGTACAGTGGGAAAGTTCCAAGTGCATGTGCTCACCTCCATTTTTTTCCAAACTGCACGTGCTTTCACAACTTAAAGCCAATTTTTAAAAATAAATAAAAATATACTTTGTTTAAAAGTTTATTCTGTTCAACAATAAAATTAATTCATTCAATTCATTTTCATTATTTTTGTTTTTGTGTTTGTTAGGTTTTTAAACACTCTAATTAAATTTAATTCTGAAATCTTGCTGCTGCTGTTCATGCTCCAGGGTATTAACATATACAGCCTCTTGAATCTGGTTGCTATCCTTATCATTCAATATATTTTTTGCTTTCTATCATATGCAAATTTTGAATCTTTATCCTGTATACCCGATCTTAGGTAGTTCATATATATCAAAAAGAGTAGAGGCTGCACAACCAGCACATACTCTCACTGACCCTCTCTCTCAAGCACACACGCGCACACACACCCTCACATGCATGCTTACTCTCTCACACATATATATCCCCTCATGCTCTCCCATATTTTCTTTGAAGATTGCACATACATCCTCTCTCACACATGCGTACACACACACACACACTCCCTCTCTCTTTGCGTCACATACACACACATATACACCTATGGAGTGAATTTGCAATTTGCAGGTACATTCAGTTTTGTTCAAAAAGCACATGTTTTTGTAGACGGTCAGTCAATGTGGTATTTTATAAATTCCTACTTTGGAAGTAAAACTGCTCTGACTCCAGGTTAAGGCACAGACTCTTAAACAAGGCTTCATACCTAAAATGCATTGTCTGATCTGAAATGTTACCTCTTTTATGCTGATAAAATTTTAAGTTATCTCTGGGCAGAGACTTGAAAGAAATTCTAGGATTTACATATTAATCAATCAAAACCTGCATCTCCTTTCTAGCTGATTAAAGACATAACTGTCATCTAGGTTAATTCAATACATTGGCATCAGTTGTATGAACCTTTGATCTTATAAATTCTGTGTTCGATGTTTCCTCACTCACTAGCTGTGTGAAGGAGAAGTGAGGCTTTGAAAGCTTGTGGTTTCTAATGAATGCAGATGTGAAGTACACGTAACAACTGTGCTGTCTAGAGAATCAGCTGTCTTTTTGAAAATGTTTGATTTTTGATCATTGCTTTATTTATTCTTTGGGCTATGGGCATCACTTGCAAGACCAGCATTTGCTGTCTGTGCCTGATTGGCTTGATGGTCCAGTTCAGAGGGCATTTAAGAGTAAACCATATTATTGTGGGTCTGAAATTAGGTAGGCCAGACAGGAAGAGATGGCAGAACTCCTTTTCTAAAGAACAGTAATTTTACAGTGGTCTTTCATAAAATAGTTTATGGTCACAATTGCTGAGACTTTCATGTTTTACTATTTGAACTGCCATCATGGAATTTGGATCAATTAGCTTGAGCGTCTAGATTATTGGATCATTGCTTAACATTACATCACCACCACATTACCATGCCCCAGTGCTTGGTTATGTGTAACTATATTATACTCCCTTATTGATGTGTGAATAATGTTTTTCAGGCTCTACCAGCTCATCTCTGTGTGAACACTGGATAAATCGCCTCACAGGCAGCAAGCAGCCCAGCATCACTTCCACCGCATCATCACGTCGGACATCTCTAGTCTCACTTTCTGAATCTGTGGAATTTACACAGGACCGAAGCGATCAGGATGATGGTACTGTCTATGTGTATTCCTGTTCTCCTCTTTCCAGCCTGATATTTGCAAGATGTTTTAATTTCTAACTATATAAGGAACTGGGTCAAAAAGGAGTGATAGAGGACAAGTTCGATTTTATTTTTTTCTTCTCTGTCAAATTCTCAAAGCTCCCCCATAGTTAAATATCCAAAAAGAGGAATGGCTCTTTCACTAATTGCTTGAGGGAGTGGGATTGTTTAAAATTGATGTGGGCATTAAGGCACATTATTTACTATTATTTGTCACTTGGAACACTTCTTTCACAGACTGTATTTGCTTACTTTTTGATTAATCATGCCTTCTCAAGTTGAGTCTCAATTAATATTGAATTTTTTAACTTGTGAAAACTGATTACAGGTAGCCATGGTGTTCATTTTATACGTATTACAAAGAAAATGCATTTTCAGAAAACTATACTATAGGGTAGCCTTTTCGCACTAAGTTATGGATGATAAACATTGTTTAATTCATGTGATGTTTTCTTATGTGCGGGATGCAGTACCTGTAATGGCAATTGGGAAATATTATTCTTTAGATATTATGATGATGAGTGGCACTTCTACCTCAGTCCAAAGGTTGTAGGTTCAAGTTCCACTCCAGAACTTGAACACAAGCCTCAATACCTGCGTGCCATTGCAGAACTGAGGAAATGCTACATTGTTGGAAATCTAGCTTTTGAGTGAGACAATAGACCAATGCCTTGCTTGGCTTCCAGGGATATAAATAATCTCATGACATAACTTGCCTCCTCCTTTTTGAAATTATCGCTGATGTTCTTGCCAATTTCCAATTTGTTTTTTCATAGCTATTAGGAAAAGAAACATTATTATTTGTAGATGTTTCCGATGTGCAAATTGACTGTTAATTTCCTATACTTTTTAATTTGTTCATGGGATGTAGGCATTGCTGGCATTTATTTGCCCTGAAAGGTGATAGTGAGCAGTCCTCCTGAACTGGTACAGTCCATGGGGCATAGGTACACCCACAGTGCTGTTAGGGAGTTCTAGGATTTTGACCCAGCAGCAGTGTAGGAATTCACAGTCAGGATGTTGTGTGACTTGGAGGAGAACCTGTTGGTGGTTGTGCTGCCTACACATCTGCTTCCTTTGCCTTCTAGTTGATAGAGATCATAAGTTTGGAAGATGTGTCAAAGAAGCCTTGCAGTGCATCCTGTAGATGGTATTATACTGCTGCCACTGCACATTGGTGGTAGAGAGAGAGATTAAGTATTAAAGGTTGCAAGTGGGGGTGCCAATCAAGCAGGCTGCTTACTCTTGGATGGTGTTGAACTTTTTGAATGTTGTTGGAATTGTGCCCATCCAGGGAAGTAGACAGTATTCCATTGCACTCCTGATTAGTGCTTTGCAGATGACGTAAAGGCTGTAGAAGTCAGGAGATAAATTAGTCATTGCAGATTTCCTAACGTCTATCCTGCTCTTGTATCCACAGATTTTCAGTGGTTTGTTTAGTTCAGTTTCTAGTCAATGGGAGCCAGGTGGTTGGTTGTTGATGGTTCAGCAATGATATTGCCGAGGCAATTGTTCCTAACTGAAGGTGGTCGTTGCCTGTTACTTGTGTGGCATAAATGCTATTTGTTACTACAGTAACTACACTTAAAATGTAATTCATTTGCTTTAAAGCATGTTCAGCCATCAATGTTCATGCAAGGCACTATACAAATGCAAGTTTTTATTTGCCATTTGCCAGAAATTGGGGAGGAAAGATGTACATGTTGTAACACCTTTCTCATGCAGTGATCTAGAATGTATTATTTAAAAGCATGGTGGAAGTGGATTCAGCAGCAACTTTCAACAGGAAATTGGCGAAGTACTATGGGGGAAAGGTTTGGAGGGCTATTAGAAAAAGCAAGAAATGGAGCTAATTGAACAGTTCTTTCACATATTTGGTATAGACAGGATGGGCCAAATGGCTTCCCTCTGTGCACTATTTTTCTATGATTCTTTAATTATGTTGTGTCTGCCGAGTGTCTCAAATAGGTTCTCAGCCAGTAAAGAGTGTTGTACAAATTGCCTCTCATGTGTCCTACACTGCACACTGAGTTCAGTTCACAATGACAGTCTACAAATAGCAATAAAAAAAACACCAATTTATTTTAGTAAGATGGTTAATGGGCAAATGTTGCCAGGACAATGAGGAGAACCCATTCTCTCTCTTTGGATATTTTTGGGTATATTATTTGATGGCCTGGTTTAATGTCTCATCTGGAAGATGGCATTTCTAACAATGCAACACTCCTGGTCACTGAAGTGTTAACTTGGATAGGTGTTTGAACCTTAAAGTTGGGGTGAATGGTGTTGGGTGCTGTGGGTGAAGGTTTTAAGCCCATGACCTTCTGATTTGGGACAGAGTGCACACTAAACCACCGTGATACCTGAAGAAACAGCTACTAAATGTCAGACAACATTTTCATGATAAAATTTTAATAACAGTACAATTTTAATTCCAAAGCCTAATGACAGAAGATGCTGACTCTGCTTTATGATGTTTGTACCATTGGTGCAGTAAATATGACATCATAAAGACATTTAACTCAGGTTTGTGACATGAGGGTTGCTCATGATTGTTATTCAGTTTGAAGGTCAGATTAATTAATTATTTCTGTTGTTCAGGTGGATTTTCTACTCGGCCTTTTGTGAGGAGTGTCCAGCGCCAGAGTTTGTCGTCCAGATCTTCGTTTGCCAGTCCGTTGGTGCTCAATGAGAACGGAATTAAATCTCAGAGGTCGCTATCCAGCAAGCTGCACATGCGGTCCAGTTCTCCTTCACCATTCTCCTTTGATTCTCCAACTCACAGCCCATCTCCAACAGCAGACCTACTGGGGAGGAAGAGCCCCAACCAAAGCAGCTCTCCATTGCCAGTCCAGGGGACTGCTCATGCCAGTCAGACTGGCAGGGCACCCCTGGCAGTCATGGAAGGCATGGTCCGGGAGGAGGAATTGAGAGTCACAGGAAAGGCAGCTGGACAGAGCCGGCCCACTTTGCCGCTTGATAAAAAGCTGGACCAGTGCGGCAATGATTCAGGAGGATTGGACACTCTGAGCCCCTTACTGGATGCTTTAGACAATAGGAAAAGCACACCTGGCCTCAGCAGCCCTCGCTCTCCAAGTATTAATGGCGCTTCTTCAGCAGAAGAGCCAAGACAAAGGAAAGGTCTTGCGTCTGGAACAGCGAATGCTGAGAGCCTGCAGAAAAAGACCACTTCTTCCAGAGTGCTTCATGAGCAGGCCAAAGGCTCTTCATCCAGAGCTCAATTAACATCATCACACAAGAACCCTCCGAAAACTTCTGTCACACGCGAAAAGACCGAATCAAAAGCAGGAGCCCGACATTCTTCTTCAAACTCAGTACTCCGAAGGGACACAGCCAAAAGTCAAGAGTCAGCATTGTCAGTGTATCAGCAGAAACCGAAGCTGGTCTTGCCTTCTCCACAGTCTCCTTCACCAACACGGAAAAAGGTGCCAGGAAGGTCTAAGACCTCTGAGGGTCGGTCGAAACGCAGCCCCTCTCCTGAAAAGCGTAGGCTGATGTCATCTTCTAAAGCTAGCAGCACAGGCAGGTTGTCACATGCTAAATCAGGAAGCCGTTTGGAGAACAGGAGATTGAGGAATTCAAGCAGCAGCTCCTCCATGACAGAAGCAAAATCATCCGATACTAGCTCAAGGACTGACTTGAGAAGGGACAGCAGTAAATCAGATGACAAAGGACTGTCATTCTTTCGGTCTGCCTTGCGGCAGAAAGAGAGTCGGAGGTCAGCTGACTTGGGAAAGAGCAATATTCTTGCTAAGAAATCGGCAGATGGCCCCACCAAAATGGTGACCAAAAAAGTGCCAAGTGAGGGGGCAGTTAAAGAGGGTAGACGGATGACAACAGAACAGCCGCCATCTGCTGCTGCCTCGGCTTTGAACCTGACCAGCAAAACAGCTCCAAGAGGGAAGCTGTCGAGCAAAGACACCAATCCTACCAAACGTCCACTGCTTCCAGCTGCCAAGTCCAAGTCGGCGCTGCCAGAGGTGGGGGCTCAGTCTCCAACAAGCAGGAAGAAACCTGCAGAAAAAACATTTAAATCCAGAAAGATTGTCACTAGCGGCATGCAGTCTTCTGTGCGCCATAACAAAAAGTAAACGTGAGAAAAAAAATCAAAAGGAAAAAAGCTCCCCAAAAATGCTAGTCTGGTTTTGTTTCTATGACACTTCCTTCCTTTCTTTCTTTTTTTCTTTCTGACTGACTTTCTCCATTTATTACACCGGCTTTCTGTTGGAGGAAGGTTTTAATTTTTTTGTGGTTCATGTGCCTACATTGGTTAGGGAGGATATTGATTTTAAGTGCATTTGTTGTGCCATCAAACCAAATAATGGATATGTGGTATGCAAGGATCATGGAACTTATTTTTTTTCTCCCCAGAGGCTGGTCTTCTCTGTTGGGTTTTAACGCAGCACTTTGTATTGACCTAAAGAATTTTTGTTGGTGAATAACACTATGTACTGTTCAATGAATGGTTTAATTTTAAAGGTTTTTTTTACAAATGTTCTTTTTAAGACTAACATGACTACTGCATGCTCTAAGGATGCCATCAAATTAGGTAATCAGTTTTATTTTCTCTAATAAGGATTTGTTTGTTTGACACTGTGTTAAATACTGTTTAACAGCAAGCTTCAGGTGAACACACAAGGAATGAATTTGTGCTGACTGTGTTGCATTGTGGCCACTTTGAAATGATCACAGCTCCTACATCGCTGAAAGAAGGGTGAGAATGGAAAAGTACAATGAGGTGTAATGCATCTGACGTTTTGTTAGCTTGGCGAGTGAGTTTTAGATCAATTTGTATGTCGTCAGTTGGTTATCAGAAGCTTGGTTATCTGCAGATTAATAGAATTGGGAATTTCAACCAGTGATTGCTTCAGATTCAATAGGTCAAGAGTTTTGATAGCCCCTTGTGTAACTGTTTCAGTTGCATTCACCTGCCAGAAGCACATCACCTGTCTTTCTGCCATTTCATAGCCTGCAGCAACCTATTGGCACCTAGTTACAAAGGTTTTGCTCTGCTCAATCTTCCAGGGAAACAATTCAGCTCAAATCTTAATCTGAAATAAGTAAATATTAAGCACTGTGTAATATTAGAGTCTGAACTTTGAGATTTGCTGTCTTAGGCAAAGATGCCCGAAGCTTGGGGGTTCTGGGGTCACCAGGGTTGAGTTGCCAGAACTTTGTCTCCCTGTTGGAAGGTTCATGGTTACTGAGCACCAAAGATAATCAAATAACAGTTTTTGTTTTGGAATAAGCACATAGCCAACCTGGGTCAGGATAGTGATTAGTGACATTTAGACTCTCATTAGTATAGAGGAAAATGCTGCTTTTTTTTACATTATGTTTTTAGTTCTATTTCATGACCTTGCATGAATAATTTTAATGATTTATTTCTGATTTCATAGATGCTTATAGTACTGAAGGAGGCCGTTTAACACGTTGTGCCTACTAGCTCGTGGAAATAGCTATACAATTTTCTGAACGTTTTCCCCGTAATCCTGCACAGATTTTTCTCTTTCAAGTAATTATCCGATTCCTTTTTGAAAATTTACGGTTGAATTTGCTTCTACTGCCCATGGTCAGGCACTACATTTTAGATTTGGTCACTGACATTTCAGGGTTATAAAGATTGTTAGATTAATTTTATAGTGTAAACATGTAAACTTATGAATTGTAGGGTTTCGGCAATCAGTACTTTTTGTGAATTTTGCCAGTTACTTAATATTGTTCATGGATCCTTTTTCTGTTGAATCTTTCCTCATATCATGTGTAATTTTTGTAAAAAGTGGAACAAAAGGTCAACTCTAAAACTTAATTTGTGATTCCTGTTTTTCAATCTCCTGGCCAGAGATCAAGGCCTCATTTCAAATTATCACAGATTAGGATCCTCAATTTTACACCTGATTACACCAGCTAAACCAAAACATTGCTCTGATTCACTTATATTTGAGTTGTGACTTAGAGGCTTTAATAGAAATAGTGTTTACAATCAAATCATTGTGAAATTGAGGTTATGCTGTCCAATTTTATGCATTTCATTACTCTTGTCCTCACGAGTGTGTGTTTGCAATGCGCTACTATGCTGATATTTGCCTTTTAAAATATTTGAGCCTTTTAAGAGCTTTTTCTGAAACAGGATGGGAACTGCATGTGATGTCCTACCCAGGGGAATGAAACAAGTACTCAAAGTAGCTTCTTGAGCTGGTTTCATCACCATTTGTAGGTTGCACTCGCTGTACAGAGAAGCCAGAGGCTTTGGCATTGATTTAATTGTGCAAAACGCCACAACAACAACCATGTGTGTGTCCCACCAACCTCGAGCTAAAGTTGCAGGGAGGGCTGCAGTTATTTAAATTGTGCGACTGGCTGAAGATGGAAAGAAGTTGTATTTATTATAGTACCGATAATGCTTCATAGCCAGCACGGTACATTTGAAAAGCAGTCATTGTTAAGTAGGCAAATGCACCATTGAAGCCAACGGGCCGGAAGGGTCTGTGAGCTGGTGCACTTCTCCAACCAGACCAGCTGTGTGGCATTCTTGCCTCCCCCTCCAAGTCTCAATTGAAAGCTCACCTCGGTTTTCACAGTGCAAGTCTTTAGGGCAACCTTATTGATTTAGGTGTTGGGGAGGTGGGTTTTCTGCCTAGGCCAGTAAAAGAGATGTAATGATTCTGGTGCTAATTCACCAAACCCGATTGCACTTTTACTTTAAGTAACTGGAGTTTTCCGCTAAGCTTGCTGTTCCACCTGTTCATGCTCTTGCCTGCATGCACTTAACACAATGTATTACTATGCAAGTGCCAGGACCTTGAATGCACTGAGGTACTTTGTAGTAAGTTTGTCCCTTAGGGCTTTGAATTGAATGCAAAATTCAAACACTACGGACTTTGGGTTTGTCTGAAACCACTGCTTTGTTTGCACAGTTTGTTTCTCCTTCCTGGATGTGCGATCAATGCGAGTGCTTGTCGATTAGTTAATTTATAATGCACAAAATCATAAGCTGTAAACATGTAGACTCCAAACTGAAATTCATTCCCTCTTTGTTAATGATGTTCGAAACAAAACAGCATCTCAAGTAAATGTTCCAATTATTCTCCACTGACATTTCTACCGGTTACTGGATTGTAAAATTTCTTGCTTTTCATGCCTTAGTATTGCTCACAATTTCATTAATGGGCAGTGATTTCGCTTATAAAACTCGGACCTTCTGAACTGTTCCAAAAACAAGGTTGGGTGGAGGAAAATGAGATACTAAAGATGAATTTTGTAACAATTCGCATGGTGAGGGAGCGGGTACGGGGAGCACAAGCTGTCCCTCGGGAAGATGCAGGGTCCAGGCAGGTTGTGCCAGGTCCCAAGTGAACACTGATGTCGGGACTCGGGCTCCCAATGTGGGGGAAGAGGTGTCTTTGTTCTACACGAGGGTTGATGTGACTGTTCACCGACTCAACAGCGGGGAGTGCTTGCGTTACACCATACTTTACAAAGATGTGAGCAGTTTCAGGCTCATTGCCTCACCGCGGAAGTCTATTTTGCCACTTCCAAATTCACAAGTCTGCTGTATTACGTAGAGGCGTAGCACAGCGGGTTTAGGTAGGTTTTAGGTTGACAGCGGAAGGAACACTAAGTTTTTCAGAATAGTATCCAATAAGACCTAGTTATATTGAGGTTTCTTTGTGGCCAGCAAGCCTGTTTAGTATATATTGAGTTGTGTACAAGATTTACAGAGCGAGCATATCTATATCTCTTGTATAAACCAAAGTTGCGACTTTACAATGAAATTTAAAGAACCACCCTAAGCATACATTGGTCAATCGGGAGGATTCCCTTTGGTGGGAATACCAGCTGCCTGTGCCTACATTCCTAGGCTGTTATTTACCCACGACATTGTATGAAACCCAAATCAAGACTTGTACATAGCAGTGCTACAGACATTTTGATTCTCACTACGTTAGCTGCTCTCTGGCTGATGTCAATTAGTTGGATCAGTAAAAGGTGGGTGGTTTTAAATTTTATTATCAGGAATCGACCTGGACAGCTTCATGGTTTGGAGGTGGCACTAAGTGAGGGTTTTCTCCACTTAGCTTCCAATACCATTTGATTTCATTAAACACTGGAATAAAGGAAGTAACTGGGAGTACACTGCCTATACTACCCGGGTAACACACTCGTGGATGCTGCAGGGAGCACAGAAGTATTTCTGTGGGGCTGGCGAGCTTCTGTGAAGAGGCTTAACCTATTGTAATAACTGCGACTCATTATCCATGGCTCCTGTCCACTCAGGGGTTGTTAGACACAATCAAGTGTCTGAGCCGTCATAACCAGCACTGACTGCTGGTCCCCGCCAGGGTCAGGGAGGTATCTACTACCCCATCCGAGCCATTGACTGCACTCGGCTCATCCTCCGTAAGGCCACTTGCCCATAGCTATGCCGGTGATCCCGTAAGGCTCCAGGAACAGCACATCTTCAAAATCAGAACTTAGAAAAATGGAGACATGTGAACAATATTGGCCCAGTTCCCAGACCAATGTGTGGTGAAGCTTTCTCCTTGTAAATTAGATCACCTGTTTGCTGAAACCATGTTTAAGTTATTTTGGGCAGATGCATGAGAATGTGTTGATGCCTTTCGATAATTTATTTATGTTTTATTAACAGGACGTGTATGCACTTTTTAATATTCAGAGTCTGTATTGTTTTTCTATGTTTTAAATAATGTTTCTTTGAGAACAGTTTGTATAAAGCTCATGTAAGTCAGAATAACCATCAACGAGGGCCAAGTGTAAAAAAATAAAATCAGTGCAACCCTTGTCTGGTGCTCTTCCTGTGTGACTTCTTTCTCCACCACCCGAAGGAAGTGATTTGCTTTGAATACTTTTACCTTCCTCAACCTTAATCCAAGATAAATGAGGTATTTTTAAAAAAAAGAGTTTCTTGTTTTATGCGACTTGGCCTCTGCAAAAAAAAAATACAAGGGTGTCAGCCGAATTGGGTTTTGTTTCCATCTAGTCGGTCAGGACACGATGGGCTGAATATATAAATTGGGTGATTAAAAGTTGCCGAAGATGTCATCCTGCTGCCAGCAGAGGGTGGTATGGTACAGTAGAACTTCGAAAGAAGTGCCAGACCTGTAAACAGATCCCACCAAAACTGCAAAAAGACATATTGAAAACAATATATTTAAAAAAGTCGTAATATTTTCATGAAAATCTAGACCATCAAACATTTGAGTTGTTTCATACAGATAGTTTGAAATGGTGTGATTGCAACAGCTATTCCATGCACAACAGGATCCTATGAGTAACATTTAAAACAAATCCTCATTTAGAAGGCATTGACTCTTCATATGAGTAAAATTCAAAGTTAACTTCATATATAAACTATTGCCACGCATTCGCCCAAGACTGAGTGTCATGGATTTCAACTGTAAAATTCCAGTACAAAATCCCAGTGCACTGATTTCGATGTCATTTGGATGAGGTTGCAAACTGAGATCTCTGGCCTTTTAGTTGCTCAGCACCTTTTCTGGAAAAGCAAGTGTCTTTGTCCTCTTGAGCTGATACTTACCATTCAAACATCACACACTTTGTTCATTAATCTCATCAGTGTGGTAGCTTGCTGTGCAGAAATGGCCTGCTATTTTCCCCACAGCAGTGATAATATGTGTCGTACTTAACACCCCCAGGATGCTTTGCAGGTATTTTTGAGGTTGTGAAGCATATTATAAAAGTATAGGTCAACTCCGTTTAGAGCTAGCATGACCTGATTTGAAAGATCTTAATCTAATTGCATCCCTGTGTTCGTTGGATGATGCTAAGGGCACAGTCTTGATTAGATTTCCTACAGTATGGAAACAGGCCCTTCGACCCAACGAGACCACACCGCCCCTCTGAAGAGTAATCCACCCAGACTCACTTCTCTACATTTACCCCTGACTAATGCACCTAAACACTATGGGCAGTTTAGCAAGGCCAATTCAGCTAACCTGCATATCTTTTGGAATGTGGGAGAAAATTGGAGACCCAGAGGAAACCCATGCAGACACTGGGAGAATGTGCAAGCTGCACACAGACAGTTGCCCGAGGCAGAAGTTGAACCCCGGTCCCTGGCACTGTGAGGAAGCAGTGCTAACCACTGAGCCACCATGCCACCCCAACAAATAACCTGGACAACATGATTGAAAAATTTGACATTTAGCTTAAAAATTGATATCATAAACATTTCTGAAACTTACATCACTGTAAAAAGCCTTTTAACCTCCAATGCATTACTTGTTTGTGGAACTTCAGTTATTGCTCATCCCTAATTTGGAAGATGATGGCGAGCTGTTGTCTTGATCCTCTGCAGTCCGTGTGGTGAAAGTACTCTGTAGTACTGATGGGTGAGGGGCTCCAGATATTTTGATCAAATTATGTTACATGTACAATTTAGGATGCAACTTGGAGAGGAACTTGCATAAGGTGGTACTCTAATGTGCCACCTTTCCTTGTCTGCTTAGATTATAGAGATTGTGGCTTTAGGATGTGCTGTCAAACACTCAGTTTAAATAATAACATTGCATCTTGTACATGGTAAAGCCAGCAGCCATGGTGTACCAGTGGGGGTGGTTGTCAGGTGGAAGCTACACTTAAGCAGATAAATGAATAAAATTACATCATTACCTGCTTGTGCCTTGTAGATGATGGTTATATTTTGGGGAGTCAGGAGTTCTTCACAATTAAATTCCTGACTTGTGTACTGCTGTTGTAGCTATAGTTAGTTATTGCCTGGTCCAGTTATATTTTTATTTGTGGTTAGTAGTAAGGGTAGTGATGCTGTTAAGTATCAGAGGTTGTGGTTAATCTCTCGTTGAAGATGAGCTTTGTCTAGCACAAATATTACTTACCACTTTATGAGCCCAAACCTGAATGTTGCCCAGCTCTTGCTGCATGCAATCAGTAGATTGATTCATTGTCTGAGGTCTTCCAAATGGAGTTGAGCTCTACAATTATCCGTGAACATTTCCCCCTTGTTAATTTATAATGGAGAGAAGATGATTTTTAGATTTAGATTACTTATAGTGTGGAGACAGGCCCTTCGGCCCAACAAGTCCACACCGACCCTCCAAAGAGCAACCCGCCCAGACCCCTTCATTACATTCATTGACTTGAAGTAGTTAAGGTGGTTGAGAATAGGACATCTGCTTAAGGAACTTCTGCCTGTTTCCTTGTGGCTGAAATGACTGGTATCCAGATTTGTGGTGACTGGAGATGCGTAACAAATAATTGTTCTGTCAGATGTTCTGAAAATTAATTTGTTTTTAAAATGTTGGTTATGTAAAGCGAGTGACAATTTGTCCAAAGCATGAGTGGGACTGTTATGCTCTTAGAGTCATGGAGATGTACAGCAGGGAAACAGACCCTTCGGTCCAACCCGTCCATGCCGACTAGATATCCCAACCCAGTCTAGTCCCACCTGCCTGCACCCGGCCCATATCCCTTCAAACCCTTCCTATCCAAATGCCTCTTAAATGTTGCAATTGTACCAGCCTCCACCACTTCCTCTGGTAGCTCATTTCATACACGTACCACCCTCTGCGTGAAAATGTTGCCCCTTAGGTCTCTTTTATATCTTTCCCCTCTCACCCTAAACCTGTGCCCTCTAGTTATGGACTCCCTGACCCCAGGGAAAAGACTTTGTCTATTTATCCTATCCGTGCCCCTCATAATTTTATAAACCTCTATAAGGTCACCCCTCAGCCTCCGACGCTCCAGGGAAAACAATCCCAGCCTGTTTAGCCTCTCCCTGTAGCTCAGATCCTCCAGGCCTGGCAACATCCTTGTAAATCTTTTCTGAACCCTTTCAAGTTTCACAACATCTTCTCGATAGGAAGGAGACCAGAATTGCACGCAATATTCCAAAAGTGGCCTAACCAATGTCCTGTACAGCCGCAACATGACCTCCCAACTCCTGTACTCAATACTCTGACCGATAAAGGAAAGCATATCAAATGCCTTCCTCACTCTCCTGTCTACCTGCGACTCCACTTTCAAGGAACTATGAAACTGCACTCCAAGGTCTCTTTGTTCAGCAACACTCCCTAGGACCTTACCATTAAGTGTATAAGTCCTGCTTAGATTTGCCTTCCCAAAATGCAGCACCTCGCATTTATCTGAATTAAACACCATCTGCCACTTCACTGAGGTAGCCCAATGAAAACTTAACCAGAAATTGCTAATTAGTTATTGATTACATGGGATAGAAATAGAGAGAGGCTGAAGATTTTCATTTTCAAATAGGTCTGACTTTAACACTATACCAACAGCTGCTTCACTCTGTGTGTTTGAAATGGGATGCAGCCAAAAGAAAATGAAACATGGATTCACAACAGCAAATGTAAACAAAGCTTAGCACTGAGTAGAATAAACTTGACTTGGAAGGCCAAGTAACTGTGAATGGGAAAACACATTAACATTTGGACACAAACTGTCTTGCAAACCCAAGGAACTTGACTAGATCAGAAAGATTAACTCTCTCATGGATGTAGTGCTTAGCTCTAATCTGAGCTGAGGGGACTCTATTCACGAGCACTCATTGAGTTTTATCTGACAGTGGATACCTGATGTTACTATCAGAACCCAGGGGATCCTGAACAACTGATTATATGGACCAGTTTCAACCTAAGATTTTTAGATAATGCTACATTACTGAGCACGGGTTTCTGGACAAAAATGCATAAAAAATGTGAATGGAACTGATCTAGACATCCTGTTGGGACAGCTCTACCAGTTAATAAGATTATGGTTGTGCGATTTTGTCAATTCCATTTTCCTGCCTCACAATTCTCTATATCCACAGTGCCCAAGATCTATTGCCTACATTCTTGAATGTAATTATTAGCTGAGTGTCGTCAGTTCTCAGTCTTAGGGAATTCCACCAGTTCACAGTGCTTAATTGAAGACATTCATCATAATCTCAATTCCACGTGACTAACCTTCACCCTGAAACTTTGCCTTGGCTCTAGACTCTCCACCCAACCCAAACAATTTTTCTGCGATCTATTCTGCTAATGTTGTTTCAATTGTTTATCAAAGGCTTACATTGATTAACATCCTCATTGCTTTGGAGATACCAACTGTATTTGAGCTGATGAACTGAGTGCACCAATGAGTAGATTTATCTGAGCTATGGTCAAAAATCATACAACACCAGGTTATAGTCCAACAGGTGCATATGGAAGTACAAGCTTTCAGAGCGCTGCTCTTTCAGGTAGTTAGTGGATCAGGATCATAGGATACAGAATTTATAGTCAAAGATCAAAGTGTCATGCAACTGATGCAATGTATTGAGCAAACCTAGATTGCTGTTAAATCTTTAATCACTTAGAATGGGTTGCAGGTTTTGATTCATTAATATATAAATCCCAGAATTTCTTTCAAGTCACATTCCTGAGATAACTAGATTTTAAATAAAAAAGTGACATCTCACCTCCAGCAAGACAGTGCATTAAAGGTGGAAGGTTAGAGTCTGTCTGTATTCCAACCTTGAGTCAAACCGTTTCTATTTACTAAGTAGGAATTTATAAAATCTCAATGGACTGACTGCTTACGAGTTGCGTGCTTTTTGAACAAAGTAGAATGTATCTGGAAAAAAGATCTACAAATGCAAATTCACACATAGACGTATGGGGGAGAGAGTGTGTGCGAGTGTGACAGAGTACATGCCTGTGAGAGGGTGTGTGCGTGAGTGTGGGGGTGTATGTGTGTGAGAGAGCATGTGTATGACAGAGGGTCTGCATGAGTGTGATCATGTGTAAGAGTGTGAGTGTGTGTGTGTATAGTGTCTTGGGGTCACCCGTAGTGTGACATGAACCCAAGATCCTAGTTGAGGCCATCCTCATGAGTTCTGAACTTAGCTATCAGCCTCTGCTCGGTGACTCTACATTGTTGTGTCCCCCAGAGTCTGCCTTGGGGATGGTCATGTGAAGATTTGATGCCGAATGTCCCTGGCCGCTGAAGTGTTCCCTGACTGGAGGGTACATCCTTGTCTGGCGATTGTTATGTGGTATCCATTTATTCATTTTGTAGCATCTACTTGGTCTTGTCAATGTACCATGCCTCAGGGCATCCTTGCCTGCAGCTTATGAGATAGACAACGTTGACCAAGTAACATGAGCACCCGCTGCTCATGTGGTGTGTGGTATCAATGTGGACAATCTGACACGTCTTGCAGTGATTGCCATGACAGGGTTGTATGGTGTTGTGGTCGATGTTGGTTTGATGGCTGGGCAGTTGGCTGCAAAAGGTGGTCTGTTTAAGGTTTGGCGTATGTTTAAAAGTGAAAATGGAGGTGTAGGGAAGATCTTGGCGAGGTGCTCATCGTCATCTATAACATGTTGCAGGCTGTGAAGAACATGGCATAGTTTCTCTGCTCCTGGGAAGTACTGGGCAATGAAGGCTACCCTATCGGTTGTTAGATTAGATAACCTACAGTGTGGAAACAGGCCCTTCAGCCCAACCAATCCACACCGACCCTCCAAAGAGTAACCCACCCAGACCCATTTCCCTCTGACTAATGCACCTAACACTAAAGACAATTTAGCACGGCCAATTCACCTGACCTGCACATCTTTGGACTGTGGGAGGAAACCGGAGCACCTGGAGGAAACCCACGCAGACACGGGGAGAATGGACGAACTCACACAGACAGTTGCCCGAGGCTGGAATTGAACCTGGGCCCTGGTGCTGAGAGGCAGCAGTGCTAATCACTGGGCCACCGTGCCATGTTGTATCCCGTGTCTGCGACCTGAGGTCATTTTGGTTCTCACTGTGGCACATCGGAACAAGCAATCAATGAGCTGGGTGTCGTATCGTGTTCTTATGAGGGTGTCCTCCTCCTCTGAACAGATACTGTGTAATAATAGAGCTTGTCCATAGGGGATGGCTGTTTTAATATGTTTAGGGTGGAAGCTGGAGAAGTGCAGCATTTTGAAGTTATTGATGAGGACGAATATGTTGTCAATATATCTGTTGTATAGTGTTGGTTGGAGGTCCTGCGCAGCATGGAAGACTTTTTTTTTAGATTAGACTTACAGTGTGGAAACAGGCCCTTCGGCCCAACAAGTCCACACCGACCCGCCGAAGCGCAACCCACCCATACCCCTACATTTACCCCTTACCTAACACTACGGGCAATTTAGCATGGCCAATTCACCTGACCCGCACATCTTTGGACTGTGGGAGGAAACCGGAGCACCCGGAGGAAACCCACGCAGACACGGGGAGAACGTGCAAACTCCACACAGTCAGTCGCCTGAGTCGGGAATTGAACCCAGGTCTACAGGCGCTGTGAGGCAGCAGTGCTAACCACTGTGCCACCGTGCCGCCCTCACTTGTTTGAACATGTGCATGAACATGTTGGCATATTGGGATGCATATTTGGTCCCCATGGCTGTTCTGTGTCTCTGGATGAAGAACTATTTGTCAAAGGTGAAAACACTGCAGGCAAGGATGAAGCATGTAAGTTGTAGGATGGTGCCTGGAGATTAGCAGCTCTAAGTATTGAGTGCTGAGGCTGTTGCAGTGATGCCGTCATAGTGAGGGATACTGGTAGAGTGCAGCAATGTCCATTGTGACGAGGAATGTTCCCAGTTCAACTGGTTCATGGGTGCTGAATTTCTGTAAGAAATCTGTAAGAAATTTTGTTGCAACAGAAGCTGGGAGTCCCCTATAAAATGGGTTTCAAGATGTCCTTAACATAGCCAGAGAGGATCTCTCGTAGGGTCTGTTGCCTGGTACATTGGGACATCTAGGCTTTGTGTGTCTTCAGAAGGCTGTAGAAGTCCCCTATGTGAGAGCTACCTAGGATGAGAGTGTGAAGAGTACTCTGAAGGACTGAATGAAAAGTCTTCATCAATTTGTTTAGTTTACTGATGTGTTCTTTGGTTGGATCAGCAAGTAGTCACCTGTATTGTTTCTGGTTGTTCAGTTGTCAGTACACTTCCTTGCAATAGTCTATACTACTCTATAAATTGTGTCCTGTGATACTGTCCCATTAGCTACCTGATGAAGGACCTGTGCTCCGGAAGCTTATACTTCCAAATAAACCAGTTGGACTACAACTTGGTGTTGTGTGATTTTTAACTTTGTCCATGCCAGCCCAGCATCAGCATCTCCATGTCATATCTGAGCTATGTCCTACAGCTGAACTCACTGCACAGCACAGTCCAAATGTTTTGGGGAGATGGGGGAAGAAGTGGTGGGACTGGGGACAGATTGCTGCTGTCTGGTTGGCCTTTGTCCAAAATCTGAATAACATTCTATTAGATTCAGTATTCTTCCCTCCTCAACATTGAGCAGTAGAAGTTCAGCTCGCCCATCTATCCTGACCATGCACATATAGATCAGCTCATCGTGATTAGCATTTTGTTCAATTCTTCAATTCCCCAGAAGCTTCCCTCTCCATAGATATCCTGAATGAAACAAACAAAAAAAATCAAGGTCAGTCAGTAGAAATATATTTTGGAAATTTCCACCCACATCGCAATCAAGTAGCAGTCCAGGTGTCTACAAATGTTAGCTATGTATTGGAACCCTCTTGAAGGCAGCAAGTCAGCATCCAATTTGTCTGCAGAAAATACAAGAAACATCCCGTATTTGGAGATTTAAGACCTTAGAGGAAAGGAGGAGTTGAAGTCAATTAGTGTTAAGAAGTTGTATTGGAATAGAAGATTGATAAGTTCCTGAAACTTAATCATCCAAGACTTAACAACTTACAGTGAAGGTTCACCAGGCTTGTTCCCAGGATGCTGGGACTGTGCAATGAAGAAAGAAACAGCTTGTATTCTTGAGTTTCATAGGATGAGTAGTAATCTAATTAAAACCTACCAAATAACTTGACAGGTAAGGTATTTCCCCTGGCTGGTGATCCTCGAACCACAAAGTACAAATTAAAATTTAAGGGGGATAACCTTTAGGAATGAGGTAAGGAGAATTCTGTTGTACTCAAAGTGTGGTGATTGTTTGGAATTAATCATCACAGAGGGCAGTGGAAGCTTAGTATGTATAAAGTAAGTATTGATAAGTAAGTGTTAATGGTGTAGAGCATTGTGGGGATAGTGTGGGTTGAAGTGTTTGATTAGCCATGATCATGTTAAATAGTGGAGCAGACTCGATTGGCAGAGTGGCCAACTCTGCTTCCTAGGTTCCTATTTAGATTGATTTGGACGAATCAGCATTGAGTTGTTGAAGGAAAAACGTGTCCATCTAAGTTGCGGAGTTTTATGAACAGACAGGGTTGATAAGGATCACAATGTTGTGATATACATGGGCTTCCAAATGGCATTTGGTGCACAGTCACACAACAGAATTGTGAGGAAAGTGAGAGGTCATGGAATAAAAGGGACAGTGGAATGGAGATACAAATTTGCAGAGGGATAGAAAATAGAGTAATGGTTAATTGGTATTTTTCAGGCTGGCTGAAGATTGTAGTAAAGTTCACCAGAGATTGATACTAAGATTCATATTTTTCCTGAGGTACATAAATGACCTTGGTGTACAGAAGTCAATTTCAGGATTTATGGATGAGCAAAACTTGGAAAAATTATACATTGAGGAAGACTGTAGAATTTCAAAACATCATGGGCAGATAGTAGCAGATAACTTTTATTGTAGAGAACTGTGAAGTGATACACTTTGATCCAAAGCTGTGGAGAGACAGCATACACGAAAGAGTACTATTCTAAAGGGTGTTCAGAAGTACAGAGACCTGGGTGTGTTTGTATATAATCCCTTAAAGGAGGCAGGACAAGTAGGGAGAGTTGTTTAATAAAATAGGCAGTATTCTAGATTTCATTAATAGATGTTTAGAGTATAAAAGCAAGGAGGTTATGATGAATTGACATAAAGCAGTGCTTAGATCTTAGCTGGAATAGTGTAGCGAACTCTGGAAGCCACACTATAGGAAAGATGAGCATACATTGGAGAGAGTACAGAAGTGGTTTATGAGAGTGGTTCCAGGGATGAGACACTTCAGTTATGAGGCATTCATCTCACATGTTGAATTTTTGGAAAAAAAAGCCTGCATGATTAGTTCACTCTGCTGCTGTTTCCCATAGTGTGCATTTTCTTTTGCTTTTCATGTATGTGTCTAGTTTTGGAAGTTACTCCCAAATCTCTCCACTACATTTTCAGGCAATTTTGTTTTTGGCAGAACTAGGACTATCAAAAATCTATTTAGAAAAAGATGTGAGTATGAATACCTTGTGGTTAACAAGGTATGTTGGGGGAACAGCTATTTCAGGTAATTGCAACAGGTTAATTCTATATGTAGCCGTGTTTTCATTACCTGTCCTAGAATACCAATACTGTTCGTGTGTTTTATCTGTGAACATAATCCTTGGATACTTCTCCACGATTTGAGCAGCAGGACTCCCGGGAGTGGATAATAAGGTATCAGGCAAGTCTTATTGCCCATCTTAGTGCGCTGAGGGTATGAAGTAATGGGTTTTGTACAGGAAAAGATATTAGAGTTGACAAGTAGAATTGGGCTGTCTTCTTACATTAAACTGATGCCATTTTAACAGGGCAGATAACTAATTCCAAATCACTTGCTGTAGCCCCCGTGTGGCCATTGTTCCAATTGGCTCTAAGCCAGGCACTTGCTTAAATAAAGCCTTCAACCATTAAGAATGCCCCATTTCACAAGTGAAATAACTTCCCCCACCCTCTTTGTTTCTGCTCTCCTCCTCTACCTCCCATCTCTCTCTACATCTCTCTTCCTCTTTTACTATCTTCCACTTGCTCTCTTTGTATCTTTCTCCCTCTGCTTATGTCTGTCTCTCCCTCTGTATACTCCTGCCCTTTGTTTCTCTACATCTTTGTCTGTCCCTCTTTATCCTGTCTCTTCCACCTCTCTGTCTATCTTTCTGACACTATTGTCTTATCTTTCTGTATCTCCCTGTTTCTGTATCACTTCCTCTTTCATCTGTTTCTTCCCTTAAGCCTCTCTCCCTCTCTCTGTCTTCCACTCCCAGTTTGTTTATCTTCCCTTCTTATACTACAACTGCTATCTCTGGTTTTGTCTCTGACTCTTTGAGGTAGACTCTTATGCAGTTGAATGGTCATAATGCCAGTGGGTACACAGCCTTTATCAGCTGAAGGTAAAGTCTCATTTCCAAATAAATACTTTTTTTGGAAGGATTTTCACTGTGAAGCCTAAAGAGTGTCTTGTCATATCTTACCAAACACGTCTTGGTAACCTACCCTGCCCTGTGGCATCACTCATGTTCAATTCCATTCTCATCTTACATTGGCCCATTTCTGGAACAACTCTCCGCATTGCAGATATCTGATAAAAAGCTGTGTGTTCAATATGCTTGTGCCATCTTTAAAATATTGCTGTGCACCTGGTCAAGTGTTGGCAATCCATCTTGAACCTCACCAGCAATATTGTGCCATAGCAGCACAACACATTAGCCAGCATGGCTAATACTCCCTCGCACATACAACCCTGTTCTCTCATCCTTAACCACCAGACTACAGAGTTTACTGTCCTGAGCTACATTCTATCTAATCACCCTCTCTAATGTCACTGCTACTCTGTCCCTGATGGCCACTGTGGAGTTACAGTTTATCGTTGTCCTGTAGGGGAACATTGCAATGGGGCAATTCCCAGCGCGAGCTTTTACTCACCTTCAGTAAAAGTGAACACAAATGAAACTAACAGAGGCTGAAGTTTGTCCCTATACTGTCAACTATATGCTGGCATTATGACCAATTTGCAGCCGATGATGATCTGCTGCACCCAGCTTTCATCTACTAGAGCTGAGTATCAATCAGGCCTTGTCTGGCTTATTGTGCCTTCTGTAGCTGAGCTTTGTCATGGACAATGAGAGCTTTCTCATTGGCAGCAATGCTCCTACTGTCTGTACAGGTCTCTCTTACACTTTTCTTGATGATCAATGGAAGGGTCTAAGATTGTATTTGCCCCGGATAGACTGACTCACTTCAACAGGCAGATCTTAGACATGACTGACCAGAGCCTGACTGATGCCACTCCCTATCTGCAGTCAGAGAGATCTCTAATCATGAGGGTCCCCAGCTGCTGACTAATTGTGGCCATCCCTTTACTATGTGTGTTCTGTGCCAGTGACTGATGTTACCTGACTCCCTGATAGACAAGGAGAAAGTGAGGACTGCAGATGCTGGAGATCAGAGCTGAAAATGTGTTGCTGGAAAAGCGCAGCAGGTCAGGCAGCATCCAAGGAATAGGAGATTCGACGTTTCAGGCATGAAGAAGGGCTTATGCCTGAAATGTGGATTCTCCTGCTCCTTGGATGCTGCCTGACCTGCTGTGCTTTTCCAGCAACACATTTTCATCCCCAATAGACAACACCACCCTGACTGATGAGTAACCCTCACCCAGTTACCAACATGACCATTTTATTGATACCAGTACAATGTGTTTGCTGTGCAGGCAACTGGCACATATGCTGCATGTGTTAGACTGGCACCTTTGGTGTGCTGTACAGCAGAATATTTCACCTGGACAGATCCTTGATGACCAGCAGCCTACAAAAGAGCATGTCAATAGGAAGTAGTGATAGCATGTTGGCTCTTCAGCTAGAACCAATGGCTAACAGGCATACCAATGCAAAGTAAAGCTTGGGTACTGTGAACATGCCGGTAGGTACCAGGTGAGCATGCACTATGACAGCAAGTGAGCAGCTCTGGGATGCAGCTTGGCCCAATCTGTGAGCTGGTGCCTGTCCCTCTGTTACTGGTGTAGCCTACAACACAGGTTTATGCTTCTTAAGCGTCCTATAAGTAGCTTAGAGAGGGGTCATGAGGATCATGAGGGGTTGGTGGATGGACAGCTGTTGTGTATGGTTGGTGTCCATGGAACATGCCCAGAGATGCTGTTGGTGCTGGAGCAATGTGGAAAGTTTTTGCAGTCAGTGGCAACCTGAAGTTGTTTGGTACTAGCTCCGTCCCGTGTTGAGAATTCTCAATGTGTAGCTTGCTGAGCACATTAAAATGAGGTTTAATTAGGTGAGTTGCAGCAGTGGTAAAGTGTTTAACAAGCCGCAATCCCCCCTTAATAGGCAACTCACTACCGTCCAGTGAGAAACTTCTAATAGGGTGACCAGACCCAAAGCACTAGCTCTGTTTTCTCGCCACAGATGCTGCCAAACATGCTGAGTTTCTCCAGCAATTTCTGGTTTTGTTTGAGAAACTCTCCTAGCTGCTTGGCAAAAGCATAAAACCAGGTGTGAGTTGCTCCTGAAATCAAGGTCAGCTTTGCAGGATTTCCTGCCTGATTCTGTTACAGATCTTGCCAAAGCCCATGTCACTCAGGGCTCCTATAGGAATCTGCCCTATAAATGGATCAATCTCTGTCTTGGCTAGCTCAACGACTGAGTTTCCGTAGGCTTCTGAAGAGGACAACTCCAAAGATTGACCGCTGTCTGAGTGAAGAGGTTCCTCCTCCTCTCCGTTCTAAATGCTTTGCTCCACACCTGAGACTGGGCGTGTCCCCCTGGTTCTAGACTCTTCAGACAAAGACATCTATAATGAATTTTGTAAGTTTCTTGAAGCCTTTCATTCTTTGAAATTTAAAATACAAGCCCAATCTCCTTAATCTCTCCTCATCGGAGAATTTCATCATCCCAGGAATGCAGGACAAATACATCCCAGGTTTATGGGAAGTACAGTTTTAGGTAAGAGGGCTAAAATTGCAACCATACTTCAGGCACACTTCTATACAATTGCAGCAAGATGTCTTTGCTCCTGTACTCAAAACCCTCTGGTGTTCAAGGCTAACATGCCATTATCCCCTCCTTATTGCACCTCCATGTTAACTTTCAGTGAGTAAGGGCACCTAGGTTCCTTTGGACATCAATACTTTCCATCTATCACAATTTAATTTGCCTTGGATTATGAGCATCTCCAATCTATTTCCACAAGGAACTATGGAAGCAGTCATAATGTGGAACTGCATAAACACTTAGAGGAAAATGTAAAAGAGGTAGGAGTTGAGAAAAGGACGGTGACACCCTGATCAAAGCTCCTTCCAGTTGAATGAACCATGGTGGTGTTTGCAGTGATTGATAACAGAGGTATCTCTAATCCATCCCAGGAACTGCCAATCCTATTTCACAGGAGATGGGTAGCTTCTTTGCTGCTTGTACCATTTCCAACATTTTCCACTCTGGTTGAGAAATGACTACATTCCAGAGCAAGTTGCACAGATACGCAATTGACCATTGATGAAGGCTCTCACACATTGACATAAGTTTAGCAATTCTTTTTCAGGTACTTAATAAATCTTAAGTACCAACCATTGCTTGGAGTTAGCTTGGTAAAAGGTCGCTGGTCTTTGGTTGATTAACAATAGATCTCCAAGCTGCTCAATTCAGTCTTTCTGGATGGTTTATAAACACACTGAATATTTTATGAGGTGGATCAGACTGTCTATTTTGTTAAGATCTTCCCTCCAAAGCATTTCATCCTCAGTGCAACTCATGCAGTTCAGGGCAGAATGTCTTCAAGAATCAAGAAAGAAATGACAATTAAAATGAATGAATTTTCTAATAACGGTAGGTGGGTTTTAGACCTGAGTGTTTCCTCTTTGTGGTTAATGTGAAGTAGTGTGATCATGGTTCAGTGACTTGTTGAAAATGCTAAAAATTACCATCATTCCCAGATGAATGATCTCTGTGCCATTGCCATAGAACAGTTCAATTTGCAACTTAAATGCCTGAATAGTTTAATTGTCTGCTGTGTGTGTGGTAAGTCTGAGGGAGTCATTCAACTACCCCACTTTGGGGAATTTCACAGCTGGTTCCAATCCTGATTCACTTCATTTTATTAATTTCCATTTGGGTAGCTATTGTGAGATTGAACTTTGGCGGATTTATCTCCTGAATTCAATGGAGCTGAGCCAGTTACACCGGAACAGGAAAAGATCATTTAGCCCCTTGACCCAGATCCATTGAAACAATTGGAGCCTTTCTGCCCCTATAGCATATCCCATTGAAACTGCCTTGAGTCTGTTCCGCCAATTGATTAGATCATGGCTAATATGTACTTCAACTCCATTTATCTAGCTTTCACTCTGTGTCCTTTGACACACACCCAGCAAAATCTGTAATAATGAGTGGTATATTCCGTGATGGCCAATCAGTTTATCACAACCAGAGCTCCACTTCAATTAACCTTCAATATGGAGATGCCTCATTCAGTTTTCTGCAGAGACACTATTTTGAAAATGAAGATGATTGGGCAAAGCTGCTGAATTTCTTATGGTGATTTGTGAAAATCTGGCATATTGCAATACTCAGAACTGCCATAAGATGGCAGAAGATGTAGCATCGCTCAGAATGTTGGCGATCGTGATATTCACTGACACAGGACATATAATTAATCTCTTAAATTCTAGATTAGAGATGATTGGTCTGAATTCATGGACAGTAATAAAGGGAAAGTGGATTTTATACTGAGCCTTATCATATCTAAAAACCTGTCATGTGAATGAGACTATTTTTACATGTAGAGATACTGGTAAAAGCTGTGGTCTGAAAAACAAGAAGCTATTTCCAGTGAGGGAGGATGGAAAGATAAGACTGAGTCATAGAGATGTACAGCATGGCAACAGACCCTTTGGTCCAACTCACCATGCTGACCAGATATCCCAACCCAATCTAGTCCCACCTGCCAGCACCCGGCCCATATCCCTCCAAACCCTTCCTATTCATATACCCATCCAAATGCCTTTTAAATGTTGCAATTGTACCAGCCTCCACCACTTCCTCTGACAGCTCATTCCATACACATACCACCCTTTGCGTGAAAAAGTTGCCCCTTAGGTCTTTTTTATATCTTTCCCCTCTCATCCTAAACCTATGCCCTCTAGTTCTGGACTCCCCACACCCCAGGGAAGAGACTCTGTCTATTTATCCTATCCATGCCTCTCATAATTTTATAAACCTCTATAAGGTCACCCCTCAGCCTCCAACGCACCAGGGAAAACAGTCCCAGCCTGTTCAGCCTCTCCCTGTAGCTCAGATCCTCCAACCCTGGCAACATCCTTGTAAATCTTTTCTGAACCCTTTCAAGTTTCATAACACCTTTCCGGTAGGAAGGAGACCAGAATTCACGCAATATTCCAACAGTGACCTAACCAATGTCCTGTACAGCTGCAACCTGACCTCCCAACTCCTGTACTCAATACTCTGACCAATAGAGGAAAGCATACCAAATGCCTTCTTCACTATCCTATCTACCTGCGACTCCATTTGTCGCGAGGTGAGAGGGAGGAGCAGAGGACTGCTGGGCATATAATAGGGCAGCGACTGAATCCTGAGACACTACACTTGTGGTGTCTCTCACTCGCCCGCCTCCTCTAACCAAAAAAAGGGATTCTTGTGTGTTGCTTGGGTAAGGTGTTTCAATCTATATTTCTTGTATATCGTGTGAAAGGTTAAATGTTTACTATTAGTTGGTTCGTTGAATAAGACTATAGAGAAATGCTAGAAATTACTTAACTCAAATTTGTATAAATTAATTAAATAAGTAGAGATGGCTGGGTAGGTGATGTGCTATATCTGTATGATGTGGGAGCTGGCTGATCCCATCGTGAATGGCAGTGACATCTGCAGCGGGTGTTGGTTGCTGGAAGAATTGATGATCTGGAATCGGAGCTTCAAAGACTGTGGCACATTCAGGAGGGGTAGAGTTACGAAGGCACTTTACTTCAGAAGGCAGTCACACCTGGTAGATTAAGTCATTCAAACTCAGTTAATGATCAGGGACAACAGGGTGTGACTGTAAGTGAGGCAGTTAGGGGGATTCTGAGTTCAGGAGTGGTGGAGCCACAGCCCTTGACCTTGTCTAACAGGTATGAGCTTTTTGCTCCCTGTATGGATGAGGAAAAGGGCTGTGGACAGGATGAGCCAGCTGACCACAGCATCATGGGGCAGAAGGTCATTCAAGATAGGGGAAGCAAAAAGACAAATAGTTTTTATAGGGGGTTACATAATTAGGGGGAACAGGTAGAATCCCTTGCGAGCCATATCGGGAATCCCACATGGTTGTTGCCTGCCCGATGCCAGGGTGCAGGACATTTCCAAATGGCTTGAGAGGATATTGGACTGGAAGGGGGAGGATCCAGTTGTTGTGGTCCACGTTGGCACTAACAACATGGGCAAGGCTAGGAAGGACGACCTGTTTGGGGATTATCAAGCACTAGAAAGGAAATTGAAGAACAAGCCCTCAAGGGTCGTAATCTCTGTATTACTGCCCGAACCACGTGCTAATTGGCATAGGGATTAAAAAATTAGGGAAGTAAACACGTGACTAAGAGATTTGTGTGGGAAAGAGAGATTCCATTTCATGGGACATTGGCATCAGTTTTGGAACAGGAGGGATCTGTACCAATGGGATGATCTCCACCTGAACCAATCTGGAACCAGTGTTCTGGTGAAAAGGATAAATAGGGTGGTCACGAGGACTGTAAACTTGTGAGTCGGAGGGAAGGGAAAGGGAAAGCATCACGGAGTATGGAGTCAACTAGAAAGATAAGCAGCAGGTTAGCATGTGTGCAGGGTTTAAGTTCAAGGCAGATTAGGAATGAAGCAAAAAGGAAGGATAACTTAGGACATATTACTAGAAATAATGGAAATCAGAAGGAGAAGATAAATAGCATTCAAGCGCTTTATCTAGATGCTCGTAGTATTTGCAACAAAGCAGATGAATTAACAGCACAAAACGTTATTGGTCAGAGTATTGAGTACAGGAGTAGGGAGGTCATGTTGCAGCTGTACAGGATATTGGTTAGGCCACTGTTGGAATATTGTGTGCAATGCTGGTCTCCTTCCTATCAACACTCCCTAGGACCTTACCATTAAGTGTATAAGTCCTGCTTAAGATTTGTCTTCCCAAAATGCAGCACCTCACATACATCTAAATTAAACTCCGACTGCCACTTCTCAGCCCATTGGCCCATCTGATCAAGATCCCATTGTAATCTGAGGTAACCTTCTTCATTGTCCACTCCTCCTCCAATTTAGTTGTCATCTACAAACTTACTAACTATACCTCTCATGCTCACATCCAAATAATTTATATACATGATGAAGAGTAGTGGATCCAGCACTGATCCTTGTGGCACTCCACTGGTCACAGGCCTCCAGTCTGAAATACAATCCTCTACCACCACCCTCTGTCTTCTCCCTTTGAGCCAGTTCTGTAGCCAAATGGCTAGTTCTCTCTGTATGAGATCTAACCTTGCTAACCAATCTCCCATGGGGAACCTTGTCAAATGCCTTACTGAAGTCCATATAGATTATGCCCACCGCTCTGCCCTCATCAATCCTCTTTGTTATATCTCCAAAAAACTCAATCAAGTTGGTGAGACATGATTTCCCACTCTCAAAGCCATGTTGACTATCCCTAATCAGTCCTTGCCTTTCCAAATATATTTGCATCCTGTTTCTCAGGATTCCTTCCACAAACTTGCCTATCAGTGACGTCAGGCTCACTGGTCTATAATACCCTGGCTTGTCCTTACACCTTTCATAAAAAGTGGTACCATGTTAGCCAACCCCCAGTCTCCTGGTTCCTCACCTGTGACTGTCGATGATCCAAATATCTCAGCAAGAGGCCTAGCAATCACTTCTCTAGCTTCCCACAGAGTTCTTGGGTACAACTGATCAGGTCCTTGGGATTTATTCACTTTTATGTGGTTCAAGACGTTCAGCACATCCTCCTCTGTAATATGGACATTTTTCAAGATGTCACCATCTATTTCCCTATGTTCTATACCTCCCATGTCCTTTTCCTCAGTAAACACTGATGCAAAATATTCGTTTAGTATCTCCCTATTTCCTGCTGTTCCACACAAACGCCGCCTTGCTGATCTTTGAGGGGCCCTATTCTCCCCCTAGTTACTCTTTGTCCAAATACCCTTTGGATTCTCCTTAACTCTTTGCCAAAGCTATCTCATGTCCCCCCTTTGCCCTCTTAATTTCCCTCTTAAGTATACTCCTATTGCTTTTATACTCTTCTAAGGATTCACTTGATCTATCTTGATCTATGTCACGATCTACCTGACATATGCTTCCTTCTTTTTGTTAATTAAACCCTCAATTTCTTTAGCCATCCAGCATTCCCTATACCTACCAGACTTTCCTTTCCAGGAATACACTGTCTCTGGATTCCTGTTATCTCGTTTCTGAAGGCTTCTCCTTTTCCAGCCGTCCCGTTACCTGCGAACATCTGCCCCCAATCGGCTTTTGAAAATTCTTGCCGAATACCATCAAAATTAGCCTTCTTCCAATTTAGAACTTCAATTTTTAGATCTGGTCTATCCTTTTCCATCACTATTTTAAAACTAATAGAATTATGGTAGCTGGTCCCAAAGTGCTCCCCCACTGACAACTCAGTCACCTGCCCTGCCTTATTTCCTAAGAGTGGGTCAAGTTTTACACCTTCTCCAGTAAGTACATCCACATACTGAATCAGAAATTTTCTTGTACAATCTTAGCAAATTCCACTCCATCTAAACCCTTAACATTCTGGCAGTCCCAGTCTATGTTTGGAAAATTAAAATCCCTACCATAACCACCCTATTATTCTTACAGATAACTGAGGTCTCCTTACAAATTTGTTTCTCAGTTTCCCTCTGACAATTTGGTGGTCAATAATACAATCCCAATAAGGTGATCATCCCTTTCTTATTTCTCAGTTCCACCCAAATAACTTCTCTGGATGTATTTCCAGGAATACCCTCCCTCAGTACAGCAGTAATGCTATCCCTTATCAAAAATGCCACCCCCTCCTCTCTTACCTCCCTTTCTGTCCTTCCTGTAGCATTTGTATCCTGGAACATTAAGCTGCTAATCCTGTCCATCCCTGAGCCATGTTTCTGTAATTGTTATGATATCCCAGTCCCATGTTGCTAACCATGCCCTGAGTTTATCTGCCTTCCCTGTTTGGCCTCTTGCATTGAAATAAATGCTGTTTAATTTATCAGTCCTACCTTGTTCTCTTCTTTGCCCTTGCCTGCCCTGACAGTTTGACTCGTTTCTTTTCTCACCTGTACCAGTCTCAGATTGATCTCTTTCCTCACTATCTCCCTGGATCCCACACCCCCACCTTAATAGTTTAAATCGTCCTGAGCAGCTTTAGCAAATCTCCCTGTGAGTATATTAGTCCCCTTCCAATTCAAGTACAATCCATCCTTCTTGTACAGGTCATGTCTCCCCCAGAAGAGATTCCAATGATCCAAAAATGTGAATCCTTCTCCCATATACCAGCTCTTCAGCCATGCATTCATCTGCTGTATCCTCCTATTCCTGCCCTCACTAGCTTGCAACATCGGGAGTAATCCAGATATTACAATTCTTGAGGATCTCCTTTTTTAAAAATTCCTGCCTAACTCTCTCTATTCATCCTTCAGAATCTTATCCCTTCCCTTCCTGTGTCATTGGTTCCAATGTGTACAGTGACCTTAAAATATAGCATCCACCTTTTAGGTGGCGTGGATTGGGAGCTTAGTTTAACGTTGCATCCAAAAGATAGCACCTTTGATATTGCAGCGATCTTTCAGAGTTGACCATCCAACAGTGCAAAGTACTACTCTCCAACAGTGTGAGGCTTCCTCATTACAATCTCTCTGAAAGTGCAGACATCCTTTTATACAGCTTCCCAAAGTTTCCTTCATTTTATCCTTCCAATAGTTCTGTACTCAGTACTGATCCTCTGTGACTACTGTGCCTCTTTGTCAGTGCATCCTGTTATTTAAGTTAATTGTAATGAAAGGGTTAATGATGGTGAGTGTATTAAGCTTCACCCAATATGGTGATTTCATCAGGACTTGGCTGAAAAAGGCAGTGTGAACATGTTAGGGTCTTATACAGTGATAATCTACATTTACAAGTCCCACAATAGTCTTAGTAATGATGTCTATTTTACTAATATAACTTCTATTTGACTGCTTTAATGCAATAAAGGACATCTTGTTTAAGACAAGAATACCTTCTCATTAAGGCCTACTAGTGGTTTTCCTCCAACATTGTAAATGAATTAGGCCCTTGGACCCAGTTCAGGGAAGGGCATAGTGACAGTAAACTCACCAAATTGCAAACTGGTTGTGGTTCTTTTTAATCATGCAAACATACATCGAACAGCATACCCAACACTATGATCATGGTGTACATTGGAATTCAGTATAGCAATGTCATGCACATGGTGGTTGTGATGTGGATGATTTCTTAATACCTTAAAGTAACAACAGTGAGAGTTCCAGGGGTCTTTGAAGCATTACTGGACATTTATAGCTTTAAAGACTAAGAACTGCTCGTACAGATGGTCAAAAACTGCAGCAGCTGAACATTGAAACAGTCTGCAGACAAATTAGTGGGAAGATTAACAAGGGAGATACAACATCTAATGGTAAGGTCCCTTGCTTCAGGCTGGATTAAAGAATTGCTGTAGCAAGTCTGAACTAGAAACTGGCCATATCTGGCAGTTACAATTTCATTGGGAAGTGAATATCTGTCAGAACAGTCCTGATTAGAGGTTCAGCTGGGAATGAAGAACTAGAAGAACTCCATGAATAAAGTGAACGATCCCTGTTGGGCAAGGTGAACACTTTTAAGTTAATGGTGCAGAACGGGCTGGAAGGCTAGAATTTTTTAAAAAAAGACAACATGCCAAGCATTGCCAACAGAGTAAGCAAACGCCACAAGGCATGGTTACAGTATGAAATCAAAGACTATAAGAATACTTGAACAATCATAGCAGCAGAATTAAAGTGCAGCGAGGCCCTATAAAAGCCCTAACTAGCCAGAGGCTAACAGCAGGGGTTAGTAAGAAAACTACTGAGGCCATGATAAGTGGACAAGCTTGTTCATTTAAACCAGTTCAGGTAGACTCATACAGATGTACAGCACAGAAACCGATCCTTCGGTTCATGCTGACCAGATATCCCAACCTAATCTAGTCCTATTTGCCAGCGCCCAGCCCATATCCCTCTAAATCCCTCCTACTCATATACCCATCCAGATGCATTTTAAATGCTGTAATTGTACCAGCCTCCACCACTTCCTGTGGCAACTCATTCCATACACGCACCACCCTCTGTGCAAAAATGTTGCCCCTTAGGTCCCTTTTAAACTGCCCCCCACCACCCTAAACCTATGCCCTCTAGTTCTGGACTCCCCCACCCCAGGGAAAAGACCTTGTCTATTTATCCTATCCATGCCCCTCATGATTTTATAAACCTCTGTAAGGTCACCCCTCAGCCTCCGACTGTCCAGGGAAAACAGCCCCAGCCTATTCAGCCTCTCCCTGTAGCTCAAACCCTCCAACCCCTGCAACATCCCTGTATATCTTTTCTGAACCCTTTCAAGTTGCACAACATCCTTTCTATAGGAGGGAGATCAGAATTGCACGAAATATTCCAGAATTTAGTAAGGCTGCAAGACCCAGGCTTAATTTGGGAATGCATGGAAAAGGACAGAATTAATCTATGATATACATGTGAAGAATTAATTTCAGTTTAGAATATAAACTGGGAAAAATAGAAGTTAGGACATCGTTGTGATGCAGACAATGTACCTTGTTGGGTTTTTTTGGAACTATGTGATGTTCACTTATTGATGACAAACTGGACCCAGTGCCTTTGGGGTGTAAAGCTGCCTGACAAGAGCCTTTAGATTTTTAAGTTGTAGTTTATCACCGATCTGAGAACTAAGTTGCACTCAGACCTTAAATCTCTCGAAAACCTCCCCCCAAAACATGAGAGTTTTAAACAAAAAAACACTCACTGCCTCTGAAAAGAGCTTGTAACTCAAGCAAATAATTGAGAATATAATTGGTCATATAATTGAGAATCTTCTATTGCTCTGCAATCGACAGCGATATATCATTGCCAAAAACCAACAGAACTGGAGGCAAGCCACTTCATTCTGCCCTTGACAGAGTCAAGAGAGAGAGAGGAACATCAAGAAAAAGAATACTAGCTTAGAGGGTTACCATTAAAAAGAAACCTCTGATATAGAAGGTGGCTCTAATGAGCATACACCTTAGTTATAATCAATAGTCCAGTAAGGAAATATGTAAGTTTGAAAAAGTAACAAAACAAATAAAATGGGAAAGGTAAACTGGAAACTGACCATGCAATGCAGGTTCATAGCCAGAGTTCATAGAGCTTGGGCGTTAGGAGTAAATAGCACTCATGAAGCCCATCACAGCTTGAGAAGAATTTAAAGATTTACTACTTGTATTCAAAACATGTTGAAAACCAGACAGTTCCAACTGTGAGACGGGGAGCAGGAATAGCACTCAATTATAAGCTGATCCATAAAACAAAGCCTTTTCTCCTGTCAACCCCTTTAACCTGAGAAGGAATGGAAGGTGGGAGAGTGAAAGGAAGGCAAATAGCCAGGATAGAGAAGGTAAAGCCTATAATGGGAGACAACAGCTAGCAAGCTGTATTGCTGAAGAAGCACATTGGCTTTCAATACACTGTTTAGAAGAAATACAAAGGGTAAGTAGAGAGTACATACCTGTACTGTTGTATAAAGTGCATTGAGAATTTGACTTAATGTTGGAAATTGTGGTAGTAGGACTTGATTAGAAATTATCCATGGACAGAGTTGACTTACTCCTGGTTAATGAATGGAATAAAAGTTATAGCTTAGCCTCACTTGGGCTTTCTGTGATAAAAGGCAGAGAGATGGAACCGTTACAGGAACAAATTCCAGATATTTTTCCATCACGTATGATGACCAGAGCAATGGCTAAACAAAGTCCATCAGCAGCAGTCAAAGTGATACCACAAGCAGATGTTGGTGTAGCTGAAACTTTCCTTAACATTGGTGATAATTCAAAATAAATGTTTGGCATGTTGTCTTTGGTTCCCTGAATACAGACCCAGAATTAATCACATTAACAGAATCAGCCCACATGGTTGTTCATCAGACAGTGGTTTATGGTGAGGAACATATAAATATTTTTATAGCAGGGCATTTCAAAATGTGAAAATTTCGAGCATCAACTAACAAGCATTTAACTTGGCCCAAAATTCATAAGGACATAATGCAATTCTGTAAAGGATGCTATACAAGTCACATACAGGGAAAACCTTAATGTGATCAAACAGGCACCTTTACTATCTATACCAGTGTTTGAAGAACTATTCAGCTGAGTGCTGGCTAATTGTGCAGGTAAAAGGAAAGAGAGATTTCAGCATGTTCTTACAGTTATGATACGACAGCCTAATTTTCACAAGCTTCCCCTTGAGGACAGTTACAACTAGAGAAACGATGAAAAAATGAACTCCGCCTTTTACCCATTATGGGGCACCAATGCAAATATAGATTAGATTACAGTGTGGAAACAGTCCCTTCGGCCCAACAAGTCCACACCGACCCGCCGAAGTGCAACCCACCCCTACCCCTTGCCTAACACAACAGGCAATTTAGCATGGCCAATTCACCTGACCCGCACATCTTTGGACTGTGGGAGGAAACCAGAGCACCTGGAGGAAACCCACGCAGACACGGGGAGAATGTGCAAACTCCACACAGTCAGTCGCCTGAGGTGGGAATTGAACTCGGGTCTCTGGCGCTGTGAGGCAGCAGTGCTAACCACTGTGCCACCCATGAATAATTTGGGAATGAAACGATTGAGGTCCATTGCATGTCATCCATGAGCACAGGGCTTTGGAGAGCTGCTATCATACTCTCAAGATGACTATTAAGGCAGATTATCATGAGAAACCAAAAGATTAGCATAAAGGGCTAGATTTCTTATCATTTGCTACCAGAGATTCCTGATTTCAAAGCTTCACAAGAAAGGATGAGAAAATGCACAGGCACACATGCTACAACCAGAACATTGTAAACAAAAGATGAAGTGTTAGTGTTATTTACAAGGTCAAACTCTGAACATGAGGTTCAGTTCATGCAAGACAGTTAAGAGCATTAGGAAAGTGATTTATCTGATCGATATTCCCGATTGCAGGAAAAAGATTTGATTACACTGCATAAAGTGGTATAATAATAGAGGGGAAGATAAGAAAGAGCAAGTATGTAAAATCTTAAGAGTAGTAGGGATTGACAGATACAATAAGGGTGAGGTTAGGTAGACAGTTCATAAAACTAAGTTTCAACAATCTGATCATCTAAAACTGAAGCACTGGGGCAGTTTGACACTGTATTCCCATACTTAGAGGAAAGACATCTGCAAGGGCCTAATCCTGTAAGGTTACTAGGAAGTTCAACATAATCTGTAGAAATGCACCAGGGTGTTAGTCAGGCATGATGTGGGCGTAGAGGTATCAGTACGCAATAAAACAGCATCCTTATTGTTTGTGTCTAGAAAACCAAGCTCAGATAGAAACAAAGATCTAATGCATGAAAGAAAATCTATGAACTCCTTTTTATGCACACAAAGAGCAAGGGCAAAATAAAAGCATATAGACCAATCAACTTCAAACAAATGGCCAATGGCTACTCCTACAGAGATGTTAATCTCTGACAAAATAGCCTGCTGATTGACTCTACATCCACAAGCATCCACTCCCTCCACCACTGACACTCATAGCAGCAGTGTGCTCTACCTCTAAGATGCACTGCAGAAATTCACCAAAGGTCCTTAGACAGCTCCATCCAAACCCACAGCCAATTCCATCTAGAAGGACAAGGATAGCAGATATATGGGAAAACCATTACCTGCAAATTCCCCTCCAAACCACTCACCATCCTGATGTGGAAATATATCGCCGTTCCTTCACTGTCATTGGGTCAAAATCCTGGAATTCTTTTCCAAAGGGCATTGTGGGCCAACCTAAAGCTGGTGGACTGCTGTGATTCAAGAAGACAATTCACCACCACTTTCTCAAGGGCAACTAGGGACGGGCAATAAATGAAGGTTAGCTAGTGGCACCCACATCCCAGGAGTGAAGAAAAAGTAGTCAAGTCTCCAGTATGATAAAAGAGACCCAAATACATGAGAAATTGGTGATTCAAGCAACTTGCATTTTACAAAATTTCTAGCAATGACGATCTCTTTAATTTGTAATATAATAAGGGGTGAGGATTGCTTTGTCACTTCTCATTTTGTTTCCCGTGGATGAAGAACAGAAGTTACAGCTGAAAAGGCCTGTAAAGTTTTGTGCTTTTTCAAAAATTGTGGACTAAAATGAGAAAGAACTGTCTTAAAATCAAAGTTTTCAAGGATTATTGCATGTTTTAAAAAATCTCTGACACTCACAGTAAGCACAATGGAAGTAGCTATTTGAACAAGCAATGGTTGGAGATGATTTGGAGCTGAGGGGTTTTTAATATTGATGTTAGCTGGTTAGGGACAAGAGGTTGACTGATCTCTGGTTTAGCGACCGTTATCAAAGACAAGTACCTTTTGCCTGCCAACAACTAGGTGATCTGTTCTCAGGTAACTGAACAGCTTGGAGCTGGGAGCAAGATAGGAAAAAGTGGTTTAATCTCTATCAGCTCAGAAGCTGCCTCTCTGTTCTCTGCAGTCAAAGTTCATTTTAAAACCTGAAGAAAACCAGTTCATCTCTCCTGTTGCAGTTGTTAACTTTTAACTGATAACTCAGAGATCATTTATAGGTAAACCAGCCACCTTGTGTCTCTTGCAAACCAGTAGAAGCATCTAGAGAAAGATGACTGAAAGCAGCATTCTGCCCAATATAAGAATCAGAAGGATCACCTCAGGAACCTGTGAACAGAAACCACTGAACTGTCTCCCATTTCTCCTCAGCCATAACCTACTTGCCCTGTCTTTGTCTGTGTATGTGTAAAGGGAAAGTTATTAAGGGAATAGCATTTTAATTTGTAGTGTTATGTGCCAACACTGTATAACTGTAGACTCCATAATTTAGCTGGAGTCTAAATCCTTGTAATAAGTAGTAATTCTTGTTAAATGCAGAAGTCTGATCTGTACTTTTTATTTACCTGGGTCAGGAAATCAGGTAAGTTGGCAAATTTTGTGTAATGATTTAAAAACCTTTAGCTATTATGATACAACTAGAGTTGGGCCTGATTTCTTGTATGTACCGTAGTGAGGCTCGATGTAGCCTATGAAGATAATATAGATGGTTAAAGTAAGGCAGTTTTCAAGATTAAAGCTATGTTATAACGGACACTGCAACACAAAGGTGTGAGAAGTCTCAATAACGAATCTCATTCTTGCACGTGAATGTGTGTCATGAGCCTGAAGTATGATAAGGAGTAGATCTAGTTAATAGACAGCAGACAGGTCAAGAGGGTCCAGGTTATACCAAGTCTGACCAAAGACCAACCAATCAGAGAAAATCTGGTGCAGGACCAGACAGCTGTCAAAAACCAGTGAAGGGGCAATGGTAGAACATTTCATCGAGTTTGCTAGACTCATGGAAGAATCTAAAAGCAAGACAGAATCTATTGAGATTAGCTGTGATGGCATAGGAAATATGTTTCATATGTCTGGAAGAACCATTGGACAGCAAGCCAAAATAGACTCAAGCAAACTTGACAGGAGCTGACTGAGAATGTGTTACCATTTTACAGTGTGCTGTTGAAATTGCCAGATCAAACATCCTGAGAGCTGGCTACAAGCACATACTTTGAGTGCTAACAGAAATTCACAGTCATAGATGGCTTACTAGTGTATAATAGAAGATGACTTATTCCAGCTTTCTTTCAGGAAGATGCTTGGGAAAGGATATACCAGGTACCTCTAGGAATAACTGGGCAGTATGATGGTTCAGTAGTTAGCACTGCTGCCTTACAGCGCCAAAGACCTGGGTTCGATTCCAGCCTTGGGTTGGCATCGAACCCAGTTTGATTGGGCCTTCCAGTCTGTGTGGAGTTTGTGCATTCTCTCCGTGTCTGCGTGGGTTTCCACCTGGTGCTCAGGTTTCCTCTTACAGTCGAAAAATGTGCAGGTCAGGTGGATTGACCATGCTAAATTGCCCAAAATGTCTGGGAACATGTAGGCTAGATGGATTAGTCATGGGTAATGCAGGATTTCAGGGATGGGCTGGGTCTGGGTGAAATGATGGGATGAATGGCCTTTTTCTACACTGTAGGGATTCCATGATTCTCCTGCTAGAACTCAGTCTGCAGTGTGGTAGCCAGAGATCAAGAGAGATTGAAGATATTTGAACTCATTGTGAAATCTATGATTACACAGGAACTTGCTGGTTTGCTCACCATCTGCCACAGACTGAGTTTAGAAGCTATATCCTTGGTCAGTTGTGGTGCTTCTGGGCATCGAAGTCCCTCAGCCAGAGTACATTCTGCACTGTTGCCACCCTCAGTACTTCCTGCAGGTAATGTTCAACCTTGAGGCATACTGATTCATCAGCCAGGGCAGGGAGGTTCACAGTAATCAGCAGGAGGCTTCCTTGCCCATCTCGTGATGCCATGAGACTTTGTGGTGTCTGGGGGGAAGTCAATGTTGAGGCCTCCTAGGGCAGCCGTCTCCCGACTTATACCACTGTGCTGCCACCTCTGTTGGGTCTGTCCTGCTGTTCAGTTAAGACTTATCCAATTATGGTGTTGGTGTTGTCTGTAAGACATAATTCCATGAGTATAAGTCTTCAGTGCTTTTGCTGGAATCCTGTTGCTTTCTTACTCTGTGAGACAGCTCTCCTAATTTTGACACTACAGATTCTAGGAGGAATTTGTCGGGTCGACAGGACTAAGTTTAGTGTTGTCATACTAATTGCAGTCTAGCAGTGGTTGTCATCTCATTGCATACAACACAGCTGTCTCTCAGTATTGGCCTCTTCTATTAATTGTATATCAATTGTGTTTAATTGTATGTAACTGGTGTGCTTTAGCTGTGTTTCACATGCAGAAACAGCCTATGGGTAAGGAGGTCTATACTTGAAATGTGTAAACAAATCCTTATAAAAGTTTGTATAAATTGATTCTAATTCTATCTTTTACCAACTAGCTCATTGGTGTATTAACATATTGCAGTGCAGTACTCCCTCAGTGTTGACCTTCTGACTGTGAAATTCTCATCTGTCAACAGTTCAGTATTATGTTGTGGTTCTGTTTGTCGAGCTGGGAATTTATGTTGCAGACGTTTCGTCCCCTGTCTAGGTGACTTCCTCAGTGCTTGGGAGCCTCCTGTGAAGCGCTTCTGTGATCTTTCCTTCAGCATTTGTAGTGGTTTGAATCTGCCGCTTCCGGTTGTCAGTTCCAGCTGTCCGTTGCAGTGGTCGGTATATTGGGTCCAGGTCGATGTGCTTATTGATTGAATCTGTGGATGAGTGCCATGACTCTAGGAATTCCCTGGCTGTTCTCTGTTTGGCTTGTCCTATAATAGTCGTGTTGTCCCAGTCAAATTCATGTTGCTTGTCATCTGTGTGTGTGGCTACTAAGGATAGCTGGTCATGTCGTTTCGTGGCTAGTTGGTGTTCGTGGATGCGGGTTGTTAGCTGTCTTCCTGTTTGTCCTATGTAGTGTTTTGTGCAGTCCTTGCATGGGATTTTGTACACTACGTTGGTTTTGCTCCCGAGCATCTGAGCTACAAATCTTCTCCCAAACTTTGAAGTTCAGTATTATCTCAGTATCTCATAGCTCCCTGTACTCCCCGATTACTAATTTTTACACAGTGCAGCCCTCCCTTAGTAACTCCCCACTCCTTCAGCCCAAGAAAGTACAGTTCCCCTTCACACTGACTAGATGATAGGACTGGTATCCAGCAGCCTGTATGTTGTACAGCCCTCTGTAAGCACATCACCTCTGATAGTGAAAGTCTCCATCACAACTGACCATCTGCTATTTCTGGGTTACCACAGAATAGACCTTCCATCAGGGCAGCGCAACCTCAGTACCAATCCTTTAACAATACAGCATTAGTTTAGTACTGCTCCTTCAACAGTGCAGTATGACTTTTAGCATTGACCCTTCCACAGTATAGTATCCCCTTAAACCCCATTTTAATTAACACTCCAGCCAGTCTAATGCACCTTGCGTAAGATCAGGTATGTTGGCTGATGTGATTATGTTCCCACCCAGTTGCAGGACTATTTTGGACACAATTAGGATGAGTTTGCTCAATGACAAAACTATGAGGACCCACATTGTCTTACACGGCTGGCCATATTACATTGGGGTTTCAAACTCCACAATTTATATCTCCTTATCATCCCAGTTCTCCCTTCCCCCCTCCTTCTTTCCCCTCAACTCTATCCCTCTCCTTCCCTCTCCCCTCCTTTTCCCTTCCCTACCCCTCAATCTCCCTCCCCTTCTTCTCCCTTCCCTCCTTTCCTCTGCACTCCTTTCCCTCCCACTTCTCCTTATGTAGTGCACTCCAAGCAGCTGACTGTCATTACACTCTCAAATCCTGCCTGTGTTTAAAAATCTAAGAACTGGAGAAGTGTTTGGAGATCAAATTTATCTCATCCTGGAACACCAGTGCAATTTGACTCTTCAAATGACGCAGTGGTTAGCACTGCTGCCTCACAGCACCAGGGACCCAGCTTCGATTCCCGCCTCAGGTGACTGTCTGTGTGGAGTTTGCACATTCTCACTGGGTCTGCGTGGGTTTCCTCCGGGTGCTCCGGTTTCCTCCCACAGTCCAAAGATGTGCAGGTTAGGTGAACTGGCCATGCTAAATTGCCAAGTCAAGGGTAAATATAATGGTAAGGGGGTGGGTTCCTCTTCAGAGGGTCGGTCGGTGTGGACTTGTTGGGCCGAAGGGCCTGTTTCCATACTGTAGGGAATCTAATCTAACAACCAAAATGTGATCCAGGCAAGAGACACTTGGTTGTTGAATGCAAAATAGGAATTATTGCTGCCCTGATCATGATGTGTTTGTATGACTCTCCCAATGGCAGTGTTAAATTCATATCTGTTTCTGATTATCTGTGGTGTACTTTGTTTATGTTTAGTGCACTAATGTGGTCTTCACACTGTTAGGAAGTAAAGCTGAGAGATGCTGTTTTCATGAAGCTGACAATTGTTCAGTGCATCCGAGTTTACCCTTGTGGGTGAGTCCAGAACTGGGCGACACTTTTCAAATCAGAGGTCGCCATTTTAAATCAGAGGTGAGGAGGAATGTTTTCCTCTCAGACTTTATGTGACTTTGGAACTTAGAAGGCAGGGTTATTGAATAATTTTTAAACACAGAAGCAGATAGATTCTTGTTAGGCAGAGGAACCAAAGGTTCTGGAGGATAGATGGGAATGTAGAACTCAGCAGACAATCAGATCAGCCAATGATCTATTTGAATGGAGAGGCAGGCTTGAAGAGTCAAATGGCCTGTGAGGTGATCCTAGTACGTGTTCATCTTGGCCAGAACGTGTGGATGCTGGTATTTAAGTGTGTATCCACCTTTCACCTGATATTGCTGTGGCTGTTGCACATACATAACTTTGGCCCCCATCATTATTTTGGCAGAAGAACCCAGCCCATTTTACACATTACGATGAAGAATCAAGTACAGTGGAGAATACGGAGCAGAATTAGAGTGCAGTGAGACTGTTTGCATTGGATACATTAGAACGAGTGGGGGGCACACTGAACATTGGATATGGAAGGAGATTCAATTTGTTGGCAAGGACGATGATATTGGGGATTGTACATGGGGTACGGAGGTAGAAGAGTGGAGAGATCAAAATTTGACAATTTGTGTGTCACACAAAACCTTATCAAATGATTGTGTGAGAAATCCCTTAAAACTGGCATAAAGGGAATATGGAGACAGCAGGATGCAATTAGTCATTTAGCTTTAATCCAACAAATTAAGGGGCAGGTCGGTTTATCTTCCTCAATGACAACAGTTTATATTTATGTCAGGTTTTATGTAGCAGTGAGTTATTTCCACTGATGACCTGCTCACCATTGCTGGGGTACTGATCTTCAATGATCGTGACACCATTACTCACTGAGTTGCTGTGAAATCACAGCTGCTGGCTTGTGCTGCCAATACTGGAAATTGTGGTGCGTTATCCTTCTGAATACTGTAATGAATGTCAGATAGAATTGAAGCAATTGGTGGCAGAGGCCAGAAAAATTGTAGAGACAACCAAACCTTTTATCATTCCCAGTGTGGAGTGGGAGTTCTCAATGAGTTCTTGCCAAAAGACCATTCATTTCTTGTGGTATGTTAGATAAACCTATCACATTTGTGGTTGGAGCACATTTTTGTCAATGTTGTACTAGAGTTAACAATGAGTGTCCAGATAATAGACAAGAGTTAGAGGCAACGTGTGAGAGATTGAGCACCTTTAAAACGAAAGGGTATCTGTATCATTCAGACTGCAAATAGTACGACTAGCTGTAAAATAGGAGTCTAACAGTCAGGTTTCCTTTCAGTACCTGCCCTGGAAGGGTTAAGTGGGATAAGGTAAAGAGAGTTCTACTCTGTACCTAAACTGTACTGAACAGCAGAAATGTTCAACAGCCTGTGTCAAGAAGAAGCCTTAGAGCTGTGATGGTTGCTTTTTGTTGTTAAGCTGAAAGGCTCCTTCTTTACAAGATTATGAGCCACTTTGATGAAGATTTTAATAACATTCGAAAATAATGTCATGAGATCTGCTCTGAGCAGAAAGGCGAAAATCCACAAGAGACAGGTGCACAGATGAGGAGCAGATGGTGGTTAATGGTGAAGAATGTAATGGATCATCAATTCACATTACTGAACACAAACACTGGCTGCTCACAGGTCAATGTGTTATCGTTCCCCGTGTCACAAACATTGACAGTAACGGCATATCAGCTTTCCATCAATTATTCCTAATGGAGCAAGTCATGACCAAGGTTATATCCCTTCCTTGAGCCATCCCTGGGCTCTGAGGTCACTCTGCATGCCCTGGATTGGGTGTTGAGGAAACTTGTAAATCAATTTTCTGGGTGAACTGACCTGAGCGTCCCATCATGGGGGATCAAACACAGCTTGATCCTACTGAGTTAAACTCCCTCTGCATGGTTCCATCAAACACACACCAATGTAGTCCAGATCAAAAATGTGCAATAGAAATTAGAGCAGGTTGAATTTAGAAATAGGCCAACAGTTTGACCCAAAGGTTTACAGCAAGATAGGTTACTGCACTGGATATGGAGAGGATCGGAAGAGGTTGCACCACTCTGACAAGGGGTGAGATTCATGGGACAGGCACATTGTTCAGGCAGCAGGCTGGATACTGAAGTGTAAAGTCATTAGCAATGCTGGGTTGGAGGAAGGTTAGAGCTGAAAATATGTTGCTGGAAAAGCGCAGCAGGTCAGGCAGCATCCAAGGAACAGGAGATTCAACGTTTCGGGCATAAGCCCTTCTTCATTCCTGAAGAAGGGTTTATGCCCAAAACGTCGAATCTCCTGTTCCTTGGATGCTGCCTGACCTGCTGCGCTTTTCCAGCAACACATTTTCAGCTCTGATCTCCAGCATCTGCAGTCCTCACTTTCTCCTTGGAGGAAGGTTACTCCATATCTGAAGTTGTTGCAGTAGGTTCATTCTGACATGCCCACTGCCTGTGAATTATCCAGAAGTGGGCGGTAATTAAAACCCTTGTTTTAATTCTTGTGGCCATCATGCAGTGGGACTTGGTCTTGGGATATTTGAGCTAATCTGAAGTCTCTGGGAGTCATGATCAGTTAATTTAACCAAGGGCAGCAGTCTGATTGCACCCTCCGGTTAAAACCCGACCAGGTACGATGTTTGGAGTCAGCTCGTGTCTCCTGAGCCCTGGCAGTGAGAAGTGGGGCTGTCACATGACAGGATTTGTTTGGAAAGTTTAGGATCTGTCTTGTCTTGAGAGAAAGCTTCACACAGGCCAGAGGCTCAAACCAGGGGAAAGAAATACCAACGAGGCAATTAAAATAAAAGTGAAAGCCCAGGAGCAGTGTAAAAGAACGATATAAAGATTATATAGCATCTTATACAACCTCAAGGCAATCAAACCTGCTTTACAATCAATTAAGTGCTACTGGACGTGCAGTTACTGTTGTAGTGTAGATAATGCTGCAGCCAAATTGTCCATAGTGTACTCTTACAAAAAGCAACATGATAACCAGCAGATGTTACATTTTGGTGATGTTTGCGAGAGATTAAATATTGACCAGGACTCTGGGGTTTCACGGTGGCTCAGGGGTTAGCACTGCTGCCACACAGCGCCAGGCACCTGGGTTGGCTTCCAGCCTCGGGTGACTGTCAGTGTGGAGTTTGCACGTTGTCTGCGTAGGTTTCCTCTGGGAGCTCTGGTTTCCTCTCACAGTCCAAAGATGTGCAGGTCAGGTGAATTAGCCATGCTAAATTGCCCATCGTGTTAGGTGCATTAGTCAGAGGGAAATGGGTCTGAGTGGGTTACTCTTCGGAGGGACGGTGTGGACAGGTTGGGCCGAAGGGCCTGTTTTCACACTGTAGGGAATCTAATCTAATCTGAAGGGAACTGAAAGGTCTTCTCCACAGTAATATCCCCCAACACAATACGTTCCCTCAGCAATGTAGCCATCCCTCAGTACTGATCTTACCACAGGGCAATGCTCCCACATTACTGCCTCTTCCGTACTGCAATGCTGCCAACCTTTGATTCTCCCACACTGCAATGCTCCTCTGGTGTTGGCTTATTGACAGTGCAACTCTCCTTCGGAACTGACCCTCCAATACTGCAGCACTCATCCAGCACTATCCCTCTCATAGTGCAGCACCCCGCCAGTACTGTCCCTCTGATAGTGCAGCACTGCTCCAGTACTGTCCCTCTGATAGTGCAGCACTCCCCACTACTGTCCCTCTGATAGGGCAGCACTCTTCCATTACTGTTCCTCTGATAGGGCAGCACTCCTCCATTACTGTTCCCCTGATAGTGTAGCACTCCTCCAGTACTGTCCCTCTGATAGTGCAGCACTCCTCCAGTACTGTCCCTCTGATAGGGCAGCACTCCTCCATTACTGTTCCTCTGATAGTGCAGCACTCCTCCAGTACTGTTCCTCTGATAGTGCAGCACTCCCCTAGTACTGTCCCTCTGACAGTGAGCACCCCTCCCTTACTATCCCTCTGATACTACAGCACTTCTCCAGCACTATCCCTCTGATAGTGCACACTCGTCCAGGATGTTCTTTTGATAGTGCAGCACTCCCCTGGTACTGTCCCTCTGACAGTGCAGCACTCGTTTAGTACTGTCCCTCTGATCGTGCAGCACTCCTCCAGCACTATCCCTCTGATCGTGCAGCACTCCTCCAGCACTATCCCTCTGATAGTGCAGCACTCCTCCAACACTATCCCTCCGATTGTGCAGCTCTTTTCCAGTATTGTCCCTCTGATAGTGCAGCACTCCCCGGCACTGTACCTCTGATAGTGCAGCACTCGTCCAGTACTGTCCCTCCTATAGTGCAGCACTCCTCCAGTACTAACCCTCTGATAGTGCAGCACTCCTCTAGTACTGTCCCTCCGATGGTGCAGCACTGCTCCAGTGCTGTCCCTCTGATAGTGCAGCAGTCTCCCGGCACTGTCCCTCTGATAGTGCAGAACTCCTCAAGTACTGTCCCTCTGATATTGCAGTACTCCTCCAGTAGTGTCCCTCTGATAGTGCAGTACTCCTCCAGTAGTGTCCCTCTGATAGTGCAGCACTCCTCCTGTACTGTCCCTCCGATAGTGCAGCACTCCTCCAGTGCTGTCCCTCTGATAGTCCAGCACTCCTCTGGTACTGTCGCTCGGGTAGTGCAGTACTCCTCCAGTAGTGTCCCGCAGATAGTGCAGTAATCCTCCAGTTCTGTCCCTCTGATAGTGCAGCACTCCTCCAGTTCTGTCCCTCCGATCGGGCATCACTCCTCCAGAAGTGTTCCTCTGATCGTGCAGCACTCCTCCACTACTGTCCTTGCGATAGTGCAGTTCTCCCCTGGTACTGTCCTTCTGACAGTGCAGCACTCCTCTAGTACTGTCCCTCTGATAGTGCAGCACTCCCCCGGCACTGTCCCTCAGATAGTGCAGCACTCCTCCAGCAGAATACCTCTGACAATGCAACACTCCTCCAGTACTGTCCCTCTGACAGTGCAGCTCTCCTCTAGTACTGTCCCTCTGATAGTGCAGTACTCCTCCAGTAATGTCCCACTGAGAGTGCAGCACTCCTCCAGCACTATCCCTCTGATAGTGCAGTACTCCTCCAGAACTGTCCCTCTGATGGTGCAGCACTCCCCCGGCACTGTCCCTCTGACAGTGCAGCTCTCCTCTAGTACTGACCCGCTGAGAGTGCAGCACTCCTTCGGCACTATTCCTCTGATAGTGCAGCACTCCTCCGGTACTGTCCCTCCGATAGTGCATCTCTCCTCCAGTACTAATCCTGTGATAGTGCAGCACTCCTCCAGTCCTGTCCCTCTGATATTGCAGCACTCCTCCAGTACTGTCCCTCCGATAGTGCTGCACTCCTCCGGTACTGTCGCTCAGGTAGTGCAGCATGCCTCAAGTACAGTCCCTCTGATAGAGCAGCACTCCCCCGCACTGTCCCTCTGACAGTGCAGCTCTCCTCTAATACTGTCCCGCTGAGAGTGCAGCACTCCTCTGGAATGTCCCTTTGATAGTGCAGCACTCCTCCAGTACTGTCCCTCCAATAGTGCAGCACTCCTCTAGTACTGTCCCTCTGATAGTGCAGCACTCCTCCCGGGCAAGTCCCTCTGGTAGTGCAGCACTCCTCTAGTTCTGTCCCTCTGATAGTGCAGCACTCCTCCAGTACTGTCCCTCTAATAGTGCAGTTCTCCCATGGTACCGTCCCTCCGATAGTGCAGCACTCCACCGGAACTGTTCCTCTGATAGTGCAGCACTCCTCCAGCAGAATACCTCTGACAATGCAACACTCCTCCAGTACTGTCCGTCTGATAGTGCAGCACTACTCCAGTACTGTCCCTCCGATAGTGCAGCACTCCTCCGGTACTGTCGCTCTGGTAGTGCAGCACTCCTCCAGGACTGTTCTTCTGATAGTGCAGCTCTCCCCTGATGCTGTCCCTCTGATAGTGCAGCACTCCTCCTCCAGTACCGTTCCTCCGATAGGGCAGCACTCCTCTCGAACTGTCCCTCTGATAGTGCAGCACTCCTCCAGTACTGTCCATCTACTAATGCAGTTCTCCCACGGTACTGTCCCTTTGATAGTGCAGCACTCCTCCAGTACAGTCCCTCTGATAGTGCAGTTCTCCCCTGGTACTGTCCCTCCGATGGTGCAGTACTCCTGCAGTACTATCCCTCCGATAGTGCAGCATTCCTCTAGTACTGTCCCTCTGATATTGCAGCACTCCTCCAGTACTGTCCCTCCGATGGTCTAGCACGCCTCCAGTACTGTCCCTCTAATAGTGCAGTTCTCCCACGGAACTGTCCCTCTGATAGTGCAGCACTCCTCTGGAACGTTCCTCTGATAGTGCAGCACTCATCCAGTTTTGTTCCTCTGATAGTGCAGCACTCCTCCAGTACTGTCCGTCTGATAGTGCAGCACTACTCCCGTACTGTTCCTCCGATAGTGCAGCACTCTTTCGGTATTGTCTCTCTGGTAGTGCAGCACTCCTCCAGGACTGTCCCTCTGATAGTCAAACATTCCTCCGGTACTGTCACTCTGAGAGTGCAGTACTCCTCCAGGACTGTTCTTCTGATAGTGCAGCTCTCCCCTGGTGCTGTCCCTCTGATCGTGCAGCCCTCCTCCAGTACCGTTCCTCCGATAGGGCAGCACTTCACCGGAACTGTCCCTCTGATAGTGCAGCACTCCTCCAGTGCTGTTGCTCGGGTAGTGCAGCACGCCTCAAGTGCTGTCCCTCTGATAGTACAGCACTCCTCCAGTACTGGCCCTCTGATATTGCAGCACTCCTCCAGTACTGCCCCTCTGATAGTGCAGTTCTCCCCCGGTACTGTCCCTGTCATAGTGCAGCACCCCTCTGGAACGTCCCTCTGATAGTGCAGCACTCATCGAATACTGTTCCTCTGATGGCGCAACACTCCCCTGGTTCTGTCCCTCTGAGAGTGCAGCACTCCACCGGAACTGTCGCGCCGATAGTGCAGCACTCCTCCATGACTGTCCCTCTGAGAGTGCAGCACTCCTCCAGTTCTGTCCCTCCGGTAGGGCAGCACTCCTCCAGTACTGTCCCTCTGATGGTGCAGTTCCCCCCGGTACTGTTCTTCTGATAGTGCAGCACTCTTCCGGTACTGTCGCTCTGGTAGTGCAGCACTCCTCCAGGACTGTTGCTCAGATAGTGCAGCACTCCCCTGGTGCTGTCCCTCTGATAGTGAAGCACTCCTCTTGTACTGCCCCTCTAATAGTGCAGCACTCCTCCAGTACTGTTCCTCTGATAGTGCAGCACTCCTCTAGTACTGTCCCTCTGATAGTGCAGCACTCCTCCAGTACTGTTCCTCTGATAGTGCAGCACTCCTCTAGTACTGTCCCTCTGATAGTGCAGCACTCCCCTGGTACTGTCCCTCTGATAGCGCAGCACTCCTCCAGTACTGTTCCTCTGATAGTGCAGCACTCCTCTTGTACTGCCCCTCTAATAGTGCAGCACTCCTTCAGTACTGTTCCTCTGATAGTGCAGCACTCCTCCAGTACTGTTCCTCTGATAGTGCAGCACTCCTCTAGTACTGTCCCTCTGATAGTGCAGCACTCCCCTGGTACTGTCCCTCTGATAGCGCAGCATTCTCCTGGTTCTGTCCCTCTGATAGTGCAGAATTCCTCCAGGACTGTTCCTCAGATAGTGCAGCTCTCCCCTGGTGCTGTCCCTCTGATCGTGCAGCACGCCTCTAGTACTGTCCCTCTGATAGTGCAGCCCTCCTCCAGTACCGTTCCTCCGATAGGGCAGCACTCCACCGGAACTGTCCCTCTGATAGTGCAGCACTCCTCCAGTGCTGTTGCTCGGGTAGTGCAGCACGCCTCAAGTGCTGTCCCTCTGATAGTACAGCACTCCTCCAGTACTGCCCCTCTGATAGTGCAGTTCTCCCCCGGTACTGTCCCTGTCATAGTGCAGCACTCCTCTGGAACGTCCCTCTGATAGTGCAGCACTCATCGAATACTGTTCCTCTGATGGCGCAACACTCCCCTGGTTCTGTCCCTCTGAGAGTGCAGCACTCCACCGGAACTGTCGCGCCGATAGTGCAGCACTCCTCCATGACTGTCCCTCTGAGAGTGCAGCACTCCTCCAGTTCTGTCCCTCCGATAGGGCAGCACTCCTCCAGTACTGTTCCTCTGATAGTGCAGCACTCCCCTGGTACTGTCCCTCTGATAGCGCAGCATTCTCCTGGTTCTGTCCCTCTGATAGTGCAGCACTCCTCCAGTACTGTCCCTCCGATAGTGAAGCATTCCTGCAATACTGTTCCTCTGATAGTGCAGCACTCCTCTGGTACTGTCCCTCTGATAGTGCAGCACTCCTTCAATACTGTCGCTCTGGTAGTGCAGCATGCCTCAAGAGCTGTCCCTCTGATAGTGCAGAATTCCTCCAGGACTGTTCCTCAGATAGTGCAGCACTCCCCTGGTGCTGTCCCTTTGATAGTGCAGTACTCCTCTGGTACTGTCCCTCTGATAGTGCAGCACTCCTCCAGTACTGTCCCTCCGATAGTGCAGCACTCCTCCAGAACTGTCCCTCTGATAGTGCAGCACCCCTCCAGTTTTGTCCCTCTGATAGTGCAGTTCTCCCCTGGTACTGTCCCTCTGACAGTGCAGCTCTCCTCTAGTACTGACCCGCTGAGAGTGCAGCACTCCTTCGGCACTATTCCTCTGATAGTGCAGCACTCCTCCGGTACTGTCCCTCCGATAGTGCATCTCTCCTCCAGTACTAATCCTGTGATAGTGCAGCACTCCTCCAGTCCTGTCCCTCTGATATTGCAGCACTCCTCCAGTACTGTCCCTCTGATAGTGCTGCACTCCTCCGGTACTGTCGCTCAGGTAGTGCAGCATGCCTCAAGTACAGTCCCTCTGATAGAGCAGCACTCCCCCGCACTGTCCCTCTGACAGTGCAGCTCTCCTCTAATACTGTCCCGCTGAGAGTGCAGCACTCCTCTGGAATGTCCCTTTGATAGTGCAGCACTCCTCCAGTACTGTCCCTCCAATAGTGCAGCACTCCTCTAGTACTGTCCCTCTGATAGTGCAGCACTCCTCCCGGGCAAGTCCCTCTGGTAGTGCAGCACTCCTCTAGTTCTGTCCCTCTGATAGTGCAGCACTCCTCCAGTACTGTCCCTCTAATAGTGCAGTTCTCCCATGGTACCGTCCCTCCGATAGTGCAGCACTCCACCGGAACTGTTCCTCTGATAGTGCAGCACTCCTCCAGCAGAATACCTCTGACAATGCAACACTCCTCCAGTACTGTCCGTCTGATAGTGCAGCACTACTCCAGTACTGTCCCTCCGATAGTGCAGCACTCCTCCGGTACTGTCGCTCTGGTAGTGCAGCACTCCTCCAGGACTGTTCTTCTGATAGTGCAGCTCTCCCCTGATGCTGTCCCTCTGATAGTGCAGCACTCCTCCTCCAGTACCGTTCCTCCGATAGGGCAGCACTCCTCTCGAACTGTCCCTCTGATAGTGCAGCACTCCTCCAGTACTGTCCATCTACTAATGCAGTTCTCCCACGGTACTGTCCCTTTGATAGTGCAGCACTCCTCCAGTACAGTCCCTCTGATAGTGCAGTTCTCCCCTGGTACTGTCCCTCCGATGGTGCAGTACTCCTGCAGTACTATCCCTCCGATAGTGCAGCATTCCTCTAGTACTGTCCCTCTGATATTGCAGCACTCCTCCAGTACTGTCCCTCCGATGGTCTAGCACGCCTCCAGTACTGTCCCTCTAATAGTGCAGTTCTCCCACGGAACTGTCCCTCTGATAGTGCAGCACTCCTCTGGAACGTTCCTCTGATAGTGCAGCACTCATCCAGTTTTGTTCCTCTGATAGTGCAGCACTCCTCCAGTACTGTCCGTCTGATAGTGCAGCACTACTCCCGTACTGTTCCTCCGATAGTGCAGCACTCTTTCGGTATTGTCTCTCTGGTAGTGCAGCACTCCTCCAGGACTGTCCCTCTGATAGTCAAACATTCCTCCGGTACTGTCACTCTGAGAGTGCAGTACTCCTCCGGGACTGTTCTTCTGATAGTGCAGCTCTCCCCTGGTGCTGTCCCTCTGATCGTGCAGCCCTCCTCCAGTACCGTTCCTCCGATAGGGCAGCACTTCACCGGAACTGTCCCTCTGATAGTGCAGCACTCCTCCAGTGCTGTTGCTCGGGTAGTGCAGCACGCCTCAAGTGCTGTCCCTCTGATAGTACAGCACTCCTCCAGTACTGGCCCTCTGATATTGCAGCACTCCTCCAGTACTGCCCCTCTGATAGTGCAGTTCTCCCCCGGTACTGTCCCTGTCATAGTGCAGCACCCCTCTGGAACGTCCCTCTGATAGTGCAGCACTCATCGAATACTGTTCCTCTGATGGCGCAACACTCCCCTGGTTCTGTCCCTCTGAGAGTGCAGCACTCCACCGGAACTGTCGCGCCGATAGTGCAGCACTCCTCCATGACTGTCCCTCTGAGAGTGCAGCACTCCTCCAGTTCTGTCCCTCCGATAGGGCAGCACTCCTCCAGTACTGTCCCTCTGATGGTGCAGTTCCCCCCGGTACTGTTCTTCTGATAGTGCAGCACTCTTCCGGTACTGTCGCTCTGGTAGTGCAGCACTCCTCCAGGACTGTTGCTCAGATAGTGCAGCACTCCCCTGGTGCTGTCCCTCTGATAGTGAAGCACTCCTCTTGTACTGCCCCTCTAATAGTGCAGCACTCCTCCAGTACTGTTCCTCTGATAGTGCAGCACTACTCTAGTACTGTCCCTCTGATAGTGCAGCACTCCTCCAGTACTGTTCCTCTGATAGTGCAGCACTCCTCTAGTACTGTCCCTCTGATAGTGCAGCACTCCCCTGGTACTGTCCCTCTGATAGCGCAGCACTCCTCCAGTACTGTTCCTCTGATAGTGCAGCACTCCTCTTGTACTGCCCCTCTAATAGTGCAGCACTCCTTCAGTACTGTTCCTCTGATAGTGCAGCACTCCTCCAGTACTGTTCCTCTGATAGTGCAGCACTCCTCTAGTACTGTCCCTCTGATAGTGCAGCACTCCCCTGGTACTGTCCCTCTGATAGCGCAGCATTCTCCTGGTTCTGTCCCTCTGATAGTGCAGAATTCCTCCAGGACTGTTCCTCAGATAGTGCAGCTCTCCCCTGGTGCTGTCCCTCTGATCGTGCAGCACGCCTCTAGTACTGTCCCTCTGATAGTGCAGCCCTCCTCCAGTACCGTTCCTCCGATAGGGCAGCACTCCACCGGAACTGTCCCTCTGATAGTGCAGCACTCCTCCAGTGCTGTTGCTCGGGTAGTGCAGCACGCCTCAAGTGCTGTCCCTCTGATAGTACAGCACTCCTCCAGTACTGCCCCTCTGATAGTGCAGTTCTCCCCCGGTACTGTCCCTGTCATAGTGCAGCACTCCTCTGGAACGTCCCTCTGATAGTGCAGCACTCATCGAATACTGTTCCTCTGATGGCGCAACACTCCCCTGGTTCTGTCCCTCTGAGAGTGCAGCACTCCACCGGAACTGTCGCGCCGATAGTGCAGCACTCCTCCATGACTGTCCCTCTGAGAGTGCAGCACTCCTCCAGTTCTGTCCCTCCGATAGGGCAGCACTCCTCCAGTACTGTTCCTCTGATAGTGCAGCACTCCCCTGGTACTGTCCCTCTGATAGCGCAGCATTCTCCTGGTTCTGTCCCTCTGATAGTGCAGCACTCCTCCAGTACTGTCCCTCCGATAGTGAAGCATTCCTGCAATACTGTTCCTCTGATAGTGCAGCACTCCTCTGGTACTGTCCCTCTGATAGTGCAGCACTCCTTCAATACTGTCGCTCTGGTAGTGCAGCATGCCTCAAGAGCTGTCCCTCTGATAGTGCAGAATTCCTCCAGGACTGTTCCTCAGATAGTGCAGCACTCCCCTGGTGCTGTCCCTTTGATAGTGCAGTACTCCTCTGGTACTGTCCCTCTGATAGTGCAGCACTCCTCCAGTACTGTCCCTCCGATAGTGCAGCACTCCTCCAGAACTGTCCCTCTGATAGTGCAGCACCCCTCCAGTTTTGTCCCTCTGATAGTGCAGTTCTCCCCTGGTACTGTCCCTCTGATAGTGCAGAATTCCTCCAGTACTGTTCCTCAGATAGTGCAGCACTCCCCTGGTGCTGTCCCTCTGATAGTGCAGCACTCCTCATGTACTGCCCCTCTAATAGTGCAGCACTCCTCAAGTACTGTCCCTCCGATAGGTCAGCACTCCTCCAGTACTGTTCCTCTGATAGTGCAGCACTACCCCGTTACTGTCCGTGACAGTGCAGCGTTCCTCCAATACTGTCCCTCTGATAGTGCTGCATTCCGCCAGCAGTATATCTCTGAGGGTGCAGCACTCATCCAGTATGGTCCCTCTGATAGTGCAGCACTCCACCGGAACTGTCGCTCTGATAGTGCAGCACTCCTCCAATACAGTCCCTCTGATGGTGCAGTTCTCCCCTGGTACTGTCCCTCTGATAGTGCAGCACTACTCCAGTTCTGTCCCTCTGATAGTGCAGCACTCCCCTGGTACTGTCCCTCTGATAATGCATCACTCCACCGGAACTGTCGCTCTGATAATGCAGCACTCCTCCAGTACTGTTCCTCTGATAGTGTAGCACTCCCCTGGTACTGTCCCTTACAGTACAGCACTCCTCCAGTACTTTCCCCCTGATAGTGCAGCACTCCTCCAGCAGAATACCTCTGACAGTGCAGCAGTCCTCCAGTACTGTCCCTCTGATAGTCAAACATTCCTCCGGTACTGTCACTCTGAGAGTGCAGTACTCCTCCAGGACTGTTCTTCTGATAGTGCAGCTCTCCCCCGGTGCTGTCCCTCTGATCGTGCAGCCCTCCTCCAGTACCGTTCCTCCGATAGGGCAGCACTCCTCCAGTTCTGTCCCTCCGATGGGGCAGCACTCCCCCAGTTCTGTCCCTCTGATCGTGCAGCACTCCACCGGAACTGTCCCTCTGATAGTGCAGCACTCCTCCAGTACTGTCGCTTGGGTAGTGCAGCACACCTCAAGTGCTGTCCCTCTGATAGTACAGCACTCCTTAAGGACTGTTCTTCTGATAGTACAGCATTCCCCCGGTGCTGTCCCTCTGAGAGTGCAGCACTCCCCCGGTACTGTCCCTCTAATAGTGCAGCACTCCTTTAGTACTGTCCCTCTGATATTACAGCACTCCTCCAGTACAGTCCCTCTGATAGTGCAGTTCTCCCCCGGTACTGTCCCTCTGATAGTGCAGCACCCCTCTGGAACGTCCCTCTGATAGTGCAGCACTCATCCAGTACTGTTTCTCTGATAGTGAAGCTCTCCTTTAGCACTGTCCCTCTAATAGTGCAGTTCTCCCATGGTACTGTCCCTCCGATAGTGCATTACTCCACCGGAACTGTTCCTCTGATAGTGCAGCACTCCTCCAGCAGAATACTTCTGACAGTGCAGCAATCCTCCAGTACTTTCCATCTGATAGTGCAGCACTCCTCCGGTACTGTCCCTCCGATAGTGCAGCACTCCTTCAGTACTGTCCCTCTGATAGTGCAGCACTCCTTCAGTAGTGTCCCTCTGATAGTGCAGCACTCCTCCAGTACTATCCCTCTACCAATGCAGTTCTCCCACGGTACTGTCCCTGTCTTAGTGCAGCACTCCTCTGGAACGTCCCTCTGATAGTGCAGCACTCATCCAGTACTGTTCCTCTGATGGCGCAACACTCCCCTGGTTCTGTCCCTCTGAGAGTGCAGCACTCCACCGGAACTGTCGCTCCGATAGTGCAGCACCCCTCCATGACTGTCCATCTGAGAGTGCAGCACTCCTCCAGTTCTGTCCCTCCGATAGGGCAGCACTCCTCAAGAACTGTCCCTCTGATCGTGCAGCACCCCTCCAGTACTGCCCATCTGATGGTGCAGTTCTCCCCTGGTACTGTTCTTCTGATAGTGCAGCACTCCTCCAGTACTGTCCGTCTGATAGTGCAGCACTACTCCGGTACTCTTCCTCCGATAGTGCAGCACTCTTCCGGTACTGTCGCTCTGGTAGTGCAGCACTCCTCCAGGACTGTTCTTCTGATCGTGCAGTACTCCTCCAGGATTGTCCGTCTGATAGTGCAGCACTCCTCCAGTACTGTCCCTCCGATAGAGCAGCACTCCTCCAGTACTGTCCCTCTGATTGTGCAGCATTCCTCCAGGACTGTTCCTCAGATAGTGCAGCATTCCCCTGGTGCTGTCCCTCCGATAGTGCAGCACTCCTCCAGGGCTGTTCCTCTGATAGTGCAGCACTCCTCCAGGACAGTCCCTCTGGTAGAGCAGCACTCCTCTAGTTCTTTCCCTCTGTTAGTGCAGCACTCCACTGGTACTGTCCCTCTGATAGTGCAATACTCCTCCAGTACTGTTCCTCTGATAGTGCAGCACTCCTCCAGTACTGTCCCTCCGATAGTGAAGCATTCCTCCAATACTGTCCCTCTGATAGTGCAGCACTCCTCCAGTACAGTCCCTCTGATAGTGCAGCACTCCCCTGGTACCGTCCCTGCGATAGCGCAGCACTCTCCTGGTTCTGTCCCTCTGATCCTGCAGCACTCCCCCGGTCCTGTCCCTCTGATAGTGCAGCACTCCTTCAGTACTGTCCCTCTGGTAGTGCAGCACTCCTCCAGTACTGTCCCTCTACTAGTGCAGCACTCCTCTGGAACGTCCCTCTGATAGTGCAGCACTCATCCAGTACTGTTCCTCTGATGGCGCAACACTCCCCTGGTTCTGTCCCTCTGATAGTGCAGCACTCCACCGGAACTGTCGCTCCGATAGTGCAGCACGCATCCATGACTGTCCCTCTGAGAGTGCAGCACTCCTCCAGTTTTGTCCCTCCGATAGTACAGCACTCCTCCAGAACTGTCCCTCTGATCGTGCAGCACCCCTCCAGTACTGTCCCTCTGATGGTGCAGTTCTCCCCTGGTACTTTTCTTCTGATAGTGCAGCACTCCACAGGAACTGTTCCTCTGATAGTGCAGCCCCCCTCCAGCAGAATACATCTGTCAGTGCAGCACTCCTCCAGTACTGTCCCTCCGATAGTGCAGCACACCTCCAGTACTGTCCCTCTACTAGTGCAGTTCTCCCACGGTACTGTCCCTGTCATAGTGCAGCAATCCTCAAGTCCTATCCCTTTAATAGTGCAGCACTCCTCCAGCATTGTTCCTCTGATAGTTCAGCACTCCTCCAGCAGAATACCTCTGATAGTGCAGCACTCCCCTGGTGCTGTCACTCCGATAGTGCAGCACTCCTCTATTACTGTTCCTCTGATCGTGCAGCACTCCTCCAGTACTGTCCCTCTGATAGTGCAGCACTCCCCTGTAACTGTTCCTCTGTTGGTGCAGCACTCCTCCCGGGCAAGTCCCTCTGATAGTGCAGCACTCCTCTAGTACTGTTCCTCTGATAGTGCAGCACTCCTCCCGGGCAAGTCCCTCTGGTAGTGCAGCACTCCTCTAGTTCTGTCCCTCTGATAGTGCAGCACTCCCCCGGTACTGTCCCCCCGATAGTGCAGCACTCCTCCAGTACTGTCCCTCTGATAGTGCAGCACTCCCCCGGTACTGTCCCCCCGATAGTGCAGCACTCCTCCAGTACTGTTCCTCTGATAGTGCAGCACTCCTCTAGTGCTGTCCCTCTGATAGTGCAGCACTCCCCTGATACTGTCCCTCCGATAGTGCAGCACTCCTCCTGTACTGTCCCTCTGATCCTGCAGCACTCCCCCAGTCCTGTCCCTCTGATACTGCAGCATGTCTCCAGTACTGTCCCTCCGATAGTGAAGCATTCCTCCAATAGTGTTCCTCTGATAGTGCAGGACTCCTCCGGTACTGTCCCTCTTTTAGTGCAGCACTCCGTCAGTACTGTCCCTCTGATAGTACAGCACTCCTCCAGAATTGTCCCTCCGATAGTGCTGTTCTCCCCCTGTACTGTTGCTCTGATTGTGCAGCACTCCTCTAGTCCTGTCCCTCTGATGGCGCAACACTCCCCTGGTTCTGTCCCTCTGATAGTGCAACACTCCTCCAGTAGTGTTGCTCGGGCAGTGCAGCACGCCTCAAGTGCTGTCCCTCTGATAGTACAGCACTCCTCAAGGACTGTTCTTCAAGGACTGTTCTTCTGATAGTGCAGCATTCCCCTGGTGCTGTTCCTCTGATAGTGCAGGACTCCTCCGGTACTAGCCCTCTTTTAGTGCAGCACTCCGTCAGTACTGTCCCTTTGATAGTGCAGCACTGCTCCGGTACTGTCCCTCTGATAGAGCAGCACTCCTGCGGTACTGTCGCTCTGGTAGTGCAGACACCTCTAGTACTGTCCCTCTGATAGTGCAGCACTCCTCCAGAACTGTCCCTCCGATAGTGCAGCACTCTTCCAGGTCTGTTCCTCTTATGGGGCAGCACTCCTCCAGTACTGTTGCTCTGATTGTGCAGCACTCCTCCAGAACTGTCCCTTTGCTAGCGCAGCACTCTCCTGGTTCTGTCCCTCTGATCCTGCAGCACTCCCCCAGTCTTGACCCTCTGATACTGCAGCATTCCTCCAGTACTGTTCCTCTGATAGTGCAGGACTCCTCTGGTACTGTCCCTCTTTTAGTGCAGCACTCCGTCAGTACTGTCCCTTTGATAGTGCAGCACTGCTCCGGTACTGTCCCTCCGTTAGTGCAGTTCTCCACCAGTACTGTTGCTCTGATTGTGCAGCACTCCTCTAGTCCTGTCACTCTGATGGCGCAACACTCCCCTGGTCCTGTCCCTCTGATAGTGCAGCACTCCACAAATACAGTCCCTCTGATCGTGCAGCACTCCTCCGGTCCAGTCCCTCTGAAAGTGCAACACTCCTCCAGTAGTGTTGCTCGGGTAGTGCAGCACGCCTCAAGTGCTGTCCCTCTGATAGTACAGCACTCCTCAAGGACTGTGCTTCTGATAGTGCAGCATTCCCCTGATGCTGTCCCTCTGAGAGTGCAGCACTCCTCCAGTACTGTCCCTCTGATAGTGCAGTTCTCCCCCGGTACTGTCCCTCGGATAGTGCAGCTCTCCTCCAGTTCTGTTCCTCCCATGGGGCAGCACTCCTGCAGAACAGTCCCTCTGATGGTGCAGCTCTCTTCTAGTACTGTCGCTCCGATAGTACAGCACTCCTCCAGTACTGTCCCTCTACTAGTGCAGTTCTCCCATGGTACTGTCCCTCTGATAGTGCGGCACTCCTCCAGTACTGTCCCTCTACTAGTGCAGTTCTCCCACGGTACTGTCCCTCTGATATTGCAGCACTCCTCTGGAACTGTTTCGCTGAGAGTGCAGCACTCCTCCAGTACTGTTCCTCTGATAGTGAAGCACTCCCCTAGTACTGTCCCTCTAATAGTGCAGTTCTCCCATGATACTGTCCCTCCGACAGTGCAGCACTCCACCGGAACTGTTCCTCTGATAGTGCAGCACTCCTCCAGCAGAATACCTCTGACAGTGCAGCAATCCTCCAGTACTGTCCCTGTGATAGTGCAGCACTCCTCCTGTACTGTCCCTCTGACAGTGCAGCAATCCTCCTGTACTGTCCCTCCGATAGGGTAGCACTCCTCCAGAACTGTCCCTCTGATAGTGCAGCACTCCTCCAGTTTTGTCCCTCTGATAGTGCAGTTCTCCCCTGGTACTGTCCCTCTGATAGTGCAGAATGGCTCTAGTACTGTACCTCCGATAGTGCAGCACCCCTCCATGACTGTCCCTCTGAGAGTGCAGCACTCCCCTGGTGCTGTCACTCCGATAGTGCATCACTCCTCTAGTACTGTCCCTCTGACAGTGCTGCACTCCTCCTGTACTGTACCTTCGATAAGGCAGAACTCTTCCAGAACTGTCCCTCTGATAGTGCAGCACTCCTCCAGTACTGTTCCTCTGATAGCGCAGCACTCCTCCAGTACTGTTCCTCTGATAGTGAAGCACTCCCCCAGTACTGTCCCACTAATAGTGCAGTTCTCCAATGATACTGTCCCTCCGATAGTGCAGCACTCCACAGGAACTGTTCCTCTGATAGTGCAGCCCTCCTCCAGCAGAATACATCTGTCAGTGCAGCAATCCTCCAGTACTGTCCGTCTGATAGTGCAGCACTCCTCCGGTACTGTCCGTCTAATAGTGCAGCACTCCTCCTGTACTGTCCCCCTGATAGTGCAGCACTCCTCCAGTACTGTTCCTCTGATAGTGCAGCACTCCTCTAGTGCTGTCCCTCTGATAGTGCAGCACTCCTCCAGTACTGTCCCTCAGAACTGTCCATTTGAGAGTGCAGCAATCCTCCAGTTCTGTCCCTGCGATGGGGCATCACTCCTCCAGAACTTTACCTCCGATGGTGCTGCACTCCTCCATTACTGTCCCTCTGATCGTGCAGCACCCCTCCAGTACTGTCCCTCTGATAGTGCAGCACTCCCCCAGTACTGTCCCTCTGATAGTGCAGCACTCCACTGGAACTGTTCCTCTGTTGGTGCAGCACTCCCCTGGTACATTCCCTCTGATAGTGCATCACTCCTCCAGTACTGTCCCTCCGATAGTGCAGCACCCCTCCAGTACTGTCCCTCTGATAGTACAGCACTCCTCCAGTTCTGTCCCTCCGATGGGGCAGCACTCCTCCAGTACTGTCCCTCCGATAGTGCAGCACTCCTCCAGTACTGTCCCTCTGATAGTACAGCACTCCTCCAGTTCTGTCCCTCCTATGGCGCAGCACTCCTCCAGTACTGTCCCTCCGATAGTGCAGCACTCCTTGAGTACTGTCCTCTGATAATGAAGCACTCCTCCAGTACTGTCCCTCTAAGAGTGCAGTTCTCCCACGGTACTGTCCCTCTGATAGTGCAGCACTCCTCCAGTTCTGTCCCTCTGTTAGTGCAGCACTCCTCCAGTTCTGTCCCTCTGATCGTCCTGCACTCCTCCAGTACTGTTCTTCTAATAGTGCAGTTCTCCCACGGTACTGTTCCTCTGTTGGTGCAGCACTCTCCCGGTACATTCCCTCCGATAGTGCAGCAATCCTCCAGTACTGTTCCTCTGATGTTGAAGCACTCCTTTAGTACTGTCCCTCTAATAGTGCAGTTCTCCGATGGTACTGTCCTTCTCATAGTGCAGCACTCCACCGGAACTCTTCCCTCTGACAGTGCAGCACTCCTCAAGTCCTGTCCCTCTGATAGTGTAGCACTCCTCCAGCAGAATACATCTGACAGTGCAGCACTCCTCCAGTACTGTCGCTCTGGTAGTGCAGCACTCCCCGGGTACTGTCCCTCCGATAGTGCAGCACTCCTCTAGTACTATCCCACTAATAGTGCAGCACTCCTCCTGTACTGTACCTCTGATAGGGCAACACCCTTCCAAAACTGTCCCTCTGAGAGTGCAGCACTCCTCCAGTACTGTCCCTTTGATATTGCAGCACTCCTCCAGTGCTGTCCCTCTAATAGTGCAGTTCTCCCACGGAACTGTCCCTCTGATAGTGCAGCATTCCTCTGGAACGTTCCTCTGATAGTGCAGCACTCCTCCAGTACCGTTCCTCCGATAGGGCAGCACCCCTCCAGAACTGTCCCTGAGGTAGTGCAGCACTCCACCAGTTCTGTCCCTCCGATGGAGCAGCACTCCTCCAGTACTGTCCCTTTGATAGTGCAGTTCTCCCTCGGTACTGTCCCTCTGATAGTGCAGCACCTCTCTCGTACTGTCCCTCTGATAGTGCAGCACTCTTCCAGTTCTCTCCATGTGATAGTGCAGCACTACTCCGGTACTTTCCCCGCGATAGGGCAGTACTCCACCAGGACTGTCGCTCTGGTAGTGCAACACCCCTCCAGTACTGTCCCTCTAATAGTGCATCACTCCTCCTGTACTGTACCTCCCACAGGGCAGCACTCTTCCAGAACTGTCCCTCTGATAGTGCAGAACGCTTCTAGTACTGTCCCTCCGATAGTGCAGCACTCCTCTTGTACTGTACTCCGATATGGCAGCACACTTCTAGAACTGTCCCTCTGAGAGTGCAGCAATCCTCCAGTTCTGTCCCTCCGATGGGGCATCATTCCTCCAGAACTGTCCCTCTGATAGTGCAGCACTCCCCAGGTACTGTCCCTCCGATAGTGCAGCACTCCTCCAGTACTGTCCCTCTGATAGTGCAGCAGTCCACCAGTACTGTCCCTCTGTTCGTGCAGCACTCCTCCAGTACTGTCCCTCCGATGGGGCAGCACTCCTCCGGAACTGTCCCTCAGGTAGTGCAGCACTCCACCCGTTCTGTCCCTCTGATGGTGCAGCACTCCTCCAGAACAGTCCCTCTGATAGTTTAGTTCTCCCGCGGAACTGACCCTCTGATAGTACAGCACTTCTCTAGTACTGTCCCTCTGATAGTGCAGCACTCCTCCAGTACTGTCCTCTGATAGTGCAGCACTCCTCTCGAACTGTCCCTTTGATAGTGCAGCACTCCTCCACTGCTGTCCCTCTGATATTGCAGCACAACACCGGAAATGTTGCTCTGTTAGTGCAGCACTCCTCAAGTACTGTCCCTCTGATAATGCAGCACTCCTCCAGGACTGTTCTTCTCATAGTGCAGCTCTCCCCTGGTGCAGTCCCTCTGATAGTGCAGCACTCCTCCAGTACTGTTCCTCTGATAGGGCAGAACTGTCACTCAGGTAGTGCAGCACTCCACCAGTACTGTCCCTTTGATATTGCAGCACTCCTCCATTACTGTCCCTCCGATAGTGCAGCACTCCTCTGGAACTATTCCTCTGTTGGTGCAGCACTCCCTCGGAACATTCCCTCTGATAGTGCAGCACTCCTCCAGTACTGTTTTTATCTGATAGTGCAGCACCCCCCGTTACTGTCCCTCCGATAGTGCAGCACTACTCCTCCGGTACTGTCGCTTGGGTAGTGCAGCATGCCTCAAGTACTGTCCCTTTGATAGTACAGCACTCCTCTAGTACTGTCCCTACGATGATGCAGCACTCCTCCAGTACTGTCCCTTTGATATTGCAGCACTCCTCCAGTGCTGTCCCTCTAATAGTGCAGTTCTCCCACGGAACTGTCCCTCTGATAGTGCAGCATTCCTCTGGAACGTTCCTCTGATAGTGCAGCACTCCTCCAGTACCGTTCCTCCGATAGGGCAGCACTCCTCCAGAACTGTCCCTGAGGTAGTGCAGCACTCCACCAGTTCTGTCCCTCCGATGGTGCAGCACTCCTCCAGTACTGTCCCTCTGATAGTGCAACACTTATCTAGTATTGTCCCTCTGATATTGCAGCACTCCTCCAGTTCTCTCCCTGTGATAGTGCAGCACTACTCCGGTACTTTCCCTCCGATAGTGCAGTACTCCACCAGGACTGTCGCTCTGGTAGTGCAGCACTTCTCTAGTACTGTCCCTCTGATAATGCAGCACTCCTCCAGGACTGTTCTTCTGATTGTGCAGCTCTCCACTGGTGCTGTCCGTCTGACACTGCAGCACTCCTCCAGTACCGTTCCTCCGATACAGCAGCATTCCTCCATAAGTGTCCCTCAGATAGTGCAGCACCCCTCCATCACTGTCCCTCTGAGAGTGCAGCACTCCTCCAGAACCATCCCTCTGATATTGCAGCACCCCTTCCAGTTCTGTCCCTCTGTTAGTGCAGCACTCCTCCAGTACTGTCCCTCTACTAGTGCAGTTCTCCCACGGTACTGTCCCTCTGATATTGCAGCACTCCTCTGGAACTGTTTCGCTGAGAGTGCAGCACTCCTCCAGTACTGTTCCTCTGATAGTGAAGCACTCCCCTAGTACTGTCCCTCTAATAGTGCAGTTCTCCCATGATACTGTCCCTCCGACAGTGCAGCACTCCACCGGAACTGTTCCTCTGATAGTGCAGCACTCCTCCAGCAGAATACCTCTGACAGTGCAGCAATCCTCCAGTACTGTCCCTGTGATAGTGCAGCAATCCTCCTGTACTGTCCCTCCGATAGGGTAGCACTCCTCCAGAACTGTCCCTCTGATAGTGCAGCACTCCTCCAGTTTTGTCCCTCTGATAGTGCAGTTCTCCCCTGGTACTGTCCCTCTGATAGTGCAGAATGGCTCTAGTACTGTACCTCCGATAGTGCAGCACCCCTCCATGACTGTCCCTCTGAGAGTGCAGCACTCCCCTGGTGCTGTCACTCCGATAGTGCATCACTCCTCTAGTACTGTCCCTCTGACAGTGCTGCACTCCTCCTGTACTGTACCTTCGATAAGGCAGAACTCTTCCAGAACTGTCCCTCTGATAGTGCAGCACTCCTCCAGTACTGTTCCTCTGATAGCGCAGCACTCCTCCAGTACTGTTCCTCTGATAGTGAAGCACTCCCCCAGTACTGTCCCACTAATAGTGCAGTTCTCCAATGATACTGTCCCTCCGATAGTGCAGCACTCCACAGGAACTGTTCCTCTGATAGTGCAGCCCTCCTCCAGCAGAATACATCTGTCAGTGCAGCAATCCTCCAGTACTGTCCGTCTGATAGTGCAGCACTCCTCCTGTACTGTCCGTCTAATAGTGCAGCACTCCTCCTGTACTGTCCCCCCGATAGTGCAGCACTCCTCCAGTACTGTTCCTCTGATAGTGCAGCACTCCTCTAGTGCTGTCCCTCTGATAGTGCAGCACTCCTCCAGTACTGTCCCTCAGAACTGTCCATTTGAGAGTGCAGCAATCCTCCAGTTCTGTCCCTGCGATGGGGCATCACTCCTCCAGAACTGTACCTCCGATGGTGCTGCACTCCTCCATTACTGTCCCTCTGATCGTGCAGCACCCCTCCAGTACTGTCCCTCTGATAGTGCAGCACTCCCCCAGTACTGTCCCTCTGATAGTGCAGCACTCCACTGGAACTGTTCCTCTGTTGGTGCAGCACTCCCCTGGTACATTCCCTCTGATAGTGCATCACTCCTCCAGTACTGTCCCTCCGATAGTGCAGCACTCCTCCAGTACTGTCCCTCTGATAGTACAGCACTCCTCCAGTTCTGTCCCTCCGATGGCGCAGCACTCCTCCAGTACTGTCCCTCCGATAGTGCAGCACTCCTTGAGTACTGTCCTCTGATAATGAAGCACTCCTCCAGTACTGTCCCTCTAAGAGTGCAGTTCTCCCACGGTACTGTCCCTCTGATAGTGCAGCACTCCTCCAGTTCTGTCCCTCTGTTAGTGCAGCACTCCTCCAGTTCTGTCCCTCTGATCGTCCTGCACTCCTCCAGTACTGTTCTTCTAATAGTGCAGTTCTCCCACGGTACTGTTCCTCTGTTGGTGCAGCACTCTCCCGGTACATTCCCTCCGATAGTGCAGCAATCCTCCAGTACTGTTCCTCTGATGTTGAAGCACTCCTTTAGTACTGTCCCTCTAATAGTGCAGTTCTCCGATGGTACTGTCCTTCTCATAGTGCAGCACTCCACCGGAACTCTTCCCTCTGACAGTGCAGCACTCCTCAAGTCCTGTCCCTCTGATAGTGTAGCACTCCTCCAGCAGAATACATCTGACAGTGCAGCACTCCTCCAGTACTGTCGCTCTGGTAGTGCAGCAATCCCCCGGTACTGTCCCTCCGATAGTGCAGCACTCCTCTAGTACTATCCCACTAATAGTGCAGCACTCCTCCTGTACTGTACCTCTGATAGGGCAACACCCTTCCAAAACTGTCCCTCTGAGAGTGCAGCAATCCTCCAGTTCTGTCCCTCCGATGGGGCATCACTCCTCCAGAACTGTAACTCCGATGGTGCTGCACTCCTCCAGTACTGTCCCTCTGATATTGCCGCACTCCTCCATTACTGTCCCTCTGATAGTGTAGCATTCCTCCAGTCCTGTCCCTCCGATAGGGCAGCACTCCTCTCGATCTGTCCCTCTGATGGTGCAGCACTCCCCCAGTACTGTCCCTTTGATATTGCAGCACTCCTCCATTACTGTCCCTCCGATAGTGCAGTACTCCTCTGGAACTATTCCTCTGTTGATGCAGCACTCCATTGGAACATTCCCTCTGATAGTGCAGCACTCCTCCAGTACTGTCTTTTATCTGATAGTGCAGCACCCCCCGTTACTGTCCCTCCGATAGTGCAGCACTCCTCCAGTTCTGTCCCTCCGATAGTGCTGCACTCCTCTCGATCTGTCCCTCTGATCGTGCAGCACTCCTCCAGTCCTGTCCCTCTGATAGTGCAGCACTCCTTTGGAACTGTTCCTCTGTTGGTGCAGCACTCCCCCGGTACATTCCCTCTGATAGTGCAGCACTCCTCTAGTACTGTCCCTCCGATAGTGCAGTACTCCTCCAGTACTGTCCCTTTGATATTGCAGCACTCCTCCAGTGCTGTCCCTCTAATAGTGCAGTTCTCCCACGGAACTGTCCCTCTGATAGTGCAGCATTCCTCTGGAACGTTCCTCTGATAGTGCAGCACTCCTCCAGTACCGTTCCTCCGATAGGGCAGCACCCCTCCGGAACTGTCCCTGAGGTAGTGCAGCACTCCACCAGTTCTGTCCCTCCGATGGTGCAGCACTCCTCCAGTACTGTCCCTCTGATAGTGCAGTTCTCCCTCGGTACTGTCCCTCTGATATTGCAGCAATCCTCCAGTTCTCTCCATGTGATAGTGCAGCACTACTCTGGTACTTTCCCTGCGATAGTGCAGTACTCCACCAGGACTGTCGCTCTGGTAGTGCAACACCCCTCCAGTACTGTCCCTCTAATAGTGCATCACTCCTCCTGTACTGTACCTCCCACAGGGCAGCACTCTTCCAGAACTGTCACTCTGATAGTGCAGAACGCTTCTAGTACTGTCCCTCTGATAGTGCAGCACTCCTCTTGTACTGTACCTTCGATAGGGCAGCACACTTCTAGAACTGTCCCTCTGAGAGTGCAGCAATCCTCCAGTTCTCTTCCTCTGATGGGGCATCATTCCTCCAGAACTGTCCCTCTGATAGTGCAGCACTCCCCAGGTACTGTCCCTCCGATAGTGCAGCACTCCTCCAGTACTGTCCCTCTGATAGTGCAGCACTCCTCCAGTACTGTCCCTCCGATGGGGCAGCACTCCTCCAGAACAGTGCCTCTGTTAGTGCAGCACTCCACCAGTTCTGTCCCTCTGATGGTGCAGCACTCCTCCAGAACAGTCCCTCTGATAGTTTAGTTCTCCCGCGGAACTGACCCTCTGATAGTACAGCACTTCTCTAGTACTGTCCCTCTGATATTGCAGCACTCCTCCAGTACTGTCCCTCCGATAGTGCAGCACTCCTCCAGTACTGTCCTCTGATAGTGCAGCACTCCTCTCGAACTGTCCCTTTGATAGTGCAGCACTCCTCCACTGCTGTCCCTCTGATATTGCAGCACAACACCGGAAATGTTGCTCTGATAGTGCAGCACTCCTCAAGTACTGTCCCTCTGATAATGCAGCACTCCTCCAGGACTGTTCTTCTCATAGTGCAGCTCTCCCCTGGTGCAGTCCCTCTGATAGTGCAGCACTCCTCCAGTACCGTTCCTCTGATAGGGCAGAACTGTCGCTCAGGTAGTGCAGCACTCCACCAGTACTGTCCCTTTGATATTGCAGCACTCCTCCATTACTGTCCCTCCGATAGTGCAGCACTCCTCTGGAACTATTCCTCTGTTGGTGCAGCACTCCCTCGGAACATTCCCTCTGATAGTGCAGCACTCCTCCAGTACTGTTTTTTATCTGATAGTGCAGCACCCCCCGTTACTGTCCCTCCGATAGTGCAGCACTCCTCCAGTTCTGTCCCTCCGATGGTGCAGCACTCCTCCAGTACTGTCCCTTTGATATTGCAGCACTCCTCCAGTGCTGTCCCTCTAATAGTGCAGTTCTCCCACGGAACTGTCCCTCTGATAGTGCAGCATTCCTGTGGAACGTTCCTCTGATAGTGCAGCACTCCTCCAGTACCGTTCCTCCGATAGGGCAGCACTCTTCTAGAACTGTCCCTCTGAGAGTGCAGCAATCCTCCAGTTCTGTCCCTCCGATGGGGCATCACTCCTCCATTACTGTCCCTCTGATAGTGCAGCACTCCTCCATTACTGTCCGTCTGATAGTGCAGCACTCCCCAGGTACTGTCCATCCAATAGTGCAGCACTCCTCCAGTACTGTCCCTCCAATAGTGCAGCACACCTCCAGTACTGTCCCTCTGTTAGTGCAGCACTCCTCCAGTACTGTCCCTCCGATGGGGCAGCACTCTCCGGAACTTTCCCTCAGGTAGTGCAGCACTCCCCCGGTAGTATCCCTCCGATAGTGCAGCACTCCTCCAGTACTGTCCCTCCGATAGTGCAGCACACCTCCATTACTGTCCCTCCGATTGTGCAGCACACCTCCAGTACTGTCCCTCTGTTAGTGCAGCACTCCTCCAGTACTGTCCCTCCGATGGGGCAGCACTCCTCCAGAACAGTCCCTCTGATAGTTTTGTTCTCCCGCGGTACTGACCCTCTGATAGTACAGCACTTCTCTAGTACTGTCCCTCTGATAGTGCAGCACTCCTCCAGTACTGTCCCTCCAATAGTGCAGCACTCCTCCAGTACTGTCCTCTGATAGTGCAGCACTCCTCCCGAACTGTCCCTCTGATAGTGCAGAACTCCCCCGGTACATTCCCTCCGTTAGTGCAGCACTCCCCCAGTACTGTCCTTCTGTTAGTGCAGCAATCCTCCATTACTGTCCCTCCGATGGGACATCACTCCTCCAGACCTGTACCTCCGATGGTGCTGCACTCCTCCAGTACTATCCCTCTGATATTGCCGCACTCCTCCATTACTGTCCCGCTGATAGTGTAGCATTCCTGCAGTCCTGTCCCTCTGTTAGGGCAGCACTCCTCTCGATCTGTCCCTCTGATCGTGCAGCACTCCTCCAGTCCTGTCCCTCTGATAGTGCAGCACTCCTCTGGAACTGTTCCTCTGTTGGTGCAGCACTCCCCCGGTACATTCCCTCTGATAGTGCAGCACTCCTCTAGTACTGTCCCTCCGATAGTGCAGCACTCCTCCAGTACTGTTCATCTAATAGTGCAGCACTCCTCCAGTACTGTCCCTTTGATATTGCAGCACTCCTCCAGTGCTGTCCCTCTAATAGTGCAGTTCTCCCACGGAACTGTCCCTCTGATAGTGCAGCATTCCTCTGGAACGTTCCTCTGATAGTGCAGCACTCCTCCAGTACCGTTCCTCCGATAGGGCAGCACCCCTCCAGAACTGTCCCTGAGGTAGTGCAGCACTCCACCAGTTCTGTCCCTCCGATGGTGCAGCACTCCTCCAGTACTGTCCCTTTGATAGTGCAGTTCTCCCTCGGTACTGTCCCTCTGATAGTGCAGCACCTCTCTCGTACTGTCCCTCTGATATTGCAGCACTCTTCCAGTTCTCTCCATGTGATAGTGCAGCACTACTCCGGTACTTTCCCCGCGATAGGGCAGTACTCCACCAGGACTGTCGCTCTGGTAGTGCAACACCCCTCCAGTACTGTCCCTCTAATAGTGCATCACTCCTCCTGTACTGTACCTCCCACAGGGCAGCACTCTTCCAGAACTGTCCCTCTGATAGTGCAGAACGCTTCTAGTACTGTCCCTCTGATAGTGCAGCACTCCTCTTGTACTGTACTCCGATATGGCAGCACGCTTCTAGAACTGTCCCTCTGAGAGTGCAGCAATCCTCCAGTTCTGTCCCTCCGATGGGGCATCATTCCTCCAGAACTGTCCCTCTGATAGTGCAGCACTCCCCCGGTACTGTCCCTCCGATATTGCAGCACTCCTCCAGTACTGTCCCTCTGATAGTGCAGCACTCCACCAGTACTGTCCCTCTGTTAGTGCAGCACTCCTCCAGTACTGTCCCTCCGATGGGGCAGCACTCCTCCGGAACTGTCCCTCAGGTAGTGCAGCACTACACCCGTTCTGTCCCTCTGATAGTGCAGCACTCCTCCAGAACAGTCCCTCTGATAGTTTAGTTCTCCCGCGGAACTGACCCTCTGATAGTACAGCACTTCTCTAGTACTGTCCCTCTGATAGTGCAGCACTCCTCCAGTACTGTCCTCTGATAGTGCAGCACTCCTCTCGAACTGTCCCTTTGATAGTGCAGCACTCCTCCACTGCTGTCCCTCTGATATTGCAGCACAACACCGGAAATGTTGCTCTGATAGTGCAGCACTCCTCAAGTACTGTCCCTCTGATAATGCAGCACTCCTCCAGGACTGTTCTTCTCATAGTGCAGCTCTCCCCTGGTGCAGTCCCTCTGATAGTGCAGCACTCCTCCAGTACCGTTCCTCTGATAGGGCAGAACTGTCACTCAGTTAGTGCAGCACTCCACCAGTACTGTCCCTTTGATATTGCAGCACTCCTCCATTACTGTCCCTCCGATAGTGCAGCACTCCTCTGGAACTATTCCTCTGTTGGTGCAGCACTCCCTCGGAACATTCCCTCTGATAGTGCAGCACTCCTCCAGTACTGTTTTTATCTGATAGTGCAGCACCCCCCGTTACTGTCCCTCCGATAGTGCAGCACTCCTCCTCCGGTACTGTCGCTTGGGTAGTGCAGCATGCCTCAAGTACTGTCCCTCTGATAGTACAGCACTCCTCTAGTACTGTCCCTACAATGATGCAGCACTCCTCCAGTACTGTCCCTTTGATATTGCAGCACTCCTCCAGTGCTGTCCCTCTAATAGTGCAGTTCTCCCACGGAACTGTCCCTCTGATAGTGCAGCATTCCTGTGGAACGTTCCTCTGATAGTGCAGCGCTCCTCCAGTACCGTTCCTCCGATAGGGCAGCACTCCTCCAGAACTGTCCCTGAGGTAGTGCAGCACTCCACCAGTTCTGTCCCTCCGATGGTGCAGCACTCCTCCAGTACTGTCCCTCTGATAGTGCAACACTTATCTAGTATTGTCCCTCTGATATTGCAGCACTCCTCCAGTTCTCTCCCTGTGATAGTGCAGCACTACTCCGGTACTTTCCCTCCGATAGTGCAGTACTCCACCAGGACTGTCGCTCTGGTAGTGCAGCACGCCTCAAGTACTGTCCCTCTGATAGTGCATCACTCCTCCTGTACTGTACCTCCGACAGGGCAGCACTCTTCCAGAACTGTCACTCTGATAGTGCAGAACGCTTCTAGTACTGTCCCTCTGATAGTGCAGCACTCCTCTTGTACTGTACCTCCGATAGGGCAGCACTCTTCTAGAACTGTCCCTCTGAGAGTGCAGCAATCCTCCAGTTCTGTCCCTCCGATGGGGCATCACTCCTCCATTACTGTCCCTCTGATAGTGCAGCACTCCCCCGGTACTGTCCATCCAATAGTGCAGCACTCCTCCAGTACTGACCATCCAATAGTGCAGCACACCTCCAGTACTGTCCCTCTGTTAGTGCAGCACTCCTCTAGTACTGTCCCTACGATGGGGCAGCACTGTCCGGAACTTTCCCTCAGGTAGTGCAGCACACCCCGGTAGTATCCCTCCGATAGTGCAGCACTCCTCCAGTACTGTCCCTCCGATAGTGCAGCACACCTCCAGTACTGTCCCTCCGATAGTGCAGCACACCTCCAGTACTGTCCCTCTGTTAGTGCAGCACTCCTCCAGTACTGTCCCTCCGATGGGGCAGCACTCCTCCAGAACAGTCCCTCTGATAGTTTAGTTCTCCCGCGGTACTGACCCTCTGATAGTACAGCACTTCTCTAGTACTGTCCCTCTGATAGTGCAGCACTCCTCCAGTACTGTCCCTCCAATAGTGCAGCACTCTTCCAGTACTGTCCTCTGATAGTGCAGCACTCCTCTCGAACTGTCCCTTTGATAGTGCAGCACTCCTCCACTGCTGTCCCGCTGATATTGCAGCACAACACCGGAACTGTTGCTCTGGTAGTGCAGCAGGCCTCAAGTACTGTCCCTCTGATAATGCAGCACTCCTCCAGTACTGTCCCTCCGATGGGGCAGCACTCTCCGGAACTGTCCCTCAGGTAGTGCAGCACTCCACCAGTTCTGTCCCTCCGATGGTGCAGCACTCCTCCAGAACAGTCCCTCTGATATTCCAGTACTCCTCGGGTACTGACGCTCTGATAGTGCAGCACTCCTCCATTACTGTCCCTCTGATCATGCAGCACTCCTCCAGTACCGTCCCTCTACTAGTGCAGCACTCCCCCGGTCCTATCCCTCTGATAATGCAGCACTCCACCGGAACTGTCCCTCAGTTAGTGCAGCACTCCTCCAGTACCGTCCCTCTACTAGTGCAGCACTCCCCCGGTCCTGTCCCTCTGATAATGCAGCACTCCACCGGAACTGTCGCTCTCCTCCAGTTCTTCCCTCTGAAGGAACCGGCACGGCTCAAGTACTGTCCTTCTGATAATGCAGAACTCCTCCAGGACTGTTCTTCTGATAGCGCAGCTCTCCCCTGGTGCTGTCCCTCTGATAGTGCAGCGCTCCTCCAGTACTGTCCTCCGATAGTGCAGCACACCTTCAGTACTGTCCCTCTGATAGTGCAGAACTCCCCCGGTACATTCCCTCCGATAGTGCAGCACTCCCCCAGTACTGTCCCTCTGTTAGTGCAGCAATCCTCCAGTTCTGTCCCTCCGATGGGGCATCACTCCTCCAGACCTGTACCTCCGATGGTGCTGCACTCCTCCAGTACTATCCCTCTGATATTGCCGCACTCCTCCATTACTGTCCCGCTGATAGTGTAGCATTCCTCCAGTCCTGTCCCTCCGATAGTGCTGCACTCCTCTCGATCTGTCCCTCTGATCGTGCAGCACTCCTCCAGTCCTGTCCCTCTGATAGTGCAGCACTCCTTTGGAACTGTTCCTCTGTTGGTGCAGCACTCCCCCGGTACATTCCCTCTGATAGTGCAGCACTCCTCTAGTACTGTCCCTCCGATAGTGCAGTACTCCTCCAGTACTGTCCCTTTGATATTGCAGCACTCCTCCAGTGCTGTCCCTCTAATAGTGCAGTTCTCCCACGGAACTGTCCCTCTGATAGTGCAGCACTCCTCTGGAACGTTCCTCTGATAGTGCAGCACTCCTCCAGTACCGTTCCTCCGATAGGGCAGCACCCCTTCAGAACTGTCCCTGAGGTAGTGCAGCACTCCACCAGTTCTGTCCCTCCGATTGTGCAGCACTCCTCCAGTACTGTCCCTCTGATAGTGCAGTTCTCCCTCGGTACTGTCCCTCTAATAGTGCATCACTCCTCCTGTACTGTACCCCCCACAGGGCAGCACTTTTCCAGAACTGTCACTCTGATAGTGCAGAACGCTTCTAGTACTGTCCCTCTGATAGTGCAGCACTCCTCTTGTAATGTACCTCCGATAGGGCAGCACACTTCTAGAACTGTCCCTCTGAGAGTGCAGCAATCCTCCAGTTCTTTCCCTCCGATGGGGCATCATTCCTCCAGAACTGTCCCTCTGATAGTGCAGCACTCCCCCGGTTCTGTCCCTCTGATTGTGCAGCACTCCTCCATTACTGTCCCTCTGATAGTGCAGCACTCCTCCAGCACTGTCCCTCTGAGAGTGCAGCAATCCTCCAGTTCTCTTCCTCTGATGGGGCATCATTCCTCCAGAACTGTCCCTCTGATAGTGCAGCACTCCCCAGGTACTGTCCCTCCGATAGTGCAGCACTCCTCCAGTACTGTCCCTCTGATAGTGCAGCACTCCTCCAGTACTGTCCCTCTGTTAGTGCAGCACTCCTCCAGTACTGTCCCTCCGATGGGGCAGCACTCCTCCAGAACAGTGCCTCTGATAGTTTAGTTCTCCCGCGGAACTGACCCTCTGGTAGTACAGCACTTCTCTAGTACTGTCCCTCTGATATTGCAGCACTCCTCCAGTACTGTCCCTCCAATAGTGCAGCACTCCTCCAGTACTGTCCCTCTGATATTGCAGCACAACACCGGAAATGTTGCTCTGATAGTGCAGCACTCCTCAAGTACTGTCCCTCTGATAATGCAGCACTCCTCCAGGACTGTTCTTTTCATAGTGCAGCTCTCCCCTGGTGCAGTCCCTTTGATAGTGCAGCACTCCTCCAGTACCGTTCCTCTGATAGGGCAGAACTGTCGCTCAGGTAGTGCAGCACTCCTCCAGTACTGTTCCTCCGATAGTGCAGCACTCCTCTGGAACTATTCCTCTGTTGGTGCAGCACTCCCTTGGAACATTCCCTCTGATAGTGCAGCACTCCTCCAGTACTGTTTTTATCTGATAGTGCAGCACCCCCCGTTACTGTCCCTCCGCTAGTGCAGCACGACTCCTCCGGTACTGTCGCTCGGGTAGTGCAGCATGCCTCAAGTACTTTCCCTCTGAAAGTACAGCACTCCTCCAGTTCTGTCCCTACGATGATGCAGCACTCCTCCAGTACTGTCCCTTTGATATTGCAGCACTCCTCCAGTGCTGTCACTCTAATAGTGCAGTTCTCCCACGGAACTGTCCCTCTGATAGTGCAGCATTCCTCTGGAACGTTCCTCTGATAGTGCAGCACTCCTCCAGTACCGTTCCTCCGATAGGGCAGCACTCCTCCAGAACTGTCCCTGAGGTAGTGCAGCACTCCACCAGTTCTGTCCCTCCGATGGTGCAGCACTCCTCCAGTACTGTCCCTCTGATAGTGCAACACTTATCTAGTATTGTCCCTCTGATATTGCAGCACTCCTCCAGTTCTCTCCCTGTGATAGTGCAGCACTACTCCGGTACTTTCCCTGCGATAGTGCAGTACTCCACCAGGACTGTCGCTCTGGTAGTGCAGCACGCCTCAAGTACTGTCCCTCTGATAGTGCATCACTCCTCCTGTACTGTACCTCCGACAGGGCAGCACTCTTCCAGAACTGTCACTCTGATAGTGCAGAACGCCTCTAGTACTGTCCCTCTGATAGTGCAGCACTCCTCTTGTACTGTACCTCCGATAGGGCAGCACTCTTCTAGAACTGTCCCTCTGAGAGTGCAGCAATCCTCCAGTTCTGTCCCTCCGATGGGGCATCACTCCTCCATTACTGTCCGTCTGATAGTGCATCACTCGTCCATTACTGTCCCTCTGATAGTGCAGCACTCCCCCGGTACTGTCCATCCAATAGTGCAGCACTCCTCCAGTACTGTCCCTCTAATAGTGCAGCACACCTCCAGTACTGTCCCTCAGGTAGTGCAGCACTCCTCCAGTACTGTCCCTCCGATGGGGCAGCACTCCTCCAGAACAGTCCCTCTGATAGTTTAGTTCTCCCGCGGTACTGACCCTCTGATAGTACAGCACTTCTCTAGTACTGTCCCTCTGATAGTGCAGCACTCCTCCAGTACTGTCCCTCCAATAGTGCAGCACTCCTCCAGTACTGTCCTCTGATAGTGCAGCACTCCTCTCGAACTGTCCCTCTGATATTGCAGCACAACACCGGAACTGTTGCTCTGGTAGTGCAGCAGGCCTCAAGTACTGTCTCTCTGATAATGCAGCACTCCTCCAGTACTGTCCCTCCGATGGGGCAGCACTCTCCGGAACTGTCCCTCAGGTGGTGCAGCACTCCACCAGTTCTGTCCCTCCGATGGTGCAGCACTCCTCCAGAACAGTCCCTCTGATATTCCAGTACTCCTCGAGTACTGACGCTCTGATAGTGCAGCATTCCTCTGGAACGTTCCTCTGATAGTGCAGCACTCCTCCAGTACCGTTCCTCCGATAGGGCAGCACCCCTCCTGAACTGTCCCTGAGGTAGTGCAGCACTCCACCAGTTCTGTCCCTCCGATGGTGCAGCACTCCTCCAGTACTGTCCCTCTGATAGTGCAGTTCTCCCTCTGTACTGTCCCTCTAATAGTGCATCACTCCTCCTGTACTGTACCCCCCACAGGGCAGCACTTTTCCAGAACTGTCACTCTGATAGTACAGAACGCTTCTAGTACTGTCCCTCTGATAGTGCAGCACTCCTCTTGTAATGTACCTCCGATAGGGCAGCACACTTCTAGAACTGTCCCTCTGAGAGTGCAGCAATCCTCCAGTTCTTTCCCTCCGATGGGGCATCATTCCTCCAGAACTGTCCCTCTGATAGTGCAGCACTCCCCCGGTTCTGTCCCTCCGATTGTGCAGCACTCCTCCATTACTGTCCCTCTGATAGTGCAGCACTCCTCCAGCACTGTCCCTCTGAGAGTGCAGCAATCCTCCAGTTCTCTTCCTCTGATGGGGCATCATTCCTCCAGAACTGTCCCTCTGATGGTGCAGCACTCCCCAGGTACTGTCCCTCCGATAGTGCAGCACTCCTCCAGTACTGTCCCTCTGATAGTGCAGCACTCCTCCAGTACTGTCCCTCTGTTAGTGCAGCACTCCTCCAGTACTGTCCCTCTGATGGTGCAGCACTCCTCCAGAACAGTGCCTCTGATAGTTTAGTTCTCCCGCGGAACTGACCCTCTGATAGTACAGCACTTCTCTAGTACTGTCCCTCTGATATTGCAGCACTCCGCCAGTACTGTCCCTCCGATAGTGCAGCACTCCTCCAGTACTGTCCTCTGATAGTGCAGCACTCCTCTCGAACTGTCCCTTTGATAGTGCAGCACTCCTCCACTGCTGTCCCTTTGATATTGCAGCACAACACCGGAAATGTTGCTCTGATAGTGCAGCACTCCTCAAGTACTGTCCCTCTGATAATGCAGCACTCCTCCAGGACTGTTCTTCTCATAGTGCAGCTCTCCCCTGGTGCAGTCCCTCTGATAGTGCAGCACTCCTCCAGTACCGTTCCTCTGATAGGGCAGAACTGTCACTCAGGTAGTGCAGCACTCCACCAGTACTGTCCCTTTGATATTGCAGCACTCCTCCATTACTGTCCCTCCGATAGTGCAGCACTCCTCTGGAACTATTCCTCTGTTGGTGCAGCACTCCCTCGGAACATTCCCTCTGATAGTGCAGCACTCCTCCAGTACTGTTTTTATCTGATAGTGCAGCACCCCCCGTTACTGTCCCTCCAATAGTGCAGCACTACTCCTCCGGTACTGTCGCTCGGGTAGTGCAGCATGCCTCAAGTACTGTCCCTCTGATTGTACAGCACTCCTCTAGTACTGTCCCTACGATGATGCAGCACTCCTCCAGTACTGTCTCTTTGATATTGCAGCACTCCTCCAGTGCTGTCCCTCTAATAGTGCAGTTCTCCCACGGAACTGTCCCTCTGATAGTGCAGCATTCCTGTGGAACGTTCCTCTGATAGTGCAGCACTCCTCCAGTACTGTCCCTCCAATAGTGCAGCACACCTCCAGTACTGTCCCTGAGGTAGTGCAGCACTCCTCCAGTACTGTCCCTCCGATGGGGCAGCACTCCTCCAGAACAGTCCCTCTGATAGTTTAGTTCTCCCGCGGTACTGACCCTCTGATAGTACAGCACTTCTCTAGTACTGTCCCTCTGATAGTGCAGCACTCCTCCAGTACTGTCCCTCCAATAGTGCAGCACTCCTCCAGTACTGTCCTCTGATAGTGCAGCACTCCTCTCGAACTGTCCCTTTGATAGTGCAGCACTACTCCACTGCTGTCCCGCTGATATTGCAGCACAACACCGGAACTGTTGCTCTGGTAGTGCAGCAGGCCTCAAGTACTGTCCCTCTGATAATGCAGCACTCCTCCAGTACTGTCCCTCCGATGGGGCAGCACTCTCCGGAACTGTCCCTCAGGTAGTGCAGCACTCCACCAGTTCTGTCCCTCTGATGGTGCAGCACTCCTCCAGAACAGTCCCTCTGATATTCCAGTACTCCTCGGGTACTGACGCTCTGATAGTGCAGCACTCCTCCATTACTGTCCCTCTGATCATGCAGCACTCCTCCAGTACCGTCCCTCTACTAGTGCAGCACTCCCCCGGTCCTATCCCTCTGATAATGCAGCACTCCCCCGGTCCTGTCCCTCTGATAATGCAGCACTCCACCGGAACTGTCGCTCTCCTCCAGTTCTTCCCTCTGAAGGAACCGGCACGGCTCAAGTACTGTGTTTCTGATAATGCAGAACTCCTCCAGGACTGTTCTTCTGATAGCGCAGCTCTCCCCTGGTGCTGTCCCTCTGATAGTGCAGCGCTCCTCCAGTACTGTCCTCCGATAGTGCAGCACACCTTCGGTACTGTCCCTCTGATAGTGCAGAACTCCCCCGGTACATTCCCTCCGATAGTGCAGCACTCCCCCAGTACTGTCCCTCTGTTAGTGCAGCAATCCTCCAGCACTGTCCCTCTGATATTGCCGCACTCCTCCTTTACTGTCCCTCTGATAGTTCAGCACTCCTCCAGTACTGTCCCTCTGATAGTGCAGCACTCCTCCAGTACTGTCCCTCCGATGGGGCAGCACTCCTCCAGAACTGTCCCTCAGGTAGTGCAGCACTCCACCAGTTCTGTCCCTCTGATGGTGCAGCCCTCCTCCAGAACAGTGCCTCTGATAGTTTAGTTCTCCCGCGGAACTGACCCTCTGATAGTACAGCACTTCTCTAGTACTGTCCCTCTGATATTGCAGCATTCCTCCAGTACTGTCCCTCCGATAGTGCAGCACTCCTCCAGCACTGTCCTCTGATAGTGCAGCACTCCTCTCGAACTGTCCCTTTGATAGTGCAGCACTCCTCCAGGACTGTCCCTCTGATATTGCAGCACAACACCGGAAATGTTGCTCTGATAGTGCAGCACTCCTCAAGTACTGTCCCTCTGATAATGCAGCACTCCTCCAGGACTGTTCTTCTCATAGTGCAGCTCTCCCCAGGTGCAGTCCCTCTGATAGTGCAGCACTCCTCCAGTTCCGTTCCTCTGATAGGGCAGAACTGTCGCTCAGGTATTGCAGCACTCCTCCACTTCTGTCCCTCCAATAGTGCAGCGCGCCTCCAGTACTGTCCTCCGATGGTGCAGCACACCTTCGGTACTGTCCCTCTGATAGTGCAGAACTCCCCCGGTACATTCCCTCCGATAGTGCATCACTCCTCCAGTTCTGTCCCTCCGATAGTGCAGCACTGCTCTAGTACTGTCCCTCTAATAGTGCAGCACTCCTCCCGTACTATACTTCCGAAAGGGCAGCACTCTTCCAGAACTGTCCCTCTGATAGTGCAGAACGCCTCTAGTACTGTCCCTCTGATAGTGCAGCACTCCTCCTGTACTTTACCTCCAATAGGTCAGCACTCTTCCAGAACCGTCCCTCTCAGAGTGCAGTAATCCTCCAGTTCTGTCCCTCCGATGGGGCATCACTCCTCCAGAACTGTACCTCCGATGGTGCTGCACTCCTCCAGCACTGTCCCTCTGATATTGCCGCACTCCTCCATTACTGTCCCTCTGATAGTGCAGCACTCCTCCAGTACTGTCCCTCCGATAGTGCAGCACTCCTCCGGTACTGTCGCTCGGGTAGTGCAGCCTGTCTCAAGTACTGTCTCTCCGATAGGGCAGCTCTCCTCCAAAACTTTCCCTCTGATAGTGCCGCACTCCTCTAGTACTGTCCCTCCGATGATGCAGCACTCCTCCAGTACTGTCCCTCTAATAGTGCAGTTCTCCCACAGAACTATCCCTCTGATAGTGCAGCATTCCTCTGGAACGTTCTTCTGATAGTGCAGCACTCCTCCAGTTCTGTCCCTCCGATGGTGCAGCTCTCCTCCAGAACTGCCCCTCTGACAGTGCAGCACTCCCCCGGTACTGTCCCTCCGATAGTACAGCACTCCCCTGGTCCTGTCCCTCCGATAGTGCAGCACTCCCCTAGTGCTGTCCCTCCGATAGTGCAGCACTCCACTAGTATTGTCCCTTTAATAGTGCAGCACTCCTCCTGTACTGTCCCTCTGAGAGTGCAGCACTCCTCCAGTGCTGTCCCTCTGATGGGGCATCACTCCTCCAGAACTGTACCTCCGATGGTGCTGCACTCCTCCAGCTCTGTCCCTCTGATATTGCCGCACTCCTCCTTTACTGTCCCTCTGATAGTGCAGCACTCCTCCAGCACTGTCCCTCTGATAGTGCAGAATGCCTCAAGTACTGTCCCTCTGATAGTGCAGCACTCCTCCAGTACTGTCCATCTGTTATTGCCGCACTCCTCCATTACTGTCCCTCTGATAGTGCTGCACTCCTTCAGTACTGTCCATCTGATATTGCCGCACTCCTCCATTACTGTCCCTCTGATAGTGTAGCATTCCTCCAGTCCTGTCCCTCCGATAGGGCAGCACTCCTCTGCAACTGTTCCTCTGTTGGTGCAGCACTCCCCCGGTACACTCCCTCTGATAGTGCAGCACTCCCCCGGTACACTCCCTCTGATAGTGCAGCACTCCCCCGGTACTGTCCCTCTGATAGTGCAGCACTCCTCCAGTACTGTCCCTCTGATATTGCAGCACTCCTCCAGTACTGTCCCTCCTATAGTGCAGCACTCCTTGAGTACTGCCCTCTGATAATGAAGCACACCTCCAGTACTGTCCCCCTAAGAGTGCAGTTCTCCCACGGTACTGTCCCTCTGATAGTGCAGCACTCCTCCAGTACTGTCCCTCTGATATTGCAGCACTCCTCCAGTACTGTCCCTCTGGTATTGCAGCACTCCTCCAGTTCTGTCCCTCTGATCGTACAGCACTCTTCCAGTTCTGTCCCTCTGATAGTGCAGCACTCTCCCAGAACTGTCCCTCCGATAGTGCAGCACTCCTCCAGTACTGTCCCTCTGGTATTGCAGCACTCCTCCAGTTCTGTCCCTCTGATAGTGTAGCACTCTTCCAGTACTGTCCCTCTGATAGTGCAGCACTCCCCCGGTACCTTCCCTCTGATAGTGAAGCACTCCTTTAGTACTGTCCCTCTAATAGTGCAGTTTTCTGATGGTACTGTCCCTCTGATAGTGCAGCACTCCACCGGAACTGTCCCTTTGACAGTGCAGCACTCCTCAAGTCCTGTTCCTCTAATAGTGCAGCACTCCTCCAGTACTGTCCCTCTGATAGTGCAGCACTCCTCCAGTACTGTCCCTCTGATAGTGCAGTACTCCTCCAGTACTGTCGCTCTGGTAGTGCAGCACTCTTCCAGTACTGTCCCTCTGATAGTGCAGCACTCCCCTGATACTGTCCCTTCGATAGTGCAGCACTTCCTTGGTGCTGTCCCTCCAATGATGAAAGCACTCCTCCAGTACTGTCCCTCTGGTATTGCAGCACTCCTCCAGTACTGTCCCTCTGGTATTGCAGCACTCCTCCAGTTCTGTCCCTCTGATCGTGCAGCACTCCTCCAGTACTGTCCATCTAATAGTGCAGTTTTCCCACGGTACTGTCCCTCTGATAGTGCAGCACTCCTCTGGAACTGTTCCTCTGATCATGCAGCACGCCCCCGGTACATTCTCACTGATAGAGCAGCACTCCTCCAGTACTGTCCCTCTGTTGATTAGATTACTTAGAGTGTGGAAACAGGCCCTTCGGCCCAACAAGTCCACACCGACCCGCCGAAGCGCAACCCACCCATACCCCTACATTAACCCCTTACCTAACACTACGGGCAATTTAGCATGGCCAATTCACCTGGCTTGCACATCTTTGGACTGTGGGAGGAAACCGGAGCACCCGGAGGAAACCCACGCAGACACGGGGAGAATGTGCAAACTCCACACAGTCAGTTGCCTGAGTTGGGAATTGAACCCAGGTCTCAGGCGCTGTGAGACAGCAGTGCTAACCACTGTGCCACCGTGCCGCCCACAAGAAATTTTATTCAACTTAATTGTTGGTGCAGCAATCCTCCGGTACTGTCCCCCTGATAGTGCAGTTCTCCCACGGTACTGTTCCTCTGATAGTGCAGCACTCCTCCAGTACTGTCCCTCTGATAGTGCAGCACTACTCCAGCAGAATACCTCTGACGGTACAGCACTCTTCCAGTACTTTCCCTCTGATAGTGCAGCACTATTCTGGTACTGTGCCTCCGATAGTCCAGTACTCCTCCAGTACTGTCCCTCTGACAGTGCAGCACTCCTCAAGTCCTGTTCATCTAATAGTGCAGCACTCCTCGAGAACTGTCCCTCTGATAGTGCAGCACTCCTCCAGTACTGTTCCTCTGATAGTGCAGGGCTCCTCCAGTACTGTCCCTCTGATAGTGCAGCACTCCCCTGGTACATTCCCTCCAATAGAGCAGCACTCCCCCAGTACTGTCCCTCTGTTAGTGCTGCAATCCTCCAGTTCTGTCCCTCCGATGCGGCATCACTCCTCCAGAACTGTACCTCCGATGGTGCTGCACTCCTCCAGTACTGTCCCTCTGATATTGCCGCACTCCTCCATTACTGTCCCTCTGATCATGCAGCAATCCTCCAGTACTGTCCCTCTGATAGTGCAGCACTCCCCTGCTACTGTCCGTCTGATAGTGCAGCACTCCCCCGGTACTGTCCCTGTGATAGTGCAGCACTCCTCCAGTACTGTTCCTCTGATAGTTCAGCACTCTTCCAGTTCTGTCCCTCTGCAGCACTCCTCCCGTACCGTCGTTCTAATAGTGCAGTTCTCCCACCCTACTGTCCCTCTGATGGTGCAGCACTCCTCAGGAACGTTCCTCTGACAGTGCAACACTCCTCTAGTATCGTCCCTCCGATCGTGCAGCAATCCTACAGTACTGTTCCACTGATAGTGAAGCACTCCTTTAATACTGTCCCTCTAATAGTGCAATTCTACGATGTTTCTGTCCTTCTGATAGTGCAGCACTCCTCCAGCAGAATACCTCTGACAGTTCAGCACTCCTCCAGTACTGTCCCTGTGATAGTGCAGCACTCCTCCAGTACTGTCCCTCCGATAGTGCAGTACTCCTCCAATACTGTCGCTCTGGTAGTGCAACACGCCTCAAGTACTGTCCCTCTGATAGTGCAGCACTCCCCCGGTACTGTCCCTCCGATAGTGCAGCACTCCCCTGGTGCTGTCCCTCCGATAGTGCAGCACTCCCCTGGTGCTGTCCCTCCGATAGTGCAGCACTCCTCTAGTACTGTCCCTCTAATAGTGCAGCACCCCTCCTGTACTGTACCTTCGATAGGGCAGCACTCTTCCAGAACTGTCCCTCTGAGAGTGCAGCAATCCTCCAGTTCTGTCCCTCTGATATTGCCGCACTCCTCCATTACTGTCCCTCTGATAGTGCAGCACTCCCCCGCTATTGTCCCTCTGATAGTGCAGCACTCCTCCAGTACTGTTCCTCTGATATTACCGCACACCTCCAGTCCTGTCTCTCCGATAGGGCAGCACTCCTCTCGAACTGTACCTCTGATCGTGTAGCACCCCTCCAGTACTGTCCTTCTGTTGTGCAGCATTCCCCTGGTACTGTCCCTCTGATAGTGCAGCACTCCTCTGGAACTGTTCCTCTGTTGGTGCAGCACTCCCCCGGTACACTCCCTCTGATAGTGCAGCACTCCTCTAGTACTGTCCCTCTGATAGTGCAGCACTCCTCCAGTACTGTTCCTCTGATAGTGCAGCACTCCCCTGGTACTGTCCCTCTGATAGTGCAGCACTCCTCTGGAACTGTTCCTCTGTTGGTGCAGCACTCCCCCGGTACACTCCCTCTGATAGTGCAGCACTCCTCTAGTACTGTCCCTCTGATAGTGCAGCACTCCTCCAGTACTGTTCCTCTGATAGTGCAGCACTCCCCTGGTACTGTCCCGCCGATAGTGCAACACTCCTCCAGTACCATCCCTCCGATAGTGCAGCACTGCTCTAGTACCGTTCCTCTGATAGGGCAGAACTGTCCCTCAGGTAGTGCAGCACTCCTCCAGTTCTGTCCCTCCGATGGGGCAGCACTCCTCCAGAACAGTCCCTCTGATATTGTAGCACTCCTCGAGTACTGTCCCTCTGATATTGCAGCTCTCCTCTAGTACTGTCCCTCCGATAGTGCAGCACTCCGCCAGTACTGTTCCTCTGATAGTGCAGCACTCCTCTGGAACTGTTCCTCTGTTGGTGCAGCACTCCCCCGTTACATTCCCTCTGATAGTGCAGCACTCCTCTAGTAATGTCCCTCTGATGATGCAGCACTCCTCCAGTACTGTCCTCTGATAATGAAGCACTCCTCCAGTACTGTCCCTCTAAGAGTGCAGTTCTCCCACGTTACTGTTCCTCTGATAGTGCAGCACTCTCCCGGAACTGTCCCTCTGAAAGTGCAGCACTCCTCCAGTACTGTCCCTCCGATGGTGCAGCACTCGTCCAGTTCTGCCCCTCTCATAGTGCAGCCCTCCTCTGGAACGTTCCTCTGATAATGCAGCACTCATCCAGTACTGTTCCTCTGATCATGCAGCACTCCCCCGGTACATTCCCTCTGATAGTGCTGTACACCTCTCGTACTGTCCCTCCGATAGAGCAGCACTCCTCCAGTACTGTCCCTCTGTTAGTTCAGCACTCTTCCAGTTCTGTCCCTCTGATCGTGCAGCACTCCTCCCGTACCGTCGTTCTAATAGTGCAGTTCTCCCACCCTACTGTCCCTCTGATGGTGCAGCACTCCTCAGGAATGTTCCTCTGACAGTGCAACACTCCTCTAGTATCGTCCCTCCGATCGTGCAGCACTCCTCCAGTTCTGTCCCTCTGATATTGCCACACTCCTCCATTACTGTCCCTCTGATAGTGCAGCACTCCCCCGGTACTGTCCCTCTGATAGTACAGCACTCCTCCAGTTCTGTCCCTCCGATGGGGCAGCACTCCTCCAGAACAGTCCCTTTGATCGCGCAGCACTCCTCCAGTACTGTCCCTCTGTTAGTACAGTTCTCCCCTGGTACTGTCCCTCTGATAGTGCAGCACTCCTCTAGTACTGTCCCTCCGATGGTTCAGCACTCCTCCAGTACTGTCCCTCGGGTTTCACAGCACTCCTCCAGTTCTGTCCCTCTGATCGTGCAGCACTCCTCCAGTACTGTCCCTCTAATAGTGCAGTTCTCCCACGGTACTGTCCCTCTGATAGTGCAGCACCCCTCTAGAACTGTTCCTCTGTTGGTGCAGCACTCCCCCGGTACATTCCCTCTGATAGTGCACCACTCCTCCAGTACCGTTCCTCCGATAGGGCAGCAGTCCTCCAGAACTGTCCCTCAGGTAGTGCAGCACTCCACCAGTTCTGTCCCTCCGATGGTGCAGCACTCCTCCAGAACAGTCCCTCTGATATTCCAGTACTCCTCGAGTACTGACGCTCTGATAGTGCAGCACTCCTCCAGTACTGTCCCTCTGATTGTGCAGCACTCCTCCAGTACCGTCCCTCTACTAGTGCAGCACTCCCCCGGTCCTGTCCCTCTAATAATGCAGCACTCCACCGGAACTGTCGCTCTGGTAATGCAGCACGCCTCAAGTACTGTCCTTCTGATAATGCAGAACTCCTCCAGGACTGTTCTTCTGATAGTGCAGCTCTCCCCTGGTGCTGTCCCTCTGATAGTGCAGCACTCCTCCAGTACCGTTCTTCGGATAGGGCAGAACTGTCGCTCAGGTAGTGCAGCACTCCTCCAGAACAGTCCCTCTGATATTGCAGCACTCCTCCAGTACTGTTCCTCTGATTGTGCAGCACTCGTCCAGTTCTGTTCCTCCGTTATTGCAGCACACACCTGGTACATTCCCTCCGATAGTGCAGCACTCCTCCAGTACAATTCCTCTGGTAGTGCAGCACTCCTTCAGTCCTGTCCCTCTGATCGTGCAGCACTCCTCCAGCACTGTTCCTCTGATAGTGCAGCACTCCTCCAGTACTGTCCCTCTGATATTGCAGCACTCCTCCATTACTGTCCCTCTGATTGTGCAGCATCCCTCCAGTACTGTCCGTTTGATAGTGCAGCATTCCCCCGGTACATTCCCTCCGATAGTGCAGCACTCCTCCAGTACTGTCCCTCTGATAGTGCTGCATTCCAACAGTACTGTCCCACTGATAGTTTAGCACTCCCCCGGTATGTCCCTCTGATATTGCAGCGCTCCCCCGGTACTGTCCCTCTGATAGTGCAGCACTCCCCTGGTAATGTCCCTCTGATAGTGCAACACTTTTCAAGTACTGTCCCTTTTGTAGTGCAGCATTCCTTCTGGATTGTTCTTCTGATAGTGCAGCACTCCACTGGTACTGCCCTCTTATTGTGCAGCACTCCTCCAGTACTGTCCCTCCGATAGTGCAGCACTCCACCAGTGTGTCCCTCTGATAGTGCACCACTCCCCTGGTCCTGTCCCTCTCTGATGGTGCAGCACTCCTCCAGTACTGTTCCTCTGATAGTGCAGCACTCTCCTGGTACGTTCCCTCTGATAGTGCAGCACTCCTCCAGCACTGTTCCTCTAACAGTGCAGCACTCCCCCGGTACTGTCCCTCTGATAGTGCAGCACTCCTCTAGTACTGTCCCTCCGATAGGGCAGCACTCCTCCAGTACTGTCCCTCTGCTGGTGCAGCACTCGCCCGTTACTATCCCTCCGATAGTGCAGCACTCCTCCAGTACTGTCCCTCTGATAGCGCAGCACTCGCCCGTTACTATCCCTCTGATAGTGCAGCACTCCTCCAGTACTGTCCCTCTGATATTGCAGCACTCCTCCAGTACTGTCCCTCCGATAGGGCAGCACTCCTCCAGTACTGTCCCTCTGCTGGTGCAGCACTTCCCCGGTACATTCCCTCTGATAGTGCAGCACTCCTCCAGAACAGTCCCTCTGATAGTGCCATACTCCTCATGTACTGTTCCTCTGGTCATGCAGCACTCCTCCTGTACTGTCCCTCCGACAGGGCAGCACTCCTCTAGAACTGTCCCTCTGATAGAGGAGCACTCCTCCAGTACTGTCCCTCTGATAGTGCAGTACTCCCCTGGTTCTGTCCCTCTGATAGTGCAGTACTCCCCTGGTTCTGTCCATCTGATAGTGTAGCACTACTCCAGTACTGTCCCTCCAATAGTGCAACTCTACTCCAGAACTGTCCATCTGATAATGCAGCTCTCCTCCAGTACTGTCCCTCCGATAGTGCAGCTCTCCTCCAGTACTGTTCCTCTGGTAGTGCAGCACTCATCCAGTACTGTCCCTCCGATAGTGCAGCTCTCATCCAGTCCTGTCCCTCTGATAGTGCAGCACTCCTCCAGTACTGTCCCTCTGATAGTGCAGCACTCCCCCGTTCCAGTTCCTTTGATAGTGCAGCACTTCTCCCGAACTGTCCCTCTGATAGTGCAGCACTCCTCTGGTACTGTCCCTCTGGTAGTGCAGCACTTCTCTAGTACTGTCCCTCCGATAGGGCAGCACTCCTCCAGAACTGTCCCTCTGATAGTGTAGCACTCCTCCAGTTCTGCTCCTCCGATGGTGCAGCACTCCTCCACTACTGTCCTTCTGATAGTGCAGCACTCCTCTGGTACTGTCCCTCTGGTAGTGCAGCACTCCTCTAGTACTGTCCCTCCGATAGGGCAGCACTTCTCCAGAACTGTCCCTCTGATAGTGTGGCACTCCTCCAGTTCTGCTCCTCCGATGGTGCAGCACTCCTCCAGTACTTTCCCTCTGGTAGTGCAGCACTCCCCTGGTACTGTCCCTCTGATAGTGCAACACTCCTCCAGTACTGCCCCTCCGCCTGTGCAGCACCCTCCAGTACAGTCCTTATGACAGGACAGCACTCCTCCAGAACTGCCCCCATGGCAATACAATGCTCCCTCTGACAGTGCAGCAATCCCCAGTTATACCTCTCTGACAATGCCTATGATCCTCCAGTACTCCTCCTCTGATCGTGCTGCGCTCCCTCAGGACGGTTGGATTATGGACTTTAGTCCCTCATTTCTGTACAGCTGAGCTGATGAATCTGTTGAGCCAGTGACTGCCCCTCCTCACCCTGTCCGTGAATGTGGGATGATTTTACTCTGTGCCCAGTGCACCAGGAGTACAAATTGAGTGTAATGGGACAATAAGTGACCTTTGTCCAAGCTGAGAGCTGTTGTCACTTTGGTAAAGATGCCCTTTAGAAATCTTATTGAAAATACGGAGTGTTATTTTTCAACTTGACATATTACAAGGTTTGATGTTCTAGTACATCCATTTTATTTCAGCAGTTTAACCTTTTGTAACTTTCTGCTTGTAACTGAATAAATCCCTGTTGTGACTAACCTATTCCAGAGCCAAACATTTCAACATCTTATCACACCAATTTCTCCACCATTTTGTCCTTGATTCTGATCCACTGGGAACACAATGGAATGATTCAGCTCCTTGAACCTTTTGCACCATTCAGTCACATCATGACTGATCAGTGCTGTACTTGGTTTCCTCCTTCATGCATCTCTTGGTAACCCTCTCCAGTAAGTATCTGCTTCATCTCAGGTTTGAAAGCTTTCAATGGTCCCACCATCCTGTCATGGGGAGAAAGTTCCAGACCCCTTTTATGAAAAGAAGTGTTTCCTGATTGTACTCCTCATTGGACTGGCTCTCGTTTTGAAATTGTGCTGTGGTTTTCTTTTTGAAATTCTTCCATCGGAGGAATAAATTATACCAATCGATTAAATCATTCTGCACTGTTAAATGTGAAAGCTATTCCAAGATTATCACAGACATTAACCACCAGTTAATTCATAGGGAGGAGTTGTGGAATAGTGTTAATGCCACAGGCCTAGCAAGCAACTCCATCATGTCAAACTGCTACAAAAGTCAAAAAAGAATGAAACTAAATGGATAACCTGACAAGCACCGCAAACAATACATTTTGATCTTGGCACATTGTGTCCTGTTGACCCGACAAGGGCCTCCTTACTGACCCCTGCTGGCCAAATTGGGAAAGTGATCCCACAGACTAATCAAAAAAAACAAAACCCCGAAAGAACTGCAGGTAGAGTCATCAACATGTACAGCATGGAAGCAGACCCTTCGGTCCAACCCGTCCATGCCGACCAGATATCCCAACCCAATCTAGTTCCACCTGCCAGCACCCGGCCCATATCCCTCCAAACCCTTCCTATTCATATACCCATCCAAATGCCTCTTAAATGTTGCAATTGTACCAGCCTCCACCACTTCCTCTGGCAGCTCATTCCATACACGTACCACCCTCTGTGTGAAAAAGTTGCCCCTTAGGTCTCTTTTATATCTTTCCCCTCTCACCCTAAACCTATGTCCTCTAGTTCTGGACTCCCTGACCCCAGGGAAAAGACTTTGCCTATTTACCCCTCATTATGCCCCTCATAATTTTGTAAACCTCTATAAGGTCACCCCTCAGCCTCTGACGCTTCAGGGAAAACAGCCCCAGCCTGTTCAGCCTCTCCCTACAGCTCAAATCCTCCAACCCTGGCAACATCCTTGTAAATCTTTTCTGAACCCTTTCAAGTTTCACAACATCCTTCTGATAGGAAGGAGATCAGAATTGCACACAATATTCCAAAAGTGGCATAACCAATGTCCTGTACAGTCGCAACATGACCTCCCAACTCCTGTACTCAATATTGACCAATAAAGGAAAGCATAACAAACGCCTTCTTCACTATCCTATCTACCTGCGACTCCACTTTCAAGGAGCTATGAACCTGCACTCCAAGGTCTCTTTGTTCAGCAACACTCCCTACCATTAAGTGTATAAGTCCTGCTAAGATTTGCTTTCCCAAAATGCAGCACTTTGCATTTATCTGAATCAAACACCATCTGCCACTTCTCAGCCCATTGGCCTATCTGGTCTAGATCCTGTTGTAATCTGAGGTAATCCTCTCCGCTCTCCATTACACCTCCAATTTTGGTATCATCTACAAACTAACTAACTATACCTCCTCTTATGCTCGCATCCAAATCATTTATGTAAATGACAAAAAGTAGAGGACCGAGCACCGATCCTTGTGGCACTCCACTGGTCACGGGCCTCCAGTCTGAAAAACAACCCTCCACCACCACTCTCTGTCTTCTACCTTTGAGCCAGTTCTGTATCCAAATGGCTAGTTCTTCCTGTATTCCATGAGATCTAACCTTGCTAACCAGTCTTCCATCGGGAACCTTGTCAAATGCCTTACTGAAGTCCATATAGATCACATCAACTGCTCTGCCCTCATCAATCTTCTTTGTTACTTCTTCAAAAAACTCAATCGAGTTTGTGAGACCTGATTTCCCACGCACAAAGCCATGTTGCAGATGCTGCGAATTAGAAACAAAAGCAAAAGTTTGCTGCAAGAGCTCTGCAGGTCTGGCCGCATCTGTGAAGAGAAATCAGAGTTAACATTTTGGATCCGGTGACCCTTCCTCAGAACAATAATTATCCTTTCTGAATCATGCCTTACAGACATGGTCCTGCACACCACCATCACCATCCTTGAATAAGTCCAGAGGTGGTGGTAAGCTGGGACACAAACAGGAAGGAATGACTCTGGGAGTTGTCATATTTGACTTCAGGTTACATGAGTTTTCATGCCATTCGATTAAATGTATGGAAGGAAACTTCCTGTTGATTGCCAACTACCAACCCCACACTCAGCTGATGGACCATTTCACCTCTATGCTAGCACGCCAATTGGGAGAAATATGAGGGTTGCAGGGTCACAGCATGTGGTTGTGGCCTTTTGGAGAAACGTTAGTGCATCTGACTCCAAGTCAGAAGGTTGTAGGTTCAAATCATGTCAGGCTCACAGTATTCGATGGCAGCTTAACGTCCTGGGTTTAAAAACTCCACCACCTCCATGACTTTTGATTCCCTGGCCCCCCCATCACCTCATCTTCACCATGGACATCCAGTCCCTGTACACATTCATCCGCCATGGAGAAGGCCTCTGTTTCTTCCTATCCCGCTAAACCAATCAGTAGCCCTCTACTGACACACTCATTCGATTGGCTGAACTGGTCTTCACCCACAACAACCTCTCCTTCCAATCCTCCCACTTCCTTTAGACCAAAGAGGTAGCAGTGGGTACCCGCATGGGCCTCAGCTAAATCTTCCTCTTCGTTGGGTACATGGAACAGTCCATCTTCTGCAGTTACACTGGCACTATCCCTCACCTTTTCCTTCGCTACATTGATGACTGTATCGGTGCTAGTTATTTCATGTTCCAACAAGGAGGTTGAATAGTTCACCAACTTCACAAACACCTTCTATCCTGACTTCAAGTTCACCTGGATCATCTCGGACACCGCCCTCCCCTTCCTGGACCACTCTGTTTCCATTTCTGCCAACTGACTCAACATGGGCATCTACTACAAATCCACTGACTCCCACAGCTACCTGGGCTACACCTTCTCCCACACCCCCTTCCTGTAAAAATGCTATGCCTTACTCCCAATCCCTCTGGCTCCACTGCCTCTGCTCCCAGGACAAGCAATTCCACTCCACAGCATCCCAGATGGCCTCCTTTTTCAAGGACTTCAATTTCCGCTCCCACATGATCAACGATGCCCTCCAGCACATCTCCTTCACTTCCTGCACCTCCACCCATGAACACCACCCCTTCCACCACAACAAGGATAAGAACCCCCCGATCCTCAACTTCCACCCCATCAATCTTCGGATACAATGCATCATCGTCCACCATTTCTGCCACCGACAATCAAACCCACTATCAGAGCTATATTTCCCTCCCCACCCCTATCGGTATTCTGCAGAGACCATTCCCACCACCATTCTCTCATTAGGTCCATGTCCCCTCACCCCCCCCTCAGCCCATCCTCTACTCCTGGCACCTTCCCTTGTCACCGTAAGAGGTGTAAAACCTGTGCCCGGACTTCCCTGCTCACCTTCATCCAAGGCCCCAAAGGATCCTTCCACATCCAGCAGAGACTTTCCTGCACATCCAAACACCTCATCTACTGTGTCCTTTGCTCTCAATGTGGTCTCCTCCACATTTGGAAGACAGGATGCTAACTCGTGGAATGTTTCAGGGAACATCTCCGGTGCACACACACACACTAAACAATCCCACCACCCTGTGGCCAACCACTTCAACTCCCCCTCCCACTCTGCCAAGGACATGCAATCCTGGGCTTGCCCCACCACCATATCCTAGCTGCCTGACAGCTGGAGGAAGAATGACTCACCTTCTGCTTTGGGACCCTCCAACGACATGGCATCAACGTCGACTTCATCAGTTTCCTTATCACCCCTCCCCCCACCACATCCCAGATCCACCCCTCCAACTCAGCACCGCCCTGTTGACCTGTCCTACCTGTCCATCTTCCTTCCCATCTCTCTGCTCCACCCTTTGCTCTGACCTATCACCATCATCACCCACCTATATCCACGTATCGCTTTACCAGCTACCTTCTCTCTAACCCCCCCTTCTATTTATCTCTCAGCCCTCTTCCACCCACCCTGTCCCACACCCACATTCCTGATGAAAGGCTTATGCCTGAAACGTTGGCTCTTATGCTCTTCTGATGCCGCCTGACCTAATATGCTTTTCCAACGCCACATTTTTTGACACAGAACTTATTCTGGGTGGGGTCTTCAATGCCCGTCATCAAGAATGCATTGTAGCACCAAAACTGAATAAAATGGTAAAGTCCTAAAGGAATTAGACCCCAGACTGTGGTTGGTGAGGAAATCAATAAGAGGGAAAAGCACTCTTGACCTCATCATCACTGATCTATCTGTTGTAAATGCGTCAGTCTGTGACAGTATTGGTGAGAGTGATCACAACATGGGAGATAAGTCCCATCTTCACATTAAGGATATCCTATCTTATATTATGTGAAACTATCACAGTGCTAAATAATTTTGAACAAGTTTAATAATTCTAAACTGGGCGTCCACAAATTTCTGCAGAGCGCCAGCAACAACAGAATTGTATTCAACCTCAATCTGTAATGTCATGGCCAGGCATATTCCCCACTCCACTGTCATCATCAAGCCTCAGAGAAAAGTGGAGGAGCGCATGCAGGAACAGCACTGTACATGCCTAAAATTAAGGTCTCGACCTGGTGAAGTGACAACGCAGGATTACTTTCAAGCCAAGCGGCAGAAGGAGCGTATGACATAAATAGCTAAATGATCCCACAACCAGACCTAAGCCCAGAAATCCTACAGCATCCAGAATGAATGATGGCAGATTATGTTAACTGAAGATGGAGGGTCCATAAATATTCCCACCCTCAATCCCAGTATATCAGTGCAAAGGCAAGGATGAAGCATTTTCTATAGAGTCAGAAGTTCTGAGTAGATGATCCATCTTTGGCAGCTCTGCTAGGTTCTTATGTGAAGCTGGATGTATAATGCAGTTAGTCCTAAGCAAGGAAGAAGTTAGTTTAGAATTGTTAAATATAGATTACCTCAGTGTTTAGTTTAAATGTTCCAAATAAAAAGTGTTTTGTTAAAATGCTGGAGGGGTTATTTGAAGCTAAGAAAGTTTAAGCTGTTAGATGATGAATGGAGGAGGAGACTATCAGATTCTCATGATCAGGAATTAAAGCCACAATTAAGTCAAACCCCTTGTGGTATTGTAAAGAGCACTCTCTCTAGTATTGTAATTGGATGCTGTTGGGATTAATGAGTATATATTTTAACTGCGTATTTCAAAATCTTTAATTGTGTGTTATGTGTAAACGGTTTGGTTTCTTCTAATTTATCTTCATTTAGTTTATGTAAGAATCTTCTATTTTATTGTTAAACCAAATCTACAACATTCCTTGCTTACCCTTCAACCAAAAGAAACCCCAAATATGATCAATCAAACCCGATTTCAGCCTGAGAACTGACATGCCCAGTGATAATATCAGCTGGGATCATGAGACTTTTTGTCATTTAAACACTTTAATTAAATCTTTCCTGACCTTCCATTTTCCAAGAGAGAGAAAGCCCAGCCTATCTTCATGATAGAAATTCTTTAATCATGGTAACATGCTTGTAAATCTTCTCTGTACCAGCTCTATTGTGATCACTCCTCCCTGTGAGAATATGATGAGAGTTTAACACACTATTCTAGCACAACTTTCTAGCTCATGTAGTCTCTGCCTCAGCAGATAAAGGCAAGTCTCCCATGTTAAGGGTTTGCTAGCACAACGTTTATGTTACTGGACTAATAAACTAGAGGCTTGGAATAATAATCTGGAGACATGAGTTTAAGTTACACCAGAGCGACTGGGGGAAATTAAATTAATTAGTTGAATAAGATCTGGAATAAAAAAACTAACATTAATAATGATGACTATGAAATGATTGGATAGTTATGACAATGCATAGTCATAAAATATCTAGCTCCTTCACTAATGGCCTTTAGGGAAGGAAATTTGTGTCCTTTCCTGGTCTGGCCTTTAGGTGGCTTCAGTTTTGCAGCAATCTGGTTGTTTCTTTACTGCTCTTTGAGATGACTTAGTAAGCTCTTCAGTTGTATTCAGGAATGTGGCTTACCGTAACATTCTCAAAGGCAGTTTGTAATGGACAATACATGCTGCCCTTGCCACATTGCATGAATTAATTAAATAGATATCTACTAACAAATTTTGAGAAGATTTGTAGCTCAGGTTGATGAGAAGTATGTGGGTTAGCTCGCTGAGCTGGAAGGTTTGTTTTCAGACGTTTTGTCATCATGACTAGGTAACATCATCAGTGAGATTCTCCGGTGAAGCGCTGGTGGTTTCTTAAGGTGGACGATGTAATTTCCAGTTCTTTTTATTAAGGGAAGGTAGATGGGATCTAAGTCGACGTGTTTAATGATGGAGATCAATGCCATGCCTCTAAGAATTCCCATGCGTGTCATTGTTTTGCCTGTCCTAGGAGTGTGTGTTGTCCCAGTCAACCTTATGAAACCAAGACCCATAATTAGAGAGGTGGGACATACCACCAGCGCTTCACTGGATACTCTCACTGATGATATTACCTAGATATGGTGATGAAACATCTGAAAACAAACCTTCCAGCTCAGTGAGCTAACTTACGTAGATATCTATTAACAACTGTACCTACCTGTTCTACAACTGAAAGAATCTGTGTTCATGCAATTCCATGACCCTCTATATCCCCAATATTCATTATTTATTGTGTATCTGCTTGCCTTGTTTGCCTCCTAAGTGCACTACCTCTCATTCTGCAGACTGAATTCCATTTCTCATGTTTCTGTCCCAGCTGAACAGTCCATTCATATCTTCTCAGGTTCTACAACTTCCTGTCATCATATCAAGGACAAGGAATGAATGTAAAATTATCTATAAACTTCTTATTAACAACCTATTATTTAAGTCTAGATCACTGATTTTTACCTCAGAAAGTAAGGGACCTAATACTGATCCTGAAGAACCCCAAGTACAAAAACACTTGCCAACACATTACACCTTACGTCCTTAGCCATTGAGCTAATTTTGGATTCAACTTTACCTCATATCTTATGGGCTTTTACTTTTCTGACCAGTCTGGTCATGAGAAACCTTGGCGTTGCTGAAATCTATGTGGAGTTCAAAAATGCTACCCTCATCCATTCTTCTTGTTACTTCAACAAAATGTACTATCATTCAAACATGACTTTCCATTAACAAATCCATCTTTGATTGACATTCCTTGAATTCTTACCATTAAAAATGATAATTGACACTTTCCCTCAAAGTATTTTCTTTCCAATAATTTGCCCACCATGGTAATCTGCTGCTGTTCCACCAGCTTTATCTCTGACCTCACTCTATGCAATTCTCTGACAGATTGAAGGTTCTTGTAGCTTATGTGGTCGAGAGCAGGAGCTATCAGTCAGGAAGAGCAAACTGGTGCCATAGTGAGGAAGCCATTCAAGTGGAAGCAGTGAAAAGATTATTGGTGTAAATATTGTTATTGGTGTAAATATTGCTGTTTGAACCATGAGTGTTTGTCCTGAGGGCTTCACTTTACTAGGGTTTAGGTCATCACCATGGAGTTGTAGAGGAAATCGGAGGGTAATGGGTCATGTGGGTATCAATGACATAGGTGGGACCTAGAGGTCATTTTGATTGCTGCCCATCATTTGCCACGAGAGCAGATAAAATGGAAAATAGACGAGAAAGTTCCAGAAGAAACTATCACAGAGCTGTACCCAGTATGTACCCAAGTTGCTCACCAGCAGAGAACCTGCCACTCTGAGCTTGAGCTGGGATTGCCTGCGTTTTACCAGGATTAGCTGAGCTGTATTAATCTCCACTTTGTCTTAAAGTTCTCCCTTCTGCTTTGAGATTCTCTCTGCCCCCACCTCTGTAACCTTCCCCAGCTTTATAAGCACTCCTCTATTTCTGGCTTCGTCTCCATTCTCCATTTTAATAGATGCTCCATTGATGACTTTGATTAGATTACTTACAGTGTGGAAACAGGCCCTTCGGCCCAACAAGTCCACACCGACCCGCCGAAGCACAACCCACCCAGATCCATTCCCCTACACCTTACACTACGGGCAATTTAACATAGCCAATTCACCCGCCCTGCGCATCTTTGGACTGTGGGAGGAAACTGGAGCACCCGGAGGAAACCCACGCAGACATGGGGAGAATGTGCAAACTCAACACAATCAATTGCCTGAGGCAGGAATTGAAACCGGGTCTCTGGCACTGTAAGGCAGCAGTACTAACCACTGTGCCACTGTGCTCTCTCCTATAGTTTTCCCACCTCTCTGTATTCCTTAGTAATGCTGTTTAAACCCTGTCTCTTTGACCATGCTTTCAGTCATCTGTGATCATGTTTGTTCAGTGATGAGCCTTTGAGTATGGCCATACGATGTTTAATAACATTGAAGGTCCTGTAAAAATACAAGTTGTTGTTGTGGTGGTAGATCATACATAAAGTGTCATTGCTTGTCTGATTCCAGCAGGATCTCTGGACACAATGGGGTTACTTACAGTTCCATACAGTATTCAGGCAGCAAATAGCTTGACTCCTACAATTTTAATCTTATCAACAGCCTGCCTGTAATTAGGAGAGGAGGTTTATTGTCAGGAGACACATCACCGACTCTGTTAGTAATGAGTTATACTGGCTGATGGTAGCAGAATAGACAGCAGGCAGCCAAGGTGAGTAGCTCAGCTGGTGAGACACCCTACAAGGACAGATAAACCTCTCAAGGACAGAGCAGTTTCCACCACGGGAACACAAACCGGACCCTTGATGCAGAAAACTGGGGAGACCGCAGAGTTTCACTGTGATCAGCCCAACTGGAGGTTGTTTTGTGTGCAGGGAGATGTTAACACATTCACTGCTAGCTTCTAACTGATCCAGGAACTATACAATTAAAGAGCTGTCAGCTTTCCTTGACTCCATCAGGATCACAGGCACCATGTCTGCATCTCTGTGTCGTCTGTATCTGTGTTGTCTGTGTACTTGTCATCTCTTTTCTGAACTTGTATCTGAGTTTCATTTGTGGCTGTGTCTACTCTCTGGAGAATAAAAATAGTTATTTTTGAGTTGTGGAACCTTGGAAAGTTTGGAACAGGCGAGGCTGAGGTGCTGCCATGATTGGAAACAGGGCTGCAGCACCAAGTGTGAATTTGTTCACAATTACTTAGTTGTATTTGCTGGCACAAGTTATATAATGTGCAGGTTTGTCAGAGCTGCAGTAGTGTACGCATTGCTAATGTGAGTGAGTGTGCTTGTGAGGAATTTGTCATCTTGAGAGATCCTGGTTTGTGTGGGCAGTACAGCTGAACCCTGTTTGTGTGAGTGTGAGATTTGTGTTAGCATGAGTATGAGAAATATGACCAACACTGACACAAGCCCTGAGCCCCACCGAACCCCTGACCCCTACAACCCCTGACCCCGACACAATCATTGACCTCCACAACCCCTGACCCCCACACAATCCCTGACCGTCACAATTCCTGACCCCTACAATCCTGAATAGTCAATCCAACTTGGCAACTGTTACGCCTCCTGACAACTGGCCCTCACTGGACAGCTGATCCAATCAATCGCGAATTCCCTTGAACTCCCCAACACCTGACTACTTACCTACCACTTGTTTACCTTCATCTGGATGCCACCCTATTCCCTCACCATTGACCATACACACTTATCTTCATTCCATAGATTTTCAAACTAAAAGATCTTTGGGACCTTTGAATCCCAGAAAATGGTTGTAAAAATTGGAAAAGACCTGGTCTCCAGCAATGATCCCACACTGCACATGAATGGGTAGGCTCTATACTTGTCAAAAGGCCTGAATTGGAGGCTTGGACCAAAAGTGTGGAACTCTAGAAATGCTCTCCAGAGGAAATCCATATGCAATTGCCATTCCTCAAACAATTTGGATCCAAATCTCCTTCTGTGGCTCAGGGCCCGATTTTGTTATACAATTCTCCTTTAAAATGCCTTAGACAATAAGGCACTATATAAATCTACATTATTGTCATGGAGATGTGCCCTGCTTCTTGGTTCCTCTCCTGAATGCTGCCAAGCTCTGCATCCCTCTCCTTCGGACCTGAACTCTTTCCCAAAAATCTCCCAGAAGGTGGAAGATGTTTAACTTTGGAGAGACTGCATTCAGTGCCCTGCCTGGTTAGTATTGTGTATGAGACAGTCCTTTGACTAGACGATGTGAATAAGGATAAGGCATGAAATGTAGTCCTGTAAGGCTCTGGCCGAGTGCCATGTCCTATTCTCCTCTGAGCACAGATGGTGCTTGAACATTTATAATAGTGTGCAAATGTAATAAAAAATATTGCTAAGACATAGCATAAAATTATTAGTGAAACCAATTAACGATGATCTTGATGAATGTTAGAATGGGCTTTAGGGGGCTAAATTGCCCCTCCTGCTCCTGTGTTCCTCAAATCCAGAGGTCTCTTACCTTTTTAGAGTTGTCATTGAATCTACTTACATCAGCCATTTGGATCACAACAACACACTGTGGAAACATTTCTCCTGCTCTCACTGCTAGCTTTTCACCCAGTTACCATAAGCCTGTGTCCTCCGGTTACTGATCCTCCTGCCAATGGAAACAGTTCTTGGCAGTGCACCTCAGGATGGACATATTGACCTTGGAGGCTGTGCAATCTGCAGGGAGTCAATCCATGTAAAATTTCACTTTGGAAATTGAACCAGTCTGATTCCAGACTGGGATAGAGACAGACTCTGAACTCACACTTTAATCTATTGTCTGAGCTGAGATGTTACCTTTTGTTACAAAACCTTACATTACCTTGAGAAGGTGACTTAAAAGAAGTTCTGGGATTTACATATTAATAAAACAAATCCTACAACCGATTCTAAAAGATGAAAGGCTTAATAATCCAGGTTTGTTCAATACTTCACTGTATGACACTGTAACCTTTTGTTATAAATTCTGTATTGTACGATCTTATACTCCACAACCGCCTGATGAAGGAGCGTCGTTCCGAAAACTAGTGCTTCCAAATAAACCTGTTGGACTATAACCTGGTGTTGTGTGATTTTAACTTTGTCCATCCCAGTCCAACACCTGCTCCTCCACATCATGGCATTCCATTGAGTTCAGTGCCATTATCACCAGACCACCAGGTAGGATGAACTCAATATCTGGCAGCTCAAAACCATGAGATACTAATAACAGCAGAACCGCATTCAACCACTATCTGTAATCCCATCCTCTACGTATCCCCCACTCTCTCATTACTATCAAGCTTGGATCAACCTGGTTCAATGAAGAGTCAGGAGAGCAAGCTAGGAGTAACACTAGGCAACCACACAAATGAAGTGACAACCTGTAAAAGCTGCAACACAGGACAACTTGCACTCTAAGCCGTGTAGGTAGCATGCAATAAACATATCTATGGAATCCCACAAACAACAGGTCAGCTCAAAGCTCTTCAGACCTGTCACATCCAGTCAAGAATAATGATGGACAATGAAACAGTTAACTGAAACAGGCTCAGCAAGTTCTACACTGGAATAGGATCCCATCATATCACTTCAAAAGACAGGTTTGAAACATTTGCAACCATCGTCAGGCAGAAGAGCCAAGTGGATGATCCATTTTGACCTCCTCGGAATCGTCAATGGTGCCAGTCTTTAATTCACTTGAGATGCTCTCCATGGTATCAACAAATGGCTGAAGGCACTGTCCACTGCAAAGGCTATGGGTCCTGACATTATCTTGGCCATAGTACAGAAGGCATCTGCTCCAAAATTAGCCCCACCCCAAGCCAAGTCATTCCAGTATAGCAACAACTTTGGCATCTACCTGATAATGAAAAGAATTCCCCGGAATGTTTATCCACAAACCAGGACAAATCTAACCTAGCTAACAATTGCCCCTTCAGTTACGGTCAATCAGTAGCAATGTTGGGGGTGGGGGGGGGGGGGGGGCGCAGGTGGAAACCATGTCATCCACCATGCTATCAAGTGGCACTTAGGCAATAGCAAGCTGTTTATTCATGTTCAGTTTAGGTTCAGTATACCATTATAGGAATGTAGAGATAGGACTAAGCCAATCAACACCTTAAGCCTGTTCCACCATTCAATGAGATCATTGCTGATCTCTGGCCTAACTCCATATACTTGCCTTTGGCCCAAATCCCTTAAAACCTTTGCTTAACAAAATTGTATCTATACCAAATTTAAAATTAACAATGAATCAAGGATCCAATGCAGTTATGTGTAACACAGTTCCAAACATCTACCATCCTTTGTGTGCAGGAGTGCTTCCTAACATCTCTCCTGAATCATCCAGCCACAATTCTCACAATGTTCCACCTAACTCTAGAATCCCCAACCAGTGGAAATGGTTTATCTTTTTCTAGCCCCACTTTTCCTGTTAATATCTTGAAGCCTTTGATCAGATCACCCTTAACTTTCTAAATTATAGAGAAAATGGACCTAATTTATATAATCGCTTCTCATAACATAACCCGGGTATCATTCTTGTAAACTTATGCTGTATTCCCTCCAAGGCCAATATACCTTTCCAAAGGCTTTGGTGTTCGGATCAGTTCACAGTACTCCAAGTGGGGTCTAAACAGGATTTTGTATAACTACAGCATAACTTCTGGATTGTTGTACTGTTGGTGCTCTAGATATTGGGTGGGATGGTGGCTCACAGCACTGGGAACCTGGGTTCAATTCCCACCTTGGATGATTGTCTGTGTGGACTTTGCATATTCTCCCTGTGTCTGTGTGGGTTTCCTCCCACAATCCAAAGATGTGCAGGTCAGGTGAATTGACCATGTTAAATTGCCCACAGTGTTAGGTCCATTAGTCATGGGTAAGTATAGGGTAAAGGAAAGAGTCTGGAAGGGTTACTCTTCAGAAGATTGGGTTGGATTGAAGGGCTTGTTTCCATACTGTAGGGCATCTAATCTAATCTAATCATATACAAACCAGCATTCTATTTGCTTTCTTGATTATATTGTGCACCTGTTGTGACATTTTAAAGATCTATTCACCCGAAACCACAAGTCTCCTTGGACATCCACTGTCTTTAACTTTATGCTATCTTGAAAGTACCCTGGTTTATCTTTCTCAGTCTGAAATGAATAACCTCACATTTGCTTGCTTGCGCTGAACTCCATTTGGCACAGTTTTGCCTATTCTTTTTGTCCAGCTATATTTGTTTGAATTTAATGCTCTCAGCTCTTATGCCTACAATGCTGCCTAACTTTGTGTAATCAACAATTTGGATAGATGACATTATATGCCATTATCCAAGTTTTTATCTGTGTTAGGGCCTCAATTATTTACCTTATTTAATGTGAATAATTGAGATCCTAATACAGATCCCTTTGGGACACCACTAGTCATATTCTGCCAATTTCAGTACTTACCCATTATCCCTACTTTCTGCTGCTTGCGACTCAACCAGTTTCCCACCTATAGTACCCCATCCTTGATTAAAGACTGAAACAATTTTCCCACTGCACATGTCAGGCGAACTGGTCTGTAATTCCCAGGTTTTCCTCCTTCATCCTTCTTGAGAAAGCACAGTAACACGTGTAATTTCCTAATCCAGAGGGACATCTCCAGTATCTAGGGAAAGATGAAAGATTATAATTAGGGTGTCAACAGTGTGCTCCACTGCTTCCTTTACTGTCCTTGGATGGAAACTGCCAGGTCATTGGGTCATAGTCATATAGTACGGAAACAGACCCTCTGGTACTCATCCGCGCTGATCAGATATCCCAATCTGACCTCATCCTATTGCTAGCATTTGGTCCAGGTCCCTATAAACCCTTCCTATTCATATACTCACTCAGATGGCTTTTCAATGTTATAATTGTACCTGCCTTCCCTACTTCTTCTTTCAGCTCGTTCTATACATGCACCACCCTCTGTGTGAAAATGATCTCCCTCTTGGGGGTTTGTCACAGTATAATTGCATTATTTTCCTCATTACTGATGTTGTAACATTTATTTTGTTCAGTCCCTGGTCCCAATCCATTATAAATTTCTTTTGAATCTTTGGGAAGATAGTGTTCTTTTCTACTGTAAATACGGAGGCAAAGTGACTATTCAACATGTTTGCCGTTTCCCTATACAGAGGAACCTCGATTATCTGGAGGACACGGTGGCCAGTATGTCGAGTATCTGGATAATCGAGTGCCGGATAACAGAGTTAACCAAGCATCGGGACCTTGCAATCTTGTTTGGATAATCCAAAATTCGGTTAATTGAATGCCAGATAATCGAGGTTCCTCTGTAGTTATTTTTAAAATGTCATTTATGGGATGTGGGCTGCACTGTGCGTTCCAGCATTTACTGCTGGTCCCAGGTGAGCCTTGAGAAGATGATGATGAGCTGCCTCCTGGATGGAAGTGGTTGTGGGTTTGGAAGGTGCTGTCTGAGGATCTTTGGTGAATTTTTGCCATGCATCTTGTAGATAGTCTGCATTTTCAGTCTTTCGTGGGCTAATTTTGTTCCTGACCACCTACTTTCCCTTTATGTAATTACAATATTTCTTATTGATTTTGATATTCCTGGCAGGTTACCTTTCATATTCCCTTTCAGTAGCTCTTATATGCTGCTTTTTGACCCTTTGCTGGTCTTTGTACCTTTCCCTTTCAACAGGATCTGTGCTGTATTTTCCATTTTGTAAGCCCATTCTTGTAGTTTTATGCTGTCTCTTTAGCTGGCCATGGCTGGTTTTCTACAGGGTCACTCAGTTCCTGACTTCATTGTAACCTTGGTCCAAACATGGAGAAAAGAGCTGAATTCCAGAGAGGGGATGAGGTGAGAGCTACATCAAGGCCACATTTGACTGAGTGTGGCATCAGGAATCAAACCTGGAGTGAATGGGAGTTTGGGAAGGTTTTCCAATGGCTAGATCCATGCGTAGAATTTAGGTTGTTGGAGGTTAATGGTTTTAGCTCTGGGAATTGCTACGGGATTGCATAGGACAGTGTCGTCAACCCAACCATCTTCAACTGCTTCATAAATGATTTTCCCTCCAGCACAAGGTCAGAAATAGGGATGTTTGCTGATGATTGCACAATGTTCAGCACGATTCCCAACTCCTCAGATACTGAAACAGTCTACGTTGACATGCAACAAGATCTAGACACCATCCAGGCTTGGGCTGATAACTGGCAATTACTAATTATGGGGTAGAAGTGGCAGGAAATGACAATTTCCAACAAGAGAGATCCTAACCATCTCTCTTTCCTTCGATCAGATCCCAGGTGATGTTCTCTCATTGTTACGGTTTCAGCTAGGATATCCCAAATCATTATGCGTGCATGTGTAGAGGGATGTCCTGGCTGCCTTAATCATTCACCCAGACTGTTAGTCAGTCACAAAATGGTTAGTTTAAAAATAAAATCTTCCCTTGTAGATACATTCCTCCTAGAACCAAATGAACTTAATGTTTTAAAAGTAACCAATTTAACCAGGCTTTCTTGAATTGAAAGAGTGAGTTTATTCATTATTAAACCTGAGAAGGAATAATAATAGAACACACAACCACACAGAATAGAAATCAGAGGTGAATCCAAAACGAAAATACAAATAAACATGAAGATCAGCCTCTGAATTGTTTGTGAAGAGCAGAAAAGATGATATTGCAGCTGCTATTGGATGCACAGGCTACACGGATGTTGGCAGTTGAGCAGTCAATTCTGAGATTCTTGGCTTTGCAGGATGGTAGAAATGCCTTTTGACAGTGACTGGACAGTAAGGGCAAAAGTTTTATCTTTGCTTTACCTGCAATGCAGGTGTGTTTAACATGGTTCTTGTTAAAACTGTGGCTCTCATAGCACTCTCGCCCACAAATTAGGATGTTGAACCAATTACACACACAGACTAATGTTGTCGTCAGGAGGAGACATGGAGCCATGGAGGAGACACGTCTGCAGGAGGTTGTTTTCTGCTGAGATAGGGATAGTCAAATCCTTGTTCTGGTTTTCTTCCACAGTCTCTCTCAGTTTGAAGTTTTCCTGACAATTACAGGTATGACATTCCTTGGTCTTCACACAGGATTTTACCAGACAATCACTGAGTTTGAATTTACTGACTCTTTTTTCTGCAGCAGTCCTTTTTAAATTGAAAACAAACACATTTTGGAGTTAAAAGTAAAAAATGTCTGTAATGTTTCAGGGGTCTAATCCAATACGAGGCTGTAAATTGAGAGAAGGGGATGTTCGATGAGACCTGGGTGTCTTTGTGCTTGAATTGCTGAAAGTAAGGTGTGGGTGCAGCTGACTGGACAGAAGGTAAACTGTATGTTAACCTTCATTGTGAGAGGATTCAAATACAGAAACAAGGATGTCTTGCTGCAATTACATGGGGCATTGGCGACTCCATGCCTGGAATATTGTGTACCGTTTTTGTCTCTTTGTCTCTCTGTTCTTGCTTTAAAGGTGAGCAGCAAAGGTTTACTAAATTGATTGCTGGGATGGCAGGACTGACATATGCAGAGAGATTGAGTCAGTTAAGATTGTACTTAATGATATTTAGAAGAAAGAGGGAGAATCTCATAGAACCCTGTAAAATTCCAACTGGACGAGCTAAGTGAGATTCAGCAGAATATTCCCGACAGTGCGGAAGTCCAGAACCATTGTTTAAGGATAAAGGGTAAACCTTTTAGGACTGAGATGAGGAGGAATGTCTTCACCTAGAGAGTAGTGAGCCTTTGGAATTCACTACCACAGAAAACAATTGAAGCCAAAACACGAAGTGTTTTCAAGAGGGAGGTAGAAATAGCTCTTGTGGCTAAAGAGATCAAGGGATCTGGGGGAAGGTGAGGTTTAGGTTTTGAGCTCAATGATCAACCATGATCATAGCAGGCTCGAAGGGTTGAATGGCCCACTTTTGATTCTAACTTCTATTATCTATTTGTTGCATAGAGATTACTATTGCTGAATCCTCTACCTTCAACATTTGAGGATTACAATTGAATAGAAGCAGAATGAGACCTGCATATAGAATAAATACTGTGGGTACAAGAGCAGGATAGAGGCTGGATACTCTGAGGCAAGTAACTCACTTCCTGAATACCCAGAGACTGTCTATCATTTACAAGGTACCAGGAACGGCATGGAAAACTCTCCACTTGCCTGGATGAGTGTAGCTCCATCTACAGTCAAGAAACTCAACGGAGTCCAGGATACAGCAGCTTAAATGACTGACAACTCATTGGCATTTTAAGTATTCACTCTGCCTTTCTAAGACACAATGGCACAAAGATGCACTGCACCAACTCACCAAGACTCTTTTCATCAACACTTTTGAACTTGTGCCCCCTCCCACTGGGAAGGACAACAGCAGCAGATGCACGGCAGCACCCTGCAAGTTCCCATCCAGTGCACTCTGCATCTACCATCGCTGGGTCAATGCCTGCATCTACCATCGTTGAGTCAATGTCTGCATCCACCATCGCTGGGTCAATGCCTGCATCTACCATCGCCGGGTCAATGCCTGCATCCACCATCGTTGGATCAATGTCTGCATCCACCATCGCTGGGTCAATGCCTGCATCTACCATCGCCGGGTCAACGCCTGCATCTCCAATGCTGGGTCAATGCCTGCATCTACCATCGCTGGGTCAATGCCTGCATCTCCAATGCTGGGTCAATGCCTGCATCACCATCTCTGGGTCAATGTCTGCATCTCCAATGCTGGGTCAATGCCGGCATCTACCATCCCTGGGTCAATGCCTGCATCCACCATCGCTGGGTAAATGCCTGCATGGACCATCTCTGGGCCAATGCCTGCATCCACCATCGCTGGGTCAATGCCTGCATCCACCATTGCTGGGTCAATGCCTGCATCCACCATCTCTGGGTCAATGCCTGCATCTATCATCACAGGATTAATGCCTGCATCTACCATCGCAGTGTCAATGCCTGCATCTACCATCGCTGGATCAATGCCTGCATCCACCATCGCTGGGTCAATGCCTGCATCCACCATCACTGGGTCAATGCCTGCATCACCATTGCTGGGTCAATGTCTGCATCTCCAATGCTGGGTCAATGCAGGCATCTACCATCGTTGGATCAATGCCTGCATCCACCATCGCTGGGTCAATGCCTGCATCTCCAATGCTGGGTCAATGCCTGCATCCGCCATCGCTGGGTCCACGTCTGCATCTCCAATGCTGGGTCAATGCCTGCATCCACCATCGCTGGGTCAATGCCTGCATCACCATTGCTGAGTCAATGTCTGCATCTCCAATGCTGGGTCAATGCCGGCACCTACTATCGCTGGGTCAAAGCCTGCATCTTCCATCTCTGGGCCAATGCCTGCATCCACCATTGCTGGGTCAATGCCTGCATCTACCATCACTGGGTCAATGCCTGCATCACCATTGCTGGGTCAATGTCTGCATCCACCATCGCTAGGTCAATGCCTGCATCGACCATCTCTGGGTCAATGCCTGCATCTATCATCACAGGGTCAATGCCTGCATCTACCATCGCTGTGTCAATGCCTGCATCTACCATCGCTGGATCAATGCCTGCACCCACCATCGCTGGGTCAATGCCTGCATCTTCCATCTCTGGGCCAATGCCTGCATCCACCATTGCTGGGTCAATGCCTGCATCTACCATCTCTGGGTCAATGCCAGCATCTACCATCGCTGGGTCAGTGCCTGCATCCACCATCGCTAGGTCAATGCCTGCATACACCATCTCTGGGTCAATGCCTGCATCTATCATCACAGGGTCAATGCCTGCATCTACCATCGCTGTGTCAATGCCTGCATCTACCATCGCTGGATCAATGCCTGCATCCACCATCGCTGGGTCAACGCCTGCATCCACCATCGCTGGGTCAATGCCTGCATCACCATTGCTGGGTCAATGTCTGCATCTCCAATGCTGGGTCAATGCCGGCATCGACTATTGCTCGGTCAATGCCTGCATCTACCATCTTTGGGCCAATGCCTGCATCCACCATCGATGGGTCAATGCCTGCATCTAACATTGCTGGGTCAATGCCTGCATCCACCATTGCTGGGTCAATGCCTGCATCTACCATCGCTAGGACAATGCCTGCATCCACCATCGCTGGGTCAATGCCTGCATCCACCATCGCTAGGACAATGCCTGCATCCACCATCTCAAGGTCAATGCCTGCATCTATCATCGCTGGGTCATTGCCTGCATCTACCATCGCTGTGTCAGTGCCTGCATCTACCATCGCTGGATCAATGCCTGCATCCACCATCGCTGGGTCAATGCCTGCATCCACCATTGCTGGGTGAGTGCCTGCATCTACCATCTCTGGGTCAATGCCTGCATCCACCATCGCTGGGTCAATGCCTGCATCCACCATCGCTGGTTCAATGCCTGCATCGACCATCGCTGGGTCAATGCCTGCATCCACTATCGCTGTGTCAACGCCTGCATCTACCATCGCTGGGTCAATGCCTGCATCCACCATTGCTGGGTCAATGCCTACATCCACCATTGCTGGGTCAATGCCTGCATCCACCATCTCTGGGTCAATGCCTGCATCTATCATCACAGGATTAATGCCTGCATCTACCATCGCAGTGTCAATGCCTGCATCTACCATCGCTGGGTCAATGCCTGCATCCACCATCGCTGGGTCAATGCCTGCATCCACCATCGCTGGGTCAATGCCTGCATCACCATTGCTGGGTCAATGTCTGCATCTCCAATGCTGGGTCAATGCAGGCATCTACCATCGTTGGATCAATGCCTGCATCCACCATCGCTGGGTCAATGCCTGCATCTCCAATGCTGGGTCAATGCCTGCATCCGCCATCGCTGGGTCCACGTCTGCATCTCCAATGCTGGGTCAATGCCTGCATCCACCATCGCTGGGTCAATGCCTGCATCACCATTGCTGAGTCAATGTCTGCATCTCCAATGCTGGGTCAATGCCGGCACCTACTATCGCTGGGTCAAAGCCTGCATCTTCCATCTCTGGGCCAATGCCTGCATCCACCATTGCTGGGTCAATGCCTGCATCTACCATCACTGGGTCAATGCCAGCATCTACCATCGCTGGGTCAGTGCCTGCATCCACCATCGCGAGGTCAATGCCTGCATCGACCATCTCTGGGTCAATGCCTGCATCTATCATCACAGGGTCAATGCCTGCATCTACCATCGCTGTGTCAATGCCTGCATCTATCATCACAGGGTCAATGCCTGCATCCACCATCGCTGGGTCAATGCCTGCATCCACCATCGCTGGGTCAATGCCTGCATCACCATTGCTGGGTCAATGTCTGCATCTCCAATGCTGGGTCAATGCCGGCATCGACTATTGCTCGGTCAATGCCTGCATCTACCATCTTTGGGCCAATGCCTGCATCCACCATCGCTGGGTCAATGCCTGCATCCACCATCGCTGGGTCAATGCCTGCATCACCATTGCTGGGTCAATGTCTGCATCTCCAATGCTGGGTCAATGCCGGCATCGACTATTGCTCGGTCAATGCCTGCATCTACCATCTTTGGGCCAATGCCTGCATCCACCATCGATGGGTCAATGCCTGCATCTAACATTGCTGGGTCAATGCCTGCATCCACCATTGCTGGGTCAACGCCTGCATCTACCATCGCTAGGACAATGCCTGCATCCACCATCGCTGGGTCAATGCCTGCATTCACCATCGCTAGCACAATGCCTGCATCCACCATCTCCAGGTCAATGCCTGCATCTATCATCGCTGGGTCATTGCCTGCATCTACAATCGCTGTGTCAATGCCTGCATCTACCATCTTTGGGCCAATGCCTGCATCCACCATCGCTGGGTCAATGCCTGCATCCACCATTGCTGGGTGAGTGCCTGCATCTACCATCTCTGGGTCAATGCCTGCATCCACCATCGCTGGGTCAATGCCTGCATCCACCATCGCTGGTTCAATGCCTGCATCTACCATCGCTGGGTCAATGCCTGCATCCACTATTGCTGTGTCAACGCCTGCATCCACCATCGCTGGGTCAATGCCTGCATCCACCATTGCTGGGTCAATGCCTGCATCTACCATCGCTGGGTCAATGCCTGCATCCACCATCGCGGGGTCAATGCCTGCATCTCCAATGCTGGGTCAATGCCTGCATCTACCATCGCTGGGTGAATGCCTGCATCCACCATTGCTGGGTCAATGCCTGCATCCACCATCGCTGGATCAATGCCTGCATCCACCATTGCTGGGTCAATGCCAGCATCAGCATTGCTAGGTCAATGCCTGTATCCACCATCGCTGGGTGAATGCCTGCATGTACCATCTCTGGATCAATGCCTGCATCCGCCATCGCAGGGTCAATGCCTGCATCCACCACCACTGTGTCAATGCCTACATCCACCATCGCTGGGTCAATGCCTGCATACACCATCGCTGGGTCAATGCCTGCATCCACCATTGCTGGGTGAGTGCCTGCATCTACCATCTCTGGGTCAATGCCTGCATCCACCATCGCTGGGTCAATGCCTGCATCCACCATCGCTGGTTCAATGCCTGCATCGACCATCGCTGGGTCAATGCCTGCATCCACTATCGCTGTGTCAACGCCTGCATCCACCATCGCTGGGTCAATGCCTGCATCCACCATTGCTGGGTCAATGCCTGCATCTACCATCGCGGGGTCAATGCCTGCATCTCCAATGCTGGGTCAATGCCTGCATCCACCATCGCTGGGTCAATGCCTGCATCCACCATCGCGGGGTCAATGCCTGCATCTCCAATGCTGGGTCAATGCCTGCATCTACCATCGCTGGGTGAATGCCTGCATCCACCATCGCTGGGTCAATGCCTGCATCTACCATTGCTGGGTGAATGCCTGCATCCACCATCTCTGGGTCAATGCCTGCATCCAGCATCGCTGGGTCAATGCCTGCATCCACCATCGCTGGGTCAATGCCTGCATCTACCATTGCTGTGTCAATGCCTGCATCCACCATTGCTGGGTCAATGTTTGCATCCACCATCGCTGGATCAATGCCTGCATCTCCAATGCTGGGTTAATGCCTGCATCTACCATCGCTGGGTCAATGCCTGCATCCACCATCGCTAGGTCAATGCCTGCATCCACCATTGCTGGGTCAATGCCTGATTCTATCATCTCTGGGTCAATGCCTGCATCCACCATCGCTGGGTCAATGCCTGCATCACCATTGCTGGGTCAATGTCTGCATCTCCAATGCTGGGTCAATGCCGGCATCGACTATTGCTCGGTCAATGCCTGCATCTACCATCTTTGGGCCAATGCCTGCATCCACCATCGATGGGTCAATGCCTGCATCTAACATTGCTGGGTCAATGCCTGCATCCACCATTGCTGGGTCAATGCCTGCATCTACCATCGCTAGGACAATGCCTGCATCCACCATCGCTGGGTCAATGCCTGCATCCACCATCGCTAGGACAATGCCTGCATCCACCATCTCAAGGTCAATGCCTGCATCTATCATCGCTGGGTCATTGCCTGCATCTACCATCGCTGTGTCAGTGCCTGCATCTACCATCGCTGGATCAATGCCTGCATCCACCATCGCTGGGTCAATGCCTGCATCCACCATTGCTGGGTGAGTGCCTGCATCTACCATCTCTGGGTCAATGCCTGCATCCACCATCGCTGGGTCAATGCCTGCATCCACCATCGCTGGGTCATTGCCTGCATCTACCATCGCTGTGTCAGTGCCTGCATCTACCATCGCTGGATCAATGCCTGCATCCACCATCGCTGGGTCAATGCCTGCATCCACCATTGCTGGGTGAGTGCCTGCATCTACCATCTCTGGGTCAATGCCTGCATCCACCATCGCTGGGTCAATGCCTGCATCCACCATCGCTGGTTCAATGCCTGCATCGACCATCGCTGGGTCAATGCCTGCATCCACTATCGCTGTGTCAACGCCTGCATCTACCATCGCTGGGTCAATGCCTGCATCCACCATTGCTGGGTCAATGCCTGCATCCACCATTGCTGGGTCAATGCCTGCATCCACCATCTCTGGGTCAATGCCTGCATCTATCATCACAGGATTAATGCCTGCATCTACCATCGCAGTGTCAATGCCTGCATCTACCATCGCTGGATCAATGCCTGCATCCACCATCGCTGGGTCAATGCCTGCATCCACCATCGCTGGGTCAATGCCTGCATCACCATTGCTGGGTCAATGTCTGCATCTCCAATGCTGGGTCAATGCAGGCATCTACCATCGTTGGATCAATGCCTGCATCCACCATCGCTGGGTCAATGCCTGCATCTCCAATGCTGGGTCAATGCCTGCATCCGCCATCGCTGGGTCCACGTCTGCATCTCCAATGCTGGGTCAATGCCTGCATCCACCATCGCTGGGTCAATGCCTGCATCACCATTTCTGAGTCAATGTCTGCATCTCCAATGCTGGGTCAATGCCGGCACCTACTATCGCTGGGTCAAAGCCTGCATCTTCCATCTCTGGGCCAATGCCTGCATCCACCATTGCTGGGTCAATGCCTGCATCTACCATCACTGGGTCAATGCCAGCATCTACCATCGCTGGGTCAGTGCCTGCATCCACCATCGCTAGGTCAATGCCTGCATCGACCATCTCTGGGTCAATGCCTGCATCTATCATCACAGGGTCAATGCCTGCATCTACCATCGCTGTGTCAATGCCTGCATCTCCCATTGCTGGATCAATGCCTGCATCCACCATCGCTGGGTCAATGCCTGCATCCACCATCGCTGGGTCAATGCCTGCATCACCATTGCTGGGTCAATGTCTGCATCTCCAATGCTGGGTCAATGCCGGCATCGACTATTGCTCGGTCAATGCCTGCATCTACCATCTTTGGGCCAATGCCTGCATCCACCATCGATGGGTCAATGCCTGCATCTACCATCGCTGGATCAATGCCTGCATCCACCATCGCTGGGTCAATGCCTGCATCCACCATCGCTGGGTCAATGCCTGCATCACCATTGCTGGGTCAATGTCTGCATCTCCAATGCTGGGTCAATGCCGGCATCGACTATTGCTCGGTCAATGCCTGCATCTACCATCTTTGGGCCAATGCCTGCATCCACCATCGATGGGTCAATGCCTGCATCTAACATTGCTGGGTCAATGCCTGCATCCACCATTGCTGGGTCAATGCCTGCATCTACCATCGCTAGGACAATGCCTGCATCCACCATCGCTGGGTCAATGCCTGCATCCACCATCGCTAGGACAATGCCTGCATCCACCATCTCCAGGTCAATGCCTGCATCTATCATCGCTGGGTCATTGCCTGCATCTACAATCGCTGTGTCAATGCCTGCATCTACCATCTTTGGGCCAATGCCTGCATCCACCATCGCTGGGTCAATGCCTGCATCCACCATTGCTGGGTGAGTGCCTGCATCTACCATCTCTGGGTCAATGCCTGCATCCACCATCGCTGGGTCAATGCCTGCATCCACCATCGCTGGTTCAATGCCTGCATCTACCATCGCTGGGTCAATGCCTGCATCCACTATTGCTGTGTCAACGCCTGCATCCACCATCGCTGGGTCAATGCCTGCATCCACCATTGCTGGGTCAATGCCTGCATCTACCATCGCTGGGTCAATGCCTGCATCCACCATCGCGGGGTCAATGCCTGCATCTCCAATGCTGGGTCAATGCCTGCATCTACCATCGCTGGGTGAATGCCTGCCTCCACCATCGCTGGGTCAATGCCTGCATCTACCATTGCTGGGTGAATGCCTGCATCCACCATCGCTAGGTCAATGCCTGCATCCACCATTGCTGGGTCAATGCCTGCATCCACCATCGCTGGATCAACGCCTGCATCCACCATTGCTGGGTCAATGACAGCATCAGCATTGCTAGGTCAATGCCTGTATCCACCATCGCTGGGTGAATGCCTGCATGTACCATCTCTGGATCAATGCCTGCATCCGCCATCGCAGGGTCAATGCCTGCATCCACCATCGCTGGGTCAATGCCTGCATCCACCATTGCTGGGTGAGTGCCTGCATCTACCATCTCTGGGTCAATGCCTGCATCCACCATTGCTGGGTCAATGCCTGCATCCACCATCGCTGGTTCAATGCCTGCATCGACCATCGCTGGGTCAATGCCTGCATCCACTATCGCTGTGTCAACGCCTGCATCCACCATCGCTGGGTCAATGCCTGCATCCACCATTGCTGGGCCAATGCCTGCATCTACCATCGCGGGGTCAATGCCTGCATCTCCAATGCTGGGTCAATGCCTGCATCCACCATCGCTGGGTCAATGCCTGCATCCACCATCGCGGGGTCAATGCCTGCATCTCCAATGCTGGGTCAATGCCTGCATCTACCATCGCTGGGTGAATGCCTGCATCCACCATCGCTGGGTCAATGCCTGCATCTACCATTGCTTGGTGAATGCCTGCATCCACCATCTCTGGGTCAATGCCTGCATCCAGCATCGCTGGGTCAATGCCTGCATCCACCATCGCTGGGTCAATGCCTGCATCTACCATTGCTGTGTCAATGCCTGCATCCACCATTGCTGGGTCAATGTTTGCATCCACCATCGCTGGATCAATGCCTGCATCTCCAATGCTGGGTTAATGCCTGCATCTACCATCGCTGGGTCAATGCCTGCATCCACCATCGCTAGGTCAATGCCTGCATCCACCATTGCTGGGTCAATGCCTGATTCTATCATCTCTGGGTCAATGCCTGCATCCACCATCGCTGGGTCAATGCCTGCATCCACCAACGCTTGGTCAATGCCTGCATCCACCATTGCTGAGTCAATGTCTGCATCCACCATCACTGGGTCAATGCCTACATCTACCATCTCTGGGTCAATGCCTGCATCCGCCATCGCTGGGTCAATGCCAGCATCCACCATCGCTGGGTCAATGCCTGCATCCACCATCGCTGGGTGAATGCCTGCATCCAGCATCGCTGGGTCAATGCCTGCATCCACCATCGCTGAGTCAATGCCTGCATCTACCATCGCTGGGTCAATGCCTGCATCTGCCATCTCTGGGCCAATGCCTGCATCCGCCATTGCAGGGTCAATGCCTGCATCCACCATCGCTGGGTCAATGCCTGCATCTACCATCTCTGGGTCAATGCCTGCATCTATCATCACAGGGTCAATGCCTGCATCTACCATCGCTGTGTCAATGCCTGCATCTACCATCGCTGGATCAATGCCTGCATCCACCATCGCTGGGTCAATGCCTGCATCCACCATCGCTGGGTCAATGCCTGCATCACCATTGCTGGGTCAATGTCTGCATCTCCAATGCTGGGTCAATGCAGGCATCTACCATCGTTGGATCAATGTCTGCATCCACCATCGCTGGGTCAATGACTGCATCTACCATCACCGGGTCAATGCCTGCATCTCCAATGCTGGGTCAATGCCTGCATCTACCATCGCTGGGTCAATGTCTGCATCTCCAATGCTGGGTCAATGCCTGCATCCACCATCGCTGGGTCAATGGCTGCATCACCATTGCTGAGTCAATGTCTGCATCTCCAATGCTGGGTTAATGCCGGCACGTACTATCGTTGGGTCAAAGCCTGCATCTTCCATCTCTGGGCCAATGCCTGCATCCACCATTGCTGGGTCAATGCCTGCATCTACCATCACTGGGTCAATGCCAGCATCTACCATCGCTGGGTCAGTGCCTGCATCCACCATCGCTAGGTCAATGCCTGCATACACCATCTCTGGGTCAATGCCTGCATCTATCATCACAGGGTCAATGCCTGCATCTACCATCGCTGTGTCAATGCCTGCATCTACCATCGCTGGATCAATGCCTGCATCCACCATCGCTGGGTCAACGCCTGGATCCACCATCGCTGGGTCAGTGCCTGCATCACCATTGCTGGGTCAATGTCTGCATCTCCAATGCTGGGTCAATGCCGGCATCGACTATTGCTCGGTCAATGCCTGCATCTACCATCTTTGGGCCAATGCCTGCATCCACCATCGATGGGTCAATGCCTGCATCTAACATTGCTGGGTCAATGCCTGCATCCACCATTGCTGGGTCAATGCCTGCATCTACCATCGCTAGGACAATGCCTGCATCCACCATCGCTGGGTCAATGCCTGCATCCACCATCGCTAGGACAATGCCTGCATCCACCATCTCCAGGTCAATGCCTGCATCTATCATCGCTGGGTCATTGCCTGCATCTACAATCGCTGTGTCAATGCCTGCATCTACCATCGCTGGATCAATGCCTGCATCCACCATCGCTGGGTCAATGCCTGCATCCACCATTGCTGGGTGAGTGCCTGCATCTACCATCTCTGGGTCAATGCCTGCATCCGCCATCGCTGGGTCCACGTCTGCATCTCCAATGCTGGGTCAATGCCTGCATCCACCATCGCTGGGTCAATGCCTGCATCACCATTGCTGAGTCAATGTCTGCATCTCCAATGCTGGGTCAATGCCGGCACCTACTATCGCTGGGTCAAAGCCTGCATCTTCCATCTCTGGGCCAATGCCTGCATCCACCATTGCTGGGTCAATGCCTGCATCTACCATCACTGGGTCAATGCCAGCATCTACCATCGCTGGGTCAGTGCCTGCATCCACCATCGCTAGGTCAATGCCTGCATCGACCATCTCTGGGTCAATGCCTGCATCTATCATCACAGGGTCAATGCCTGCATCTACCATCGCTGTGTCAATGCCTGCATCTCCCATCGCTGGATCAATGCCTGCATCCACCATCGCTGGGTCAATGCCTGCATCCACCATCGCTGGATCAATGCCTGCATCACCATTGCTGGGTCAATGTCTGCATCCACCATCGCTAGGTCAATGCCTGCATACACCATCTCTGGGTCAATGCCTGCATCTATCATCACAGGGTCAATGCCTGCATCTACCATCGCTGTGTCAATGCCTGCATCCACCATCGCTGGATCAATGCCTGCATCCACCATCACTGGGTCAATGCCTGCATCCACCATCGCTGGGTCAATGCCTGCATCACCATTGCTGGGTCAATGTCTGCATCTCCAATGCTGGGTCAATGCCGGCATCGACTATTGCTCGGTCAATGCCTGCATCTACCATCTTTGGGCCAATGCCTGCATCCACCATCGATGGGTCAATGCCTGCATCTAACATTGCTGGGTCAATGCCTGCATCCACCATTGCTGGGTCAATGCCTGCATCTACCATCGCTAGGACAATGCCTGCATCCACCATCGCTGGGTCAATGCCTGCATCCACCATCGCTAGGACAATGCCTGCATCCACCATCTCCAGGTCAATGCCTGCATCTATCATCGCTGGGTCATTGCCTGCATCTACAATCGCTGTGTCAATGCCTGCATCTACCATTGCTGGATCAATGCCTGCATCCACCATCGCTGGGTCAATGCCTGCATCCACCATTGCTGGGTGAGTGCCTGCATCTACCATCTCTGGGTCAATGCCTGCATCCACCATCGCTGGGTCAATGCCTGCATCCACCATCGCTGGTTCAATGCCTGCATCTACCATCGCTGGGTCAATGCCTGCATCCACTATTGCTGTGTCAACGCCTGCATCTACCATCGCTGGGTCAATGCCTGCATCCACCATTGCTGGGTCAATGCCTGCATCTACCATCGCTGGGTCAATGCCTGCATCCACCATCGCGGGGTCAATGCCTGCATCTCCAATGCTGGGTCAATGCCTGCATCTACCATCGCTAGGTCAATGCCTGCATCCACCATTGCTGGGTCAATGCCTGCATCCACCATCGCTGGATCAACGCCTGCATCCACCATTGCTGGGTCAATGCCAGCATCAGCATTGCTAGGTCAATGCCTGTATCCACCATCGCTGGGTGAATGCCTGCATGTACCATCTCTGGATCAATGCCTGCATCCGCCATCGCAGGGTCAATGCCTGCATCCACCACCGCTGTGTCAATGCCTACATCCACCATCGCTGGGTCAATGCCTGCATCCACCATCGCTGGGTCAATGCCTGCATCCACCATTGCTGGGTGAGTGCCTGCATCTACCATCTCTGGGTCAATGCCTGCATCCACCATCGCTGGGTCAATGCCTGCATCGACCATCGCTGGTTCAATGCCTGCATCGACCATCGCTGGGTCAATGCCTGCATCCACTATCGCTGTGTCAACGCCTGCATCCACCATCGCTGGGTCAATGCCTGCATCCACCATTGCTGGGTCAATGCCTGCATCTACCATCGCTGGGTCAATGCCTGCATCTACCATCGCTGGGTCAATGCCTGCATCTCCAATGCTGGGTCAATGCCTGCATCTACCATCGCTGGGTGAATGCCTGCATCCACCATCGCTGGGTCAATGCCTGCATCTACCATTGCTGGGTGAATGCCTGCATCCACCATCTCTGGGTCAATGCCTGCATCCAGCATCGCTGGGTCAATGCCTGCAACCACCATCGCTGGGTCAATGCCTGCATCTACCATTGCTGTGTCAATGCCTGCATCCAACATCTCTGGGTCAATGCCTGCATCCACCATTGCTGGGTCAATGTTTGCATCCACCATCGCTGGATCAATGCCTGCATCTCCAATGCTGGGTTAATGCCTGCATCTACCATCGCTGGGTCAATGCCTGCATCCACCATCGCTAGGTCAATGCCTGAATCCACCATTGCTGGGTCAATGCCTGATTCTATCATCTCTGGGTCAATGCCTGCATCCACCATCGCTGGGTCAATGCCTGCATCCACCAACGCTGTGTCAATGCCTGCATCCACCATTGCTGAGTCAATGTCTGCATCCACCATCGCAGGGTCAATGCCTGCATCCACCACCGCTGTGTCAATGCCTACATCCACCATCGCTGGGTCAATGCCTGCATCCACCATCGCTGGGTCAATGCCTGCATCCACCATTGCTGGGTGAGTGCCTGCATCTACCATCTCTGGGTCAATGCCTGCATCCACCATCGCTGGGTCAATGCCTGCATCCACCATCGCTGGTTCAATGCCTGCATCGACCATCGCTGGGTCAATGCCTGCATCCACTATCGCTGTGTCAACGCCTGCATCCACCATCGCTGTGTCAATGCCTGCATCCACCATTGCTGGGTCAATGCCTGCATCTACCATCGCTGGGTCAATGCCTGCATCTACCATCGCTGGGTCAATGCCTGCATCTCCAATGCTGGGTCAATGCCTGCATCGACCATCGCTGGGTCAATGCCTGCATCCACTATCGCTGTGTCAACGCCTGCATCTACCATCGCTGGGTCAATGCCTGCATCCACCATTGCTGGGTCAATGCCTGCATCTACCATCGCTGGGTCAATGCCTGCATCCACCATCGCTGGGTCAATGCCTGCATCTCCAATGCTGGGTCAATGCCTGCATCTACCATCGCTGGGTGAATGCCTGCATCCACCATCGCTGGGTCAATGCCTGCATCTACCATTGCTGGGTGAATGCCTGCATCCACCATCTCTGGGTCAATGCCTGCATCCAGCATCGCTGGGTCAATGCCTGCATCCACCATCGCTGGGTCAATGCCTGCATCTACCATTGCTGTGTCAATGCCTGCATCCAACATCTCTGGGTCAATGCCTGCATCCACCATTGCTGGGTCAATGTTTGCATCCACCATCGCTGGATCAATGCCTGCATCTCCAATGCTGGGTTAATGCCTGCATCTACCATCGCTGGGTCAATGCCTGCATCCACCATCGCTAGGTCAATGCCTGCATCCACCATTGCTGGGTCAATGCCTGATTCTATCATCTCTGGGTCAATGCCTGCATCCACCATCGCTGGGTCAATGCCTGCATCCACCAACGCTGGGTCAATGCCTGCATCCACCATTGCTGAGTCAATGTCTGCATCCACCATCGCTGGGTCAATGCCTGCATCTACCATCTCTGGGTCAATGCCTGCATCCGCCATCGCTGGGTCAATGCCAGCATCCACCATCGCTGGGTCAATGCCTGCATCCACCATCGCTGGGTGAATGCCTGCATCCAGCATCGCTGGGTCAATGCCTGCATCCACCATCGCTGAGTCAATGCCTGCATCTACCATCGCTGGGTCAATGCCTGCATCTGCCATCTCTGGGCCAATGCCTGCATCCGCCATTGCTGGGTCAATGCCTGCATCCACCATCGCTGGGTCAATGCCTGCATCTACCATCTCTGGGTCAATGCCTGCATCTATCATCACAGGGTCAATGCCTGCATCTACCATCTCTGGGTCAATGCCTGCATCTATCATCACAGGGTCAATGCCTGCATCTACCATCGCTGTGTCAATGCCTGCATCTACCATCGCTGGATCAATGCCTGCATCCACCATCGCTGGGTCAATGCCTGCATCACCATTGCTGGGTCAATGTCTGCATCTCCAATGCTGGGTCAATGCAGGCATCTACCATCGTTGGATCAATGTCTGCATCCACCATCGCTGGGTCAATGACTGCATCTACCATCACCGGGTCAATGCCTGCATCTCCAATGCTGGGTCAATGCCTGCATCTACCATCGCTGGGTCAATGTCTGCATCTCCAATGCTGGGTCAATGCCTGCATCCACCATCGCTGGGTCAATGGCTGCATCACCATTGCTGAGTCAATGTCTGCATCTCCAATGCTGGGTCAATGCCGGCACCTACTATCGCTGGGTCAAAGCCTGCATCTTCCATCTCTGGGCCAATGCCTGCATCCACCATTGCTGGGTCAATGCCTGCATCTACCATCACTGGGTCAATGCCAGCATCTACCATCGCTGGGTCAGTGCCTGCATCCACCATCGCTAGGTCAATGCCTGCATACACCATCTCTGGGTCAATGCCTGCATCTATCATCACAGGGTCAATGCCTGCATCTACCATCGCTGTGTCAATGCCTGCATCTACCATCGCTGGATCAATGCCTGCATCCACCATCGCTGGGTCAACGCCTGCATCCACCATCGCTGGCTCAATGCCTGCATCACCATTGCTGGGTCAATGTCTGCATCTCCAATGCTGGGTCAATGCCGGCATCGACTATTGCTCGGTCAATGCCTGCATCTACCATCTTTGGGCCAATGCCTGCATCCACCATCGATGGGTCAATGCCTGCATCTAACATTGCTGGGTCAATGCCTGCATCCACCATTGCTGGGTCAATGCCTGCATCCACCATCGCTAGGACAATGCCTGCATCCACCATCTCCAGGTCAATGCCTGCATCTATCATCGCTGGGTCATTGCCTGCATCTACCATCTCTGGGTCAATGCCTGCATCCACCATCGCTGGGTCAATGCCTGCATCCACCATCGCTGGTTCAATGCCTGCATCTACCATCGCTGGGTCAATGCCTGCATCCACTATTGCTGTGTCAACGCCTGCATCTACCATCGCTGGGTCAATGCCTGCATCCACCATTGCTGGGTCAATGCCTGCATCTACCATCGCTGGGTCAATGCCTGCATCCACCATCGCGGGATCAATGCCTGCATCTCCAATGCTGGGTCAATGCCTGCATCTACCATCGCTGGGTGAATGCCTGCATCCACCATCGCTGGGTCAATGCCTGCATCTACCATTGCTGGGTGAATGCCTGCATCCACCATCTCTGGGTCAATGCCTGCGTCCAGCATCGCTGGGTCAATGCCTGCATCCACCATCGCTGGGTCAATGCCTGCATCTACCATCGCTGGGTCAATGTCTGCATCTGCCATCTCTGGGCCAATGCCTGCGTCCGCCTTTGCAGGGTCAATGCCTGCATCCACCATCGCTGGGTCAATGCCTGCATCTACCATCTCTGGGTCAATGCCTGCATCTACCATCGCTGTGTCAATGCCTGCATCCACCATCTCTGGGTCAATGCCTGCATCCACCATTGCTGGGTCAATGTTTGCATCCACCATCGCTGGGTCAATGCCTGCATCTCCAATTCTGGGTTAATGCCTGCATCTACCATCGCTGGGTCAATGCCTGCATCCACCATCGCTAGGTCAATGCCTGCATCTACCATCTCTGGGTCAATGCCTGCATCTACCATCGCTGTGTCAATGCCTGCATCCACCATATCTGGGTCAATGCCTGCATCCACCATTGCTGGGTCAATGTTTGCATCCACCATCGCTGGGTCAATGCCTGCATCTCCAATGCTGGGTTAATGCCTGCATCTACCATCGCTGGGTCAATGCCTGCATCCACCATCGCTAGGTCAATGCCTGCATCCACCATTGCTGGGTCAATGCCTGCATCTACCATCGCTGGATCAACGCCTGCATCCACCATTGCTGGGTCAATGCCAGCATCAGCATTGCTAGGTCAATGCCTGTATCCACCATCGCTGGGTGAATGCCTGCATGTACCATCTCTGGATCAATGCCTGCATCCGCCATCGCAGGGTCAATGCCTGCATCCACCACCGCTGTGTCAATGCCTGTATCCACCATCGCTGGGTCAATGCCTGCATCCACCATCGCTGGCTCAATGCCTGCATCCACCATTGCTGGGTGAGTGCCTGCATCTACCATCTCTGGGTCAATGCCTGCATCCACCATCGCTGGGTCAATGCCTGCATCCACCATCGCTGGTTCAATGCCTGCATCTACCATCGCTGGGTCAATGCCTGCATCCACTATTGCTGTGTCAACGCCTGCATCTACCATCGCTGGGTCAATGCCTGCATCCACCATTGCTGGGTCAATGCCTGCATCTACCATCGCTGGGTCAATGCCTGCATCCACCATCGCGGGATCAATGCCTGCATCTCCAATGCTGGGTCAATGCCTGCATCTACCATCGCTGGGTGAATGCCTGCATCCACCATCGCTGGGTCAATGCCTGCATCCACCATCGCTGGCTCAATGCCTGCATCCACCATTGCTGGGTGAGTGCCTGCATCTACCATCTCTGGGTCAATGCCTGCATCCACCATCGCTGGGTCAATGCCTGCATCCACCATCGCTGGTTCAATGCCTGCATCGACCATCGCTGGGTCAATGCCTGCATCCACTATCGCTGTGTCAATGCCTGCATCTACCATCGCTGGGTCAATGCCTGCATCCACCATTGCTGGGTCAATGCCTGCATCTACCATCGCTGGGTCAATGCCTGCATCCACCATCGCTGTATCAATGCCTGCATCTCCAATGCTGGGTCAATGCCTGCATCTACCATCGCTGGGTGAATGCCTGCATCCACCATCGCTGGGTCAATGCTTGCATCTACCATTGCTGGGTGAATGCCTGCATCCACCATCTCTGGGTCAATGCCTGCATCCAGCATCGCTGAGTCAATGCCTGCATCCACCATCGCTGGGTCAATGCCTGCATCTACCATTGCTGGGTCAATGCCTGCATCCACCATCTCTGGGTCAATGCCTGCATCCACCATTGCTGGGTCAATGTTTGCATCCACCATCGCTGGATCAATGCCTGCATCTCCAATGCTGGTTTAATGCCTGCATCTACCATCGCTGGGTCAATGCCTGCATCCACCATCGCTGGGTCAATGCCTGCATCCACCATTGCTGGGTCAATGCCTGATTCTATCATCTCTGGGTCAATGCCTGCATCCACCATCGCTGGGTCAATGCCTGCATCCACCAACGCTGGGTCAATGCCTGCATCCACCATTGCTGAGTCAATGTCTGCATCCACCATCGCTGGGTCAATGCCTGCATCTACCATCTCTGGGCCAATGCCTGCATCCGCCATTGCAGGGTCAATGCCTGCATCCACCATCGCTGAGTCAATGTCTGCATCCACCATCGCTGGGTCAATGCCTGCATCTACCATCTCTGGGTCAATGCCTGCATCCGCCATCGCTGGGTCAATGCCAGCATCCACCATCGCTGGGTCAATGCCTGCATTCACCATCGCTGGGTGAATGACTGCATCCAGCATCGCTGGGTCAATGCCTGCATCCACCATCGCTGAGTCAATGCCTGCATCTACCATCGCTGTGTCAATGTCTGCATCTGCCATCTCTGGGCCAATGCCTGCATCCGCCATTGCAGGGTCAATGCCTGCATCCACCATCGCTGGGTCAATGCCTGCATCTACCATCTCTGGGTCAATGCCTGCATCTACCATCGCTGTGTCAATGCCTGCATCTACCATCGCTGGATCAATGCCTGCATCCACCATCGCTGGGTCAATGCCTGCATCCTCCATCGCTGGGTCAATGCCTGCATCACCATTGCTGGGTCAATGTCTGCATCTCCAATGCTGGGTCAATGCAGGCATCTACCATCGTTGGATCAATGCCTGCATCCACCATCGCTGGGTCAATGACTGCATCTACCATCACCGGGTCAATGCCTGCATCTCCAATGCTGGGTCAATGCCTGCATCTACCATCGCTGGGTCAATGTCTGCATCTCCAATGCTGGGTCAATGCCTGCATCCACCATCGCTGGGTCAATGGCTGCATCACCATTGCTGAGTCAATGCCGGCACCTACTATCGCTGGGTCAAAGCCTGCATCTTCCATCTCTGGGCCAATGCCTGCATCCACCATTGCTGGGTCAATGCCTGCATCTACCATCACTGGGTCAATGCCTGCATCTACCATCGCTGGGTCAGTGCCTGCATCCACCATCGCTGTGTCAATGCCTGCATACACCATCTCTGGGTCAATGCCTGCATCTATCATCACTGGGTCAATGCCTGCATCTACCATCGCTGTGTCAATGCCTGCATCTACCATCGCTGGATCAATGCCTGCATCCACCATCGCTGGGTCAATGCCTGCATCCACCATCGCTGGGTCAATGCCTGCATCACCATTGCTGGGTCAATGCCTGCATCTCCAATGCTGGGTCAATGCCGGCATCGACTATTGCTCGGTCAATGCCTGCATCTACCATCTTTGGGCCAATGCCTGCATCCACCATCGATGGGTCAATGCCTGCATCCACCATTGCTGGGTCAGTGCCTGCATCTACCATCTCTGGGTCAATGCCTGCATCCACCATCGCTGGGTCAATGCCTGCATCCACCATCGCTGGGTCAATGCCTGCATCGACCATCGCTGGGTCAATGCCTGCATCCACTATCGCTGTGTCAATGCCTGCATCTACCATCGCTGGGTCAATGCCTGCATCCACCATTGCTGGGTCAATGCCTGCATCTACCATCGCTGGGTCAATGCCTGCATCCACCATCGCTGGGTCAATGCCTGCATCTCCAATGCTGGGTCAATGCCTGCATCTACCATCGCTGGGTCAATGCCTGCATCCACCATCGCTGGGTCAATGCCTGCATCTACCATTGCTGGGTGAATGCCTGCATCCACCATCTCTGGGTCAATGCCTGCATCCAGCATCGCTGGGTCAATGCCTGCATCCACCATCGCTGGGTCAATGCCTGCATCTACCATTGCTGTGTCAATGCCTGCATCCAACATCTCTGGGTCAATGCCTGCATCCACCATTGCTGGGTCAATGTTTGCATCCACCATCGCTGGGTCAATGCCTGCATCTCCAATGCTGGGTTAATGCCTGCATCTACCATCGCTGGGTCAATGCCTGCATCCACCATCGCTAGGTCAATGCCTGCATCCACCATTGCTGGGTCAATGCCTGATTCTATCATCTCTGGGTCAATGCCTGCATCCACCATCGCTGGGTCAATGCCTGCATCCACCACGCTGGGTCAATGCCTGCATCCACCATTGCTGAGTCAATGTCTGCATCCACCATCGCTGTGTCAATGCCTGCAACCACCATCTCTGGGTCAATGCCTGCATCCGCCATCGCTGGGTCAATGCCTGCATCCACCATCGCTGGGTCAATGCCTGCATCCACCATCGCTGGGTGAATGCCTGCATCCAGCATCGCTGCGTCAATGCCTGCATCTCCAATGCTGGGTCAATGCCTGCATCTACCATCGCTGGTTCAATGCCTGCATCCACCATCGCTAGGTCAATGCCTGCATCCACCATTGCTGGGTCAATGCCTGCATCTCCAATGCTGGGTCAATGCCTGCATCTACCATCGCTGGGTCAATGCCTGCATCCACCATCGCTGGGTCAATGCCTGCATCCACCATTGCTGAGTCAATGCCTGCATCCACCATCGCTGGGTCAATGCCTGCATCTACCATCTCTGGGTCAATGCCTGCATCCACCATCGCTGGGTCAATGCCTGCATCTACCATCGCTGGGTCAATGCCTGCATCCACCATCGCTGGGTGAATGCCTGCATCCACCATCGCTGTGTCAATGCCTGCATCCACCATCGCTGGGTCAATGCCTGCATCTACCATCTCTGGGTCAATGCCTGCATCACCATTGCTGGGTCAATGCCTGCATCCACCATCGCTGGGTCAATGCCTGCATCACCATTGCTGAGTCAATGTCTGCATCTCCAATGCTGGGTCAATGCCTGCACCTACCATCGCTGGGTCAATGCCTGCATCTTCCATCTCTGGGTCAATGCCTGCATCCACCATTGCTGGGTCAATGCCTGCATCTACCATCGCTGGGTCAATGCCTGCATCTACCATCGCTGGGTCAATGCCTGCATCCACCATCGCTAGGTCAATGCCTGCATCCACCATCTCTGGGTCAATGCCTGCATCTATCATCACTGGGTCAATGCCTGCATCTACCATCGCTGTGTCAATGCCTGCATCTACCATCGCTGGGTCAATGCCTGCATCCACCATCGCTGGGTCAATGCCTGCATCCACCATCGCTGGGTCAATGCCTGCATCACCATTGCTGGGTCAATGCCTGCATCTCCAATGCTGGGTCAATGCCTGCATCCACCATTGCTGGGTCAATGCCTGCATCTACCATCTTTGGGTCAATGCCTGCATCCACCATCGCTGGGTCAATGCCTGCATCTACCATCTCTGGGTCAATGCCTGCATCTACCATCGCTGGGTCAATGCCTGCATCCACCATCGCTGGGTCAATGCCTGCATCCACCATCGCTGGGTCAATGCCTGCATCTGCCATCTCTGGGTCAATGCCTGCATCCGCCATTGCTGGGTCAATGCCTGCATCCACCATCGCTGGGTCAATGCCTGCATCTACCATCGCTGGGTCAATGCCTGCATCCACCATCTCTGGGTCAATGCCTGCATCCACCATTGCTGGGTCAATGCCTGCATCCACCATCGCTGGGTCAATGCCTGCATCTCCAATGCTGGGTCAATGCCTGCATCTACCATCGCTGGGTCAATGCCTGCATCCACCATCGCTAGGTCAATGCCTGCATCCACCATTGCTGGGTCAATGCCTGCATCTACCATCTCTGGGTCAATGCCTGCATCCACCATCGCTGGGTCAATGCCTGCATCCACCATCGCTGGGTCAATGCCTGCATCCACCATCGCTGGGTCAATGCCTGCATCCACCATCGCTGGGTCAATGCCTGCATCCACCATTGCTGAGTCAATGCCTGCATCCACCATCGCTGGGTCAATGCCTGCATCTACCATCTCTGGGTCAATGCCTGCATCCGCCATCGCTGGGTCAATGCCAGCATCTACCATCGCTGGGTCAATGCCTGCATCCACCATCGCTCGGTGAATGCCTGCATCCACCATGGCTGTGTCAATGCCTGCATCCACCATCGCTGGGTCAATGCCTGCATCTACCATCTCTGTTCAATGCCTGCATCACCATTGCTGGGTCAATGCCTGCATCCACCATCGCTGGGTCAATGGCTGCATCACCATTGCTGAGTCAATGCCTGCATCTCCAATGCTGGGTCAATGCCGGCACCTACTATCGCTGGGTCAATGCCTGCATCTTCCATCTCTGGGTCAATGCCTGCATCCACCATTGCTGGGTCAATGCCTGCATCTACCATCACTGGGTCAATGCCTGCATCTACCATCGCTGGGTCAGTGCCTGCATCCACCATCGCTGGGTCAATGCCTGCATCGACCATCTCTGGGTCAATGCCTGCATCTATCATCACTGGGTCAATGCCTGCATCTACCATCGCTGTGTCAATGCCTGCATCTACCATCGCTGGATCAATGCCTGCATCCACCATCGCTGGGTCAACGCCTGCATCCACCATCGCTGGGTCAATGCCTGCATCACCATTGCTGGGTCAATGTCTGCATCTCCAATGCTGGGTCAATGCCGGCATCGACTATTGCTCGGTCAATGCCTGCATCTACCATCTTTGGGCCAATGCCTGCATCCACCATCGATGGGTCAATGCCTGCATCTAACATTGCTGGGTCAATGCCTGCATCCACCATTGCTGGGTCAATGCCTGCATCTACCATCGCTAGGACAATGCCTGCATCCACCATCGCTGGGTCAATGCCTGCATCCACCATCGCTAGGTCAATGCCTGCATCCACCATCTCCAGGTCAATGCCTGCATCTATCATCGCTGGGTCATTGCCTGCATCTACCATCGCTGTGTCAATGCCTGCATCTACCATCGCTGGATCAATGCCTGCATCCACCATCGCTGGGTCAATGCCTGCATCCACCATGGCTGGGTGAGTGCCTGCATCTACCATCTCTGGGTCAATGCCTGCATCCACCATCGCTGGGTCAATGCCTGCATCCACCATCGCTGGTTCAATGCCTGCATCCACCATCGCTGGTTCAATGCCTGCATCTACCATCGCTGGGTCAATGCCTGCATCCACTATTGCTGTGTCAATGCCTGCATCTACCATCGCTGGGTCAATGCCTGCATCCACCATCGCGGGGTCAATGCCTGCATCTCCAATGCTGGGTCAATGCCTGCATCTACCATCGCTGGGTGAATGCCTGCATCCACCATCGCTGGGTCAATGCCTGCATCTACCATTGCTGGGTGAATGCCTGCATCCACCATCTCTGGGTCAATGCCTGCGTCCAGCATCGCTGGGTCAATGCCTGCATCCACCATCGCTGGGTCAATGCCTGCATCTACCATCGCTGGGTCAATGTCTGCATCTGCCATCTCTGGGCCAATACCTGCGTCCGCCTTTGCAGGGTCAATGACTGCATCCACCATCGCTGGGTCAATGCCTGCATCTACCATCTCTGGGTCAATGCCTGCATCTACCATCGCTGTGTCAATGCCTGCATCCACCATCTCTGGGTCAATGCCTGCATCCACCATTGTTGGGTCAATGTTTGCATCCACCATCGCTGGGTCAATGCCTGCATCTCCAATTCTGGGTTAATGCCTGCATCTACCATCGCTGGGTCAATGCCTGCATCCACCATCGCTAGGTCAATGCCTGCATCTACCATCTCTGGGTCAATGCCTGCATCTACCATCGCTGTGTCAATGCCTGCATCCACCATCTCTGGGTCAATGTCTGCATCCACCATTGCTGGGTCAATGTTTGCATCCACCATCGCTGGGTCAATGCCTGCATCTCCAATGCTGGGTTAATGCCTGCATCTACCATCGCTGGGTCAATGCCTGCATCCACCATCGCTAGGTCAATGCCTGCATCCACCATTGCTGGGTCAATGCCTGCATCCACCATCGCTGGATCAACGCCTGCATCCACCATTGCTGGGTCAATGCCAGCATCAGCATTGCTAGGTCAATGCCTGTATCCACCATCGCTGGGTGAATGCCTGCATGTACCATCTCTGGATCAATGCCTGCATCCGCCATCGCAGGGTCAATGCCTGCATCCACCACTGCTGTGTCAATGCCTGCATCCACCATCGCTGGGTCAATGCCTGCATCCACCATCGCTGGGTCAATGCCTGCATCCACCATTGCTGGGTGAGTGCCTGCATCTACCATCTCTGGGTCAATGCCTGCATCCACCATCGCTGGGTCAATGCCTGCATCCACCATCGCTGGTTCAATGCCTGCATCTACCATCGCTGGGTCAATGCCTGCATCCACTATCGCTGTGTCAACGCCTGCATCTACCATCGCTGGGTCAATGCCTGCATCCACCATTGCTGGGTCAATGCCTGCATCTACCATCGCTGGGTCAATGCCTGCATCCACCATCGCTGGGTCAATGCCTGCATCTCCAATGCTGGGTCAATGCCTGCATCTACCATCGCTGGGTGAATGCCTGCATCCACCATCGCTGGGTCAATGCCTGCATCTACCATTGCTGGGTGAATGCCTGCATCCACCATCTCTGGGTCAATGCCTGCATCCAGCATCGCTGGGTCAATGCCTGCATCCACCATCGCTGGGTCAATGCCTGCATCTACCATTGCTGTGTCAATGCCTGCATCCAACATCTCTGGGTCAATGCCTGCATCCACCATTGCTGGGTCAATGCCTGCATCCACCATCGCTGGATCAATGCCTGCATCTCCAATGCTGGGTTAATGCCTGCATCTACCATCGCTGGGTCAATGCCTGCATCCACCATCGCTAGGTCAATGCCTGCATCCACCATTGCTGGGTCAATGCCTGATTCTATCATCTCTGGGTCAATGCCTGCATCCACCATCGCTGGGTCAATGCCTGCATCCACCAACGCTGGGTCAATGCCTGCATCCACCATTGCTGAGTCAATGTCTGCATCCACCATCGCTGTGTCAATGCCTGCAACCACCATCTCTGGGTCAATGCCTGCATCCGCCATCGCTGGGTCAATGCCTGCATCCACCATCGCTGGGTCAATGCCTGCATCCACCATCGCTGGGTGAATGCCTGCATCCACCATCGCTGCGTCAATGCCTGCATCCACCATCGCTGAGTCAATGCCTGCATCTACCATCGCTGGGTCAATGTCTGCATCTGCCATCTCTGGGCCAATGCCTGCATCCGCCATTGCAGGGTCAATGCCTGCATCCACCATCGCTGGTCAATGCCTGCATCTACCATCTCTGGGTCAATGCCTGCATCTACCATCGCTGTGTCAATGCCTGCATCCACCATCTCTGGGTCAATGCCTGCATCCACCATTGCTGGGTCAATGCCTGCATCCACCATCGCTGGGTCAATGCCTGCATCTCCAATGCTGGGTTAATGCCTGCATCTACCATCGCTGGGTCAATGCCTGCATCCACCATCGCTAGGTCAATGCCTGCATCCACCATTGCTGGGTCAATGCCTGCATCTTCCATCTCTGGGTCAATGCCTGCATCTACCATCGCTGGGTCAATGCCTGCATCCACCAACGCTGGGTCAATGCCTGCATCCACCATTGCTGAGTCAATGTCTGCATCCACCATCGCTGGGTCAATGCCTGCATCTACCATCTCTGGGTCAATGCCTGCATCCGCCATCGCTGGGTCAATGCCAGCATCTACCATCGCTGGGTCAATGCCTGCATCCACCATCGCTGGGTGAATGCCTGCATCCACCATGGCTGTGTCAATGCCTGCATCCACCATCGCTGGGTCAATGCCTGCATCTACCATCTCTGTTTCAATGCCTGCATCACCATTGCTGGGTCAATGCCTGCATCCACCATCGCTGGATCAATGCCTGCATCTCCAATGCTGGGTTAATGCCTGCATCTACCATCGCTGGGTCAATGCCTGCATCCACCATCGCTAGGTCAATGCCTGCATCCACCATTGCTGGGTCAATGCCTGATTCTATCATCTCTGGGTCAATGCCTGCATCCACCATCGCTGGGTCAATGCCTGCATCCACCAACGCTGGGTCAATGCCTGCATCCACCATTGCTGAGTCAATGTCTGCATCCACCATCGCTGGGTCAATGCCTGCATCTACCATCTCTGGGTCAATGCCTGCATCCGCCATCGCTGGGTCAATGCCAGCATCCACCATCGCTGGGTCAATGCCTGCATCCACCATCGCTGGGTGAATGCCTGCATCCAGCATCGCTGGGTCAATGCCTGCATCCACCATCGCTGAGTCAATGCCTGCATCTACCATCGCTGGGTCAATGCCTGCATCTGCCATCTCTGGGCCAATGCCTGCATCCGCCATTGCAGGGTCAATGCCTGCATCCACCACCGCTGGGTCAATGCCTGCATCTACCATCTCTGGGTCAATGCCTGCATCTATCATCACAGGGTCAATGCCTGCATCTACCATCTCTGGGTCAATGCCTGCATCTATCATCACAGGGTCAATGCCTGCATCTACCATCGCTGTGTCAATGCCTGCATCTACCATCGCTGGATCAATGCCTGCATCCACCATCGCTGGGTCAATGCCTGCATCCACCATCGCTGGGTCAATGCCTGCATCACCATTGCTGGGTCAATGTCTGCATCTCCAATGCTGGGTCAATGCAGGCATCTACCATCGTTGGATCAATGTCTGCATCCACCATCGCTGGGTCAATGACTGCATCTACCATCACTGGGTCAATGCCTGCATCTCCAATGCTGGGTCAATGCCTGCATCTACCATCGCTGGGTCAATGTCTGCATCTCCAATGCTGGGTCAATGCCTGCATCCACCATCGCTGGGTCAATGGCTGCATCACCATTGCTGAGTCAATGTCTGCATCTCCAATGCTGGGTCAATGCCGGCACCTACTATCGCTGGGTCAAAGCCTGCATCTTCCATCTCTGGGCCAATGCCTGCATCCACCATTGCTGGGTCAATGCCTGCATCTACCATCACTGGGTCAATGCCAGCATCTACCATCGCTGGGTCAGTGCCTGCATCCACCATCGCTAGGTCAATGCCTGCATACACCATCTCTGGGTCAATGCCTGCATCTATCATCACAGGGTCAATGCCTGCATCTACCATCGCTGTGTCAATGCCTGCATCTACCATCGCTGGATCAATGCCTGCATCCACCATCGCTGGGTCAACGCCTGCATCCACCATCGCTGGGTCAATGCCTGCATCCACCATCGCTGGGTCAACGCCTGCATCCACCATCGCTGGGTCAATGCCTGCATCACCATTGCTGGGTCAATGTCTGCATCTCCAATGCTGGGTCAATGCCTGCATCGACTATTGCTCGGTCAATGCCTGCATCTACCATCTTTGGGCCAATGCCTGCATCCACCATCGATGGGTCAATGCCTGCATCTAACATTGCTGGGTCAATGCCTGCATCCACCATTGCTGGGTCAATGCCTGCATCCACCATCGCTAGGACAATGCCTGCATCCACCATCTCCAGGTCAATGCCTGCATCTATCATCGCTGGGTCATTGCCTGCATCTACCATCTCTGGGTCAATGCCTGCATCCACCATCGCTGGGTCAATGCCTGCATCCACCATCGCTGGTTCAATGCCTGCATCTACCATCGCTGGTCAATGCCTGCATCCACTATTGCTGTGTCAACGCCTGCATCTACCATCGCTGGGTCAATGCCTGCATCCACCATTGCTGGGTCAATGCCTGCATCTACCATCGCTGGGTCAATGCCTGCATCCACCATCGCGGGGTCAATGCCTGCATCTCCAATGCTGGGTCAATGCCTGCAACTACCATCGCTGGGTGAATGCCTGCATCCACCATCGCTGGGTCAATGCCTGCATCCAGCATCGCTGGGTCAATGCCTGCATCCACCATCGCTGGGTCAATGCCTGCATCTACCATCGCTGGGTCAATGTCTGCATCTGCCATCTCTGGGCCAATGCCTGCGTCCGCCTTTGCAGGGTCAATGCCTGCATCCACCATCGCTTGGTCAATGCCTGCATCTACCATCTCTGGGTCAATGCCTGCATCTACCATCGCTGTGTCAATGCCTGCATCCACCATCTCTGGGTCAATGCCTGCATCCACCATTGCTGGGTCAATGTTTGCATCCACCATCGCTGGGTCAATGCCTGCATCTCCAATTCTGGGTTAATGCCTGCATCTACCATCGCTGGGTCAATGCCTGCATCTACCATCTCTGGGTCAATGCCTGCATCTACCATCGCTGTGTCAATGCCTGCATCCACCATCTCTGGGTCAATGCCTGCATCCACCATTGCTGGGTCAATGTTTGCATCCACCATCGCTGGGTCAATGCCTGCATCTCCAATGCTGGGTTAATGCCTGCATCTACCATCGCTGGGTCAATGCCTGCATCCACCATCGCTAGGTCAATGCCTGCATCCACCATTGCTGGGTCAATGCCTGCATCCACCATCGCTGGATCAACGCCTGCATCCACCATTGCTGGGTCAATGCCAGCATCAGCATTGCTAGGTCAATGCCTGTATCCACCATCGCTGGGTGAATGCCTGCATGTACCATCTCTGGATCAATGCCTGCATCCGCCATCGCAGGGTCAATGCCTGCATCCACCACCGCTGTGTCAATGCCTGCATCCACCATCGCTGGGTCAATGCCTGCATCCACCATCGCTGGGTCAATGCCTGCATCCACCATTGCTGGGTGAGTGCCTGCATCTACCATCTCTGGGTCAATGCCTGCATCCACCATCGCTGGGTCAATGCCTGCATCCACCATCGCTGGTTCAATGCCTGCATCGACCATCGCTGGGTCAATGCCTGCATCCACTATTGCTGTGTCAATGCCTGCATCTACCATCGCTGGGTCAATGCCTGCATCCACCATTGCTGGGTCAATGCCTGCATCCACCATCGCTGGGTCAATGCCTGCATCCACCATCGCGGGATCAATGCCTGCATCTCCAATGCTGGGTCAATGCCTGCATCTACCATCGCTGGGTGAATGCCTGCATCCACCATCGCTGGGTCAATGCCTGCATCCACCATCGCTGGCTCAATGCCTGCATCCACCATTGCTGGGTGAGTGACTGCATCTACCATCTCTGGGTCAATGCCTGCATCCACCATCGCTGGGTCAATGCCTGCATCCACCATCGCTGGTTCAATGCCTGCATCTACCATCGCTGGGTCAATGCCTGCATCCACTATCGCTGTGTCAACGCCTGCATCTACCATCGCTGGGTCAATGCCTGCATCCACCATTGCTGGGTCAATGCCTGCATCTACCATCGCTGGGTCAATGCCTGCATCCACCATCGCTGTATCAATGCCTGCATCTCCAATGCTGGGTCAATGCCTGCATCTACCATCGCTGGGTGAATGCCTGCATCCACCATCGCTGGGTCAATGCTTGCATCTACCATTGCTGGGTGAATGCCTGCATCCACCATCTCTGGGTCAATGCCTGCATCCAGCATCGCTGGGTCAATGCCTGCATCCACCATCGCTGGGTCAATGCCTGCATCTACCATTGCTGTGTCAATGCCTGCATCCAACATCTCTGGGTCAATGCCTGCATCCACCATTGCTGGGTCAATGTTTGCATCCACCATCGCTGGATCAATGCCTGCATCTCCAATGCTGGTTTAATGCCTGCATCTACCATCGCTGGGTCAATGCCTGCATCCACCATCGCTAGGTCAATGCCTGCATCCACCATTGCTGGGTCAATGCCTGATTCTATCATCTCTGGGTCAATGCCTGCATCCACCATCGCTGGGTCAATGCCTGCATCCACCAACGCTGGGTCAATGCCTGCATCCACCATAGCTGAGTCAATGTCTGCATCCACCATCGCTGGGTCAATGCCTGCATCTACCATCTCTGGGCCAATGCCTGCATCCGCCATTGCTGGGTCAATGCCTGCATCCACCATCGCTGAGTCAATGTCTGCATCCACCATCGCTGGGTCAATGCCTGCATCTACCATCTCTGGGTCAATGCCTGCATCCGCCATCGCTGGGTCAATGCCAGCATCCACCATCGCTGGGTCAATGCCTGCATCCACCATCGCTGGGTGAATGACTGCATCCAGCATCGCTGGGTCAATGCCTGAATCCACCATCGCTGAGTCAATGCCTGCATCTACCATCGCTGTGTCAATGTCTGCATCTGCCATCTCTGGGCCAATGCCTGCATCCGCCATTGCAGGGTCAATGCCTACATCCACCATCGCTGGGTCAATGCCTGCATCTACCATCTCTGGGTCAATGCCTGCATCTACCATCGCTGTGTCAATGCCTGCATCTACCATCGCTGGATCAATGCCTGCATCCACCATCGCTGGGTCAATGCCTGCATCCTCCATCGCTGGGTCAATGCCTGCATCACCATTGCTGGGTCAATGTCTGCATCTCCAATGCTGGGTCAATGCTGGCATCTACCATCGTTGGATCAATGTCTGCATCCACCATCGCTGGGTCAATGACTGCATCTACCATCACTGGGTCAATGCCTGCATCTCCAATGCTGGGTCAATGCCTGCATCTACCATCGCTGGGTCAATGTCTGCATCTCCAATGCTGGGTCAATGCCTGCATCCACCATCGCTGGGTCAATGGCTGCATCACCATTGCTGAGTCAATGCCGGCACCTACTATCGCTGGGTCAAAGCCTGCATCTTCCATCTCTGGGCCAATGCCTGCATCCACCATTGCTGGGTCAATGCCTGCATCTACCATCACTGGGTCAATGCCAGCATCTACCATCGCTGGGTCAGTGCCTGCATCCACCATCGCTGGTCAATGCCTGCATACACCATCTCTGGGTCAATGCCTGCATCTATCATCACAGGGTCAATGCCTGCATCTACCATCGCTGTGTCAATGCCTGCATCTACCATCGCTGGATCAATGCCTGCATCCACCATCGCTGGGTCAACGCCTGCATCCACCATCGCTGGCTCAATGCCTGCATCACCATTGCTGGGTCAATGTCTGCATCTCCAATGCTGGGTCAATGCCGGCATCGACTATTGCTCGGTCAATGCCTGCATCTACCATCTTTGGGCCAATGCCTGCATCCACCATCGATGGGTCAATGCCTGCATCTAACATTGCTGGGTCAATGCCTGCATCCACCATTGCTGGGTCAATGCCTGCATCTACCATCGCTAGGACAATGCCTGCATCCACCATCGCTGGGTCAATGCCTGCATCCACCATCGCTAGGACAATGCCTGCATCCACCATCTCCAGGTCAATGCCTGCATCTATCATCGCTGGGTCATTGCCTGCATCTACCATCGCTGTGTCAATGCCTGCATCTACCATCGCTGGATCAATGCCTGCATCCACCATCGCTGGGTCAATGCCTGCATCCACCATGGCTGGGTCAATGCCTGCATCTATCATCGCTGGGTCATTGCCTGCATCTACCATCTCTGGGTCAATGCCTGCATCCACCATCGCTGGGTCAATGCCTGCATCCACCATCGCTGGTTCAATGCCTGCATCTGCCATCGCTGGGTCAATGCCTGCATCCACTATTGCTGTGTCAATGCCTGCATCTCCCATCGCTGGGTCAATGCCTGAATCCACCATTGCTGGGTCAATGCCTGCATCTACCATCGCTGGGTCAATGCCTGCATACACCATCGCGGGGTCAATGCCTGCATCTCCAATGCTGGGTCAATGCCTGCATCTACCATTGCTGGGTGAATGCCTGCATCCACCATCGCTGGGTCAATGCCTGCATCTACCATTGCTGGGTGAATGCCTGCATCCACCATCTCTGGGTCAATGCCTGCGTCCAGCATCGCTGGGTCAATGCCTGCATCCACCATCGCTGGGTCAATGCCTGCATCTACCATCGCTGGGTCAATGTCTGCATCTGCCATCTCTGGGCCAATGCCTGCATCCGCCTTTGCAGGGTCAATGCCTGCATCCACCATCGCTGAGTCAATGCCTGCATCTCCAATGCTGGGTTAATGCCTGCATCTACCATCTCTGGGTCAATGCCTGCATCCACCATTGCTGGGTCAATGTTTGCATCCACCATCGCTGGGTCAATGCCTGCATCTCCAATGCTGGGTTAATGCCTGCATCTACCATCGCTGGGTCAATGCCTGCATCCACCATCGCTAGGTCAATGCCTGCATCTACCATCTCTGGGTCAATGCCTGCATCCACCATCGCTGAGTCAATGCCTGCATCCACCATCGCTGGGTCAATGCCTGCATCTACCATCTCTGGGTCAATGCCTGCATCCGCCATCGCTGGGTCAATGCCTGCATCCACCACCGCTGGGTCAATGCCTGCATCCACCATCGCTGGGTGAATGCCTGCATCCACCATCGCTGGGTCAATGCCTGCATCCACCATCGCTGAGTCAATGCCTGCATCTACCATCGCTGTGTCAATGTCTGCATCTGCCATCTCTGGGCCAATGCCTGCATCCGCCATTGCTGGGTCAATGCCTTCATCCACCATCGCTGTGTCAATGCCTGCATCTACCATCTCTGGGTCAATGCCTGCATCTATCATCACAGGGTCAATGCCTGCATCTACCATCGCTGGTCAATGCCTGCATCTACCATCGCTGGATCAATGCCTGCATCCACCATCGCTGGGTCAATGCCTGCATCCACCATCGCTGGGTCAATGCCTGCATCACCATTGCTGGGTCAATGTCTGCATCTCCAATGCTGGGTCAATGCAGGCATCTACCATCGTTGGATCAATGTCTGCATCCACCATCGCTGGGTCAATGACTGCATCTACCATCGCTGGGTCAATGCCTGCATCTCCAATGCTGGGTCAATGCCTGCATCTACCATCGCTGGGTCAATGTCTGCATCTCCAATGCTGGGTCAATGCCTGCATCCACCATCGCTGGGTCAATGGCTGCATCACCATTGCTGAGTCAATGTCTGCATCTCCAATGCTGGGTCAATGCCTGCACCTACTATCGCTGGGTCAAAGCCTGCATCTTCCATCTCTGGGCCAATGCCTGCATCCACCATTGCTGGGTCAATGCCTGCATCTACCATCACTGGGTCAATGCCTGCATCTACCATCGCTGGGTCAGTGCCTGCATCCACCATCGCTAGGTCAATGCCTGCATACACCATCTCTGGGTCAATGCCTGCATCTATCATCACAGGGTCAATGCCTGCATCTACCATCGCTGTGTCAATGCCTGCATCTACCATCGCTGGATCAATGCCTGCATCCACCATCGCTGGGTCAATGCCTGCATCCACCATCGCTGGGTCAATGCCTGCATCACCATTGCTGGGTCAATGTCTGCATCTCCAATGCTGGGTCAATGCCGGCATCGACTATTGCTCGGTCAATGCCTGCATCTACCATCTTTGGGCCAATGCCTGCATCCACCATCGCTGTGTCAATGCCTGCATCTACCATCGCTGGATCAATGCCTGCATCCACCATCGCTGGGTCAATGCCTGCATCTACCATCGCTAGGTCAATGCCTGCATCCACCATCTCTGGGTCAATGCCTGCATCCACCATCGCTGGGTCAATGCCTGCATCCACCATCGCTGGTTCAATGCCTGCATCTACCATCGCTGGGTCAATGCCTGCATCCACTATTGCTGTGTCAATGCCTGCATCTACCATCGCTGGGTCAATGCCTGCATCCACCATCGCGGGGTCAATGCCTGCATCTCCATGCTGGGTCAATGCCTGCATCTACCATCGCTGGGTGAATGCCTGCATCCACCATCGCTGGGTCAATGCCTGCATCTACCATTGCTGGGTGAATGCCTGCATCCACCATCTCTGGGTCAATGCCTGCATCCACCATCTCTGGGTCAATGCCTGCATCCACCATCGCTGGGTCAATGCCTGCATCTACCATCGCTGGGTCAATGTCTGCATCTGCCATCTCTGGGCCAATACCTGCGTCCGCCTTTGCAGGGTCAATGACTGCATCCACCATCGCTGGGTCAATGCCTGCATCTACCATCTCTGGGTCAATGCCTGCATCTACCATCGCTGTGTCAATGCCTGCATCCACCATCTCTGGGTCAATGCCTGCATCCACCATTGTTGGGTCAATGTTTGCATCCACCATCGCTGGGTCAATGCCTGCATCTCCAATTCTGGGTTAATGCCTGCATCTACCATCGCTGGGTCAATGCCTGCATCCACCATCGCTAGGTCAATGCCTGCATCTACCATCTCTGGGTCAATGCCTGCATCTACCATCGCTGTGTCAATGCCTGCATCCACCATCTCTGGGTCAATGCCTGCATCCACCATTGCTGGGTCAATGTTTGCATCCACCATCGCTGGGTCAATGCCTGCATCTCCAATGCTGGGTTAATGCCTGCATCTACCATCGCTGGGTCAATGCCTGCATCCACCATCGCTAGGTCAATGCCTGCATCCACCATTGCTGGGTCAATGCCTGCATCCACCATCGCTGGATCAGCGCCTGCATCCACCATTGCTGGGTCAATGCCAGCATCAGCATTGCTAGGTCAATGCCTGTATCCACCATCGCTGGGTGAATGCCTGCATGTACCATCTCTGGATCAATGCCTGCATCCGCCATCGCAGGGTCAATGCCTGCATCCACCACTGCTGTGTCAATGCCTGCATCCACCATCGCTGGGTCAATGCCTGCATCCACCATCGCTGGGTCAATGCCTGCATCCACCATTGCTGGGTGAGTGCCTGCATCTACCATCTCTGGGTCAATGCCTGCATCCACCATCGCTGGGTCAATGCCTGCATCCACCATCGCTGGTTCAATGCCTGCATCGACCATCGCTGGGTCAATGCCTGCATCCACTATCGCTGTGTCAACGCCTGCATCTACCATCGCTGGGTCAATGCCTGCATCCACCATTGCTGGGTCAATGCCTGCATCTACCATCGCTGGGTCAATGCCTGCATCCACCATCGCTGGGTCAATGCCTGCATCTCCAATGCTGGGTCAATGCCTGCATCTACCATCGCTGGGTGAATGCCTGCATCCACCATCGCTGGGTCAATGCCTGCATCTACCATTGCTGGGTGAATGCCTGCATCCACCATCTCTGGGTCAATGCCTGCATCCAGCATCGCTGGGTCAATGCCTGCATCCACCATCGCTGGGTCAATGCCTGCATCTACCATTGCTGTGTCAATGCCTGCATCCAACATCTCTGGGTCAATGCCTGCATCCACCATTGCTGGGTCAATGTTTGCATCCACCATCGCTGGATCAATGCCTGCATCTCCAATGCTGGGTTAATGCCTGCATCTACCATCGCTGGGTCAATGCCTGCATCCACCATCGCTGGGTCAATGCCTGCATCCACCATTGCTGGGTCAATGCCTGATTCTATCATCTCTGGGTCAATGCCTGCATCCACCATCGCTGGGTCAATGCCTGCATCCACCAACGCTGGGTCAATGCCTGCATCCACCATTGCTGAGTCAATGTCTGCATCCACCATCGCTGTGTCAATGCCTGCAACCACCATCTCTGGGTCAATGCCTGCATCCGCCATCGCTGGGTCAATGCCAGCATCCACCATCGCTGGGTCAATGCCTGCATCCACCATCGCTGGGTGAATGCCTGCATCCAGCATCGCTGCGTCAATGCCTGCATCCACCATCGCTGAGTCAATGCCTGCATCTACCATCGCTGGGTCAATGTCTGCATCTGCAATCTCTGGGCCAATGCCTGCATCCGCCATTGCAGGGTCAATGCCTGCATCCACCATCGCTGGGTCAATGCCTGCATCTCCAATGCTGGGTTAATGCCTGCATCTACCATCGCTGGGTCAATGCCTGCATCCACCATCGCTAGGTCAATGCCTGCATCCACCATTGCTGGGTCAATGCCTGCATCTACCATCTCTCGGTCAATGCCTGCATCTACCATCGCTGGGTCAATGCCTGCATCCACCAACGCTGGGTCAATGCCTGCATCCACCATTGCTGAGTCAAAGTCTGCATCCACCATCGCTGGGTCAATGCCTGCATCTACCATCTCTGGGTCAATGCCTGCATCCGCCATCGCTGGGTCAATGCCTGCATCTTCCATCGCTGGGTCAATGCCTGCATCCACCATCGCTCGGTCAATGCCTGCATCCACCATGGCTGTGTCAATGCCTGCATCCACCATCGCTGGGTCAATGCCTGCATCTACCATCTCTGTTTCAATGCCTGCATCACCATTGCTGGGTCAATGCCTGCATCCACCATCGCTGGGTCAATGGCTGCATCACCATTGCTGAGTCAATGTCTGCATCTCCATGCTGGGTCAATGCCGGCACCTACTATCGCTGGGTCAAAGCCTGCATCTTCCATCTCTGGGCCAATGCCTGCATCCACCATTGCTGGGTCAATGCCTGCATCTACCATCACTGGGTCAATGCCAGCATCTACCATCGCTGGGTCAGTGCCTGCATCCACCATCGCTAGGTCAATGCCTGCATACACCATCTCTGGGTCAATGCCTGCATCTATCATCACAGGGTCAATGCCTGCATCTACCATCGCTGTGTCAATGCCTGCATCTACCATCGCTGGATCAATGCCTGCATCCACCATCGCTGGGTCAACGCCTGCATCCACCATCGCTGGGTCAATGCCTGCATCACCATTGCTGGGTCAATGTCTGCATCTCCAATGCTGGGTCAATGCCGGCATCGACTATTGCTCGGTCAATGCCTGCATCTACCATCTTTGGGCCAATGCCTGCATCCACCATCGCTGGGTCAATGTCTGCATCTACCATCTCTGGGTCAATGCCTGCATCTACCATCGCTGGGTCAATGCCTGCATCCACCAACGCTGGGTCAATGCCTGCATCCACCATCGCTGGGTCAATGTCTGCATCTGCCATCTCTGGGCCAATGCCTGCATCCGCCATTGCTGGGTCAATGCCTGCATCCACCATCGCTGGGTCAATGCCTGCATCTACCATCTCTGGGTCAATGCCTGCATCTACCATCGCTGTGTCAATGCCTGCATCCACCATCTCTGGGTCAATGCCTGCATCCACCATTGCTGGGTCAATGTTTGCATCCACCCTCGCTGGGTCAATGCCTGCATCTCCAATGCTGGGTCAATGCCTGCATCTACCATCTCTCGGTCAATGCCTGCATCTACCATCGCTGGGTCAATGCCTGCATCCACCAACGCTGGGTCAATGCCTGCATCCACCATTGCTGAGTCAATGTCTGCATCCACCATCGCTGGGTCAATGCCTGCATCTACCATCTCTGGGTCAATGCCTGCATCCGCCATCGCTGGGTCAATGCCAGCATCTACCATCGCTGGGTCAATGCCTGCATCCACCATCGCTGGGTGAATGCCTGCATCCACCATGGCTGTGTCAATGCCTGCATCCACCATCGCTGGGTCAATGCCTGCATCTACCATCTCTGTTTCAATGCCTGCATCACCATTGCTGGGTCAATGCCTGCATCCACCATCGCTGGGTCAATGGCTGCATCACCATTGCTGAGTCAATGTCTGCATCTCCAATGCTGGGTCAATGCCGGCACCTACTATCGCTGGGTCAAAGCCTGCATCTTCCATCTCTGGGCCAATGCCTGCATCCACCATTGCTGGGTCAATGCCTGCATCTACCATCACTGGGTCAATGCCTGCATCTACCATCGCTGGGTCAATGCCTGCATCCACCATCGCTGGGTCAATGCCTGCATACACCATCTCTGGGTCAATGCCTGCATCTATCATCACTGGGTCAATGCCTGCATCTACCATCGCTGTGTCAATGCCTGCATCTACCATCGCTGGATCAATGCCTGCATCCACCATCGCTGGGTCAATGCCTGCATCCACCATCGCTGAGTCAATGCCTGCATCACCATTGCTGGGTCAATGTCTGCATCTCCAATGCTGGGTCAATGCCGGCATCGACTATTGCTCGGTCAATGCCTGCATCTACCATCTTTGGGCCAATGCCTGCATCCACCATCGATGGGTCAATGCCTGCATCTAACATTGCTGGGTCAATGCCTGCATCCACCATTGCTGGGTCAATGCCTGCATCTACCATCGCTAGGACAATGCCTGCATCCACCATCGCTGGGTCAATGCCTGCATCCACCATCGCTAGGACAATGCCTGCATCCACCATCTCCAGGTCAATGCCTGCATCTACCATCGCTGGGTCATTGCCTGCATCTACCATCGCTGTGTCAATGCCTGCATCTACCATCGCTGGATCAATGCCTGCATCCACCATCGCTGGGTCAATGCCTGCATCCACCATGGCTGGGTCAGTGCCTGCATCTACCATCTCTGGGTCAATGCCTGCATCCACCATCGCTGGTTCAATGCCTGCATCCACCATCGCTGGTTCAATGCCTGCATCTACCATCGCTGGGTCAATGCCTGCATCCACTATTGCTGTGTCAATGCCTGCATCTACCATCGCTGGGTCAATGCCTGCATCCACCATCGCGGGGTCAATGCCTGCATCTCCATGCTGGGTCAATGCCTGCATCTACCATCGCTGGGTGAATGCCTGCATCCACCATCGCTGGGTCAATGCCTGCATCTACCATTGCTGGGTGAATGCCTGCATCCACCATCTCTGGGTCAATGCCTGCATCCACCATCGCTGGGTCAATGCCTGCATCCACCATCGCTGGGTCAATGCCTGCATCTACCATCGCTGGGTCAATGCCTGCATCTGCCATCTCTGGGCCAATACCTGCGTCCGCCTTTGCAGGGTCAATGACTGCATCCACCATCGCTGGGTCAATGCCTGCATCTACCATCTCTGGGTCAATGCCTGCATCTACCATCGCTGTGTCAATGCCTGCATCCACCATCTCTGGGTCAATGCCTGCATCCACCATTGTTGGGTCAATGTTTGCATCCACCATCGCTGGGTCAATGCCTGCATCTCCAATTCTGGGTTAATGCCTGCATCTACCATCGCTGGGTCAATGCCTGCATCCACCATCGCTAGGTCAATGCCTGCATCTACCATCTCTGGGTCAATGCCTGCATCTACCATCGCTGTGTCAATGCCTGCATCCACCATCGCTGGGTCAATGCCTGCATCCACCATTGCTGGGTCAATGCCTGCATCCGCCATCGCTGGGTCAATGCCTGCATCTACCATCGCTGGGTCAATGCCTGCATCCACCATCGCTCGGTGAATGCCTGCATCCACCATCGCTGTGTCAATGCCTGCATCCACCATCGCTGGGTCAATGCCTGCATCTACCATCTCTGTTTCAATGCCTGCATCACCATTGCTGGGTCAATGCCTGCATCCACCATCGCTGGGTCAATGCCTGCATCACCATTGCTGAGTCAATGTCTGCATCTCCAATGCTGGGTCAATGCCGGCACCTACTATCGCTGGGTCAATGCCTGCATCTTCCATCTCTGGGTCAATGCCTGCATCCACCATTGCTGGGTCAATGCCTGCATCTACCATCGCTGGGTCAATGCCTGCATCTACCATCGCTGGGTCAATGCCTGCATCCACCATCGCTAGGTCAATGCCTGCATACACCATCTCTGGGTCAATGCCTGCATCTATCATCACTGGGTCAATGCCTGCATCTACCATCGCTGTGTCAATGCCTGCATCTACCATCGCTGGTCAATGCCTGCATCCACCATCGCTGGGTCAATGCCTGCATCCACCATCGCTGGGTCAATGCCTGCATCACCATTGCTGGGTCAATGCCTGCATCTCCAATGCTGGGTCAATGCCTGCATCGACTATTGCTCGGTCAATGCCTGCATCTACCATCTTTGGGCCAATGCCTGCATCCACCATCGATGGGTCAATGCCTGCATCTAACATTGCTGGGTCAATGCCTGCATCCACCATTGCTGGGTCAATGCCTGCATCTACCATTGCTGGGTCAATGCCTGCATCCACCATCGCTGGGTCAATGCCTGCATCCACCATCGCTAGGTCAATGCCTGCATCCACCATCTCCAGGTCAATGCCTGCATCTATCATCGCTGGGTCAATGCCTGCATCTACCATCGCTGTGTCAATGCCTGCATCTACCATCGCTGGATCAATGCCTGCATCCACCATCGCTGGGTCAATGCCTGCATCCACCATGGCTGGGTGAGTGCCTGCATCTACCATCTCTGGGTCAATGCCTGCATCCACCATCGCTGGTTCAATGCCTGCATCCACCATCGCTGGTTCAATGCCTGCATCTACCATCGCTGGGTCAATGCCTGCATCCACTATTGCTGTGTCAACGCCTGCATCTACCATCGCTGGGTCAATGCCTGCATCCACCATCGCTGGGTCAATGCCTGCATCTCCAGTGCTGGGTCAATGCCTGCATCTACCATCGCTGGGTGAATGCCTGCATCCACCATCGCTGGGTCAATGCCTGCATCTACCATTGCTGGGTGAATGCCTGCATCCACCATCTCTGGGTCAATGCCTGCATCCAGCATCGCTGGGTCAATGCCTGCATCCACCATCGCTGGGTCAATGCCTGCATCTACCATCGCTGGGTCAATGTCTGCATCTGCCATCTCTGGGTCAATGCCTGCGTCCGCCTTTGCAGGGTCAATGCCTGCATCCACCATCGCTGGGTCAATGCCTGCATCTACCATCTCTGGGTCAATGCCTGCATCTACCATCGCTGTGTCAATGCCTGCATCCACCATCTCTGGGTCAATGCCTGCATCCACCATTGCTGGGTCAATGTTTGCATCCACCATCGCTGGGTCAATGCCTGCATCTCCAATTCTGGGTTAATGCCTGCATCTACCATCGCTGGGTCAATGCCTGCATCCACCATCGCTAGGTCAATGCCTGCATCTACCATCTCTGGGTCAATGCCTGCATCTACCATCGCTGTGTCAATGCCTGCATCCACCATCTCTGGGTCAATGCCTGCATCCACCATTGCTGGGTCAATGTTTGCATCCACCATCGCTGGGTCAATGCCTGCATCTCCAATGCTGGGTTAATGCCTGCATCTACCATCGCTGGGTCAATGCCTGCATCCACCATCGCTAGGTCAATGCCTGCATCCACCATTGCTGGGTCAATGCCTGCATCCACCATCGCTGGATCAACGCCTGCATCCACCATTGCTGGGTCAATGCCTGCATCAGCATTGCTAGGTCAATGCCTGTATCCACCATCGCTGGGTGAATGCCTGCATCTACCATCTCTGGATCAATGCCTGCATCCGCCATCGCAGGGTCAATGCCTGCATCCACCACTGCTGTGTCAATGCCTGCATCCACCATCGCTGGGTCAATGCCTGCATCCACCATCGCTGGGTCAATGCCTGCATCCACCATTGCTGGGTCAGTGCCTGCATCTACCATCTCTGGGTCAATGCCTGCATCCACCATCGCTGGGTCAATGCCTGCATCCACCATCGCTGGGTCAATGCCTGCATCTACCATCTCTGGGTCAATGACTGCATCCACCATCGCTGGGTCAATGCCTGCATCTACCATCTCTGGGTCAATGCCTGCATCCACCATCGCTGGGTCAATGCCTGCATCCACTATCGCTGTGTCAACGCCTGCATCTACCATCGCTGGGTCAATGCCTGCATCCACCATTGCTGGGTCAATGCCTGCATCTACCATCGCTGGGTCAATGCCTGCATCCACCATCGCTGGGTCAATGCCTGCATCTCCAATGCTGGGTCAATGCCTGCATCTACCATCGCTGGGTGAATGCCTGCATCCACCATCGCTGGGTCAATGCCTGCATCTACCATTGCTGGGTGAATGCCTGCATCCACCATCTCTGGGTCAATGCCTGCATCGAGCATCGCTGGGTCAATGCCTGCATCCACCATCGCTGGGTCAATGCCTGCATCTACCATTGCTGTGTCAATGCCTGCATCCAACATCTCTGGGTCAATGCCTGCATCCACCATTGCTGGGTCAGTGTTTGCATCCACCATCGCTGGATCAATGCCTGCATCTCCAATGCTGGGTTAATGCCTGCATCTACCATCGCTGGGTCAATGCCTGCATCCACCATCGCTAGGTCAATGCCTGCATCCACCATTGCTGGGTCAATGCCTGATTCTATCATCTCTGGGTCAATGCCTGCATCCACCATCGCTGGGTCAATGCCTGCATCCACCAACGCTGTGTCAATGCCTGCATCCACCATTGCTGAGTCAATGTCTGCATCCACCATCGCTGTGTCAATGCCTGCAACCACCATCTCTGGGTCAATGCCTGCATCCGCCATCGCTGGGTCAATGCCTGCATCCACCATCGCTGGGTGAATGCCTGCATCCAGCATCGCTGGGTCAATGCCTGCATCCACCATCGCTGGGTCAATGCCTGCATCTACCATCGCTGGGTCAATGTCTGCATCTGCCATCTCTGGGTCAATGCCTGCATCCGCCATTGCTGGGTCAATGCCTGCATCCACCATCGCTTGGTCAATGCCTGCATCTACCATCTCTGGGTCAATGCCTGCATCTACCATCGCTGGGTCAATGCCTGCATCCACCATCTCTGGGTCAATGCCTGCATCCACCATTGCTGGGTCAATGTTTGCATCCACCATCGCTGGGTCAATGCCTGCATCTCCAATGCTGGGTTAATGCCTGCATCTACCATCGCTGGGTCAATGCCTGCATCCACCATCGCTGGGTCAATGCCTGCATCCACCATTGCTGGGTCAATGCCTGCATCTTCCATCTCTCGGTCAATGCCTGCATCTACCATCGCTGGGTCAATGCCTGCATCCACCATCGCTGGGTCAATGCCTGCATCCACCATTGCTGAGTCAATGCCTGCATCCACCATCGCTGGGTCAATGCCTGCATCTACCATCTCTGGGTCAATGCCTGCATCCGCCATCGCTGGGTCAATGCCTGCATCTACCATCGCTGGGTCAATGCCTGCATCCACCATCGCTCGGTGAATGCCTGCATCCACCATCGCTGTGTCAATGCCTGCATCCACCATCGCTGGGTCAATGCCTGCATCTACCATCTCTGTTTCAATGCCTGCATCACCATTGCTGGGTCAATGCCTGCATCCACCATTGCTGGCTGAATGCCTGCATCTACCATCTCTGGGTCAATGCCTGCATCCACCATCGCTGGGTCAATGCCTGCATCCACCATTGCTGGGTCAATGCCTGCATCCGCCATCGCTGGGTCAATGCCTGCATCCGCCATCGCAGGGTCAATGCCTGCATCACCATTGCTGGGTCAATGCCTGCATCTCCATGCTGGGTCAATGCCTGCATCTACCATCGCTGGATCAATGCCTGCATCCACCATCGCTGGGTCAATGACTGCATCTACCATCGCTGGGTCAATGCCTGCATCTCCAATGCTGGGTCAATGCCTGCATCTACCATCGCTGGGTCAATGTCTGCATCTCCATGCTGGGTCAATGCCTGCATCCACCATCGCTGGGTCAATGCCTGCATCACCATTGCTGGGTCAATGTCTGCATCTCCAATGCTGGGTCAATGCCTGCACCTACTATCGCTGGGTCAATGCCTGCATCTTCCATCTCTGGGCCAATGCCTGCATCCACCATTGCTGGGTCAATGCCTGCATCTACCATCACTGGGTCAATGCCTGCATCTACCATCGCTGGGTCAATGCCTGCATCCACCATCGCTAGGTCAATGCCTGCATCCACCATCTCTGGGTCAATGCCTGCATCTACCATCACTGGGTCAATGCCTGCATCCACCATCGCTGTGTCAATGCCTGCATCCACCATCGCTGGGTCAATGCCTGCATCACCATTGCTGGGTCAATGCCTGCATCTCCAATGCTGGGTCAATGCCTGCATCGACTATTGCTCGGTCAATGCCTGCATCTACCATCTTTGGGCCAATGCCTTCATCCACCATCGATGGGTCAATGCCTGCATCTAACATTGCTGGGTCAATGCCTGCATCCACCATTGCTGGGTCAATGCCTGCATCTACCATCGCTAGGACAATGCCTGCATCCACCATCGCTGGGTCAATGCCTGCATCCACCATCGCTAGGACAATGCCTTCATCCACCATCTCCAGGTCAATGCCTGCATCTATCATCGCTGGGTCAATGCCTGCATCTTCCATCGCTGTGTCAATGCCTGCATCTACCATCGCTGGATCAATGCCTGCATCCACCATCGCTGGGTCAATGCCTGCATCCACCATTGCTGGGTGAGTGCCTGCATCTACCATCTCTGGGTCAATGCCTGCATCCACCATCGCTGGGTCAATGCCTGCATCCACCATCGCTGGTTCAATGCCTGCATCTACCATCGCTGGGTCAATGCCTGCATCCACTATTGCTGGGTCAACGCCTGCATCTACCATCGCTGGGTCAATGCCTGCATCCACCATTGCTGGGTCAATGCCTGCATCTACCATCGCTGGGTCAATGCCTGCATCCACCATCGCTGGGTCAATGCCTGCATCTCCAATGCTGGGTCAATGCCTGCATCTACCATCGCTGGGTGAATGCCTGCATCCACCATCGCTGGGTCAATGCCTGCAACTACCATTGCTGGGTGAATGCCTGCATCCACCATCTCTGGGTCAATGCCTGCGTCCAGCATCGCTGGGTCAATGCCTGCATCCACCATCGCTGGGTCAATGCCTGCATCTACCATCGCTGGGTCAATGTCTCCATCTGCCATCTCTGGGCCAATGCCTGCATCTCCAATTCAGGGTTAATGCCTGCATCTACCATTGCTGGGTCAATGCCTGCATCTACCATTGCTGGGTGAATGCCTGCATCCACCATCTCTGGGTCAATGCCTGCATCCACCATCGCTGGGTCAATGCCTGCATCCACCATCTCTGGGTCAATGCCTGCATCCACCATCGCTGGGTAAATGCCTGCATCCACCATCGCTGGTTCAATGCCTGCATCTACCATCGCTGGGTCAATGCCTGCATCCACTATCGCTGTGTCAACGCCTGCATCTACCATCGCTGGGTCAATGCCTGCATCCACCATTGCTGGGTCAATGCCTGCATCTACCATCGCTGGGTCAATGCCTGCATCCACCATCGCTGGGTCAATGCCTGCATCTCCAATGCTGGGTCAATGCCTGCATCTACCATCGCTGGGTGAATGCCTGCATCCACCATCTTTGGGCCACTGCCTGCATCCACCATTGATGGGTCAATGCCTGCATCTAACATTGCTGGGTCAATGCCTGCATCCACCATTGCTGGGTCAATGCCTGCATCTACCATCGCTAGGACAATGCCTGCATCCACCATCGATGGGTCAATGCCTGCATCCACCATCGCTAGGACAATGCCTGCATCCACCATCTCCGTGTCAATGCCTGCATCTACCATCGCTGGGTCATTGCCTGCATATACCATCGCTGTGTCAATGCCTGCATCTACCATCGCTGGATCAATGCCTGCATCCACCATCGCTGGGTCAATGCCTGCATCCACCATCGCTGGGTCAATGTCAGCATTCACAATCGCTAGGTCAATGCCTGCATCCACCATTGCTTGGTCAGTGCCTGCATCTATCATCGCTGGGTCAATGTCTGCATCCACCATCGCTGGGTCAATGCCTGCATCTACCATCGCTGGGTCAACGCCTGCATCCACCATCGCTGGTTCAATGTCTCCATCCACCCTCGCTGGGTCGATGCCTGCATCCACCATCGCTGGATCAACGCCTGCATCCACCATTGCTGGGTTAATGCCAGCATCATCATTGCTAGGTCAATGCCTGTATCCACCATCGCTGGGTGAAAGCCTGCATGTACCATCTCTGGATCAATGCCTGCATCCGCCATCGCTGGGTCAATGCCTGCATCCACCATCGCTGTGTCAATGCCTGCATCCACCATCGCTGGGTCAATGCCTGCATCCAACATTGCTGGGTGAGTGCCTGCATCTACCATCTCTGGGTCAATGTCTGCATCCACCATCGCTGTGTCAATGCCTGCATCTACCATCTCTGGGTCAATGCCTGCATCCGCCATCGCTGGGTCAATGCCTGCATCCACCATTGCTGGGTCAATGCGTGCATCCACCATCGCTGTGTCAATGCCTGCATCCACCATCGCTGGGTCAATGCCTGCATCCACCATTGCTGGGTCAGTGCCTGCATCTACCATCTCTGGGTCAATGCCTGCATCTACCATCGCTGTGTCAATGCCTGCATCTACCATCGCTGGGTCAATGCCTGCATCCACCATCGCTGGGTCAATGCCTGCATCTCCATGCTGGGTCAATGCCTGCATCTACCATCGCTGGGTCAATGCCTGCATCCACCATCGCTGGGTCAATGCCTGCATCTACCATTGCTGGGTCAATGCCTGCATCCACCATCGCTGGGTCAATGCCTGCATCCACCATCGCTGGGTCAATGCCTGCATCCACCATCGCTGGGTCAATGCCTGCATCTACCATCGCTGGGTCAATGCCTGCATCTGCCATCTCTGGGTCAATGCCTGCATCTCCAATTCTGGGTCAATGCCTGCATCTACCATCGCTGGGTCAATGCCTGCATCTACCATCGCTGGGTCAATGCCTGCATCCACCATCGCTGGGTCAATGCCTGCATCCACCATCGCTGGGTCAATGCCTGCATCCACCATCGCTGGGTCAATGCCTGCATCCACCATCGCTGGGTCAATGCCTGCATCCACCATCGCTGGGTCAATGCCTGCATCTACCATCGCTGGGTCAATGCCTGCATCACCATCGCTGGGTCAATGCCTGCATCTACCATCGCTGGGTCAATGCCTGCATCCACCATCGCTGGGTCAATGCCTGCATCACCATCGCTGGGTCAATGCCTGCATCCACCATCGCTGGGTCAATGCCTGCATCTCCAATGCTGGGTCAATGCCTGCATCTACCATCGCTGGGTCAATGCCTGCATCCACCATCTTTGGGTCAATGCCTGCATCCACCATCGCTGGGTCAATGCCTGCATCTACCATTGCTGGGTCAATGCCTGCATCCACCATTGCTGGGTCAATGCCTGCATCTACCATCGCTGGGTCAATGCCTGCATCCACCATCGCTGGGTCAATGCCTGCATCCACCATCGCTGGGTCAATGCCTGCATCCACCATCTCTGGGTCAATGCCTGCATCTACCATCGCTGGGTCAATGCCTGCATCCACCATCGCTGTGTCAATGCCTGCATCTACCATCGCTGGGTCAATGCCTGCATCCACCATCGCTGGGTCAATGCCTGCATCCACCATCGCTGGGTCAATGCCTGCATTCACCATCGCTGGGTCAATGCCTGCATCCACCATTGCTGGTCAATGCCTGCATCTACCATCGCTGGGTCAATGCCTGCATCCACCATCGCTGGGTCAATGCCTGCATCTACCATCGCTGGGTCAATGCCTGCATCCACCATCGCTGGTTCAATGTCTCCATCCACCCTCGCTGGGTCGATGCCTGCATCCACCATCGCTGGGTCAATGCCTGCATCCACCATCGCTGGGTCAATGCCTGCATCACCATCGCTGGGTCAATGCCTGCATCCACCATCGCTGGGTCAATGCCTGCATCTACCATCTCTGGGTCAATGCCTGCATCCACCATCGCTGGGTCAATGCCTGCATCACCATCGCTGGGTCAATGCCTGCATCCACCATCGCTGGGTCAATGCCTGCATCCACCATTGCTGGGTCAGTGCCTGCATCTACCATCGCTGGGTCAATGCCTGCATCCACCATCGCTGGGTCAATGCCTGCATCTACCATCTGGGTCAATGCCTGCATCCACCATCGCTGGGTCAATGCCTGCATCCACCATTGCTGGGTCAATGCCTGCATCCACCATCGCTGGGTCAATGCCTGCATCCACCATCGCTGGGTCAATGCCTGCATCCACCATTGCTGGGTCAGTGCCTGCATCTACCATCGCTGGGTCAATGCCTGCATCTACCATCGCTGGGTCAATGCCTGCATCCACCATCGCTGGGTCAATGCCTGCATCCACCATCGCTGGGTCAATGCCTGCATCCACCATCGCTGGGTCAATGCCTGCATCCACCATCGCTGGGTCAATGCCTGCATCCACCATTGCTGGGTCAATGCCTGCATCACCATCGCTGGGTCAATGCCTGCATCCACCATCGCTGGGTCAATGCCTGCATCACCATCGCTGGGTCAATGCCTGCATCCACCATCGCTGGGTCAATGCCTGCATCCACCATCGCTGGGTCAATGCCTGCATCCACCATCGCTGGGTCAATGCCTGCATCCACCATCGCTGGTTCAATGCCTGCATCCACCATCGCTGGGTCAATGCCTGCATCCACTATCGCTGTGTCAATGCCTGCATCTACCATCGCTGGGTCAATGCCTGCATCCACCATCGCTGGGTCAATGCCTGCATCTACCATCGCTGGGTCAATGCCTGCATCCACCATCGCTGGGTCAATGCCTGCATCTCCAATGCTGGGTCAATGCCTGCATCTACCATCGCTGGGTCAATGCCTGCATCCACCATCGCTGGGTCAATGCCTGCATCTACCATTGCTGGGTCAATGCCTGCATCTACCATCTCTGGGTCAATGCCTGCATCCACCATCGCTGGGTCAATGCCTGCATCCACCATCGCTGGGTCAATGCCTGCATCTACCATCGCTGGGTCAATGCCTGCATCCACTATTGCTGTGTCAATGCCTGCATCTACCATCGCTGGGTCAATGCCTGCATCCACCATCGCTGGGTCAATGCCTGCATCTCCATCGCTGGGTCAATGCCTGCATCTACCATCGCTGGGTCAATGCCTGCATCCACCATCGCTGGGTCAATGCCTGCATCTACCATTGCTGGGTCAATGCCTGCATCCACCATCTCTGGGTCAATGCCTGCATCCACCATCGCTGGGTCAATGCCTGCATCCACCATCGCTGGGTCAATGCCTGCATCTACCATCGCTGGGTCAATGCCTGCATCTGCCATCTCTGGGTCAATGCCTGCATCCGCCATTGCTGGGTCAATGCCTGCATCCACCATCGCTGGGTCAATGCCTGCATCTACCATCTGGGTCAATGCCTGCATCTACCATCGCTGTGTCAATGCCTGCATCCACCATCTCTGGGTCAATGCCTGCATCCACCATTGCTGGGTCAATGCCTGCATCCACCATCGCTGGGTCAATGCCTGCATCTCCAATTCTGGGTCAATGCCTGCATCTACCATCGCTGGGTCAATGCCTGCATCCACCATCGCTGGGTCAATGCCTGCATCACCATCGCTGGGTCAATGCCTGCATCTACCATCGCTGGGTCAATGCCTGCATCCACCATGCTGGGTCAATGCCTGCATCCACCATTGCTGGGTCAATGCCTGCATCCACCATCGCTGGGTCAATGCCTGCATCTACCATCTCTGGGTCAATGCCTGCATCCACCATCGCTGGGTCAATGCCTGCATCCACCATCGCTGGGTCAATGCCTGCATCCACCATCGCTGGGTCAATGCCTGCATCCACCATTGCTGGGTCAGTGCCTGCATCTACCATCGCTGGGTCAATGCCTGCATCCACCATCGCTGGGTCAATGCCTGCATCCACCATCTCTGGGTCAATGCCTGCATCCACCATCGCTGGGTCAATGCCTGCATCCACCATCGCTGGGTCAATGCCTGCATCCACCATCGCTGGGTCAATGCCTGCATCCACCATCGCTGGGTCAATGCCTGCATCCACCATTGCTGGGTCAATGCCTGCATCTACCATCGCTGGGTCAATGCCTGCATCTACCATCGCTGGGTCAATGCCTGCATCTACCATCGCTGGGTCAATGCCTGCATCCACCATCGCTGGGTCAATGCCTGCATCTCCAATGCTGGGTCAATGCCTGCATCTACCATCGCTGGGTCAATGCCTGCATCCACCATCGCTGGGTCAATGCCTGCATCTACCATTGCTGGGTCAATGCCTGCATCCACCATCTCTGGGTCAATGCCTGCATCCACCATCGCTGGGTCAATGCCTGCATCCACCATCGCTGGGTCAATGCCTGCATCTACCATCGCTGGGTCAATGCCTGCATCTGCCATCTCTGGGTCAATGCCTGCATCTCCAATTCTGGGTCAATGCCTGCATCTACCATTGCTGGGTCAATGCCTGCATCTACCATCGCTGGGTCAATGCCTGCATCCACCATCGCTGGGTCAATGCCTGCATCCACCATCGCTGGGTCAATGCCTGCATCCACCATCGCTGGGTCAATGCCTGCATCCACCATCGCTGGGTCAATGCCTGCATCCACCATCGCTGGGTCAATGCCTGCATCTACCATCGCTGGGTCAATGCCTGCATCCACTATCGCTGTGTCAATGCCTGCATCTACCATCGCTGGGTCAATGCCTGCATCCACCATTGCTGGGTCAATGCCTGCATCTACCATCGCTGGGTCAATGCCTGCATCCACCATCGCTGGGTCAATGCCTGCATCTCCATGCTGGGTCAATGCCTGCATCTACCATCGCTGGGTCAATGCCTGCATCCACCATCTTTGGGTCAATGCCTGCATCCACCATTGCTGGGTCAATGCCTGCATCTACCATTGCTGGGTCAATGCCTGCATCCACCATTGCTGGGTCAATGCCTGCATCTACCATCGCTGGGTCAATGCCTGCATCCACCATCGCTGGGTCAATGCCTGCATCCACCATCGCTGGGTCAATGCCTGCATCCACCATCTCTGTGTCAATGCCTGCATCTACCATCGCTGGGTCAATGCCTGCATCTACCATCGCTGGGTCAATGCCTGCATCTACCATCGCTGGGTCAATGCCTGCATCCACCATCGCTGGGTCAATGCCTGCATCCACCATCGCTGGGTCAATGCCTGCATTCACCATCGCTGGGTCAATGCCTGCATCCACCATTGCTGGGTCAGTGCCTGCATCTACCATCGCTGGGTCAATGCCTGCATCCACCATCGCTGGGTCAATGCCTGCATCTACCATCGCTGGGTCAATGCCTGCATCCACCATCGCTGGTTCAATGTCTCCATCCACCCTCGCTGGGTCGATGCCTGCATCCACCATCGCTGGGTCAATGCCTGCATCCACCATTGCTGGGTCAATGCCTGCATCACCATCGCTGGGTCAATGCCTGCATCCACCATCGCTGGGTCAAAGCCTGCATCTACCATCTCTGGATCAATGCCTGCATCCACCATCGCTGGGTCAATGCCTGCATCCACCATCGCTGTGTCAATGCCTGCATCCACCATCGCTGGGTCAATGCCTGCATCCACCATTGCTGGGTCAGTGCCTGCATCTACCATCGCTGGGTCAATGCCTGCATCCACCATCGCTGTGTCAATGCCTGCATCTACCATCTCTGGGTCAATGCCTGCATCCACCATCGCTGGGTCAATGCCTGCATCCACCATTGCTGGGTCAATGCCTGCATCCACCATCGCTGGGTCAATGCCTGCATCCACCATCGCTGGGTCAATGCCTGCATCCACCATTGCTGGGTCAGTGCCTGCATCTACCATCGCTGGGTCAATGCCTGCATCTACCATCGCTGGGTCAATGCCTGCATCCACCATCTCTGGGTCAATGCCTGCATCCACCATTGCTGGGTCAATGCCTGCATCCACCATTGCTGGGTCAATGCCTGCATCCACCATCGCTGGGTCAATGCCTGCATCCACCATTGCTGGGTCAATGCCAGCATCACCATTGCTAGGTCAATGCCTGCATCCACCATCGCTGGGTCAATGCCTGCATGTACCATCTCTGGGTCAATGCCTGCATCCACCATCGCTGGGTCAATGCCTGCATCCACCATCGCTGGGTCAATGCCTGCATCCACCATCGCTGGGTCAATGCCTGCATCCACCATCGCTGGTTCAATGCCTGCATCCACCATCGCTGGGTCAATGCCTGCATCCACTATCGCTGTGTCAATGCCTGCATCTACCATCGCTGGGTCAATGCCTGCATCCACCATTGCTGGGTCAATGCCTGCATCTACCATCGCTGGGTCAATGCCTGCATCCACCATCGCTGGGTCAATGCCTGCATCTCCATGCTGGGTCAATGCCTGCATCTACCATCGCTGGGTCAATGCCTGCATCCACCATCGCTGGGTCAATGCCTGCATCTACCATTGCTGGGTCAATGCCTGCATCTACCATCTCTGGGTCAATGCCTGCATCCACCATCGCTGGGTCAATGCCTGCATCCACCATCGCTGGTTCAATGCCTGCATCTACCATCGCTGGGTCAATGCCTGCATCCACTATTGCTGTGTCAATGCCTGCATCTACCATCGCTGGGTCAATGCCTGCATCCACCATCGCTGGGTCAATGCCTGCATCTCCAATGCTGGGTCAATGCCTGCATCTACCATCGCTGGGTCAATGCCTGCATCCACCATCGCTGGGTCAATGCCTGCATCTACCATTGCTGGGTCAATGCCTGCATCCACCATCTCTGGGTCAATGCCTGCATCCACCATCGCTGGGTCAATGCCTGCATCCACCATCGCTGGGTCAATGCCTGCATCTACCATCGCTGGGTCAATGCCTGCATCTGCCATCTCTGGGCCAATGCCTGCATCCGCCATTGCTGGGTCAATGCCTGCATCCACCATCGCTGGGTCAATGCCTGCATCTACCATCTCTGGGTCAATGCCTGCATCTACCATCGCTGTGTCAATGCCTGCATCCACCATCTCTGGGTCAATGCCTGCATCCACCATTGCTGGGTCAATGCCTGCATCCACCATCGCTGGGTCAATGCCTGCATCTCCAATTCTGGGTCAATGCCTGCATCTACCATCGCTGGGTCAATGCCTGCATCCACCATCGCTGGGTCAATGCCTGCATCTACCATCTCTGGGTCAATGCCTGCATCTACCATCGCTGTGTCAATGCCTGCATCCACCATCTCTGGGTCAATGCCTGCATCCACCATTGCTGGGTCAATGCCTGCATCCACCATCGCTGGGTCAATGCCTGCATCTCCAATGCTGGGTCAATGCCTGCATCTACCATCGCTGGGTCAATGCCTGCATCCACCATCGCTAGGTCAATGCCTGCATCCACCATTGCTGGGTCAATGCCTGCATCCACCATCGCTGGGTCAATGCCTGCATCCACCATTGCTGGGTCAATGCCTGCATCAGCATTGCTAGGTCAATGCCTGCATCCACCATCGCTGGGTCAATGCCTGCATGTACCATCTCTGGATCAATGCCTGCATCCGCCATCGCTGGGTCAATGCCTGCATCCACCACTGCTGTGTCAATGCCTGCATCCACCATCGCTGGGTCAATGCCTGCATCCACCATCGCTGGGTCAATGCCTGCATCCACCATTGCTGGGTGAATGCCTGCATCTACCATCTCTGGGTCAATGCCTGCATCCACCATCGCTGGGTCAATGCCTGCATCCACCATCGCTGGTCAATGCCTGCATCGACCATCGCTGGGTCAATGCCTGCATCCACTATCGCTGTGTCAATGCCTGCATCTACCATCGCTGGGTCAATGCCTGCATCCACCATTGCTGGGTCAATGCCTGCATCTACCATCGCTGGGTCAATGCCTGCATCCACCATCGCTGGGTCAATGCCTGCATCTCCAATGCTGGGTCAATGCCTGCATCTACCATCGCTGGGTCAATGCCTGCATCCACCATCGCTGGGTCAATGCCTGCATCTACCATTGCTGGGTCAATGCCTGCATCCACCATCTCTGGGTCAATGCCTGCATCCACCATCGCTGGGTCAATGCCTGCATCCACCATCGCTGGGTCAATGCCTGCATCTACCATTGCTGTGTCAATGCCTGCATCCACCATCTCTGGGTCAATGCCTGCATCCACCATTGCTGGGTCAATGCCTGCATCCACCATCGCTGGATCAATGCCTGCATCTCCAATGCTGGGTCAATGCCTGCATCTACCATCGCTGGGTCAATGCCTGCATCCACCATCGCTGGGTCAATGCCTGCATCCACCATTGCTGGGTCAATGCCTGCATCTACCATCTCTGGGTCAATGCCTGCATCCACCATCGCTGGGTCAATGCCTGCATCCACCATCGCTGGGTCAATGCCTGCATCCACCATTGCTGGGTCAATGTCTGCATCCACCATCGCTGGGTCAATGCCTGCATCCACCATCTCTGGGTCAATGCCTGCATCCACCATCGCTGGGTCAATGCCTGCATCCACCATCGCTGGGTCAATGCCTGCATCCACCATCGCTGGGTCAATGCCTGCATCCACCATCGCTGGGTCAATGCCTGCATCCACCATCGCTGGGTCAATGCCTGCATCTACCATCGCTGGGTCAATGCCTGCATCTGCCATCTCTGGGTCAATGCCTGCATCCGCCATTGCTGGGTCAATGCCTGCATCCACCATCGCTGGGTCAATGCCTGCATCTACCATCTCTGGGTCAATGCCTGCATCTACCATCGCTGTGTCAATGCCTGCATCCACCATCTCTGGGTCAATGCCTGCATCCACCATTGCTGGGTCAATGCCTGCATCCACCATCGCTGGGTCAATGCCTGCATCTCCAATGCTGGGTCAATGCCTGCATCTACCATCGCTGGGTCAATGCCTGCATCCACCATCGCTGGGTCAATGCCTGCATCCACCATTGCTGGGTCAATGCCTGCATCCACCATCGCTGGGTCAATGCCTGCATCTACCATCTCTGGGTCAATGCCTGCATCCACCATCGCTGGGTCAATGCCTGCATCTACCATCGCTGGGTCAATGCCTGCATCACCATCGCTGGGTCAATGCCTGCATCCACCATCGCTGGGTCAATGCCTGCATCCACCATCGCTGGGTCAATGCCTGCATCTACCATCGCTGGGTCAATGCCTGCATCACCATTGCTGGGTCAATGCCTGCATCCACCATCGCTGGGTCAATGCCTGCATCACCATTGCTGGGTCAATGCCTGCATCTCCAATGCTGGGTCAATGCCTGCACCTACCATCGCTGGGTCAATGCCTGCATCTTCCATCTCTGGGTCAATGCCTGCATCCACCATTGCTGGGTCAATGCCTGCATCTACCATCGCTGGGTCAATGCCTGCATCTACCATCGCTGGGTCAATGCCTGCATCCACCATCGCTGGGTCAATGCCTGCATCCACCATCTCTGGGTCAATGCCTGCATCTACCATCGCTGGGTCAATGCCTGCATCTACCATCGCTGGGTCAATGCCTGCATCTACCATCGCTGGGTCAATGCCTGCATCCACCATCGCTGGGTCAATGCCTGCATCCACCATCGCTGGGTCAATGCCTGCATCACCATTGCTGGGTCAATGCCTGCATCTCCAATGCTGGGTCAATGCCTGCATCCACCATTGCTCGGTCAATGCCTGCATCTACCATCTTTGGGTCAATGCCTGCATCCACCATCGCTGGGTCAATGCCTGCATCTACCATCGCTGGGTCAATGCCTGCATCCACCATTGCTGGGTCAATGCCTGCATCTACCATCGCTGGGTCAATGCCTGCATCCACCATCGCTGGGTCAATGCCTGCATCACCATCGCTGGGTCAATGCCTGCATCCACCATCTCCAGGTCAATGCCTGCATCTACCATCGCTGGGTCAATGCCTGCATCTACCATCGCTGTGTCAATGCCTGCATCTACCATCGCTGGGTCAATGCCTGCATCCACCATCGCTGGGTCAATGCCTGCATCCACCATCGCTGGGTCAGTGCCTGCATCTACCATCTCTGGGTCAATGCCTGCATCCACCATCGCTGGGTCAATGCCTGCATCCACCATCGCTGGTCAATGCCTGCATCTACCATCGCTGGGTCAATGCCTGCATCCACTATTGCTGTGTCAATGCCTGCATCTACCATCGCTGGGTCAATGCCTGCATCCACCATCGCGGGGTCAATGCCTGCATCTCCATGCTGGGTCAATGCCTGCATCTACCATCGCTGGGTCAATGCCTGCATCCACCATCGCTGGGTCAATGCCTGCATCTACCATTGCTGGGTCAATGCCTGCATCCACCATCGCTGGGTCAATGCCTGCATCCACCATCGCTGGGTCAATGCCTGCATCCACCATCGCTGGGTCAATGCCTGCATCTACCATCGCTGGGTCAATGCCTGCATCTGCCATCTCTGGGTCAATGCCTGCATCCGCCATTGCTGGGTCAATGCCTGCATCCACCATCGCTGGGTCAATGCCTGCATCTACCATCGCTGGGTCAATGCCTGCATCTACCATCGCTGTGTCAATGCCTGCATCCACCATCTCTGGGTCAATGCCTGCATCCACCATTGCTGGGTCAATGCCTGCATCCACCATCGCTGGGTCAATGCCTGCATCTCCAATTCTGGGTCAATGCCTGCATCTACCATCGCTGGGTCAATGCCTGCATCCACCATCGCTGGGTCAATGCCTGCATCTACCATCTCTGGGTCAATGCCTGCATCTACCATCGCTGGGTCAATGCCTGCATCCACCATCTCTGGGTCAATGCCTGCATCCACCATTGCTGGGTCAATGCCTGCATCCACCATCGCTGGGTCAATGCCTGCATCTCCAATGCTGGGTCAATGCCTGCATCTACCATCGCTGGGTCAATGCCTGCATCCACCATCGCTAGGTCAATGCCTGCATCCACCATTGCTGGGTCAATGCCTGCATCCACCATCGCTGGGTCAATGCCTGCATCCACCATTGCTGGGTCAATGCCTGCATCACCATTGCTGGGTCAATGCCTGCATCACCATCGCTGGGTCAATGCCTGCATCTACCATCTCTGGATCAATGCCTGCATCCACCATCGCTGGGTCAATGCCTGCATCCACCACTGCTGGGTCAATGCCTGCATCCACCATCGCTGGGTCAATGCCTGCATCCACCATCGCTGGGTCAATGCCTGCATCCACCATTGCTGGGTCAGTGCCTGCATCTACCATCTCTGGGTCAATGCCTGCATCCACCATCGCTGGGTCAATGCCTGCATCCACCATCGCTGGGTCAATGCCTGCATCCACCATCGCTGGGTCAATGCCTGCATCCACTATCGCTGTGTCAATGCCTGCATCTACCATCGCTGGGTCAATGCCTGCATCCACCATTGCTGGGTCAATGCCTGCATCTACCATCGCTGGGTCAATGCCTGCATCCACCATCGCTGGGTCAATGCCTGCATCTCCATGCTGGGTCAATGCCTGCATCTACCATCGCTGGGTGAATGCCTGCATCCACCATCGCTGGGTCAATGCCTGCATCTACCATTGCTGGGTGAATGCCTGCATCCACCATCTCTGGGTCAATGCCTGCATCCACCATCGCTGGGTCAATGCCTGCATCCACCATCGCTGGGTCAATGCCTGCATCTACCATTGCTGGGTCAATGCCTGCATCCACCATCTCTGGGTCAATGCCTGCATCCACCATTGCTGGGTCAATGCCTGCATCCACCATCGCTGGGTCAATGCCTGCATCTCCAATGCTGGGTCAATGCCTGCATCTACCATCGCTGGGTCAATGCCTGCATCCACCATCGCTGGGTCAATGCCTGCATCCACCATTGCTGGGTCAATGCCTGCATCTACCATCTCTGGGTCAATGCCTGCATCCACCATCGCTGGGTCAATGCCTGCATCCACCATCGCTGGGTCAATGCCTGCATCCACCATTGCTGGGTCAATGTCTGCATCCACCATCGCTGGTCAATGCCTGCATCCACCATCTCTGGGTCAATGCCTGCATCCACCATCGCTGGGTCAATGCCTGCATCCACCATCGCTGGGTCAATGCCTGCATCCACCATCGCTGGGTCAATGCCTGCATCAACCATCGCTGGGTCAATGCCTGCATCCACCATCGCTGGGTCAATGCCTGCATCTACCATCGCTGGGTCAATGCCTGCATCTGCCATCTCTGGGTCAATGCCTGCATCCGCCATTGCTGGGTCAATGCCTGCATCCACCATCGCTGGGTCAATGCCTGCATCTACCATCTCTGGGTCAATGCCTGCATCTACCATCGCTGTGTCAATGCCTGCATCCACCATCTCTGGGTCAATGCCTGCATCCACCATTGCTGGGTCAATGCCTGCATCCACCATCGCTGGGTCAATGCCTGCATCTCCAATGCTGGGTCAATGCCTGCATCTACCATCGCTGGGTCAATGCCTGCATCCACCATCGCTGGGTCAATGCCTGCATCCACCATTGCTGGGTCAATGCCTGCATCTACCATCTCTGGGTCAATGCCTGCATCTACCATCGCTGGGTCAATGCCTGCATCCACCATCGCTGGGTCAATGCCTGCATCCACCATTGCTGGGTCAATGCCTGCATCCACCATCGCTGGGTCAATGCCTGCATCTACCATCGCTGGGTCAATGCCTGCATCCACCATCGCTGGGTCAATGCCTGCATCTACCATCGCTGGGTCAATGCCTGCATCCACCATCGCTGGGTCAATGCCTGCATCCACCATCGCTGGTCAATGCCTGCATCCACCATCGCTGGGTCAATGCCTGCATCTACCATCGCTGGGTCAATGCCTGCATCACCATCGCTGGGTCAATGCCTGCATCCACCATTGCTGGGTCAATGCCTGCATCTACCATCTCTGGGTCAATGCCTGCATCCACCATCGCTGGGTCAATGCCTGCATCCACCATTGCTGGGTCAATGCCTGCATCCACCATCGCTGGGTCAATGCCTGCATCCACCATCGCTGGGTCAATGCCTGCATCACCATTGCTGGGTCAATGCCTGCATCTCCATCGCTGGGTCAATGCCTGCATCTACCATCGCTGGGTCAATGCCTGCATCCACCATCGCTGGGTCAATGACTGCATCCACCATCGCTGGGTCAATGCCTGCATCTCCAATGCTGGGTCAATGCCTGCATCTACCATCGCTGGGTCAATGCCTGCATCTCCATGCTGGGTCAATGCCTGCATCCACCATCGCTGGGTCAATGCCTGCATCACCATTGCTGGGTCAATGCCTGCATCTCCAATGCTGGGTCAATGCCTGCACCTACCATCGCTGGGTCAATGCCTGCATCTTCCATCTCTGGGTCAATGCCTGCATCCACCATTGCTGGGTCAATGCCTGCATCTACCATCGCTGGGTCAATGCCTGCATCCACCATCGCTGGGTCAATGCCTGCATCCACCATTGCTGGGTCAATGCCTGCATCCACCATCGCTGGGTCAATGCCTGCATCTCCATGCTGGGTCAATGCCTGCATCTACCATCGCTGGGTCAATGCCTGCATCCACCATCGCTGGGTCAATGCCTGCATCCACCATTGCTGGGTCAATGCCTGCATCCACCATCGCTGGGTCAATGCCTGCATCCACCATTGCTGGGTCAATGCCTGCATCACCATTGCTGGGTCAATGCCTGCATCCACCATCGCTGGGTCAATGCCTGCATCTACCATCTCTGGGTCAATGCCTGCATCCACCATCGCTGGGTCAATGCCTGCATCCACCATCGCTGTGTCAATGCCTGCATCCACCATCGCTGGGTCAATGCCTGCATCCACCATCGCTGGTCAATGCCTGCATCCACCATCGCTGGGTCAATGCCTGCATCCACTATCGCTGTGTCAATGCCTGCATCTACCATCGCTGGGTCAATGCCTGCATCCACCATTGCTGGGTCAATGCCTGCATCTACCATCGCTGGGTCAATGCCTGCATCCACCATCGCTGGGTCAATGCCTGCATCTCCAATGCTGGGTCAATGCCTGCATCTACCATCGCTGGGTCAATGCCTGCATCCACCATCGCTGGGTCAATGCCTGCATCTACCATTGCTGGGTCAATGCCTGCATCCACCATCTCTGGGTCAATGCCTGCATCCACCATCGCTGGGTCAATGCCTGCATCCACCATCGCTGGGTCAATGCCTGCATCTACCATCGCTGGGACAATGTCTGCATCTGCCATCTCTGGGTCAATGACTGCATCCGCCATTGCTGGGTCAATGCCTGCATCCACCATCGCTGGGTCAATGCCTGCATCTACCATCTCTGGGTCAATGCCTGCATCTACCATCGCTGTGTCAATGCCTGCATCCACCATCTCTGGTCAATGCCTGCATCCACCATTGCTGGGTCAATGCCTGCATCCACCATCGCTGGGTCAATGCCTGCATCTCCAATGCTGGGTCAATGCCTGCATCTCCCATCGCTGGGTCAATGCCTGCATCCACCATCGCTGGGTCAATGCCTGCATCCACCATTGCTGGGTCAATGCCTGCATCTACCATCTTTGGGTCAATGCCTGCATCTACCATCGCTGGGTCAATGCCTGCATCCACCATCGCTGGGTCAATGCCTGCATCCACCATCGCTGGGTCAATGCCTGCATCCACCATCGCTGGGTCAATGCCTGCATCTACCATCTCTGGGTCAATGCCTGCATCCACCATCGCTGGGTCAATGCCTGCATCCACCATTGCTGGGTCAATGCCTGCATCCACCATCGCTGGGTCAATGCCTGCATCTACCATCGCTGTGTCAATGCCTGCATCCACCATCGCTGGGTCAATGCCTGCATCCACCATTGCTGGGTCAGTGCCTGCATCTACCATCTCTGGGTCAATGCCTGCATCTACCATCGCTGGGTCAATGCCTGCATCCACCATCGCTGGGTCAATGCCTGCATCCACCATTGCTGGGTCAATGCCTGCATCCACCATCGCTGGGTCAATGCCTGCATCTCCAATGCTGGGTCAATGCCTGCATCTACCATCGCTGGGTCAATGCCTGCATCCACCATCGCTGGGTCAATGCCTGCATCCACCATTGCTGGGTCAATGCCTGCATCCACCATCGCTGGGTCAATGCCTGCATCCACCATTGCTGGGTCAATGCCAGCATCACCATTGCTAGGTCAATGCCTGCATCCACCATCGCTGGGTCAATGCCTGCATCTACCATCTCTGGATCAATGCCTGCATCCGCCATCGCTGGGTCAATGCCTGCATCCACCATCGCTGTGTCAATGCCTGCATCCACCATCGCTGGGTCAATGCCTGCATCCACCATCGCTGGGTCAATGCCTGCATCCACCATTGCTGGGTCAGTGCCTGCATCTACCATCGCTGGGTCAATGCCTGCATCCACCATCGCTGGGTCAATGCCTGCATCCACCATCGCTGGGTCAATGCCTGCATCCACCATCGCTGGGTCAACGCCTGCAACTACCATCGCTGGGTCAATGCCTGCATCCACCATTGCTGGGTCAGTGCCTGCATCTACCATCTCTGGGTCAATGCCTGCATCCACCATCGCTGGTCAATGCCTGCATCTACCATCGCTGGGTCAATGCCTGCATCCACCATCGCTGTGTCAACGCCTGCAACTACCATCGCTGGGTCAATGCCTGCATCCACCATTGCTGGGTCAATGCCTGCATCTACCATCGCTGGGTCAATGCCTGCATCCACCATCGCTGGGTCAATGCCTGCATCTCCAATGCTGGGTCAATGCCTGCATCTACCATCGCTGGGTCAATGCCTGCATCCACCATCGCTGGGTCAATGCCTGCATCTACCATTGCTGGGTCAATGCCTGCATCCACCATCTCTGGGTCAATGCCTGCATCCACCATCGCTGGGTCAATGCCTGCATCCACCATCGCTGGGTCAATGCCTGCATCTACCATCTCTGGGTCAATGCCTGCATCCACCATCGCTGTGTCAACGCCTGCAACTACCATCGCTGGGTCAATGCCTGCATCCACCATTGCTGGGTCAATGCCTGCATCTACCATCGCTGGGTCAATGCCTGCATCCACCATCGCTGGGTCAATGCCTGCATCTCCAATGCTGGGTCAATGCCTGCATCTACCATCGCTGGGTCAATGCCTGCATCCACCATCGCTGGGTCAATGCCTGCATCTACCATTGCTGGGTCAATGCCTGCATCTACCATCGCTGGGACAATGCCTGCATCTACCATCGCTGGGTCAATGCCTGCATCCACCATCGCTGGGTCAATGCCTGCATCTACCATCGCTGGGTCAATGCCTGCATCACCATCGCTGGGTCAATGCCTGCATCCACCATCGCTGGGTCAATGCCTGCATCCACCATCGCTGGGTCAATGCCTGCATCTCCATGCTGGGTCAATGCCTGCATCTACCATCGCTGGGTCAATGCCTGCATCCACCATCGCTGGGTCAATGCCTGCATCCACCATCGCTGGGTCAATGCCTGCATCTCCAATGCTGGGTCAATGCCTGCATCTACCATCGCTGGGTCAATGCCTGCATCCACCATCGCTGGGTCAATGCCTGCATCTACCATCGCTGGGTCAATGCCTGCATCCACCATCGCTGGGTCAATGCCTGCATCCACCATCGCTGGGTCAATGCCTGCATCCACCATCGCTGGGTCAATGCCTGCATCTACCATCGCTGGGTCAATGCCTGCATCTGCCATCTCTGGGTCAATGCCTGCATCCGCCATTGCTGGGTCAATGCCTGCATCCACCATCGCTGGGTCAATGCCTGCATCTACCATCGCTGGGTCAATGCCTGCATCTACCATCGCTGGGTCAATGCCTGCATCCACCATCTCTGGGTCAATGCCTGCATCCACCATTGCTGGGTCAATGCCTGCATCCACCATCGCTGGGTCAATGCCTGCATCTCCAATGCTGGGTCAATGCCTGCATCTACCATCGCTGGGTCAATGCCTGCATCCACCATCGCTGGGTCAATGCCTGCATCCACCATCGCTGGGTCAATGCCTGCATCTACCATCTTTGGGTCAATGCCTGCATCTACCATCGCTGGGTCAATGCCTGCATCCACCATCGCTGGGTCAATGCCTGCATCCACCATTGCTGGGTCAATGCCTGCATCACCATCGCTGGGTCAATGCCTGCATCTACCATCGCTGGGTCAATGCCTGCATCCACCATCGCTGGGTCAATGCCTGCATCCACCATTGCTGGGTCAATGCCTGCATCCACCATCGCTGGGTCAATGCCTGCATCTACCATCGCTGGGTCAATGCCTGCATCCACCATCGCTGGGTCAATGCCTGCATCCACCATTGCTGGGTCAGTGCCTGCATCTACCATCTCTGGGTCAATGCCTGCATCTACCATCGCTGTGTCAATGCCTGCATCCACCATCTCTGGGTCAATGCCTGCATCCACCATTGCTGGGTCAATGCCTGCATTCACCATCGCTGGGTCAATGCCTGCATCTCCATGCTGGGTCAATGCCTGCATCTACCATCGCTGGGTCAATGCCTGCATCCACCATCGCTGGGTCAATGCCTGCATCCACCATCGCTGGGTCAATGCCTGCATCCACCATCGCTGGGTCAATGCCTGCATCCACCATTGCTGGGTCAATGCCTGCATCACCATCGCTGGGTCAATGCCTGCATCCACCATCGCTGGGTCAATGCCTGCATGTACCATCTCTGGGTCAATGCCTGCATCCACCATCGCTGGGTCAATGCCTGCATCACCATCGCTGGGTCAATGCCTGCATCCACCATCGCTGGGTCAATGCCTGCATCCACCATCGCTGGGTCAATGCCTGCATCCACCATTGCTGGGTCAGTGCCTGCATCTACCATCGCTGGGTCAATGCCTGCATCCACCATCGCTGGGTCAATGCCTGCATCCACCATCGCTGGGTCAATGCCTGCATCTACCATCGCTGGGTCAATGCCTGCATCCACCATCGCTGGGTCAACGCCTGCAACTACCATCGCTGGGTCAATGCCTGCATCCACCATCGCTGGGTCAGTGCCTGCATCTACCATCGCTGGGTCAATGCCTGCATCCACCATCGCTGGGTCAATGCCTGCATCTACCATCGCTGGGTCAATGCCTGCATCCACCATCGCTGTGTCAACGCCTGCAACTACCATCGCTGGGTCAATGCCTGCATCCACCATCGCTGGGTCAATGCCTGCATCTACCATCGCTGGGTCAATGCCTGCATCCACCATCGCTGGGTCAATGCCTGCATCTCCATGCTGGGTCAATGCCTGCATCTACCATCGCTGGGTCAATGCCTGCATCCACCATCGCTGGGTCAATGCCTGCATCTACCATTGCTGGGTCAATGCCTGCATCCACCATCGCTGGGTCAATGCCTGCATCCACCATCGCTGGGTCAATGCCTGCATCCACCATCGCTGGGTCAATGCCTGCATCTACCATCGCTGGGTCAATGCCTGCATCCACCATCGCTGGGTCAACGCCTGCAACTACCATCGCTGGGTCAATGCCTGCATCCACCATTGCTGGGTCAATGCCTGCATCTACCATCGCTGGGTCAATGCCTGCATCCACCATCGCTGGGTCAATGCCTGCATCTCCATGCTGGGTCAATGCCTGCATCCACCATCGCTGGGTCAATGCCTGCATCCACCATCGCTGGGTCAATGCCTGCATCTACCATCGCTGGGTCAATGCCTGCATCCACCATCGCTGGGTCAATGCCTGCATCCACCATCGCTGGGTCAATGCCTGCATCCACCATCGCTGGGTCAATGCCTGCATCTACCATCGCTGGGTCAATGCCTGCATCCACCATCTCTGGGTCAATGCCTGCATCCACCATTGCTGGGTCAATGCCTGCATCCACCATCGCTGGGTCAATGCCTGCATCTCCAATGCTGGGTCAATGCCTGCATCTACCATCGCTGGGTCAATGCCTGCATCCACCATCGCTGTGTCAATGCCTGCATCCACCATTGCTGGGTCAATGCCTGCATCCACCATCGCTGGGTCAATGCCTGCATCCACCATTGCTGGGTCAATGCCAGCATCACCATTGCTAGGTCAATGCCTGCATCCACCATCGCTGGGTCAATGCCTGCATGTACCATCTCTGGGTCAATGCCTGCATCCACCATCGCTGGGTCAATGCCTGCATCCACCATCGCTGGGTCAATGCCTGCATCCACCATCGCTGGGTCAATGCCTGCATCCACCATCGCTGGGTCAATGCCTGCATCCACCATTGCTGGGTCAGTGCCTGCATCTACCATCTCTGGGTCAATGCCTGCATCCACCATCGCTGGGTCAATGCCTGCATCCACCATCGCTGGTTCAATGCCTGCATCTACCATCGCTGGGTCAATGCCTGCATCCACTATCGCTGTGTCAACGCCTGCAACTACCATCGCTGGGTCAATGCCTGCATCCACCATTGCTGGGTCAGTGCCTGCATCTACCATCTCTGGGTCAATGCCTGCATCCACCATCGCTGGTTCAATGCCTGCATCTACCATCGCTGGGTCAATGCCTGCATCCACCATCGCTGTGTCAACGCCTGCAACTACCATCGCTGGGTCAATGCCTGCATCCACCATTGCTGGGTCAATGCCTGCATCTACCATCGCTGGGTCAATGCCTGCATCCACCATCGCTGGGTCAATGCCTGCATCTCCAATGCTGGGTCAATGCCTGCATCTACCATCGCTGGGTCAATGCCTGCATCCACCATCGCTGGGTCAATGCCTGCATCTACCATTGCTGGGTCAATGCCTGCATCCACCATCTCTGGGTCAATGCCTGCATCCACCATCGCTGGGTCAATGCCTGCATCCACCATCGCTGGGTCAATGCCTGCATCTACCATCTCTGGGTCAATGCCTGCATCCACCATCGCTGTGTCAACGCCTGCAACTACCATCGCTGGGTCAATGCCTGCATCCACCATTGCTGGGTCAATGCCTGCATCTACCATCGCTGGGTCAATGCCTGCATCCACCATCGCTGGGTCAATGCCTGCATCTCCATGCTGGGTCAATGCCTGCATCTACCATCGCTGGGTCAATGCCTGCATCCACCATCGCTGGGTCAATGCCTGCATCTACCATTGCTTGGTCAATGCCTGCATCCACCATCTCTGGGTCAATGCCTGCATCCAGCATCGCTGGGTCAATGCCTGCATCCACCATCGCTGGGTCAATGCCTGCATCTACCATCTCTGGGTCAATGCCTGCATCCACCATCTCTGGGTCAATGCCTGCATCCACCATTGCTGGGTCAATGCCTGCATCCACCATCGCTGGGTCAATGCCTGCATCTCCATGCTGGGTCAATGCCTGCATCTACCATCGCTGGGTCAATGCCTGCATCCACCATCGCTGTGTCAATGCCTGCATCCACCATTGCTGGGTCAATGCCTGCATCTACCATCTCTGGGTCAATGCCTGCATCCACCATCGCTGGGTCAATGCCTGCATCCACCATCGCTGGGTCAATGCCTGCATCCACCATTGCTGGGTCAATGCCTGCATCCACCATCGCTGGGTCAATGCCTGCATCTACCATCTCTGGGTCAATGCCTGCATCCACCATCGCTGGGTCAATGCCTGCATCCACCATCGCTGGGTCAATGCCTGCATCCACCATCGCTGGGTCAATGCCTGCATCCACCATGGCTGGGTCAATGCCTGCATCCACCATCGCTGGGTCAATGCCTGCATCTACCATCGCTGGGTCAATGCCTGCATCACCATTGCTGGGTCAATGCCTGCATCCACCATTGCTGGGTCAATGCCTGCATCTACCATCGCTTGGTCAATGCCTGCATCCACCATCGCTGTGTCAATGCCTGCATCCACCATTGCTGGGTCAATGCCTGCATCTACCATCGCTGGGTCAATGCCTGCATCCACCATCGCTGGGTCAATGCCTGCATCCACCATCGCTGGGTCAATGCCTGCACCTACCATCGCTGGGTCAATGCCTGCATCCACCATCTCTGGGTCAATGCCTGCATCACCATCGCTGGGTCAATGCCTGCATCCACCATCGCTGGGTCAATGCCTGCATCCACCATTGCTGGGTCAGTGCCTGCATCTACCATCTCTGGGTCAATGCCTGCATCCACCATCGCTGGGTCAATGCCTGCATCCACCATCGCTGGTTCAATGCCTGCATCTACCATCGCTGGGTCAATGCCTGCATCCACTATCGCTGTGTCAATGCCTGCATCTACCATCGCTGGGTCAATGCCTGCATCCACCATTGCTGGGTCAATGCCTGCATCTACCATCGCTGGGTCAATGCCTGCATCCACCATCGCTGGGTCAATGCCTGCATCTCCATGCTGGGTCAATGCCTGCATCTACCATCGCTGGGTCAATGCCTGCATCCACCATCTTTGGGTCAATGCCTGCATCCACCATTGCTGGGTCAATGCCTGCATCTACCATTGCTGGGTCAATGCCTGCATCCACCATTGCTGGGTCAATGCCTGCATCTACCATCGCTGGGACAATGCCTGCATCCACCATCGCTGGGTCAATGCCTGCATCCACCATCGCTGGGTCAATGCCTGCATCCACTTTCTCCGTGTCAATGCCTGCATCTACCATCGCTGGGTCAATGCCTGCATATACCATCGCTGGGTCAATGCCTGCATCTACCATCGCTGGATCAATGCCTGCATCCACCATCGCTGGGTCAATGCCTGCATCCACCATCGCTGGGTCAATGTCAACATTCTCAATCGCTAGGTCAATGCCTGCATCCACCATTGCTGGGTCAATGCCTGCATCTCCATCGCTGGGTCAATGCCTGCATCCACCATCGCTGGGTCAATGCCTGCATCTACCATCGCTGGGTCAATGCCTGCATCCACCATCGCTGGTTCAATGTCTCCATCCACCCTCGCTGGGTCGATGCCTGCATCCACCATCGCTGGGTCAATGCCTGCATCCACCATTGCTGGGTCAATGCCTGCATCTACCATCTCTGGATCAATGCCTGCATCCGCCATCGCTGGGTCAATGCCTGCATCCACCATCGCTGTGTCAATGCCTGCATCCACCATCGCTGGGTCAATGCCTGCATCCACCATTGCTGGGTCAGTGCCTGCATCTACCATCTCTGGGTCAATGCCTGCATCTACCATCGCTGGGTCAATGCCTGCATCTACCATCGCTGGGTCAATGCCTGCATCCACCATCGCTGGGTCAATGCCTGCATCACCAATGCTGGGTCAATGCCTGCATCGACTATTGCTCGGTCAATGCCGGCATTTACCATCTTTGGGCCAATGCCTGCATCCACCATCGCTGGGTCAATGCCTGCATCTACCATTGCTGGGTCAATGCCTGCATCCACCATTGCTGGGTCAATGCCTGCATCTACCATCGCTGGTCAATGCCTGCATCCACCATCGCTGGGTCAATGCCTGCATCCACCATCGCTGGTCAATGCCTGCATCCACCATCTCCAGGTCAATGCCTGCATCTACCATCGCTGGGTCAATGCCTGCATCTACCATCGCTGTGTCAATGCCTGCATCTACCATCGCTGGGTCAATGCCTGCATCCACCATCGCTGGGTCAATGCCTGCATCCACCATTGCTGGGTCAGTGCCTGCATCTACCATCTCTGGGTCAATGCCTGCATCCACCATCGCTGGGTCAATGCCTGCATCCACCATCGCTGGTTCAATGCCTGCATCTACCATCGCTGGGTCAATGCCTGCATCCACTATTGCTGTGTCAATGCCTGCATCTACCATCGCTGGGTCAATGCCTGCATCCACCATTGCTGGGTCAATGCCTGCATCTACCATCGCTGGGTCAATGCCTGCATCCACCATCGCTGGGTCAATGCCTGCATCTCCAATGCTGGGTCAATGCCTGCATCTACCATCGCTGGGTGAATGCCTGCATCCACCATCGCTGGGTCAATGCCTGCATCTACCATTGCTGGGTCAATGCCTGCATCCACCATCTCTGGGTCAATGCCTGCATCCACCATCGCTGGGTCAATGCCTGCATCCACCATCGCTGGGTCAATGCCTGCATCTACCATCGCTGGGTCAATGCCTGCATCTGCCATCTCTGGGTCAATGCCTGCATCTCCAATTCAGGGTCAATGCCTGCATCTACCATTGCTGGGTCAATGCCTGCATCTACCATTGCTGGGTCAATGCCTGCATCCACCATCTCTGGGTCAATGCCTGCATCCACCATCGCTGGGTCAATGCCTGCATCCACCATCGCTGGGTCAATGCCTGCATCCACCATTGCTGGGTCAGTGCCTGCATCTACCATCTCTGGGTCAATGCCTGCATCTACCATCGCTGGGTCAATGCCTGCATCTACCATCGCTGGGTCAATGCCTGCATCCACTATCGCTGTGTCAATGCCTGCATCTACCATCGCTGGGTCAATGCCTGCATCCACCATTGCTGGGTCAATGCCTGCATCTACCATCGCTGGGTCAATGCCTGCATCCACCATCGCTGGGTCAATGCCTGCATCTCCAATGCTGGGTCAATGCCTGCATCTACCATCGCTGGGTCAATGCCTGCATCCACCATCTTTGGGTCAATGCCTGCATCCACCATTGCTGGGTCAATGCCTGCATCTACCATTGCTGGGTCAATGCCTGCATCCACCATTGCTGGGTCAATGCCTGCATCTACCATCGCTGGGACAATGCCTGCATCCACCATCGCTGGGTCAATGCCTGCATCCACCATCGCTGGGACAATGCCTGCATCCACCATCTCCGTGTCAATGCCTGCATCTACCATCGCTGGGTCATTGCCTGCATATACCATCGCTGTGTCAATGCCTGCATCTACCATCGCTGGATCAATGCCTGCATCCACCATCGCTGGGTCAATGCCTGCATCCACCATCGCTGGGTCAATGTCAACATTCACAATCGCTAGGTCAATGCCTGCATCCACCATTGCTGGGTCAATGCCTGCATCTATCATCGCTGGGTCAATGCCTGCATCCACCATCGCTGGGTCAATGCCTGCATCTACCATCGCTGGGTCAATGCCTGCATCCACCATCGCTGGGTCAATGCCTGCATCCACCCTCGCTGGGTCGATGCCTGCATCCACCATCGCTGGGTCAATGCCTGCATCCACCATTGCTGGGTCAATGCCAGCATCACCATTGCTAGGTCAATGCCTGCATCCACCATCGCTGGGTCAATGCCTGCATCCACCATCTCTGGATCAATGCCTGCATCCACCATCGCTGGGTCAATGCCTGCATCCACCATCGCTGTGTCAATGCCTGCATCCACCATCGCTGGGTCAATGCCTGCATCCACCATTGCTGGGTCAGTGCCTGCATCTACCATCTCTGGGTCAATGCCTGCATCCACCATCGCTGTGTCAATGCCTGCATCTACCATCTCTGGGTCAATGCCTGCATCCACCATCGCTGGGTCAATGCCTGCATCCACCATTGCTGGGTCAATGCGTGCATCCACCATCGCTGTGTCAATGCCTGCATCCACCATCGCTGGGTCAATGCCTGCATCTCCAATGCTGGGTCAATGCCTGCATCTACCATCGCTGGGTCAATGCCTGCATCCACCATCGCTGGGTCAATGCCTGCATCTACCATTGCTGGGTCAATGCCTGCATCCACCATCTCTGGGTCAATGCCTGCATCCACCATCGCTGGGTCAATGCCTGCATCCACCATCGCTGGGTCAATGCCTGCATCTACCATCTCTGGGTCAATGCCTGCATCCACCATCGCTGTGTCAACGCCTGCAACTACCATCGCTGGGTCAATGCCTGCATCCACCATTGCTGGGTCAATGCCTGCATCTACCATCGCTGGGTCAATGCCTGCATCCACCATCGCTGGGTCAATGCCTGCATCTCCATTGCTGGGTCAATGCCTGCATCTACCATCGCTGGGTCAATGCCTGCATCCACCATCGCTGGGTCAATGCCTGCATCTACCATTGCTGGTCAATGCCTGCATCCACCATCTCTGGGTCAATGCCTGCATCCACCATCGCTGGGTCAATGCCTGCATCCACCATCGCTGGGTCAATGCCTGCATCTACCATCTCTGGATCAATGCCTGCATCCACCATCTCTGGGTCAATGCCTGCATCCACCATTGCTGGGTCAATGCCTGCATCCACCATCGCTGGGTCAATGCCTGCATCTCCAATGCTGGGTCAATGCCTGCATCTACCATCGCTGGGTCAATGCCTGCATCCACCATCGCTGTGTCAATGCCTGCATCCACCATTGCTGGGTCAATGCCTGCATCTACCATCTCTGGGTCAATGCCTGCATCCACCATCGCTGGGTCAATGCCTGCATCCACCATCGCTGGGTCAATGCCTGCATCCACCATTGCTGGGTCAATGTCTGCATCCACCATCGCTGGGTCAATGCCTGCATCTACCATCTCTGGGTCAATGCCTGCATCCGCCATCGCTGGGTCAATGCCTGCATCACCATCGCTGGGTCAATGCCTGCATCCACCATCGCTGGGTCAATGCCTGCATCCACCATCGCTGTGTCAATGCCTGCATCCACCATCGCTGGGTCAATGCCTGCATCTACCATCGCTGGGTCAATGCCTGCATCACCATTGCTGGGTCAATGCCTGCATCCACCATTGCTGGGTCAATGCCTGCATCTACCATCTCTTGGTCAATGCCTGCATCCACCATCGCTGTGTCAATGCCTGCATCCACCATTGCTGGGTCAATGCCTGCATCTACCATCGCTGGGTCAATGCCTGCATCCACCATCGCTGGGTCAATGCCTGCATCCACCATCGCTGGGTCAATGCCTGCACCTACCATCGCTGGGTCAATGCCTGCATCCACCATCTCTGGGTCAATGCCTGCATCCACCATCGCTGGGTCAATGCCTGCATCCACCATCGCTGGGTCAATGCCTGCATCCACCATTGCTGGGTCAGTGCCTGCATCTACCATCTCTGGGTCAATGCCTGCATCCACCATCGCTGGGTCAATGCCTGCATCCACCATCGCTGGTTCAATGCCTGCATCTACCATCGCTGGGTCAATGCCTGCATCCACTATCGCTGTGTCAATGCCTGCATCTACCATCGCTGGGTCAATGCCTGCATCCACCATTGCTGGGTCAATGCCTGCATCTACCATCGCTGGGTCAATGCCTGCATCCACCATCGCTGGGTCAATGCCTGCATCTCCATGCTGGGTCAATGCCTGCATCTACCATCGCTGGGTCAATGCCTGCATCCACCATCTTTGGGTCAATGCCTGCATCCACCATTGCTGGGTCAATGCCTGCATCTACCATTGCTGGGTCAATGCCTGCATCCACCATTGCTGGGTCAATGCCTGCATCTACCATCGCTAGGTCAATGCCTGCATCCACCATCGCTGGGTCAATGCCTGCATCCACCATCGCTGGGTCAATGCCTGCATCCACTTTCTCCGTGTCAATGCCTGCATCTACCATCGCTGGGTCAATGCCTGCATCTACCATCGCTGGGTCAATGCCTGCATCTACCATCGCTGGGTCAATGCCTGCATCCACCATCGCTGGGTCAATGCCTGCATCCACCATCGCTGGGTCAATGTCAACATTCTCAATCGCTAGGTCAATGCCTGCATCCACCATTGCTGGGTCAGTGCCTGCATCTACCATCGCTGGGTCAATGCCTGCATCCACCATCGCTGGGTCAATGCCTGCATCTACCATCGCTGGGTCAATGCCTGCATCCACCATCGCTGGTTCAATGTCTCCATCCACCCTCGCTGGGTCGATGCCTGCATCCACCATCGCTGGGTCAATGCCTGCATCCACCATTGCTGGGTCAATGCCTGCATCTACCATCTCTGGATCAATGCCTGCATCCGCCATCGCTGGGTCAATGCCTGCATCCACCATCGCTGTGTCAATGCCTGCATCCACCATCGCTGGGTCAATGCCTGCATCCACCATTGCTGGGTCAGTGCCTGCATCTACCATCTCTGGGTCAATGCCTGCATCTACCATCGCTGTGTCAATGCCTGCATCTACCATCGCTGGGTCAATGCCTGCATCCACCATCGCTGGGTCAATGCCTGCATCACCATGCTGGGTCAATGCCTGCATCGACTATTGCTCGGTCAATGCCTGCATCTACCATCTTTGGGTCAATGCCTGCATCCACCATCGCTGGGTCAATGCCTGCATCTACCATTGCTGGGTCAATGCCTGCATCCACCATTGCTGGGTCAATGCCTGCATCTACCATCGCTAGGTCAATGCCTGCATCCACCATCGCTGGGTCAATGCCTGCATCCACCATCGCTGGGTCAATGCCTGCATCCACCATCTCCTGGTCAATGCCTGCATCTACCATCGCTGGGTCAATGCCTGCATCTACCATCGCTGTGTCAATGCCTGCATCTACCATCGCTGGGTCAATGCCTGCATCCACCATCGCTGGGTCAATGCCTGCATCCACCATTGCTGGGTCAGTGCCTGCATCTACCATCTCTGGGTCAATGCCTGCATCCACCATCGCTGGTCAATGCCTGCATCCACCATCGCTGGTTCAATGCCTGCATCTACCATCGCTGGGTCAATGCCTGCATCCACTATTGCTGTGTCAATGCCTGCATCTACCATCGCTGGGTCAATGCCTGCATCCACCATTGCTGGGTCAATGCCTGCATCTACCATCGCTGGGTCAATGCCTGCATCCACCATCGCTGGGTCAATGCCTGCATCTCCAATGCTGGGTCAATGCCTGCATCTACCATCGCTGGGTCAATGCCTGCATCCACCATCGCTGGGTCAATGCCTGCATCTACCATTGCTGGGTCAATGCCTGCATCCACCATCTCTGGGTCAATGCCTGCATCCACCATCGCTGGGTCAATGCCTGCATCCACCATCGCTGGGTCAATGCCTGCATCTACCATCGCTGGGTCAATGCCTGCATCTGCCATCTCTGGGTCAATGCCTGCATCTCCAATTCTGGGTCAATGCCTGCATCTACCATCGCTGGGTCAATGCCTGCATCTACCATTGCTGGGTCAATGCCTGCATCCACCATCTCTGGGTCAATGCCTGCATCCACCATCGCTGGGTCAATGCCTGCATCCACCATCGCTGGGTCAATGCCTGCATCCACCATTGCTGGGTCAGTGCCTGCATCTACCATCTCTGGGTCAATGCCTGCATCCACCATCGCTGGGTCAATGCCTGCATCTACCATCGCTGGGTCAATGCCTGCATCCACTATCGCTGTGTCAATGCCTGCATCTACCATCGCTGGGTCAATGCCTGCATCCACCATGCTGGGTCAATGCCTGCATCTACCATCGCTGGGTCAATGCCTGCATCCACCATCGCTGGTCAATGCCTGCATCTCCAATGCTGGGTCAATGCCTGCATCTACCATCGCTGGGTCAATGCCTGCATCCACCATCTTTGGGTCAATGCCTGCATCCACCATTGATGGGTCAATGCCTGCATCTAACATTGCTGGCTCAATGCCTGCATCCACCATTGCTGGGTCAATGCCTGCATCTACCATCGCTAGGTCAATGCCTGCATCCACCATCGCTGGGTCAATGCCTGCATCCACCATCGCTGGTCAATGCCTGCATCCACCATCTCCGTGTCAATGCCTGCATCTACCATCGCTGGGTCATTGCCTGCATATACCATCGCTGGTCAATGCCTGCATCTACCATCGCTGGATCAATGCCTGCATCCACCATCGCTGGGTCAATGCCTGCATCCACCATCGCTGGGTCAATGTCAACATTCACAATCGCTAGGTCAATGCCTGCATCCACCATTGCTGGGTCAGTGCCTGCATCTATCATCGCTGGGTCAATGTCTGCATCCACCATCGCTGGGTCAATTCCTGCATCTACCATCGCTGGGTCAATGCCTGCATCCACCATCGCTGGTTCAATGCCTGCATCCACCATCGCTGGGTCAATGCCTGCATCCACCATCGCTGGATCAATGCCTGCATCCACCATTGCTGGGTCAATGCCAGCATCACCATTGCTAGGTCAATGCCTGCATCCACCATCGCTGGGTGAATGCCTGCATCTACCATCTCTGGTCAATGCCTGCATCCACCATCGCTGGGTCAATGCCTGCATCCACCATCGCTGTGTCAATGCCTGCATCCACCATCGCTGGGTCAATGCCTGCATCCAACATTGCTGGGTCAGTGCCTGCATCTACCATCTCTGGGTCAATGCCTGCATCCACCATCGCTGTGTCAATGCCTGCATCTACCATCTCTGGGTCAATGCCTGCATCCGCCATCGCTGGGTCAATGCCTGCATCCACCATTGCTGGGTCAATGCCTGCATCCACCATCGCTGTGTCAATGCCTGCATCCACCATCGCTGGGTCAATGCCTGCATCCACCATTGCTGGGTCAGTGCCTGCATCTACCATCTCTGGGTCAATGCCTGCATCTACCATCGCTGTGTCAATGCCTGCATCCACCATCTCTGGGTCAATGCCTGCATCCACCATTGCTGGGTCAATGCCTGCATCCACCATCGCTGGGTCAATGCCTGCATCTCCATGCTGGGTCAATGCCTGCATCAGCATTGCTAGGTCAATGCCTGCATCCACCATCGCTGGGTCAATGCCTGCATGTACCATCTCTGGGTCAATGCCTGCATCCGCCATCGCTGGGTCAATGCCTGCATCCACCATCGCTGTGTCAATGCCTGCATCCACCATCGCTGGGTCAATGCCTGCATCCACCATCGCTGGTTCAATGCCTGCATCGACCATCGCTGGGTTAATGCCTGCATCCACTATCGCTGTGTCAATGCCTGCATCTACCATCGCTGGGTCAATGCCTGCATCCACCATTGCTGGGTCAATGCCTGCATCTACCATCGCTGGGTCAATGCCTGCATCCACCATCGCTGGGTCAATGCCTGCATCTCCAATGCTGGGTCAATGCCTGCATCTACCATCGCTGGGTCAATGCCTGCATCCACCATCGCTGGGTCAATGCCTGCATCTACCATTGCTGGGTCAATGCCTGCATCCACCATCTCTGGGTCAATGCCTGCATCCACCATCGCTGGGTCAATGCCTGCATCCACCATCGCTGGGTCAATGCCTGCATCTACCATCGCTGGGACAATGTCTGCATCTGCCATCTCTGGGTCAATGCCTGCATCCGCCATTGCTGGGTCAATGCCTGCATCCACCATCGCTGGGTCAATGCCTGCATCTACCATCTCTGGGTCAATGCCTGCATCTACCATCGCTGTGTCAATGCCTGCAACCACCATCTCTGGGTCAATGCCTGCATCCACCATTGCTGGGTCAATGTTTGCATCCACCATCGCTGGGTCAATGCCTGCATCTCCAATGCTGGGTTAATGCCTGCATCTCCCATCGCTGGGTCAATGCCTGCATCCACCATCGCTGGTCAATGCCTGCATCCACCATTGCTGGGTCAATGCCTGCATCTACCATCTGGGTCAATGCCTGCATCTACCATCGCTGGGTCAATGCCTGCATCCACCATCGCTGGGTCAATGCCTGCATCCACCATTGCTGGGTCAATGCCTGCATCCACCATCGCTGGGTCAATGCCTGCATCTACCATCTCTGGGTCAATGCCTGCATCCACCATCGCTGGGTCAATGCCTGCATCCACCATTGCTGGGTCAATGCCTGCATCCACCATCGCTGGTCAATGCCTGCATCTACCATCGCTGTGTCAATGCCTGCATCCACCATCGCTGGGTCAATGCCTGCATCCACCATTGCTGGGTGAATGCCTGCATCTACCATCTCTGGGTCAATGCCTGCATCTACCATCGCTGTGTCAATGCCTGCATCCACCATCTCTGGGTCAATGCCTGCATCCACCATTGCTGGGTCAATGCCTGCATTCACCATCGCTGGGTCAATGCCTGCATCTCCAATGCTGGGTCAATGCCTGCATCTACCATCGCTGGGTCAATGCCTGCATCCACCATCGCTAGGTCAATGCCTGCATCCACCATTGCTGGGTCAATGCCTGCATCCACCATCGCTGGATCAATGCCTGCATCCACCATTGCTGGGTCAATGCCTGCATCAGCATTGCTAGGTCAATGCCTGCATCCACCATCGCTGGGTGAATGCCTGCATGTACCATCTCTGGATCAATGCCTGCATCCGCCATCGCAGGGTCAATGCCTGCATCCACCATCGCTGTGTCAATGCCTGCATCCACCATCGCTGGGTCAATGCCTGCATCCACCATCGCTGGGTCAATGCCTGCATCCACCATTGCTGGGTGAATGCCTGCATCTACCATCTCTGGGTCAATGCCTGCATCCACCATCGCTGGTTCAATGCCTGCATCTACCATCGCTGGGTCAATGCCTGCATCCACCATCGCTGTGTCAACGCCTGCAACTACCATCGCTGGGTCAATGCCTGCATCCACCATTGCTGGGTCAGTGCCTGCATCTACCATCTCTGGGTCAATGCCTGCATCCACCATCGCTGGTTCAATGCCTGCATCTACCATCGCTGGGTCAATGCCTGCATCCACCATCGCTGTGTCAACGCCTGCAACTACCATCGCTGGGTCAATGCCTGCATCCACCATTGCTGGGTCAATGCCTGCATCTACCATCGCTGGGTCAATGCCTGCATCCACCATCGCTGGGTCAATGCCTGCATCTCCAATGCTGGGTCAATGCCTGCATCTACCATCGCTGGGTCAATGCCTGCATCCACCATCGCTGGGTCAATGCCTGCATCTACCATTGCTGGGTCAATGCCTGCATCCACCATCTCTGGGTCAATGTCTGCATCCAGCATCGCTGGGTCAATGCCTGCATCCACCATCGCTGGGTCAATGCCTGCATGTACCATCTCTGGGTCAATGCCTGCATCCACTATCGCTGTGTCAACGCCTGCAACTACCATCGCTGGGTCAATGCCTGCATCCACCATTGCTGGGTCAATGCCTGCATCTACCATCGCTGGGTCAATGCCTGCATCCACCATCGCTGGGTCAATGCCTGCATCTCCAATGCTGGGTCAATGCCTGCATCTACCATCGCTGGGTCAATGCCTGCATCCACCATCGCTGGGTCAATGCCTGCATCTACCATTGCTGGGTCAATGCCTGCATCTACCATCGCTGGGTCAATGCCTGCATCTGCCATCGCTGGGTCAATGCCTGCATCCACCATCGCTGGGTCAATGCCTGCATCTACCATCGCTGGGTCAATGCCTGCATCCACCATCGCTGGGTCAATGCCTGCATCTACCATCGCTGGGTCAATGCCTGCATCCACCATCGCTGGGTCAATGCCTGCATCTCCAATGCTGGGTCAATGCCTGCATCTACCATCGCTGGGTCAATGCCTGCATCCACCATCGCTGGGTCAATGCCTGCATCCACCATCGCTGGGTCAATGCCTGCATCTCCAATGCTGGGTCAATGCCTGCATCTACCATCGCTGGGTCAATGCCTGCATCCACCATCGCTGGGTCAATGCCTGCATCTACCATCGCTGGGTCAATGCCTGCATCCACCATCGCTGGGTCAATGCCTGCATCTACCATTGCTGGGTCAATGCCTGCATCCACCATCGCTGGGTCAATGCCTGCATCTACCATCGCTGGGACAATGCCTGCATCCACCATCTCTGGGCCAATGCCTGCATCCGCCATTGCTGGGTCAATGCCTGCATCCACCATCGCTGGGTCAATGCCTGCATCTACCATCGCTGGTCAATGCCTGCATCCACCATTGCTGGGTCAGTGCCTGCATCTACCATCTCTGGGTCAATGCCTGCATCCACCATCTCTGGGTCAATGCCTGCATCCACCATTGCTGGGTCAATGCCTGCATCCACCATCGCTGGGTCAATGCCTGCATCTCCAATGCTGGGTCAATGCCTGCATCTCCCATCGCTGGGTCAATGCCTGCATCCACCATCGCTGGGTCAATGCCTGCATCCACCATCGCTGGGTCAATGCCTGCATCCACCATTGCTGGGTCAGTGCCTGCATCTACCATCTCTGGGTCAATGCCTGCATCTACCATCGCTGTGTCAATGCCTGCATCCACCATCGCTGGGTCAATGCCTGCATCCACCATTGCTGGGTCAATGCCTGCATTCACCATCGCTGGGTCAATGCCTGCATCTCCAATGCTGGGTCAATGCCTGCATCTACCATCGCTGGGTCAATGCCTGCATCCACCATCGCTGGGTCAATGCCTGCATCCACCATTGCTGGGTCAATGCCTGCATCCACCATCGCTGGGTCAATGCCTGCATCCACCATTGCTGGGTCAATGCCTGCATCACCATTGCTGGGTCAATGCCTGCATCCACCATCGCTGGGTCAATGCCTGCATCTACCATCTCTGGATCAATGCCTGCATCCACCATCGCTGGGTCAATGCCTGCATCCACCATCGCTGTGTCAATGCCTGCATCCACCATCGCTGGGTCAATGCCTGCATCCACCATCGCTGGGTCAATGCCTGCATCCACCATTGCTGGGTCAGTGCCTGCATCTACCATCTCTGGGTCAATGCCTGCATCCACCATCGCTGGGTCAATGCCTGCATCCACCATCGCTGGTTCAATGCCTGCATCTACCATCGCTGGGTCAATGCCTGCATCCACCATCGCTGTGTCAACGCCTGCAACTACCATCGCTGGGTCAATGCCTGCATCCACCATTGCTGGGTCAGTGCCTGCATCTACCATCGCTGGGTCAATGCCTGCATCCACCATCGCTGGTCAATGCCTGCATCTACCATCGCTGGGTCAATGCCTGCATCCACCATCGCTGTGTCAACGCCTGCAACTACCATCGCTGGGTCAATGCCTGCATCCACCATCGCTGGGTCAATGCCTGCATCTACCATCGCTGGGTCAATGCCTGCATCCACCATCGCTGGGTCAATGCCTGCATCTCCATGCTGGGTCAATGCCTGCATCTACCATCGCTGGGTCAATGCCTGCATCCACCATCGCTGGGTCAATGCCTGCATCTACCATTGCTGGGTCAATGCCTGCATCCACCATCTCTGGGTCAATGCCTGCATCCACCATCGCTGGGTCAATGCCTGCATCCACCATCGCTGGGTCAATGCCTGCATCTACCATCGCTGGGTCAATGCCTGCATCCACCATCGCTGGGTCAACGCCTGCAACTACCATCGCTGGGTCAATGCCTGCATCCACCATTGCTGGGTCAATGCCTGCATCACCATTGCTGGGTCAATGCCTGCATCCACCATCGCTGGGTCAATGCCTGCATCTACCATCTCTGGGTCAATGCCTGCATCCACCATCGCTGGGTCAATGCCTGCATCCACCATCGCTGGGTCAATGCCTGCATCCACCATCGCTGGGTCAATGCCTGCATCCACCATCGCTGGGTCAATGCCTGCATCCACCATTGCTGGGTCAGTGCCTGCATCTACCATCTCTGGGTCAATGCCTGCATCCACCATCGCTGGGTCAATGCCTGCATCCACCATCGCTGGTTCAATGCCTGCATCTACCATCGCTGGGTCAATGCCTGCATCCACAATCGCTGTGTCAACGCCTGCAACTACCATCGCTGGGTCAATGCCTGCATCCACCATGCTGGGTCAATGCCTGCATCTACCATCTCTGGGTCAATGCCTGCATCCACCATCGCTGGGTCAATGCCTGCATCTACCATCGCTGGGTCAATGCCTGCATCCACCATCGCTGTGTCAACGCCTGCAACTACCATCGCTGGGTCAATGCCTGCATCCACCATTGCTGGGTCAATGCCTGCATCTACCATCGCTGGGTCAATGCCTGCATCCACCATCGCTGGGTCAATGCCTGCATCTCCAATGCTGGGTCAATGCCTGCATCTACCATCGCTGGGTCAATGCCTGCATCCACCATCGCTGGGTCAATGCCTGCATCTACCATTGCTGGGTCAATGCCTGCATCCACCATCTCTGGGTCAATGCCTGCATCCACCATCGCTGGGTCAATGCCTGCATCCACCATCGCTGGGTCAATGCCTGCATCTACCATCTCTGGATCAATGCCTGCATCCACCATCGCTGTGTCAACGCCTGCAACTACCATCGCTGGGTCAATGCCTGCATCCACCATTGCTGGGTCAATGCCTGCATCTACCATCGCTGGGTCAATGCCTGCATCCACCATCGCTGGGTCAATGCCTGCATCCACCATCGCTGGGTCAATGCCTGCATCTACCATCGCTGGGTCAATGCCTGCATCCACCATCTCTGGGTCAATGCCTGCATCCACCATCGCTGGGTCAATGCCTGCATCCACCATCGCTGGGTCAATGCCTGCATCTACCATCGCTGGGTCAATGCCTGCATCCACCATCTCTGGGTCAATGCCTGCATCCACCATTGCTGGGTCAATGCCTGCATCCACCATCGCTGGGTCAATGCCTGCATCTCCAATGCTGGGTCAATGCCTGCATCTACCATCGCTGGGTCAATGCCTGCATCCACCATCGCTGGGTCAATGCCTGCATCCACCATTGCTGGGTCAATGCCTGCATCTACCATCTCTGGGTCAATGCCTGCATCCACCATCGCTGGGTCAATGCCTGCATCCACCATCGCTGGGTCAATGCCTGCATCCACCATCGCTGGGTCAATGCCTGCATCCACCATCGCTGTGTCAATGCCTGCATCTACCATCGCTGGGTCAATGCCTGCATCCACCATCGCTGGGTCAATGCCTGCATCCACCATCGCTGGGTCAATGCCTGCATCCACCATCGCTGGGTCAATGCCTGCATCCACCATCGCTGTGTCAATGCCTGCATCCACCATCGCTGGGTCAATGCCTGCATCTACCATCGCTGGGTCAATGCCTGCATCACCATCGCTGGGTCAATGCCTGCATCCACCATCGCTGGGTCAATGCCTGCATCTACCATCTCTGGGTCAATGCCTGCATCCACCATCGCTGGGTCAATGCCTGCATCACCATTGCTGGGTCAATGCCTGCATCTACCATCGCTGGGTCAATGCCTGCATCCACCATCGCTGGGTCAATGCCTGCATCCACCATCGCTGGGTCAATGCCTGCACCTACCATCGCTGGGTCAATGCCTGCATCTACCATCGCTGGGCCAATGCCTGCATCCACCATCGCTGGGTCAATGCCTGCATCCACCATCGCTGGGTCAATGCCTGCATCTACCATTGCTGGGTCAATGCCTGCATCCACCATCTCTGGGTCAATGCCTGCATCCACCATCGCTGGGTCAATGCCTGCATCCACCATCGCTGGGTCAATGCCTGCATCCACCATTGCTGGTCAATGCCTGCATCTACCATCTCTGGGTCAATGCCTGCATCCACCATCGCTGGGTCAATGCCTGCATCCACCATCGCTGGGTCAATGCCTGCATCTACCATCGCTGGGTCAATGCCTGCATCCACTATCGCTGTGTCAATGCCTGCATCTACCATCGCTGGGTCAATGCCTGCATCCACCATTGCTGGGTCAATGCCTGCATCTACCATCGCTGGGTCAATGCCTGCATCCACCATCGCTGGGTCAATGCCTGCATCTCCAATGCTGGGTCAATGCCTGCATCTACCATCGCTGGGTCAATGCCTGCATCCACCATCTTTGGGTCAATGCCTGCATCCACCATTGATGGGTCAATGCCTGCATCTACCATTGCTGGGTCAATGCCTGCATCCACCATTGCTGGGTCAATGCCTGCATCTACCATCGCTGGGTCAATGCCTGCATCCACCATCGCTGGGTCAATGCCTGCATCCACCATCGCTGGGTCAATGCCTGCATCCACCATCTCTGGGTCAATGCCTGCATCTACCATCGCTGGGTCAATGCCTGCATCTACCATCGCTGTGTCAATGCCTGCATCTACCATCGCTGGGTCAATGCCTGCATCCACCATCGCTGGGTCAATGCCTGCATCCACCATCGCTGGGTCAATGTCAACATTCTCAATCGCTAGGTCAATGCCTGCATCCACCATTGCTGGGTCAGTGCCTGCATCTACCATCGCTGGGTCAATGCCTGCATCCACCATCGCTGGGTCAATGCCTGCATCTACCATCGCTGGGTCAATGCCTGCATCCACCATCGCTGGTCAATGCCTGCATCCACCATCGCTGGGTCAATGCCTGCATCCACCATCGCTGGGTCAATGCCTGCATCCACCATTGCTGGGTCAATGCCTGCATCCACCATCGCTGGGTCAATGCCTGCATCCACCATCGCTGGGTCAATGCCTGCATCCACCATCGCTGGGTCAATGCCTGCATCCACCATCGCTGGGTCAATGCCTGCATCCACCATTGCTGGGTCAGTGCCTGCATCTACCATCTCTGGGTCAATGCCTGCATCTACCATCGCTGGGTCAATGCCTGCATCCACCATCTCTGGGTCAATGCCTGCATCCACCATCGCTGGGTCAATGCCTGCATCCACCATCGCTGGGTCAATGCCTGCATCTACCATCTCTGGGTCAATGCCTGCATCCACCATCGCTGGGTCAATTCCAGCATCTACCATCGCTGGGTCAATGCCTGCATCCACCATTGCTGGGTCAATGCCTGCATCTACCATCGCTGGGTCAATGCCTGCATCCACCATCGCTGGGTCAATGCCTGCATCTCCAATGCTGGGTCAATGCCTGCATCTACCATCGCTGGGTCAATGCCTGCATCCACCATCGCTGGGTCAATGCCTGCATCTACCATTGCTGGGTCAATGCCTGCATCCACCATCTCTGGGTCAATGCCTGCATCACCATCGCTGGGTCAATGCCTGCATCACCATCGCTGGGTCAATGCCTGCATCACCATCGCTGGGTCAATGCCTGCATCTGCCATCTCTGGGTCAATGCCTGCATCCGCCATTGCTGGGTCAATGCCTGCATCCACCATCGCTGGGTCAATGCCTGCATCTACCATCGCTGGGTCAATGCCTGCATCTACCATCGCTGTGTCAATGCCTGCATCCACCATCGCTGGGTCAATGCCTGCATCCACCATTGCTGGGTCAATGTTTGCATCCACCATCGCTGGGTCAATGCCTGCATCTCCATCGCTGGGTCAATGCCTGCATCTCCATCGCTGGGTCAATGCCTGCATCCACCATCGCTGGTCAATGCCTGCATCCACCATTGCTGGGTCAATGCCTGCATCCACCATCTCTGGGTCAATGCCTGCATCTACCATCGCTGGGTCAATGCCTGCAGCCACCAACGCTGGGTCAATGCCTGCATCCCCCATTGCTGGGTCAATGCCTGCATCCACCATCGCTGGGTCAATGCCTGCATCTACCATCTCTGGGTCAATGCCTGCATCCACCATCGCTGGGTCAATGCCTGCATCCACCATTGCTGGGTCAATGCCTGCATCCACCATCGCTGGGTCAATGCCTGCATCCACCATCGCTGTGTCAATGCCTGCATCCACCATCGCTGGGTCAATGCCTGCATCCACCATTGCTGGGTCAGTGCCTGCATCTACCATCTCTGGGTCAATGCCTGCATCTACCATCGCTGTGTCAATGCCTGCATCCACCATCTCTGGGTCAATGCCTGCATCCACCATTGCTGGGTCAATGCCTGCATCCACCATCGCTGGGTCAATGCCTGCATCTCCAATGCTGGGTCAATGCCTGCATCTACCATCGCTGGGTCAATGCCTGCATCCACCATCGCTGGGTCAATGCCTGCATCCACCATCGCTGGGTCAATGCCTGCATCCACCATCGCTGGGTCAATGCCTGCATCCACCATTGCTGGGTCAATGCCTGCATCAGCATTGCTAGGTCAATGCCTGCATCCACCATCGCTGGGTCAATGCCTGCATCCACCATCTCTGGATCAATGCCTGCATCCACCATCGCAGGGTCAATGCCTGCATCCACCATCGCTGGGTCAATGCCTGCATCCACCATCGCTGGGTCAATGCCTGCATCCACCATCGCTGGGTCAATGCCTGCATCACCATTGCTGGGTCAATGCCTGCATCCACTATCGCTGTGTCAATGCCTGCATCTACCATCGCTGGGTCAATGCCTGCATCCACCATTGCTGGGTCAATGCCTGCATCTACCATCGCTGGGTCAATGCCTGCATCCACCATCGCTGGGTCAATGCCTGCATCTCCAATGCTGGGTCAATGCCTGCATCTACCATCGCTGGGTCAATGCCTGCATCCACCATCGCTGGGTCAATGCCTGCATCTACCATTGCTGGGTCAATGCCTGCATCCACCATCGCTGGGTCAATGCCTGCATCCACCATCGCTGGGTCAATGCCTGCATCCACCATCGCTGGGTCAATGCCTGCATCTACCATCTCTGGATCAATGCCTGCATCCACCATCTCTGGGTCAATGCCTGCATCCACCATTGCTGGGTCAATGCCTGCATCCACCATCGCTGGGTCAATGCCTGCATCTCCAATGCTGGGTCAATGCCTGCATCTACCATCGCTGGGTCAATGCCTGCATCCACCATCGCTGTGTCAATGCCTGCATCCACCATTGCTGGGTCAATGCCTGCATCTACCATCTCTGGGTCAATGCCTGCATCCACCATCGCTGGGTCAATGCCTGCATCACCATCGCTGGGTCAATGCCTGCATTCACCATTGCTGGGTCAATGCCTGCATCCACCATCGCTGGGTCAATGCCTGCATCTACCATCGCTGGGTCAATGCCTGCATCCACCATCGCTGGGTCAATGCCTGCATCCACCATCGCTGGGTCAATGCCTGCATCTACCATCGCTGGGTCAATGCCTGCATCCACCATCGCTGTGTCAATGCCTGCATCCACCATCGCTGGGTCAATGCCTGCATCTACCATCGCTGGGTCAATGCCTGCATCACCATGCTGGGTCAATGCCTGCATCCACCATTGCTGGGTCAATGCCTGCATCTACCATCTCTGGGTCAATGCCTGCATCCACCATCGCTGTGTCAATGCCTGCATCCACCATCGCTGGGTCAATGCCTGCATCTGCCATCGCTGGGTCAATGCCTGCATCCACCATCGCTGGGTCAATGCCTGCATCCACCATCGCTGGGTCAATGCCTGCACCTACCATCGCTGGGTCAATGCCTGCATCCACCATCTCTGGGTCAATGCCTGCATCCACCATCGCTGGGTCAATGCCTGCATCCACCATCGCTGGGTCAATGCCTGCATCTACCATTGCTGGGTGAATGCCTGCATCCACCATCTCTGGGTCAATGCCTGCATCCACCATCGCTGGGTCAATGCCTGCATCCACCATTGCTGGGTCAATGCCTGCATCCACCATCGCTGGGTCAATGCCTGCATCCACCATCGCTGGGTCAATGCCTGCATCCACCATCGCTAGGTCAATGCCTGCATCCACCATCGCTGTGTCAATGCCTGCATCCACCATCGCTGGGTCAATGCCTGCATCTACCATCTCTGGGTCAATGCCTGCATCACCATTGCTGGGTCAATGCCTGCATCTCCATTGCTGGGTCAATGCCTGCATCTACCATCGCTGGGTCAATGCCTGCATCTCCATGCTGGGTCAATGCCTGCATCCACCATCGCTGGATCAATGCCTGCATCACCATTGCTGAGTCAATGTCTGCATCTCCAATGCTGGGTCAATGCTGGCACCTACTATCGCTGGGTCAATGCCTGCATCTGCCATCTCTGGGTCAATGCCTGCATCCACCATTGCTGGGTCAATGCCTGCATCTACCATCTCTGTGTCAATGCCTGCATCTACCATCGCTGGGTCAATGCCTGCATCCACCATCGCTAGGTCAATGCCTGCATCCACCATCTCTGGGTCAATGCCTGCATCCACCATCGCTGGGTCAATGCCTGCATCTACCATTGCTGGGTCAATGCCTGCATCTACCATCTCTGGGTCAATGCCTGCATCCACCATCGCTGGGTCAATGCCTGCATCCACCATCGCTGGGTCAATGCCTGCATCTACCATCGCTGGGTCAATGTCTGCATCTACCATCTCTGGGCCAATGCCTGCATCCGCCTTTGCAGGGTCAATGCCTGCATCCACCATCGCTGGGTCAATGCCTGCATCCACCATCGCTGGGTCAATGCCTGCATCTACCATCTGGGTCAATGCCTGCATCCGCCATCGCTGGGTCAATGCCTGCATCCACCATCGCTGGGTCAATGCCTGCATCCACCATCGCTGTGTGAATGCCTGCATCCACCATCGCTGGGTCAATGCCTGCATCTACCATCTCTGTTGCAATGCCTGCATCCACCATCGCTGGGTCAATGCCTGCATCTACAATCTCTGGGTCAATGCCTGCATCCACCATCGCTGGGTCAATGCCTGCATCCACCATTGCTGGGTCAATGCCTGCATCTACCATCGCTGGTTCAATGCCTGCATCCACCATCGCTGGGTCAATGCCTGCATCCACCATCGCTGGGTCAATGCCTGCATCCACCATCGCTGGGTCAATGCCTGCATCTACCATCTGTGTTGCAATGCCTGCATCACCATTGCTGGGTCAATGCCTGCATCTCCAATGCTGTGTCAATGCCTGCATCTACCATCGCTGGGTCAATGCCTGCATCCACCATCGCTGGGTCAATGCCTGCATCCACCATTGCTGGGTCAATGCCTGCATCTACCATCGCTGGTTCAATGCCTGCATCCACCATCGCTGGGTCAATGCCTGCATCCACCATCGCTGGGTCAATGCCTGCATCCACCATCGCTGGGTCAATGCCTGCATCCACCATCGCTGGGTCAATGCCTGCATCTACAATCTCTGGGTCAATGCCTGCATCCACCATCGCTGGGTCAATGCCTGCATCCACCATTGCTGGGTCAATGCCTGCATCTACCATCGCTGGGTCAATGCCTGCATCCACCATCGCTGGGTCAATGCCTGCATCCACCATCGCTGGGTCAATGCCTGCATCCACCATCGCTGGGTCAATGCCTGCATCTACCATCTCTGTTCAATGCCTGCATCACCATTGCTGGGTCAATGCCTGCATCTCCAATGCTGGGTCAATGCCTGCATCTACCATCGCTGGGTCAATGCCTGCATCCACCATCGCTGGGTCAATGCCTGCATCCACCATCGCTGGGTCAATGCCTGCATCCACCATTGCTGGGTCAATGCCTGCATCTACCATCGCTGGGTCAATGCCTGCATCCACCATCGCTGGGTCAATGCCTGCATCCACCATCGCTGGGTCAATGCCTGCATCCACCATCGCTGGGTCAATGCCTGCATCCACCATCGCTGGGTCAATGCCTGCATCCACCATTGCTGGGTCAATGCCTGCATCCACCATCGCTAGGTCAATGCCTGCATCTACCATTGCTGGGTCAATGCCTGCATCTACCATCTCTGGGTCAATGCCTGCATCCACCATCGCTGGGTGAATGCCTGCATCCACCATCGCTGGGTCAATGCCTGCATCCACCATTGCTGGGTCAATGCCTGCATCTACCATCTCTGGGTCAATGCCTGCATCCACCATCGCTGAGTCAATGCCTGCATCAACCATCGCTGGTTCAATGTCTGCTTCCACTATCGCTGCGTCAATGCCTGCATCTACCATCGCTCGGTCAATGCCTGCATCCACCATCGCTGGGTCAATGTCTGGATCCACCATTGCTGTGTCAATGCCTGCATCCACTATCGCTGGATCAATGCCTGCATTCACCATCGCTGGGTCAATGCCTGCATCTACCATCTCTGTTTCAATGCCTGCATCACTATTGCTGGGTCAATGCCGGCATCTCCAATGCTGGGTTAATGACTGCATCTACCATCGCTGGGTAAATGCCTGCATCCACCATTGCTGGGTCAATGCCTGCATCCATCATTACTTGGTCAATGCCTTCATCTACCATCTCTGGGTCAATGCCTGCATCCACCATCGCTGGGTAAATGTCTGCATCCACCATCGCTGGGTCAACGCCTGCATCACCATCACTGGGTCAATGTCTGCATCCACCATCGCTGGGTCAATGTCTGCATCCATCATTACTGGGTCAATGCCTGCATCTACCATCGCTGGGTCAATGCCTGCATCCATGATTACTGGGTCAATGCCTGCATCGACCATCTCTGGTTCAACGTCTTCGTCCACCATTGCTGGGTCAAAGTCTGCATCCAACATCGATGCGTGAACGCCTGCATCCACCATCGCTGAGTCAATGCCTGCATCCACCATCGCTGGGTGAATGCCTGCATGTACCATCTTTCGGTCAATGCCTGCATCTGCCATCGCTAGGTCAATGCCTGCATCTACCATCTCTGGTCAATGCCTGCATCCACCATCGCTGGGTCAATGTCTGCATCCACCATCGCAGGGTCAATGCCTGCATCCATCATCGCTGGGTCAATGCCTGCATCCACCATCTCTGGGTCAACGCCTGCATCCATCATCGCTGGGTCAATGCCTGTATCCACCATCGCTGGGTCAACGCCTGCATCCACCATCGCTGGGTCAATGCCTGCATCCCCCATCGCTGGGTCAATGCCTGCACCCATCATAGCTGGGTCAAAGCCTGCATCTCCCATCGCTGTGTCAATGCCTGCATCCACCATCGCTGAGTCAATGCCTGCTTCTACCATTTCTGTTTCAATGCCTGCATCCACCATCGCTAGGTCAATGCCTGCATCTACCATCGCTTGGTGAATGCCTGCATCCACCATCGCTGGGTCAATGCCTGCATCCACCATTGCTGGGTCAATTGTCTGCATCTACCATCTCTGGGTCAATGCCTGCATCCATCATCACTAGGTCAATGCCTGCATCCACCATCCCTGGGTCAATGCCTGCATCCACCATTGCTGGGTCAATGCCTGCATCTACCATCTCTGGGTCAATGCCTGCATCTGCCATCGCGGGGTCAATGCCTGCATCACCATCGCTGCGTCAATGTCTGCATCCACCATCGCTGTGTCAATGCCTGCATCTACCATCTCTGGGTCAATGCCTGCATCACCATCGCTGGATCAATGTCTTCATCCACCATCGCTGGGTCAATGCCTGCATCCACCATCGCTGGTTCAATGCCTGCATCTACCATCTCTGTTTCAATGCCTGCATCACCATTTCTGGGTCAATGCCTGCATCTCCAATGCTGGGTCAATGCCTGCATTTACCATCGCTGGGTCAATGCCTGCATCCACCAATGCTGGGTCAATGCCTGCATCCACCATTGCTGAGTCAATGTCTGCATCCACCATCGCTGGGTCAATGCCTGTATCTATCATCCCTGGGTCAATGTCTGCATCCGCCATCGCTGGGTCAATGCCTGCATCCACCATCGCTGGGTCAATGCCTGCATCCGCCATCGCTGTGTGAATGTCTGCATCCACCATCGCTGGGTCACTGCCTGCATCTACCATCTCTGTTGCAATGCCTGCATCACCATTGCTGGGTCAATGCCTGCATCTCCAATGCTGTGTTAATGCCTGCATCTACCATCGCTGGGTGAATGCCTGCATCCACCATCGCTGGGTGAATGCCTGCATCCACCATTGCTGGGTCAATGCCTGCATCCACCATCGCTGGGTCAATGCCTGCATCCACCATTGCTGGGTCAATGCCTGCATCTACCATCGCTGGTTCATTGTCTGCATCCACCATCGCTGGGTCAATGCCTGCATCCACCATCGCTGGGTCAATGCCTGCATCCGCCATCGCTGTGTCAATGCCTGCATCCACCATCGCAGGGTCAAGGCCTGCATCCACCATCGCTGGGTCAATGCCTGCACCCACCATCGCTAGGTCAATGCCTGCATCTACCATCGCTGGGTCAATGCCTGCATCTACCATCTCTGGGTCAATGCCTGCATCCACCATCGCTGGGTGAATGCCTGCATCCACCATCGCTGGGTCAATGCCTGCATCCACCATTGCTGGGTCAATGCCTGCATCTAACATCTCTGGGTCAATGCCTGCATCCACCATCGCTGGGTCAATGCCTGCATCAACCATCGCTGGTTCAATGTCTGCTTCCACTATCGCTGGGTCAATGCCTGCATCTACCATCGCTGGGTCAATGTCTGCATCCACCATTGCTGGGTCAATGTCTGGATCCACCATTGCTGTGTCAATGCCTGCATCCACTATCGCTGGATCAATGCCTGCATTCACCATCGCTGGTCAATGCCTGCATCTACCATCTCTGTTTCAATGCCTGCATCACTATTGCTGGGTCAATGCCGGCATCTCCAATGCTGGGTTAATGACTGCATCTACCATCGCTGGGTAAATGCCTGCATCCACCATTGCTGGGTCAATGCCTGCATCCATCATTACTTGGTCAATGCCTTCATCTACCACCTCTGGGTCAATGCCTGCATCCACCATCGCTGGGTAAATGTCTGCATCCACCATCGATGGTTCAACGCCTGCATCACCATCACTGGGTCAATGTCTGCATCCACCATCGCTGGGTCAATGTCTGCATCCATCATTACTGGGTCAATGCCTGCATCTACCATCGCTGGGTCAATGCCTGCATCCATGATTACTGGGTCAATGCCTGCATCGACCATCTGTGGGTCAACGTCTTCGTCCACCATTGCTGGGTCAAAGTCTGCATCCAACATCGATGCGTGAACGCCTGCATCCACCATCGCTGAGTCAATGCCTGCATCCACCATCGCTGGGTGAATGCCTGCATGTACCATCTTTCGGTCAATGCCTGCATCTGCCATCGCTAGGTCAATGCCTGCATCTACGATCTCTGGTCAATGCCTGCATCCACCATCGCTGGGTCAATGTCTGCATCCACCATCGCAGGGTCAATGCCTGCATCCATCATCGCTGGGTCAATGCCTGCATCCACCATCTCTGGGTCAACGCCTGCATCCATCATCGCTGGGTCAATGCCTGCATCCACCATCGCTGGGTCAACGCCTGCATCCACCATCGCTGGGTCAATGCCTGCATCCCCCATCGCTGGGTCAATGCCTGCACCCATCATAGCTGGGTCAAAGCCTGCATCTGCCATCGCTGTGTCAATGCCTGCATCCACCATCGCTGGGTCAATGCCTGCATCCACCATCGCTGGGTCAATGCCTGCATCTACCATTTCTGTTTCAATGCCTGCATCCACCATCGCTAGGTCAATGCCTGCATCTACCATCGCTTGGTGAATGCCTGCATCCACTATCGCTGGGTCAATGCCTGCATCCACCATTGCTGGGTCAATGTCTGCATCTACCATCTCTGGGTCAATGCCTGCATCCATCATCACTAGGTCAATGCCTGCATCCACCATCCCTGGGTCAATGCCTGCATCCACCATTGCTGGGTCAATGCCTGCATCTACCATCTCTGGGTCAATGCCTGCATCTGCCATCGCGGGGTCAATGCCTGCATCACCATCGCTGCGTCAATGTCTGCATCCACCATCGCTGTGTCAGTGCCTGCATCTACCATCTCTGGGTCAATGCCTGCATCACCATCGCTGGATCAATGTCTTCATCCACCATCGCTGGGTCAATGCCTGCATCCACCATCGCTGGGTCAATGCCTGCATCCACCATTGCTGGGTCAATGCCTGCTTCTACCATTTCTGTTTCAATGCCTGCATCCACCATCGCTAGGTCAATGCCTGCATCTACCATCTCTGTTTCAATGCCTGCATCCACCATTGCTGGGTCAATGTCTGCATCTACCATCTCTGGGTCAATGCCTGCATCCATCATCACTAGGTCAATGCCTGCATCCACCATCCCTGGGTCAATGCCTGCATCCACCATTGCTGGGTCAATGCCTGCATCTACCATCTCTGGGTCAATGCCTGCATCTGCCATCGCTGGGTCAATGCCTGCATCACCATCGCTGCGTCAATGTCTGCATCCACCATCGCTGTGTCAATGCCTGCATCTACCATCTCTGGGTCAATGCCTGCATCACCATCGCTGGATCAATGTCTTCATCCACCATCGCTGGGTCAATGCCTGCATCCACCATCGCTGGTTCAATGCCTGCATCTACCATCTCTGTTTCAATGCCTGCATCACCATTGCTGGGTCAATGCCTGCATCTCCAATGCTGGGTCAATGCCTGCATTTACCATCGCTGGGTCAATGCCTGCATCCACCAATGCTGGGTCAATGCCTGCATCCACCATCGCTGTGTCAATGTCTGCATCCACCATCGCTGAGTCAATGCCTGCATCACCATCGCTGTGTCAATGTCTGCATCCACCATTGCTGGGTCAATGTATGCATCCAACATCGCTGGGTCAACGTCTGCATCCACCATCGCTGGGTGAATGCCTGCATCTTCCTTCGCTGGGTCAATGCCTGCATCTACCATCGCTGTGTCAATGCCGGCATCCACCATCGCTGGGTCAATGCCTGCATTCACCATCGCTGTGTCAATGCCTGCATCTACCATCGCTGGGTCAATGCCTGCATCCACCATCGCTCGGTGAATGCCTGCATCCACCATCTCTGGGTCAGTGCCTGCATTCCCCATCGCTGGTTCAATGCCTGCATCACCATTGCTGGGTCAATGCCTGTATCACCATCGCTGGGTCAATGCCTGCATCCACCATTGCTGGGTCAATGTCTGCATCCAACATCGCTGGGTCAATGTCTGCATCCACAATCGCTGGGTCAATGCCTGCATCTTCATTCGCTGGGTCAACGCCTGCATCTACCATCGCTGTGTCAATGCCAGCATCCACCATCGCTGGCTCAATGCCTGCATCTACCAGCGCTGGGTCAATGTCTGCATCCACCATTGCTGGGTCAATGCCTGCATCTCCATGCTGTGTCAATGGCTGCATCTACCATCTCTGTTTCAATGCCTGCATCACCATTGCTGGGTCAATGCCTGCATCATCATTGCTGTGTCAATGCCAGCATCCACCATTGCTGGGTCAATGCCAGCATCCAGCACTGCTAGGTCAATGCCTGCATCCACCATCTCTGGGTCAATGCCTGCATCCACCATCGCTTGGTCAATGCCTGCATCTACCATTGCTGGGTCAATGCCTGCATCTACCATCGCTGGGTCAATGCCTGCATCATCATTGCTGTGTCAATGCCAGCATCCACCATTGCTGGGTCAATGCCAGCATCCAGCATCGCTAGGTCAATGCCTGCATCTACCATCTCTGTTTCAATGCCTGCATCACCATTGCTGGGTCAATGCCTGCATCTCCAATGCTGAGTCAATGCCTGAATCCACCATCGCTGCGTCAATGCCTGCGTCCACCATTGCTGGGTCAATGTCTGCATCTCCCATTGCTGGGTCAATGCCTGCATCTCCATGCTGTGTCAATGGCTGCATCTAACATCTCTGTTTCAATGCCTGCATCACCATTGCTGGGTCAATGCCTGCATCATCATTGCTGTGTCAATGCCTGCATCCACCATTGCTGGGTCAATGCCTGCATCCAGCATCGCTAGGTCAATGCCTGCATCCACCATCTCTGGGTCAATGCCTGCATCTCCCATCGCTGTGGCAATGTCTGTATCCACCATCTCTGGGTCAATGCCTGCATCCACCATCGCTGTGTCAATGCCTGCATCCACCATTGCTGGGTGAATGCCTGCATCTACCATCTCTGGGGAAATGCCTGCATCTACCATCGCTGGGTCAATGCCTGCATCTACCATCGCTGGGTCAATTGTCCGCATCTACCATCTCTGGGTCAATGCCTGTATCCATCATCACTAGGTCAATTCCTGAATCCACCATCGCTGGGTCAATGTCTGCATCCACCCTTGCTGGGTCAATGCCTGCATCTACCATCTCTGGGTCAATGCCTGCACCAACCATCGCTGGGTCAATGCCTGCATGTACCATCGCTGGGTCAATGCTTGCATCCACCATCTCTGGGTCAATGCCTGCATCCACCATCGCTGTGTCATTTCCTGCATCCACCATTGCTGGGTCAATGCTGGATCCACCATCGCTGTGTCAATTGTCCGCATCTACCATCTCTGGGTCAATGCCTGCATCCATCATCACTAGGTCAATGCCTGAATCCACCATCGGTGGGTCAATGCCTGCATCCACCCTTGCTGGGTCAATGCCTGCATCTACCATCTCTGGGTCAATGCCTGCATCCGCCATCGCTGGGTCAATGCCTGCATCCACCATCGCTTGGTCAATGCCTGCATCTACTATCGCCGGGTCAATGCCTGCATCCACCATCGCGGGGTCAATGCCTGCATCAGCCATCGCTGGGTCAATGCCTGCATCTACCATCTCTGGGTCAATGTCTGCATCTACCACCTTTGGGTCAATGCCTGCATCCAGCATCGCTGGATGAATGCCTGCATCCACCATCGCTGGGTCAATGCCTGCATCTACCATCGCTCTGTCAATGCCTGCATACACCATCGCTGGGTCAATGCCTGAATCCACCATCGGTGGGTCAATGCCTGCATCCACCCTTGCTGGGTCAATGCCTGCATCTACCATCTCTGGGTCAATGCCTGCATCCGCCATCGCTGGGTCAATGCCTGCATCCACCATCGCTTGGTCAATGCCTGCATCTACTATCGCCGGGTCAATGCCTGCATCCACCATCGCTGTGTCAACGCCTGCATCTACCATCGCTGGGTCAATGCCTGCACCCACCATCACTGGGTGAATGCCTGCATCCACCAACGCTGGTTCAATGCCTGCATCTACCATCTCCGTTTCAATGCCTACATCACCATTGCTTGGTCAATGCCTGCATCTCCATGCTGTGTCAATGCCTGCATCTACCATCGCTGGGTCAATGCCTGCATCCACCATCGCTGGGTCAATGCCTGCATCTAGCATCGCTGGGTCAATGCCTGCGTCCACCATCACTGTGTCAACGCTGCATCTACCATCGCTGGTCAATGCCTGCATCCACCATCGCTGGGTGAATGCCTGCATCCACCATCGCTGTGTCAATGCCTGCATCCACCATCGCTGGTTCAATGCCTGCATCTACCATCTCTGTTTCAATGCCTGCATCACTATTGCTGGGTCAATGCCTGCATCTCCAATGCTGGGTTAATGACTGCATCTACCATCGCTGGGTAAATGCCTGCATCCACCATTGCTGGGTCAATGCCTGCATCCATCATTACTTGGTCAATGCCTTCATCTACCATCTCTGGGTCAATGCCTGCATCCACCATCGCTGGGTAAATGTCTGCATCCACCATCGCTGGGTCAACGCCTGCATCACCATCACTGGGTCAATGTCTGCATCCACCATCGCTGGGTCAATGTCTGCATCCATCATTACTGGGTCAATGCCTGCATCTACCATCGCTGGGTCAATGCCTGCATCCATGATTACTGGGTCAATGCCTGCATCGACCATCTCTGGTTCAACGTCTTCGTCCACCATTGCTGGGTCAAAGTCTGCATCCAACATCGATGCGTGAACGCCTGCATCCACCATCGCTGTGTCAACGCCTGCATCTACCATCGCTGAGTCAATGCCTGCATCCACCATCGCTGGGTGAATGCCTGCATGTACCATCTTTCGGTCAATGCCTGCATCTGCCATCGCTAGGTCAATGCCTGCATCTACCATCTCTGGTCAATGCCTGCATCCACCATCGCTGGGTCAATGTCTGCATCCACCATCGCAGGGTCAATGCCTGCATCCATCATCGCTGGGTCAATGCCTGCATCCACCATCTCTGGGTCAACGCCTGCATCCATCATCGCTGGGTCAATGCCTGTATCCACCATCGCTGGGTCAACGCCTGCATCCACCATCGCTGGGTCAATGCCTGCATCCCCCATCGCTGGGTCAATGCCTGCACCCATCATAGCTGGGTCAAAGCCTGCATCTGCCATCGCTGTGTCAATGCCTGCATCCACCATCGCTGGGTCAATGCCTGCATCCACCATCGCTGGGTCAATGCCTGCTTCTACCATTTCTGTTTCAATGCCTGCATCCACCATCGCTAGGTCAATGCCTGCATCTACCATCGCTTGGTGAATGCCTGCATCCACCATCGCTGGGTCAATGCCTGCATCCACCATTGCTGGGTCAATTGTCTGCATCTACCATCTCTGGGTCAATGCCTGCATCCATCATCACTAGGTCAATGCCTGCATCCACCATCCCTGGGTCAATGCCTGCATCCACCATTGCTGGGTGAATGCCTGCATCTACCATCTCTGGGTCAATGCCTGCATCTGCCATCGCGCGGTCAATGCCTGCATCACCATCGCTGCGTCAATGTCTGCATCCACCATCGCTGTGTCAATGCCTGCATCTACCATCTCTGGGTCAATGCCTGCATCACCATCGCTGGATCAATGTCTTCATCCACCATCGCTGGGTCAATGCCTGCATCCACCATCGCTGGTTCAATGCCTGCATCTACCATCTCTGTTTCAATGCCTGCATCACCATTGCTGGGTCAATGCCTGCATCTCCAATGCTGGGTCAATGCCTGCATTTACCATCGCTGGGTCAATGCCTGCATCCACCAATGCTGGGTCAATGCCTGCATCCACCATTGCTGAGTCAATGTCTGCATCCACCATTGCTGGGTCAATGCCTGCATCCAGCATCGCTAGGTCAATGCCTGCATCCACCATCTCTGGGTCAATGCCTGCATCTCCCATCGCTGTGGCAATGTCTGTTTCCACCATCTCTGGGTCAATGCCTGCATCCACCATCGCTGTGTCAATGCCTGCATCCACCATTGCTGGGTGAATGCCTGCATCTACCATCTCTGGGGCAATGCCTGCATCTACCATCGCTGGGTCAATGCCTGCATCTACCATCGCTGGGTCAATGTCCGCATCTACCATCTCTGGGTCAATGCCTGTATCCATCATCACTAGGTCAATGCCTGAATCCACCATCGCTGGGTCTATGCCTGCATCCACCCTTGCTGGGTCAATGCCTGCATCTACCATCTCTGGGTCAATGCCTGCACCAACCATCGCTGGGTCAATGCCTGCATGTACCATCGCTGGGTGAATGCTTGCATCCACCATCTCTGGGTCAATGCCTGCATCCACCATCGCTGTGTCATTGCCTGCATCCACCATTGCTGGGTCAATGCTGGATCCACCATCGCTGTGTCAATTGTCCGCATCTACCATCTCTGGGTCAATGCCTGCATCCATCATCACTAGGTCAATGCCTGAATCCACCATCGGTGGGTCAATGCCTGCATCCACCCTTGCTGGGTCAATGCCTGCATCTACCATCTCTGGGTCAATGCCTGCATCCATCATCACTAGGTGAATGCCTGCATCCACCATCGCTTGGTCAATGCCTGCATCCGCCATCGCTGGGTCAATGCCTGCATCCACCATCGCTTGGTCAATGCCTGCATCTACTATCGCCGTGTCAATGCCTGCATCCACCATCGCGGGGTCAATGCCAGCATCCAGCATCGCTAGGTCAATGCCTGCATCCACCATCTCTGGGTCAATGCCTGCATCTCCCATCGCTGTGGCAATGTCTGTTTCCACCATCTCTGGGTCAATGCCTGCATCCACCATCGCTGTGTCAATGCCTGCATCCACCATTGCTGGGTGAATGCCTGCATCTACCATCTCTGGGGCAATGCCTGCATCTACCATCGCTGGGTCAATGCCTGCATCTACCATCGCTGGGTCAATTGTCCGCATCTACCATCTCTGGGTCAATGCCTGCATCCATCATCACTAGGTCAATGCCTGAATCCACCATCGCTGGGTCAATGCCTGCATCCACCCTTGCTGGGTCAATGCCTGCATCTACCATCTCTGGGTCAATGCCTGCACCAACCATCGCTGGGTCAATGCCTGCATGTACCATCGCTGGGTGAATGCTTGCATCCACCATCTCTGGGTCAATGCCTGCATCCACCATCGCTGTGTCATTTCCTGCATCCACCATTGCTGGGTCAATGCTGGATCCACCATCGCTGTGTCAATTGTCCGCATCTACCATCTCTGGGTCAATGCCTGCATCCATCATCACTAGGTCAATGCCTGAATCCACCATCGGTGGGTCAATGCCTGCATCCACCCTTGCTGGGTCAATGCCTGCATCTACCATCTCTGGGTCAATGCCTGCATCCATCATCACTAGGTGAATGCCTGCATCCACCATCGGTGGGTCAATGCCTGCATCCGCCATCGCTGGGTCAATGCCTGCATCCACCATCGCTTGGTCAATGCCTGCATCTACTATCGCCGGGTCAATGCCTGCATCCACCATCGCGGGTCAATGCCTGCATCACCATCGCTGGGTCAATGCCTGCATCTACCATCTCTGGGTCAATGTCTGCATCTACCACCTTTGGGTCAATGCCTGCATCCAGCATCGCTGGATGAATGCCTGCATCCACCATCGCTGGGTCAATGCCTGCATCTACCATCGCTCTGTCAATGCCTGCATACACCATCGCTGGGTCAATGCCTGAATCCACCATCGGTGGGTCAATGCCTGCATCCACCCTTGCTGGGTCAATGCCTGCATCTACCATCTCTGGGTCAATGCCTGCATCCGCCATCGCTGGGTCAATGCCTGCATCCACCATCGCTTGGTCAATGCCTGCATCTACTATCGCCGGGTCAATGCCTGCATCCACCATCGCGGGGTCAATGCCTGCATCAGCCATCGCTGGGTCAATGCCTGCATCTACCATCTCTGGGTCAATGTCTGCATCTACCACCTTTGGGTCAATGCCTGCATCCAGCATCGCTGGATGAATGCCTGCATCCACCATCGCTGGGTCAATGCCTGCATCTACCATCGCTCTGTCAATGCCTGCATACACCATCGCTGGGTCAATGCCTGAATCCACCATCGGTGGGTCAATGCCTGCATCCACCCTTGCTGGGTCAATGCCTGCATCTACCATCTCTGGGTCAATGCCTGCATCCGCCATCGCTGGGTCAATGCCTGCATCCACCATCGCTTGGTCAATGCCTGCATCTACTATCGCCGGGTCAATGCCTGCATCCACCATCGCTGTGTCAATGCCTGCATCTACCATCGCTGGGTCAATGCCTGCACCCACCATCGCTGGGTGAATGCCTGCATCCACCAACGCTGGTTCAATGCCTGCATCTACCATCTCCGTTTCAATGCCTACATCACCATTGCTTGGTCAATGCCTGCATCTCCATGCTGTGTCAATGCCTGCATCTACCATCGCTGGGTCAATGCCTGCATCCACCATCGCTGGGTCAATGCCTGCATCTAGCATCGCTGGGTCAATGCCTGCGTCCACCATCACTGTGTCAACGCTGCATCTACCATCGCTGGTCAATGCCTGCATCCACCATCGCTGGGTGAATGCCTGCATCCACCATCGCTGTGTCAATGCCTGCATCCACCATCGCTGGGTCAATGCCTGCATCTACCATCTCTGTTTCAATGCCTGCATCACTATTGCTGGGTCAATGCCTGCATCTCCAATGCTGGGTTAATGACTGCATCTACCATCGCTGGGTAAATGCCTGCATCCACCATTGCTGGGTCAATGCCTGCATCCATCATTACTTGGTCAATGCCTTCATCTACCATCTCTGGGTCAATGCCTGCATCCACCATCGCTGGGTAAATGTCTGCATCCACCATCGCTGGGTCAACGCCTGCATCACCATCACTGGGTCAATGTCTGCATCCACCATCGCTGGGTCAATGTCTGCATCCATCATTACTGGGTCAATGCCTGCATCTACCATCGCTGGGTCAATGCCTGCATCCATGATTACTGGGTCAATGCCTGCATCGACCATCTCTGGTTCAACGTCTTCGTCCACCATTGCTGGGTCAAAGTCTGCATCCAACATCGATGCGTGAACGCCTGCATCCACCATCGCTGAGTCAATGCCTGCATCCACCATCGCTGGGTGAATGCCTGCATGTACCATCTTTCGGTCAATGCCTGCATCTGCCATCGCTAGGTCAATGCCTGCATCTACGATCTCTGGTCAATGCCTGCATCCACCATCGCTGGGTCAATGTCTGCATCCACCATCGCAGGGTCAATGCCTGCATCCATCATCGCTGGGTCAATGCCTGCATCCACCATCTCTGGGTCAACGCCTGCATCCATCATCGCTGGGTCAATGCCTGTATCCACCATCGCTGGGTCAACGCCTGCATCCACCATCGCTGGGTCAATGCCTGCATCCCCATCGCTGGGTCAATGCCTGCACCCATCATAGCTGGGTCAAAGCCTGCATCTGCCATCGCTGTGTCAATGCCTGCATCCACCATCGCTGGGTCAATGCCTGCATCCACCATCGCTGGGTCAATGCCTGCTTCTACCATTTCTGTTTCAATGCCTGCATCCACCATCGCTAGGTCAATGCCTGCATCTACCATCGCTGGGTCAATGCCTGCATCCACCATTGCTGGGTCAATTGTCTGCATCTACCATCTCTGGGTCAATGCCTGCATCCATCATCACTAGGTCAATGCCTGCATCCACCATCCCTGGGTCAATGCCTGCATCCACCATTGCTGGGTCAATGCCTGCATCTACCATCTCTGGGTCAATGCCTGCATCTGCCATCGCGGGGTCAATGCCTGCATCACCATCGCTGCGTCAATGTCTGCATCCACCATCGCTGTGTCAATGCCTGCATCTACCATCTCTGGGTCAATGCCTGCATCACCATCGCTGGATCAATGTCTTCATCCACCATCGCTGGGTCAATGCCTGCATCCACCATCGCTGGGTCAATGCCTGCATTTACCATCGCTGGGTCAATGCCTGCATCCACCAATGCTGGGTCAATGCCTGCATCCACCATTGCTGAGTCAATGTCTGCATCCACCATTGCTGGGTCAATGCCAGCATCCAGCATCGCTAGGTCAATGCCTGCATCCACCATCTCTGGGTCAATGCCTGCATCTCCCATCGCTGTGGCAATGTCTGTTTCCACCATCTCTGGGTCAATGCCTGCATCCACCATCGCTGTGTCAATGCCTGCATCCACCATTGCTGGGTGAATGCCTGCATCTACCATCTCTGGGTCAATGCCTGCATCTACCATCGCTGGGTCAATGCCTGCATCTACCATCGCTGGGTCAATGTCCGCATCTACCATCTCTGGGTCAATGCCTGTATCCATCATCACTAGGTCAATGCCTGAATCCACCATCGCTGGGTCAATGCCTGCATCCACCCTTGCTGGGTCAATGCCTGCATCTACCATCTCTGGGTCAATGCCTGCACCAACCATCGCTGGGTCAATGCCTGCATGTACCATCGCTGGGTGAATGCTTGCATCCACCATCTCTGGGTCAATGCCTGCATCCACCATCGCTGTGTCATTTCCTGCATCCACCATTGCTGGGTCAATGCTGGATCCACCATCGCTGTGTCAATTGTCCGCATCTACCATCTCTGGGTCAATGCCTGCATCCATCATCACTAGGTCAATGCCTGAATCCACCATCGGTGGGTCAATGCCTGCATCCACCATTGCTGGGTCAATGCCTGCATCTACCATCTCTGGGTCAATGCCTGCATCCATCATCACTAGGTGAATGCCTGCATCCACCATCGGTGGGTCAATGCCTGCATCCGCCATCGCTGGGTCAATGCCTGCATCCACCATCGCTTGGTCAATGCCTGCATCTACTATCGCCGGGTCAATGCCTGCATCCACCATCGCGGGGTCAATGCCTGCATCAGCCATCGCTGGGTCAATGCCTGCATCTACCATCTCTGGGTCAATGTCTGCATCTACCACATTTGGGTCAATGCCTGCATCCAGCATTGCTGGATGAATGCCTGCATCCACCATCGCTGGGTCAATGCCTGCATCTACCATCGCTCTGTCAATGCCTGCATACACCATCGCTGGGTCAATGCCTGAATCCACCATCGGTGGGTCAATGCCTGCATCCACCCTTGCTGGGTCAATGCCTGCATCTACCATCTCTGGGTCAATGCCTGCATCCGCCATCGCTGGGTCAATGCCTGCATCCACCATCGCTTGGTCAATGCCTGCATCTACTATCGCCGGGTCAATGCCTGCATCCACCATCGCGGGGTCAATGCCTGCATCAGCCATCGCTGGGTCAATGCCTGCATCTACCATCTCTGGGTCAATGTCTGCATCTACCACCTTTGGGTCAATGCCTGCATCCAGCATCGCTGGATGAATGCCTGCATCCACCATCGCTGGGTCAATGCCTGCATCTACCATCGCTCTGTCAATGCCTGCATACACCATCGCTGGGTCAATGCCTGAATCCACCATCGGTGGGTCAATGCCTGCATCCACCCTTGCTGGGTCAATGCCTGCATCTACCATCTCTGGTTCAATGCCTGCATCCGCCATCGCTGGGTCAATGCCTGCATCCACCATCGCTTGGTCAATGCCTGCATCTACTATCGCCGGGTCAATGCCTGCATCCACCATCGCTGTGTCAACGCCTGCATCTACCATCGCTGGGTCAATGCCTGCACCCACCATCGCTGGGTGAATGCCTGCATCCACCAACGCTGGTTCAATGCCTGCATCTACCATCTCCGTTTCAATGCCTACATCACCATTGCTTGGTCAATGCCTGCATCTCCATGCTGTGTCAATGCCTGCATCTACCATCGCTGGGTCAATGCCTGCATCCACCATCGCTGGGTCAATGCCTGCATCTGGCATCGCTGGGTCAATGCCTGCGTCCACCATCACTGTGTCAACGCTGCATCTACCATCGCTGGTCAATGCCTGCATCCACCATCGCTGGGTGAATGCCTGCATCCACCATCGCTGTGTCAATGCCTGCATCCACCATCGCTGGTTCAATGCCTGCATCTACCATCTCTGTTTCAATGCCTGCATCACTATTGCTGGGTCAATACCGGCATCTCCAATGCTGGGTTAATGACTGCATCTACCATCGCTGGGTAAATGCCTGCATCCACCATTGCTGGGTCAATGCCTGCATCCATCATTACTTGGTCAATGCCTTCATCTACCATCTCTGGGTCAATGCCTGCATCCACCATCGCTGGGTAAATGTCTGCATCCACCATCGCTGGGTCAACGCCTGCATCACCATCACTGGGTCAATGTCTGCATCCACCATCGCTGGGTCAATGTCTGCATCCATCATTACTGGGTCAATGCCTGCATCTACCATCGCTGGGTCAATGCCTGCATCCATGATTACTGGGTCAATGCCTGCATCGACCATCTCTGGTTCAACGTCTTCGTCCACCATTGCTGGGTCAAAGTCTGCATCCAACATCGATGCGTGAACGCCTGCATCCACCATCGCTGAGTCAATGCCTGCATCCACCATCGCTGGGTGAATGCCTGCATGTACCATCTTTCGGTCAATGCCTGCATCTGCCATCGCTAGGTCAATGCCTGCATCTACCATCTCTGGTCAATGCCTGCATCCACCATCGCTGGGTCAATGTCTGCATCCACCATCGCAGGGTCAATGCCTGCATCCATCATCGCTGGGTCAATGCCTGCATCCACCATCTCTGGGTCAACGCCTGCATCCATCATCGCTGGGTCAATGCCTGTATCCACCATCGCTGGGTCAACGCCTGCATCCACCATCGCTGGGTCAATGCCTGCATCCCCCATCGCTGGGTCAATGCCTGCACCCATCATAGCTGGGTCAAAGCCTGCATCTGCCATCGCTGTGTCAATGCCTGCATCCACCATCGCTGGGTCAATGCCTGCATCACCATCGCTGGGTCAATGCCTGCTTCTACCATTTCTGTTTCAATGCCTGCATCCACCATCGCTAGGTCAATGCCTGCATCTACCATCGCTTGGTGAATGCCTGCATCCACCATCGCTGGGTCAATGCCTGCATCCACCATTGCTGGGTCAATTGTCTGCATCTACCATCTCTGGGTCAATGCCTGCATCCATCATCACTAGGTCAATGCCTGCATCCACCATCCCTGGGTCAATGCCTGCATCCACCATTGCTGGGTCAATGCCTGCATCTACCATCTCTGGGTCAATGCCTGCATCTGCCATCGCGGGGTCAATGCCTGCATCACCATCGCTGCGTCAATGTCTGCATCCACCATCGCTGTGTCAATGCCTGCATCTACCATCTCTGGGTCAATGCCTGCATCACCATCGCTGGATCAATGTCTTCATCCACCATCGCTGGGTCAATGCCTGCATCCACCATCGCTGGTTCAATGCCTGCATCTACCATCTCTGTTTCAATGCCTGCATCACCATTGCTGGGTCAATGCCTGCATCTCCAATGCTGGGTCAATGCCTGCATTTACCATCGCTGGGTCAATGCCTGCATCCACCAATGCTGGGTCAATGCCTGCATCCACCATTGCTGAGTCAATGTCTGCATCCACCATCGCTGGGTCAATGCCTGTATCTATCATCCCTGGGTCAATGTCTGCATCCGCCATCGCTGGGTCAATGCCAGCATCCACCATCGCTGGGTCAATGCCTGCATCCGCCATCGCTGTGTGAATGTCTGCATCCACCATCGCTGGGTCACTGCCTGCATCTACCATCTCTGTTGCAATGCCTGCATCACCATTGCTGGGTCAATGCCTGCATCTCCAATGCTGTGTTAATGCCTGCATCTACCATCGCTGGGTGAATGCCTGCATCCACCATCGCTGGGTGAATGCCTGCATCCACCATTGCTGGGTCAATGCCTGCATCCACCATCGCTGGGTCAATGCCTGCATCCACCATTGCTGGGTCAATGCCTGCATCTACCATCGCTGGTTCATTGTCTGCATCCACCATCGCTGGGTCAATGCCTGCATCCACCATCGCTGGGTCAATGCCTGCATCCGCCATCGCTGGGTCAATGCCTGCATCCACCATCGCAGGGTCAAGGCCTGCATCCACCATCGCTGGGTCAATGCCTGCACCCACCATCGCTAGGTCAATGCCTGCATCTACCATCGCTGGGTCAATGCCTGCATCTACCATCTCTGGGTCAATGCCTGCATCCACCATCGCTGGGTGAATGCCTGCATCCACCATCGCTGGGTCAATGCCTGCATCCACCATTGCTGGGTCAATGCCTGCATCTAACATCTCTGGGTCAATGCCTGCATCCACCATCGCTGGGTCAATGCCTGCATCAACCATCGCTGGTTCAATGTCTGCTTCCACTATCGCTGGGTCAATGCCTGCATCTACCATCGCTGGGTCAATGTCTGCATCCACCATTGCTGGGTCAATGTCTGGATCCACCATTGCTGTGTCAATGCCTGCATCCACTATCGCTGGATCAATGCCTGCATTCACCATCGCTGGTCAATGCCTGCATCTACCATCTCTGTTTCAATGCCTGCATCACTATTGCTGGGTCAATGCCGGCATCTCCAATGCTGGGTTAGTGACTGCATCTACCATCGCTGGGTAAATGCCTGCATCCACCATTGCTGTGTCAATGCCTGCATCCATCATTACTTGGTCAATGCCTTCATCTACCACCTCTGGGTCAATGCCTGCATCCACCATCGCTGGGTAAATGTCTGCATCCACCATCGAAGGTTCAACGCCTGCATCACCATCACTGGGTCAATGTCGGCATCCACCATCGCTGGGTCAATGTCTGCATCCATCATTACTGGGTCAATGCCTGCATCTACCATCGCTGGGTCAATGCCTGCATCCATGATTACTGGGTCAATGCCTGCATCGACCATCTGTGGGTCAACGTCTTCGTCCACCATTGCTGGGTCAAAGTCTGCATCCAACATCGATGCGTGAACGCCTGCATCCACCATCGCTGAGTCAATGCCTGCATCCACCATCGCTGGGTGAATGCCTGCATGTACCATCTTTCGGTCAATGCCTGCATCTGCCATCGCTAGGTCAATGCCTGCATCTACGATCTCTGGTCAATGCCTGCATCCACCATCGCTGGGTCAATGTCTGCATCCACCATCGCTGGGTCAATGCCTGCATCCATCATCGCTGGGTCAATGCCTGCATCCACCATCTCTGGGTCAACGCCTGCATCCATCATCGCTGGGTCAATGCCTGCATCCACCATCGCTGGGTCAACGCCTGCATCCACCATCGCTGGGTCAATGCCTGCATCCCCCATCGCTGGGTCAATGCCTGCACCCATCATAGCTGGGTCAAAGCCTGCATCTGCCATCGCTGTGTCAATGCCTGCATCCACCATCGCTGGGTCAATGCCTGCATCCACCATCGCTGGGTCAATGCCTGCTTCTACCATTTCTGTTTCAATGCCTGCATCCACCATCGCTAGGTCAATGCCTGCATCTACCATCGCTTGGTGAATGCCTGCATCCACCATCGCTGGGTCAATGCCTGCATCCACCATTGCTGGGTCAATGTCTGCATCTACCATCTCTGGGTCAATGCCTGCATCCATCATCACTAGGTCAATGCCTGCATCCACCATCCCTGGGTCAATGCCTGCATCCACCATTGCTGGGTCAATGCCTGCATCTACCATCTCTGGGTCAATGCCTGCATCTGCCAACGCGGGGTCAATGCCTGCATCACCATCGCTGCGTCAATGTCTGCATCCACCATCGCTGTGTCAGTGCCTGCATCTACCATCTCTGGGTCAATGCCTGCATCACCATCGCTGGATCAATGTCTTCATCCACCATCGCTGGGTCAATGCCTGCATCCACCATCGCTGGTTCAATGCCTGCATCTACCATCTCTGTTTCAATGCCTGCATCACCATTGCTGGGTCAATGCCTGCATCTCCAATGCTGGGTCAATGCCTGCATTTACCATTGCTGGGTCAATGCCTGCATCCACCAATGCTGGGTCAATGCCTGCATCCACCATCGCTGGGTCAATGTCTGCATCCACCATCGCTGAGTCAATGCCTGCATCACCATCGCTGTGTCAATGTCTGCATCCACCATTGCTGGGTCAATGTATGCATCCAACATCGCTGGGTCAACGTCTGCATCCACCATCGCTGGGTCAATGCCTGCATCTTCCTTCGCTGGGTCAATGCCTGCATCTACCATCGCTGTGTCAATGCCGGCATCCACCATCGCTGGGTCACTGCCTGCATTCACCATCGCTGTGTCAATGCCTGCATCTACCATCGCTGGGTCAATGCCTGCATCCACCATCGCTGGGTGAATGCCTGCATCCACCATCTCTGGGTCAGTGCCTGCATTCCCCATCGCTGGTTCAATGCCTGCATCACCATTGCTGGGTCAATGCCTGCATCACCATCGCTGGGTCAATGCCTGCATCCACCATTGCTGGGTCAATGTCTGCATCCAACATCGCTGGGTCAATGTCTGCATCCACAATCGCTGGGTCAATGCCTGCATCTTCATTCGCTGGGTCAACGCCTGCATCTACCATCGCTGTGTCAATGCCAGCATCCACCATCGCTGGCTCAATGCCTGCATCTACCAGCGCTGGGTCAATGTCTGCATCCACCATTGCTGGGTCAATGCCTGCATCTCCATGCTGTGTCAATGGCTGCATCTACCATCTCTGTTTCAATGCCTGCATCACCATTGCTGGGTCTATGCCTGCATCATCATTGCTGTGTCAATGCCAGCATCCACCATTGCTGGGTCAATGCCAGCATCCAGCACTGCTAGGTCAATGCCTGCATCCACCATCTCTGGGTCAATGCCTGCATCCACCATCGCTTGGTCAATGCCTGCATCTACCATTGCTGGGTCAATGCCTGCATCTACCATCGCTGGGTCAATGCCTGCATCATCATTGCTGTGTCAATGCCAGCATCCACCATTGTTGGGTCAATGCCTGCATCCAGCATCGCTAGGTCAATGCCTGCATCTACCATCTCTGTTTCAATGCCTGGATCACCATTGCTGGGTCAATGCCTGCATCTCCAATGCTGAGTCAATGCCTGAATCCACCATCGCTGCGTCAATGCCTGCGTCCACCATTGCTGGGTCAATGTCTGCATCTCCCATTGCTGGGTCAATGCCTGCATCTCCATGCTGTGTCAATGGCTGCATCTAACATCTCTGTTTCAATGCCTGCATCACCATTGCTGGGTCAATGCCTGCATCATCATTGCTGTGTCAATGCCAGCATCCACCATTGCTGGGTCAATGCCAGCATCCAGCATCGCTAGGTCAATGCCTGCATCCACCATCTCTGGGTCAATGCCTGCATCTCCCATCGCTGTGGCAATGTCTGTATCCACCATCTCTGGGTCAATGCCTGCATCCACCATCGCTGTGTCAATGCCTGCATCCACCATTGCTGGGTGAATGCCTGCATCTACCATCTCTGGGGCAATGCCTGCATCTACCATCGCTGGGTCAATGCCTGCATCTACCATCGCTGGGTCAATTGTCCGCATCTACCATCTCTGGGTCAATGCCTGTATCCATCATCACTAGGTCAATGCCTGAATCCACCATCGCTGGGTCAATGCCTGCATCCACCCTTGCTGGGTCAATGCCTGCATCTACCATCTCTGGGTCAATGCCTGCACCAACCATCGCTGGGTCAATGCCTGCATGTACCATCGCTGGGTGAATGCTTGCATCCACCATCTCTGGGTCAATGCCTGCATCCACCATCGCTGTGTCATTTCCTGCATCCACCATTGCTGGGTCAATGCTGGATCCACCATCGCTGTGTCAATTGTCCGCATCTACCATCTCTGGGTCAATGCCTGCATCCATCATCACTAGGTCAATGCCTGAATCCACCATCGGTGGGTCAATGCCTGCATCCACCCCAGCTGGGTCAATGCCTGCATCTACCATCTCTGGGTCAATGCCTGCATCCGCCATCGCTGGGTCAATGCCTGCATCCACCATCGCTTGGTCAATGCCTGCATCTACTATCGCTGGGTCAATGCCTGCATCCACCATCGCGGGGTCAATGCCTGCATCAGCCATCGCTGGGTCAATGCCTGCATCTACCATCTCTGGGTCAATGTCTGCATCTACCACCTTTGGGTCAATGCCTGCATCCAGCATCGCTGGATGAATGCCTGCATCCACCATCGCTGGGTCAATGCCTGCATCTACCATCGCTCGGTCAATGCCTGCATCACCATCGCTGGGTCAATGCCTGCATCCACCATCGCTGGGTCAATGCCTGCATCCACCATTGCTGGGTCAATGCCTGCATCCACCATCGCTGGGTCAATGCCTGCATCTACCATCGCTGGGTCAATGCCTGCATCCACCATCGCTGGGTCAATGCCTGCATCTACCATCGCTGGGTCAATGCCTGCATCCACCATCGCTCGGTGAATGCCTGCATCCACCATGGCTGTGTCAATGCCTGCATCCACCATCGCTGGGTCAATGCCTGCATCTACCATCTCTGTTTCAATGCCTGCATCACCATTGCTGGGTCAATGTTTGCATCCACCATCGCTGGATCAATGCCTGCATCTCCAATGCTGGGTTAATGCCTGCATCTACCATCGCTGGGTCAATGCCTGCATCCACCATCGCTAGGTCAATGCCTGCATCCACCATTGCTGGGTCAATGCCTGATTCTATCATCTCTGGGTCAATGCCTGCATCCACCATCGCTGGGTCAATGCCTGCATCCACCAACGCTGGTCAATGCCTGCATCCACCATTGCTGAGTCAATGTCTGCATCCACCATCGCTGGGTCAATGCCTGCATCTACCATCTCTGGGTCAATGCCTGCATCCGCCATCGCTGGGTCAATGCCAGCATCCACCATCGCTGGGTCAATGCCTGCATCCACCATCGCTGGGTGAATGCCTGCATCCACCATCGCTGGGTCAATGCCTGCATCCACCATCGCTGTCAATGCCTGCATCTACCATCGCTGGGTCAATGCCTGCATCTGCCATCTCTGGGCCAATGCCTGCATCCGCCATTGCAGGGTCAATGCCTGCATCCACCACCGCTGGGTCAATGCCTGCATCTACCATCTCTGGGTCAATGCCTGCATCTATCATCACAGGGTCAATGCCTGCATCTACCATCTCTGGGTCAATGCCTGCATCTATCATCACAGGGTCAATGCCTGCATCTACCATCGCTGTGTCAATGCCTGCATCTACCATCGCTGGATCAATGCCTGCATCCACCATCGCTGGGTCAATGCCTGCATCCACCATCGCTGGGTCAATGCCTGCATCACCATTGCTGGGTCAATGTCTGCATCTCCAATGCTGGGTCAATGCAGGCATCTACCATCGTTGGATCAATGTCTGCATCCACCATCGCTGGGTCAATGACTGCATCTACCATCACCGGGTCAATGCCTGCATCTCCAATGCTGGGTCAATGCCTGCATCTACCATCGCTGGGTCAATGTCTGCATCTCCAATGCTGGGTCAATGCCTGCATCCACCATCGCTGGGTCAATGGCTGCATCACCATTGCTGAGTCAATGTCTGCATCTCCAATGCTGGGTCAATGCCGGCACCTACTATCGCTGGGTCAAAGCCTGCATCTTCCATCTCTGGGCCAATGCCTGCATCCACCATTGCTGGGTCAATGCCTGCATCTACCATCACTGGGTCAATGCCAGCATCTACCATCGCTGGGTCAGTGCCTGCATCCACCATCGCTAGGTCAATGCCTGCATACACCATCTCTGGGTCAATGCCTGCATCTACCATCACAGGGTCAATGCCTGCATCTACCATCGCTGTGTCAATGCCTGCATCTACCATCGCTGGATCAATGCCTGCATCCACCATCGCTGGGTCAACGCCTGCATCCACCATCGCTGGGTCAATGCCTGCATCCACCATCGCTGGGTCAACGCCTGCATCCACCATCGCTGGGTCAATGCCTGCATCACCATTGCTGGGTCAATGTCTGCATCTCCAATGCTGGGTCAATGCCGGCATCGACCATTGCTCGGTCAATGCCTGCATCTACCATCTTTGGGCCAATGCCTGCATCCACCATCGCTGGGTCAATGCCTGCATCACCATTGCTGGGTCAATGTCTGCATCTCCAATGCTGGGTCAATGCCGGCACCTACTATCGCTGGGTCAAAGCCTGCATCTTCCATCTCTGGGCCAATGCCTGCATCCACCATTGCTGGGTCAATGCCTGCATCTACCATCACTGGGTCAATGCCAGCATCTACCATCGCTGGGTCAGTGCCTGCATCCACCATCGCTAGGTCAATGCCTGCATACACCATCTCTGGGTCAATGCCTGCATCTATCATCACAGGGTCAATGCCTGCATCTACCATCGCTGTGTCAATGCCTGCATCTACCATCGCTGGATCAATGCCTGCATCCACCATCGCTGGGTCAACGCCTGCATCCACCATCGCTGGGTCAATGCCTGCATCCACCATCGCTGGGTCAACGCCTGCATCCACCATCGCTGGGTCAATGCCTGCATCACCATTGCTGGGTCAATGTCTGCATCTCCATGCTGGGTCAATGCCGGCATCGACTATTGCTCGGTCAATGCCTGCATCTACCATCTTTGGGCCAATGCCTGCATCCACCATCGCTGGGTCAATGCCTGCATCTAACATTGCTGGGTCAATGCCTGCATCCACCATTGCTGGGTCAATGCCTGCATCCACCATCGCTAGGACAATGCCTGCATCCACCATCTCCAGGTCAATGCCTGCATCTATCATCGCTGGGTCAATGCCTGCATCTACCATCTCTGGGTCAATGCCTGCATCCACCATCGCTGGGTCAATGCCTGCATCCACCATCGCTGGTTCAATGCCTGCATCTACCATCGCTGGGTCAATGCCTGCATCCACTATTGCTGTGTCAACGCCTGCATCTACCATCGCTGGGTCAATGCCTGCATCCACCATTGCTGGGTCAATGCCTGCATCTACCATCGCTGGGTCAATGCCTGCATCCACCATCGCGGGTCAATGCCTGCATCTCCAATGCTGGGTCAATGCCTGCAACTACCATCGCTGGGTGAATGCCTGCATCCACCATCGCTGGTCAATGCCTGCATCTACCATTGCTGGGTGAATGCCTGCATCCACCATCTCTGGGTCAATGCCTGCGTCCAGCATCGCTGGGTCAATGCCTGCATCCACCATCGCTGGGTCAATGCCTGCATCTACCATCGCTGGGTCAATGTCTGCATCTGCCATCTCTGGGCCAATGCCTGCGTCCGCCTTTGCAGGGTCAATGCCTGCATCCACCATCGCTGGGTCAATGCCTGCATCTACCATCTCTGGGTCAATGCCTGCATCTACCATCGCTGTGTCAATGCCTGCATCCACCATCTCTGGGTCAATGCCTGCATCCACCATTGCTGGGTCAATGTTTGCATCCACCATCGCTGGGTCAATGCCTGCATCTCCAATTCTGGGTTAATGCCTGCATCTACCATCGCTGGGTCAATGCCTGCATCTACCATCGCTGGGTCAATGCCTGCATCTACCATCGCTGTGTCAATGCCTGCATCCACCATCTCTGGGTCAATGCCTGCATCCACCATTGCTGGGTCAATGTTTGCATCCACCATCGCTGGGTCAATGCCTGCATCTCCAATGCTGGGTTAATGCCTGCATCTACCATCGCTGGGTCAATGCCTGCATCCACCATCGCTAGGTCAATGCCTGCATCCACCATTGCTGGGTCAATGCCTGCATCCACCATCGCTGGATCAACGCCTGCATCCACCATTGCTGGGTCAATGCCAGCATCAGCGTTGCTAGGTCAATGCCTGTATCCACCATCGCTGGGTGAATGCCTGCATGTACCATCTCTGGATCAATGCCTGCATCCGCCATCGCAGGGTCAATGCCTGCATCCACCACCGCTGTGTCAATGCCTGCATCCACCATCGCTGGGTCAATGCCTGCATCCACCATCGCTGGGTCAATGCCTGCATCCACCATTGCTGGGTGAGTGCCTGCATCTACCATCTCTGGGTCAATGCCTGCATCCACCATCGCTGGGTCAATGCCTGCATCCACCATCGCTGGTTCAATGCCTGCATCGACCATCGCTGGGTCAATGCCTGCATCCACTATTGCTGTGTCAATGCCTGCATCTACCATCGCTGGGTCAATGCCTGCATCCACCATTGCTGGGTCAATGCCTGCATCCACCATCGCTGGGTCAATGCCTGCATCCACCATCGCGGGATCAATGCCTGCATCTCCAATGCTGGGTCAATGCCTGCATCTACCATCGCTGGGTGAATGCCTGCATCCACCATCGCTGGGTCAATGCCTGCATCCACCATCGCTGGCTCAATGCCTGCATCCACCATTGCTGGGTGAGTGACTGCATCTACCATCTCTGGGTCAATGCCTGCATCCACCATCGCTGGGTCAATGCCTGCATCCACCATCGCTGGTTCAATGCCTGCATCGACCATCGCTGGGTCAATGCCTGCATCCACTATCGCTGTGTCAACGCCTGCATCTACCATCGCTGGGTCAATGCCTGCATCCACCATTGCTGGGTCAATGCCTGCATCTACCATCGCTGGGTCAATGCCTGCATCCACCATCGCTGTATCAATGCCTGCATCTCCAATGCTGGGTCAATGCCTGCATCTACCATCGCTGGGTGAATGCCTGCATCCACCATCGCTGGGTCAATGCTTGCATCTACCATTGCTGGGTGAATGCCTGCATCCACCATCTCTGGGTCAATGCCTGCATCCAGCATCGCTGAGTCAATGCCTGCATCCACCATCGCTGGGTCAATGCCTGCATCTACCATTGCTGTGTCAATGCCTGCATCCAACATCTCTGGGTCAATGCCTGCATCCACCATTGCTGGGTCAATGTTTGCATCCACCATCGCTGGATCAATGCCTGCATCTCCAATGCTGGTTTAATGCCTGCATCTACCATCGCTGGGTCAATGCCTGCATCCACCATCGCTAGGTCAATGCCTGCATCCACCATTGCTGGGTCAATGCCTGATTCTATCATCTCTGGGTCAATGCCTGCATCCACCATCGCTGGGTCAATGCCTGCATCCACCAACGCTGGGTCAATGCCTGCATCCACCATTGCTGAGTCAATGTCTGCATCCACCATCGCTGGGTCAATGCCTGCATCTACCATCTCTGGGCCAATGCCTGCATCCGCCATTGCAGGGTCAATGCCTGCATCCACCATCGCTGAGTCAATGTCTGCATCCACCATCGCTGGGTCAATGCCTGCATCTACCATCTCTGGGTCAATGCCTGCATCCGCCATCGCTGGGTCAATGCCTGCATCCACCATCGCTGGGTCAATGCCTGCATCCACCATCGCTGGGTGAATGACTGCATCCAGCATCGCTGGGTCAATGCCTGAATCCACCATCGCTGAGTCAATGCCTGCATCTACCATCGCTGTGTCAATGTCTGCATCTGCCATCTCTGGGCCAATGCCTGCATCCGCCATTGCAGGGTCAATGCCTACATCCACCATCGCTGGGTCAATGCCTGCATCTACCATCTCTGGGTCAATGCCTGCATCTACCATCGCTGTGTCAATGCCTGCATCTACCATCGCTGGATCAATACCTGCATCCACCATCGCTGGGTCAATGCCTGCATCCTCCATCGCTGGGTCAATGCCTGCATCACCATTGCTGGGTCAATGTCTGCATCTCCAATGCTGGGTCAATGCAGGCATCTACCATCGTTGGATCAATGTCTGCATCCACCATCGCTGGGTCAATGACTGCATCTACCATCACCGGGTCAATGCCTGCATCTCCAATGCTGGGTCAATGCCTGCATCTACCATCGCTGGGTCAATGTCTGCATCTCCAATGCTGGGTCAATGCCTGCATCCACCATCGCTGGGTCAATGGCTGCATCACCATTGCTGAGTCAATGCCGGCACCTACTATCGCTGGGTCAAAGCCTGCATCTTCCATCTCTGGGCCAATGCCTGCATCCACCATTGCTGGGTCAATGCCTGCATCTACCATCACTGGGTCAATGCCAGCATCTACCATCGCTGGGTCAGTGCCTGCATCCACCATCGCTAGGTCAATGCCTGCATACACCATCTCTGGGTCAATGCCTGCATCTATCATCACATGGTCAATGCCTGCATCTACCATCGCTGTGTCAATGCCTGCATCTACCATCGCTGGATCAATGCCTGCATCCACCATCGCTGGGTCAACGCCTGCATCCACCATCGCTGGCTCAATGCCTGCATCACCATTGCTGGGTCAATGTCTGCATCTCCAATGCTGGGTCAATGCCGGCATCGACTATTGCTCGGTCAATGCCTGCATCTACCATCTTTGGGCCAATGCCTGCATCCACCATCGATGGGTCAATGCCTGCATCTAACATTGCTGGGTCAATGCCTGCATCCACCATTGCTGGGTCAATGCCTGCATCTACCATCGCTAGGACAATGCCTGCATCCACCATCGCTGGGTCAATGCCTGCATCCACCATCGCTAGGACAATGCCTGCATCCACCATCTCCAGGTCAATGCCTGCATCTATCATCGCTGGGTCATTGCCTGCATCTACCATCGCTGTGTCAATGCCTGCATCTACCATCGCTGGATCAATGCCTGCATCCACCATCGCTGGGTCAATGCCTGCATCCACCATGGCTGGGTCAATGCCTGCATCTATCATCGCTGGGTCATTGCCTGCATCTACCATCTCTGGGTCAATGCCTGCATCCACCATCGCTGGTCAATGCCTGCATCCACCATCGCTGGTTCAATGCCTGCATCTGCCATCGCTGGGTCAATGCCTGCATCCACTATTGCTGTGTCAACGCCTGCATCTCCCATCGCTGGGTCAATGCCTGAATCCACCATTGCTGGGTCAATGCCTGCATCTACCATCGCTGGGTCAATGCCTGCATACACCATCGCGGGGTCAATGCCTGCATCTCCAATGCTGGGTCAATGCCTGCATCTACCATTGCTGGGTGAATGCCTGCATCCACCATCGCTGGGTCAATGCCTGCATCTACCATTGCTGGGTGAATGCCTGCATCCACCATCTCTGGGTCAATGCCTGCGTCCAGCATCGCTGGGTCAATGCCTGCATCCACCATCGCTGGGTCAATGCCTGCATCTACCATCGCTGGGTCAATGTCTGCATCTGCCATCTCTGGGCCAATGCCTGCGTCCGCCTTTGCAGGGTCAATGCCTGCATCCACCATCGCTGAGTCAATGCCTGCATCTCCAATGCTGGGTTAATGCCTGCATCTACCATCTCTGGGTCAATGCCTGCATCCACCATGCTGGGTCAATGTTTGCATCCACCATCGCTGGGTCAATGCCTGCATCTCCAATGCTGGGTTAATGCCTGCATCTACCATCGCTGGGTCAATGCCTGCATCCACCATCGCTAGGTCAATGCCTGCATCTACCATCTCTGGGTCAATGCCTGCATCCACCATCGCTGAGTCAATGTCTGCATCCACCATCGCTGGGTCAATGCCTGCATCTACCATCTCTGGGTCAATGCCTGCATCCGCCATCGCTGGGTCAATGCCAGCATCCACCACCGCTGGGTCAATGCCTGCATCCACCATCGCTGGGTGAATGCCTGCATCCAGCATCGCTGGGTCAATGCCTGCATCCACCATCGCTGAGTCAATGCCTGCATCTACCATCGCTGTGTCAATGTCTGCATCTGCCATCTCTGGGCCAATGCCTGCATCCGCCATTGCAGGGTCAATGCCTTCTTCCACCATCGCTGTGTCAATGCCTGCATCTACCATCTCTGGGTCAATGCCTGCATCTATCATCACAGGGTCAATGCCTGCATCTACCATCGCTGTGTCAATGCCTGCATCTACCATCGCTGGATCAATGCCTGCATCCACCATCGCTGGGTCAATGCCTGCATCCACCATCGCTGGGTCAATGCCTGCATCACCATTGCTGGGTCAATGTCTGCATCTCCAATGCTGGGTCAATGCAGGCATCTACCATCGTTGGATCAATGTCTGCATCCACCATCGCTGGGTCAATGACTGCATCTACCATCACCGGGTCAATGCCTGCATCTCCAATGCTGGGTCAATGCCTGCATCTACCATCGCTGGGTCAATGTCTGCATCTCCAATGCTGGGTCAATGCCTGCATCCACCATCGCTGGGTCAATGGCTGCATCACCATTGCTGAGTCAATGTCTGCATCTCCAATGCTGGGTCATGCCGGCACCTACTATCGCTGGGTCAAAGCCTGCATCTTCCATCTCTGGGCCAATGCCTGCATCCACCATTGCTGGGTCAATGCCTGCATCACCATCACTGGGTCAATGCCAGCATCTACCATCGCTGGGTCAGTGCCTGCATCCACCATCGCTAGGTCAATGCCTGCATACACCATCTCTGGGTCAATGCCTGCATCTATCATCACAGGGTCAATGCCTGCATCTACCATCGCTGTGTCAATGCCTGCATCTACCATCGCTGGATCAATGCCAACATCCACCATCGCTGGGTCAACGCCTGCATCCACCATCGCTGGGTCAATGCCTGCATCACCATTGCTGGGTCAATGTCTGCATCTCCAATGCTGGGTCAATGCCGGCATCGACTATTGCTCGGTCAATGCCTGCATCTACCATCTTTGGGCCAATGCCTGCATCCACCATCGCTGTGTCAATGCCTGCATCTACCATCGCTGGATCAATGCCTGCATCCACCATCGCTGGTCAATGCCTGCATCTACCATCGCTAGGACAATGCCTGCATCCACCATCTCTGGGTCAATGCCTGCATCCACCATCGCTGGGTCAATGGCTGCATCCACCATCGCTGGTTCAATGCCTGCATCTACCATCGCTGGTCAATGCCTGCATCCACTATTGCTGTGTCAACGCCTGCATCTACCATCGCTGGGTCAATGCCTGCATCCACCATCGCGGGTCAATGCCTGCATCTCCAATGCTGGGTCAATGCCTGCATCTACCATCGCTGGGTGAATGCCTGCATCCACCATCGCTGGTCAATGCCTGCATCTACCATTGCTGGGTGAATGCCTGCATCCACCATCTCTGGTCAATGCCTGCATCCACCATCTCTGGGTCAATGCCTGCATCCACCATCGCTGGGTCAATGCCTGCATCTACCATCGCTGGGTCAATGTCTGCATCTGCCATCTCTGGGCCAATACCTGCGTCCGCCTTTGCAGGGTCAATGACTGCATCCACCATCGCTGGTCAATGCCTGCATCTACCATCTCTGGGTCAATGCCTGCATCTACCATCGCTGTGTCAATGCCTGCATCCACCATCTCTGGGTCAATGCCTGCATCCACCATTGTTGGGTCAATGTTTGCATCCACCATCGCTGGGTCAATGCCTGCATCTCCAATTCTGGGTTAATGCCTGCATCTACCATCGCTGGTCAATGCCTGCATCCACCATCGCTAGGTCAATGCCTGCATCACCATCTCTGGGTCAATGCCTGCATCTACCATCGCTGTGTCAATGCCTGCATCCACCATCTCTGGGTCAATGTCTGCATCCACCATTGCTGGGTCAATGTTTGCATCCACCATCGCTGGGTCAATGCCTGCATCTCCAATGCTGGGTTAATGCCTGCATCTACCATCGCTGGGTCAATGCCTGCATCCACCATCGCTAGGTCAATGCCTGCATCCACCGTTGCTGGGTCAATGCCTGCATCCACCATCGCTGGATCAGCGCCTGCATCCACCATTGCTGGGTCAATGCCAGCATCAGCATTGCTAGGTCAATGCCTGTATCCACCATCGCTGGGTGAATGCCTGCATGTACCATCTCTGGATCAATGCCTGCATCCGCCATCGCAGGGTCAATGCCTGCATCCACCACTGCTGTGTCAATGCCTGCATCCACCATCGCTGGGTCAATGCCTGCATCCACCATCACTGGGTCAATGCCTGCATCCACCATCGCTGGGTGAGTGCCTGCATCTACCATCTCTGGGTCAATGCCTGCATCCACCATCGCTGGTCAATGCCTGCATCCACCATCGCTGGTTCAATGCCTGCATCGACCATCGCTGGGTCAATGCCTGCATCCACTATCGCTGTGTCAACGCCTGCATCTACCATCGCTGGTCAATGCCTGCATCCACCATTGCTGGGTCAATGCCTGCATCTACCATCGCTGGGTCAATGCCTGCATCCACCATCGCTGGGTCAATGCCTGCATCTCCAATGCTGGGTCAATGCCTGCATCTACCATCGCTGGGTGAATGCCTGCATCCACCATCGCTGGGTCAATGCCTGCATCTACCATTGCTGGGTGAATGCCTGCATCCACCATCTCTGGGTCAATGCCTGCATCCAGCATCGCTGGGTCAATGCCTGCATCCACCATCGCTGGGTCAATGCCTGCATCTACCATTGCTGGGTCAATGCCTGCATCCACCATCTCTGGGTCAATGCCTGCATCCACCATTGCTGGGTCAATGTTTGCATCCACCATCGCTGGATCAATGCCTGCATCTCCAATGCTGGGTTAATGCCTGCATCTACCATCGCTGGGTCAATGCCTGCATCCACCATCGCTGGGTCAATGCCTGCATCCACCATTGCTGGGTCAATGCCTGATTCTATCATCTCTGGGTCAATGCCTGCATCCACCATCGCTGGGTCAATGCCTGCATCCACCAACGCTGGGTCAATGCCTGCATCCACCATTGCTGAGTCAATGTCTGCATCCACCATCGCTGTGTCAATGCCTGCAACCACCATCTCTGGGTCAATGCCTGCATCCGCCATCGCTGGGTCAATGCCTGCATCCACCATCGCTGGGTCAATGCCTGCATCCACCATCGCTGGGTGAATGCCTGCATCCAGCATCGCTGCGTCAATGCCTGCATCCACCATCGCTGAGTCAATGCCTGCATCTACCATCGCTGGGTCAATGTCTGCATCTGCCATCTCTGGGCCAATGCCTGCATCCGCCATTGCAGGGTCAATGCCTGCATCCACCATCGCTGGTCAATGCCTGCATCTCCAATGCTGGGTTAATGCCTGCATCTACCATCGCTGGGTCAATGCCTGCATCCACCATCGCTAGGTCAATGCCTGCATCCACCATTGCTGGGTCAATGCCTGCATCTACCATCTCTCGGTCAATGCCTGCATCTACCATCGCTGGGTCAATGCCTGCATCCACCAACGCTGGGTCAATGCCTGCATCCACCATTGCTGAGTCAAAGTCTGCATCCACCATCGCTGGGTCAATGCCTGCATCTACCATCTCTGGGTCAATGCCTGCATCCGCCATCGCTGGGTCAATGCCTGCATCTTCCATCGCTGGGTCAATGCCTGCATCCACCATCGCTCGGTGAATGCCTGCATCCACCATGGCTGTGTCAATGCCTGCATCCACCATCGCTGGTCAATGCCTGCATCTACCATCTCTGTTTCAATGCCTGCATCACCATTGCTGGGTCAATGCCTGCATCCACCATCGCTGGGTCAATGGCTGCATCACCATTGCTGAGTCAATGTCTGCATCTCCCATGCTGGGTCAATGCCTGCACCTACTATCGCTGGGTCAAAGCCTGCATCTTCCATCTCTGGGACAATGCCTGCATCCACCATTGCTGGGTCAATGCCTGCATCTACCATCACTGGGTCAATGCCAGCATCTACCATCGCTGGGTCAGTGCCTGCATCCACCATCGCTAGGTCAATGCCTGCATACACCATCTCTGGGTCAATGCCTGCATCTATCATCACAGGGTCAATGCCTGCATCTACCATCGCTGTGTCAATGCCTGCATCTACCATCGCTGGATCAATGCCTGCATCCACCATCGCTGGTTCAACGCCTGCATCCACCATCGCTGGGTCAATGCCTGCATCACCATTGCTGGGTCAATGTCTGCATCTCCACTGCTGGGTCAATGCCGGCATCGACTATTGCTCGGTCAATGCCTGCATCTACCATCTTTGGGCCAATGCCTGCATCCACCATCGCTGGGTCAATTGTCTGCATCTACCATCTCTGGGTCAATGCCTGCATCTACCATCGCTGGGTCAATGCCTGCATCCACCAACGCTGGGTCAATGCCTGCATCCACCATCGCTGGGTCAATGTCTGCATCTGCCATCTCTGGGCCAATGCCTGCATCCGCCATTGCAGGGTCAATGCCTGCATCCACCATCGCTGGGTCAATGCCTGCATCTACCATCTCTGGGTCAATGCCTGCATCTACCATCGCTGTGTCAATGCCTGCATCCACCATCTCTGGGTCAATGCCTGCATCCACCATTGCTGGGTCAATGTTTGCATCCACCCTCGCTGGGTCAATGCCTGCATCTCCAATGCTGGGTCAATGCCTGCATCTACCATCTCTCGGTCAATGCCTGCATCTACCATCGCTGGGTCAATGCCTGCATCCACCAACGCTGGGTCAATGCCTGCATCCACCATTGCTGAGTCAATGTCTGCATCCACCATCGCTGGGTCAATGCCTGCATCTACCATCTCTGGGTCAATGCCTGCATCCGCCATCGCTGGGTCAATGCCTGCATCTACCATCGCTGGGTCAATGCCTGCATCCACCATCGCTCGGTGAATGCCTGCATCCACCATGGCTGTGTCAATGCCTGCATCCACCATCGCTGGGTCAATGCCTGCATCTACCATCTCTGTTTCAATGCCTGCATCACCATTGCTGGGTCAATGCCTGCATCCACCATCGCTGGGTCAATGGCTGCATCACCATTGCTGAGTCAATGTCTGCATCTCCAATGCTGGGTCAATGCCTGCACCTACTATCGCTGGGTCAAAGCCTGCATCTTCCATCTCTGGGCCAATGCCTGCATCCACCATTGCTGGGTCAATGCCTGCATCTACCATCACTGGGTCAATGCCTGCATCTACCATCGCTGGGTCAGTGCCTGCATCCACCATCGCTAGGTCAATGCCTGCATACACCATCTCTGGGTCAATGCCTGCATCTATCATCACAGGGTCAATGCCTGCATCCACCATCGCTGTGTCAATGCCTGCATCTACCATCGCTGGATCAATGCCTGCATCCACCATCGCTGGGTCAACGCCTGCATCCACCATCGCTGAGTCAATGCCTGCATCACCATTGCTGGGTCAATGTCTGCATCTCCAATGCTGGGTCAATGCCGGCATCGACTATCGCTCGGTCAATGCCTGCATCTACCATCTTTGGGCCAATGCCTGCATCCACCATCGATGGGTCAATGCCTGCATCTAACATTGCTGGGTCAATGCCTGCATCCACCATTGCTGGGTCAATGCCTGCATCTACCATCGCTAGGACAATGCCTGCATCCACCATCGCTGGGTCAATGCCTGCATCCACCATCGCTAGGACAATGCCTGCATCCACCATCTCCAGGTCAATGCCTGCATCTATCATCGCTGGGTCATTGCCTGCATCTACCATCGCTGTGTCAATGCCTGCATCTACCATCGCTGGATCAATGCCTGCATCCACCATCGCTGGTCAATGCCTGCATCCACCATGGCTGGGTGAGTGCCTGCATCTACCATCTCTGGTCAATGCCTGCATCCACCATCGCTGGTTCAATGCCTGCATCCACCATCGCTGGGTCAATGCCTGCATCTACCATCGCTGGTCAATGCCTGCATCCACCATTGCTGTGTCAACGCCTGCATCTACCATCGCTGGGTCAATGCCTGCATCCACCATCGCGGGGTCAATGCCTGCATCTCCAGTGCTGGGTCAATGCCTGCATCTACCATCGCTGGGTGAATGCCTGCATCCACCATCGCTGGGTCAATGCCTGCATCTACCATTGCTGGGTCAATGCCTGCATCCACCATCGCTGGGTCAATGCCTGCGTCCAGCATCGCTGGGTCAATGCCTGCATCCACCATCGCTGGTCAATGCCTGCATCTACCATCGCTGGGTCAATGACTGCATCTGCCATCTCTGGGCCAATACCTGCGTCCGCCTTTGCAGGGTCAATGACTGCATCTACCATCGCTGGGTCAATGCCTGCATCTACCATCTCTGGGTCAATGCCTGCATCTACCATCGCTGTGTCAATGCCTGCATCCACCATCTCTGGGTCAATGCCTGCATCCACCATTGTTGGGTCAATGTTTGCATCCACCATCGCTGGGTCAATGCCTGCATCTCCAATTCTGGGTTAATGCCTGCATCTACCATCGCTGGGTCAATGCCTGCATCCACCATCGCTAGGTCAATGCCTGCATCTACCATCTCTGGGTCAATGCCTGCATCTACCATCGCTGTGTCAATGCCTGCATCCACCATCGCTGGGTCAATGTCTGCATCCACCATTGCTGGGTCCATGCCTGCATCCGCCATCGCTGGGTCAATGCCTGCATCTACCATCGCTGGGTCAATGCCTGCATCCACCATCGCTCGGTGAATGCCTGCATCCACCATGGCTGTGTCAATGCCTGCATCCACCATCGCTGGGTCAATGCCTGCATCTACCATCACTGTTTCAATGCCTGCATCACCATTGCTGG